>NC_059112.1:1260000-2460000 GCF_020740685.1 Jaculus jaculus | reverse complement strand
ATACCTGTACATAGTTTTTTAAAGACCATCAATCAGATCCTTTATGAAAGGCAATTATTCTTAATATTTGCCTGAAAACACCGTTCTGAATCATCCTACAGTCATATAAATGAGAATATTTTTGGATCCCTCTGGTTCAAGAAGAATTATGGTTTTTTTCACTTTATTTTGCTCTATTTCCTATTTCTTTCCCTTGGTGGAAAATTGATTCCAGCAGATAGATTTATGTGTTATGTAACATATTCATGGTAAAAAGTCAAACAGCCTAAGGGTCTTTACAGCAGATACTAATTAATTTTGGAGTCTGTGATCAAAATATCTGCCAAAAGCAACTCAAGGGAGCAAAAATTTTGGTTCACAATGGCAGGGAATTTTAGTCTATGATGGTGGAAGGCATAGCAGAGCACTCAGCCCATGGTGGCAGGAGCTCTCGTTAAAAACACATGTTCACATGCCATCAGACCAGGAAGCAGAGCCAGGCCAGAGCCAGGAGCTAGGTAATATCCCTCGAAGGCTCATTCTGGCTACTGGCTTCAACCAGCTTAGGTCCTGTCTTCTAGAGGGGAGGTTTGAAAACTTGAGCTTAGGGGGAACATTGCAGATTCAATCTAAAACTTACAAGACAAAACAAAACAAACAAACAAAAAAGGTGAAATAAAATTCTTCCCACTCCCAAGCCCTCAGTGGTCTAGGTTTCATCTCTAGGAATGACTTCTGCTAAACTCAGTGACTATGCACTTTCAGAAACAGTCTCTGTAGCCACATGGGTATTTGCTAATGCAAATGAGAATGCCATTTCATTTCAGCTTGCTGATTGGTTGATTGTTTTGTTTTTTCCCAGGCTAAGAAGTAGGGACATTCAATTATTATTATTATTATTATTATTATTATTATTACTACTACTACTACTACTATTATTATTTTTTGCAAACGTATCCTGGATTAACTAGTCCAGTGTGGTGAATACAGTGTTTCCAGACATTTTTAAATTAAAATAAATTCTGTGACTATGTGTTTCCTTATTTGTATACAAATGTACAGCTCTCTACAGGCTAACTTCACAATACGGGAGTTTCTGAGTTGGAAAGCTTATAGACTTTTCCATTTCTGTGAAACTTCCAAAATTTGTGAGGAATTTGTACTAGTTTAAACTCTGCCCACTAGTTCCTGAAAAGGTCTGTTTCTCAGTGCTCCTGTGATGGTGCTGTCTGTCACATATTTTACTCTTTCCTGGGATGACGCGGAACAACCATGAACTCATTGTTTGATTCTGTTTTCTCTAGCTGTGAGTAATGTTAGACTTCCCTCCATGTATTTATAGTCATTTATTTCCTTTGACATTTTTCTATTGTTTACTGGTCCATTTTCCATGGCTTTGTAAGAGATGTTTATAGATTAAGAAAATAAGCATTGTTCTGCTTAATATATTTCACAATCTTTAACCATTTTCATTTTTATTTTTTTTATACCCCCAAGGGAAGATCATGCTTAATGTACTTAATTTATTTTTTTTTTTCCTCTGTGACATCTATAGAGTTCTGTTTCTGAGGAACTTACCCATTTAATATTCCTATTTTTTCAATATTAGGCTCCTGTTACCTGTGGAGTTTCCTTTGTTCAATGGAGATAGATTGAATTTTGTGCTGGCTTTGCTTAAATCATCCACCATTTCCCCCAGTTCCATTCATTTGCTCTTTAATCCCTTCCACATGTATTTTCTGTATGAATTTAATTCCCAACTTTCTCTTCTTACCTACTGATGTCTGTAGCCACCACCAGAGTTGTAAAACCAGCAGCATCATATGCTTTGGGATCTGGAGGAGGTAATACTCCTTGTGGTCCTGGCTCTTCTCCTGTGTTTGTATTACCATACATGGAAGGTACCTTCTCCTTACTGGAAGAAAATAGCCAACCAGAAACAGCTTATGGGAGAAAACGGTTCATTTTCAGCCTACAATTTCCAGAGGGAGCTTCAGCATGGCAGGAAAAGTATGGCAGAGCAGGCAGCTGGGGCATCTCGTCTTGTCACAGCAGCAGAAAGGAAGTAGCTTGGAGTGAGTTACTGCTCAGCAACTAGTAGAGCTAGACTAATAGACCTCAAGGTCTGCCTACAGTGACATACCTCCTCCAGCAAGGCTCCACTTCCCAAAAGGCTCTACCAGATTAAGTACAAGGCTAAATCATAAATACTTGAGGAATAAGGGACACTTTAAGTTCGAACCACCATACCATGTGAGCTTTATAATCAACTCACATACTTCCAAAGAAATTGAACCTACCCATAGCTCATTGCCATTGTGCATTTATGGACTAATTTAGGTAAAAATAATATCTATAATACTCAGTCTAAGAATCAAGTACATTTTTCTCCTAATAAAGGTGCATGCACATGTAAATGTGTGTGGGCACAATGGGCCTTGGTGGCATTTTACAGGTGTCTTCATTAAGTCCTAACAATTTCTATTTAATTTACACTTAGTTTTGGGTATAGTTGCAAATGCTATGACGAAAATGAAATGTTTTATCTGTTATGTTTCTAGCATGCAGCTATATTTCTATAGGAAAATTCTTGACCTATGCATATTAATGCAAGAACCACCAACTGACTAAACTTCTACATTGTGTCAAATTGAAATTGACTTGATTGTTTTGGGTTGTCTAGTTATATAGCCATGACATCTGTAACTCATAACACTTGTGTTTCTTTCTTAGAGCTTTATGATTTGTTTGTTTCTGATTCTCCAAGATTGAGTCTGTGACTTTCCAGAACAAGATCATTTAATATTAGCATTCTTTCTCTTCTTGGCTTTTAACTGGACTGTGAATGTTTTGCTATTGGGCATGGTTCTAGCTTTGGCTGGTGTTAAGATTTCTCAAAACAAGGTTAAAATTTAGGAATAAGAGAAATATGCTTCTGCTTCTAAGTAGAGGTGAGGCTTGTCTGCATTCTACTCAAAGGGTTTATATTTTTAGGAATAATGCGTCAGACTTGCTCAACATAGCCTACAGAGTGAAGGAGTTCTGAATGTCCAGACATTTACTTGGGGCTCTGCTGGAGCAGGCTCACCCACATTACTGAAAGCTTGCTGGATATGATATTCCAGCTGAGACTTCCTCGCTAGACCTTCTCTTTCACAGTGTTCCTTGAAATAAATAACAATGTATTTGTGTCTATATTCCATTCCTTTGAGTTTTTTTTAAGTTATTTTTTGTTTCAGGATTATTTACTCGACTTCTAAGTAGGTGTTCAGCCATACCATCACTAAAAGGGTAAAATCTCTACAGGATGGAAGTTTGATGTTATCAGATACAACTACTATTGCAAATTACATTTATTAATACAATTTTATTTTTTCTAATCTTTTCCTTTATAGACACCAAATCAGTGCTTTGTAAATTGTTGTTTTATTAATCGTAATGAGATATTTAAAATTAGCACTCTCATGAAAACACTTGTAAAATTATTAATGACCCTCTTGCCCCATGCTCCTGGATATGATTTTTAACAGCCTTTAGTGACAGTTCATCTTAATTGCCAGCTTTATTGGATTCAGATATATTTAGAAGATGAGTGAAGCACACCTCTGGGTGTGTCTATGAAGGCTTTTTTAGAGGGGATTAACTAAGGGGAAAGACCTTCCTTGAATTTGCTTGTCATAGGCTAGGGAGCCTAGATAGGAAAAGGAGATAGCCCGTTAGTACAGGCTTTCTCTCTCTTGAAACTGGCATGGCTTCTTCCTCCTTCATCCTCCTCTTCTTCCTCTTTCTCTTCTTCTTCATTCTTGGGAAAACAATATATGTCATAATAAAAAATTATGCACACACTCATGGCACATTTTTTCCCATTTATCTGTCAGAAGACATTAAGCTTGTTTCAACATCTTGCTCCTGTGAATGACACTGCAATAAGCATGACATGGTGACTTTTTGAGACACAGATTTCATGTCCTTTCTATATAAGCTCTAAAGTGGGTTTCTGTGTAACAAAGATGTCCTGGTTTTAGTTTTTTGGAACTTCCTTACTGTCTTCCTCAAAGGTGGTAAAAATTTATGTTCCTGCCAATGTTTTGCAAAGTTCCCTTTTCCTCATATTTTCATCACATCTTGTTAGCTTTTATTATTATTATTATTAGTTTTTTGAGGTAGGGTCTCACTATAGTCCAGGCTGACCTGAAACTCACTATGTAGTCACAGGGTGGCCTTGAACTCACTGCAATCCATCTACCTCTGGCTCCCAAGTGCTGGGATTAAAGGTGTGTGCCACCACACCTGGCCTAGCTTTTCTATTTTTGATAATAGCTGTTTAACAGATGTGGGATAAAAACCTCATTTTGAGAAGTCTAAAATATCTGTACATATTAAAAACAAGAAAGTGTACTAGCTTATCCTAAACTTCATTTCTCCACTGATTTTTCTATGATTTTATTGCTTGTGAGAGAAAAGTAATATTTTTTTCATTGAAGTATTCCTGGTAAATTTTGATGAATGAGGCAGGTCAGATGGTAGAGGAGGGCGGGTCCCTGTCCGGGTTGCTAACAGCATTCCTTAGTGAGGGGGCTTGGTGACATTAGGCTGAGGCAGTACCTGCTGCCATCCTTGCTGTGGTATCGTGGAATCTTACCTCCATGCAGGGTGTGAGCTTTTGCTAAGTGAAACTGCACTTTTTTCTACGTTAGCCTTATTTCTCACTCATCTCACTGACTGATTTTGGACTGTTTACCTAAGTTAATAATAAAGGGTTGTCAATCAAAAAAAAAAAAAAAAAAACCTCATTGTAGTTTTCACTTGCCTCCCTGGTGGTTGGTGAGGAGTGAAGTTGAGAGCCCTTTCACATAGTTGTGCCATTTGAATGCCTATGCAGGCACCCTAAAGTCAAGGTTAGGCAATAAAGAGCGACAGACAGTATCTATATCCTGCTATTTCTGCTCTACCCCTAGAAACCAAGCAAAGAAGAATGGATAAGAGTGGAGATTCAAAGTAGAGGAGGAGAAAGAGAACAGACCTTGGATTCATGAAGGGTTCCACCTGTACAGGTCAAGGCAGTGATGCCTACACTGTGACTGTGCACTCAAACTCTTCCCTAGAGTCTCGGCTTGTATACCTGCTTCTTACTAACAAACAGTTCCACTGGGATATACAATAGACACATCAAAGCAAGCATGTTTCATATCAAACACTTGGTCACTCTCCAACCTCTTAACTTCTCTGCAATTTTGTCCAACACTGTTGTTATTCTGGTTTGGAGATTTTCGTGAATTCTTTTGAGGGAAGGTTGCAAGCTCTGGTTCTTCAGTTTCCATCCTCAGCTCAAATATAGTCCTGACACATGGGAGACATCTAGTGACTTGTTTGAATGAATATATAAATAACACATTGCTATTCTCTAAATATAAATACAATAGAATTTCTTCCTATCAGTTAGAACATCAAGTGGATTGATTGGGACTGAATTTCCCAGAGTAGCTCAGATAATAAGTGAGTTTGTGTTGGAGGGTTATGTTCTGGACATGTGAAATTTGAGATTCCTAGTAAACATCCAAGTGGGGTTATTTAAGAATTGCATTTATGAAACGGATGTTCAGAGGAAAAGTATGTGAAAGGCGGAGCTTTCAAGGGAAGTATCATCAGCTTTTAGGTGGAAACTAAGGCCCTGGGACTAGATCAGTTAGCCAGGTTTTGATTATGAAGGTGAGAAGAGGGCACAGAACTGGCACATCACAGCAAGAAGCTATCCAGAAGCTTTAGATTATGCATAAGGAAAAGAATTGGACCGTGTAGTTGTGTTTCAAGAGACTATCATTGTCCTTGTGCAGCGAATGCACTGTTCAGATAGTGTAGGAGAAGCCCATCTCACACTGAGGGAAGTTTATCACATGTTCTCACAGGGTACAAATCCATGACTAGTATGCTTTAAAGGTAAAAGTACTTTGGCTTACTGTTCAACATACCAGAAGTGAACAAGTAAAATCTTGGACTGAAGGCTCTTGGCTAGAACTTCTTAATCTGAGAAAACTACAAGCTCAGGAAGATTCTTTGTTGATAAAAATTTCTACTTTAATAGAAGAGACAACAGTTATGACTATGCGGTCAATTTATAGTGCCATCACAACATACACACGTGACACACAAATTCTTACAGATTCCATTTCTACAAGTGTCTTGGTGTTAGTAGCTACAAGCATAGTATATTTAACTTGATGAAGAAAGACATCCACATGCCATCACTTTTCTCTAAGCTAATCTGTGCTTCAAACTTCTACTAGGGATAAGCAGATGGCTCATATATAAAAAGCACCTGCTTCAAAAGCGTAAAAGCCTGGGTTCAATTCCCCTTCCACCCACCTAAAGCCAGATGGGCCTTTATTTGCAGTGGCAAGAGAGCGCCCTATCCACACACATGTACAAATAAATAAACAATTATTTTTTTTAAAAAAATTGCCACCTGTATAAAAGCACATTAAACCTCATAGTTTCTGTCTTACCATTACCTTGGTTATTAAATATGAAATATGGTTGAAGGCTGCTTTACTTGTGGGTTTATTTATCCTGCCTTGCAGCTTCCTATACAGCATTGGTTAAGTCATGAACTTGGTGAAGGCAATCTTCTTTTAGACTAGCTATTATATACGGTTGATCAAAATTAAAGTCAAGTTTTGAGAGAATCAGCAAATGTCCTTTGGAAACAAGAGTCTACCATGTGACCTATTTTAAATTTCTGATTTTCTTCAAGTGTTTGTTTAATGATTCTTTGGCGTTTTTGATGTGTTTTTCACTATCCAACTTTTAAGACATTTTCAAAAATACTACATCTACCATGTTCAGTATCCCATGCTTTCAAATCTTGACTATTGCTTCCATGGAGCTTTTCCAGAGTGCTATATACACGTATAATCCCTTCTTTTGTCAAAGCCCACCTCCCTGACCCTCCCTGACTTCTGTGTATTGTCACCAGATCCCTCAGTGACTCACTATACATCACATGAGACTTCTGATGGCAGGTCGCATATGTTATTTTTTGAAGTATCTACTTCATCCTTGGCACAAAATGGTCATTTGATATTTATTGAGTCTAAAAACGTTTCCAAAAAGCATTGCTTGAAAAACAAACTATTAAGCAAAATATCACTTCAGTTATTTCCCATATTTCTCAATTGTAATAAGTAATAGTCTTGAGTAATAAAAAAAGTTCCCAAGACTTTTCCCTCACAAGCCACTTAAGTAAAGTTTGCATGAAGAAATGTGAGGCTCCAGCTTGTTGTTCTAACGAGACCCAGCTGCTGGAGCATCTGTCAGCCCTGCAATAACAAACTCATTCACCAGCCCACTTCACAGAGCTCATCTAACCAGCCTCGGCTCACAGGAAAAGATGTAATCTTCCTCCCAAGGAGCACGAGTCTTCACAGATGTAGTCAAGAGAGATACCAAATTCCAGGCTGCACACCAATACGTGAGATGATGAGGGGTAAAGGAAAATACTCCACATAGAACATGAAACCTGTATCCTCATAATGGCTTGATTATTTCTTAAATCATTCTTTCATATACCATCAGTAAAGAGGGAAAACTCAGCTAAGTACTCCACTACCCATCAGAGGTAAGCCACAGCACAGTGCTGAGATGTTAAAAGGGAATACATGTTGGGTGTGGTGGCTCCCGCCTTTAATCCCAGCACTTGGGAGGCAGAGGTAGGAGGTTTGCTGTGAGTTGGAGGCCACCTTGAGACTCCACAGTAAATTCCAGGTCAGCCTGGGCTACAGTGAAACCCTACCTTGAAAAACAACAACAAAATGATGACTTAGTTCTTAGCAAGGCACTCTGGAGAATGTTCATTGGTTTAATAGGTAATAAATAGAATCTGACATTCAGTGAAAAAAAAAAATGGGAGTTTCTCTTTCATTTAATGGTCCAGTACAAGTAGTAAGCAGGTTCTGCAGCATAGAGTTACCCAGGGATCCAGGCCAGAGGAGCACGCTTCACCATGATTTCTACAGTTGCTCTATCTGCAGCATAGAGTTGTCCAGGGAGCCAAGCCAGAGAAGCATCCTTCACCATGACTTGTCCAATTGTTCTGTCATCATCATCATTTCCAGCCAGCTGGAAGGAAAGAGAACTGGACATGTGGGCAGGGCTTCTTTGAACAGTTCGCTTGAAAGTTGCACTTTCATGGAAAGGTCAGCTGGATGGGAAGACATGCTGTCATTTAACTGGCGTGTCATGACGCACAAGGACCTGAATTTTGTGTCGCTGCACTCTTGTCTGAATCACGCAGGCAATGCAGAGATTTTGTATTCATCTATATGATACACATATGTAGAATATGTGTCATTTTGATTTACTATGAAAGTAATTTACAGCAAACACCTGAGATTTCTTTTACCTTAAGTGATAAAAGCACCTTCAATGCTTTCCTTCATGTCCACATTCACTGAATGTTAACTACCTGCACAAAGTGCAGGCACTTTGAGACTATGAATGAAACAACCCTTGCTATGCAGACAGTCAGAGGAACAATCATCACAGTATAAAGCAAACAGAGTGAGAGGTGTGGTATCATATATATATATATATATATATATATATATATATATATATATATATCTATATGTATATCTATATGTATATCTATATGTATATGTATATCTATATCTATATCTATATCATCTATATCTATATCTATCTCTCTCTCTCTCTCTCTCTCTCTCTCTCTCTCTCTCTCTCTCTAATGAACATATATATATATAGAGAGAGAGATGTCCACACACATGTAGGGAAAGCATGCACTGTTTTATGCAGAGAAAATGCAGGATACTTTGTGGGTAGAGACACTGAGGTAACTTGAATACTGATTTGAATATTTTTCTCTATTGGTTACTTTTCTCATTGCTGTGACAAAATACCTCCTAGCACAAGCAAGTTAAGGGATGAAGGATTTATTTCGGCTTGTGGTTTAAGGGGATAGTGTCCATCATGGCACGGAAGGTATGGGGTGGGACGAGCTTGGTCTAGGGCACCGGTCACTGATGGTTGGAGCCTGCTGCATGGTTTCCTCAGATCATCACTGATCAGGGAGCCAGAAGCTCAGGCTGGAAGCAGAGCTGAGCTAAAACCCTCAAGTCTGGTCTTCCAGCAGCCCACTTCCTTGAGGCACTATTTCCTAAGCTCCTACGCAGTGACATTGGCTTGGGACCAAGTACCCAAACACATGAACCTGAGCCTATGGCAGAGGGAGGGGGCATGATTTCCCATCTAAACGTGACATTCCTGAGCCTGACCCCTGCAGACCCATCACCATCTCATAATGCAAAAATGCATTTAGCCCAGTTTCTAAAGTGAGTACAGTCTTAATGGCCCAGCACTTCAAAAGCCCAAGATCTTTTCTGAGACTCAAAACAAAAACACTTAACTGTGAACTCTGTGATATAAACAAATAAATAATAGCTGCATGCTTCCAGTTGGAAATTGGAGAGATTGAAGGAAAGGAAAAAAAGTGCCATATCTATACAAGGCCAGAAGCCATAAGGACAAGCCCTAGAGGCTCTTTGTCCAGCCTCTGAGCCTTGGCGTGGCATTCCCTGAGCTCCAGCGGGCTTGGGCGGCCCCGCCTCAGTGACTCCATGGCCAGCAGCATACAGGGCTCTCTGTCATCTTGCACAGGCTCCACTATGTGACTGCAGCTTTTCTCAGCTGATGCACCACATTCCTGGCCTCTCTGTCATCTTGGGGTGGGTATCCATTTCAACTTCGGCTTCAAACATTGACTTCTGTGAACTGATCTGATCTTGCCCTCATTGCCTGGTCTCATTAGCTTTTCTTTTTTTTTTTCCCCTGGAACCTTAATGCAAGCTTCCAGGACTGTGTAACCTTTGTATTCTGCATGTCCACATGGATAAAATCAAGTTCTGCAGTCCCTTTGAGATGTATCCTGGCCCTCTAGGACTATGGCTGAAAATTGCATTAACTTCAGACACATTCACTGCTAGATCAAGAAAAACACTCCACGAGGAGGCTGACTTCCTACAGGACTTCCCTCGACCCCACTGAACTCCTTGAACCCGCTCCTGGTTGCCATTCTAGTTTTACAGGCTATTACCCACATTCCATTTCCTTTATAGACATGCATATAGGTATTGCAAACTAGGATTCTCATATCAGAGGATCTTTCTGAGTTTAGGTCACTGAGCTTAATATGAATTTTTTCCAAATGCATTCATCTTCCTTCACATTTCATTTTTCTGTGCTGCTGAATAAAATGGAGCAGCAACAAGCACGATGTACAAGTATCTCTGTAGCACAGGGTGGACTCATTAGGGGCTCCTCCCTGGCGTGGAGTAGCTGGCTTGTTGGGGAGTCCCACCTCTTACTTTGAGAAACCCCCATCATGCCTGCGCCAGCTGCCCTTCAACTCCCATCACTGAGTGAGGGCTTCTCCGCCCCGCACCATCACTAGGGCTTCTTGTCAGTTTTCTTGATTTTTGCCATTGTGATAGGTAGGAGACAGCAGACCAGAGAACTACATAAATTTTGATAGACATCAAAAGGGGCACCTGATGCATAAAATCAAATAATCTAGAAAGACCATCTACCCAGTGAATAATCCCAGGCAACCTCCCTATTAAAATTTCTAAGCGTCTCTCTCTCTCTCTCTCTCTCTGCAAATCAGAAGTAACAACACTGTCTAATTCTGAATCATAAGGGAGTAGGTAGATAATGCACTCAATGTTCATTAAGCAGCCTGCCTCCCAGTGATCACACAAAGGGGGGCTTTTATTATTAAACACGAGTCACTCAATGAATTTGCAATCTCATAATTCTTTTTTTTAAATTTTTTGTTTCCTTTATGTTTATTTATTTATTTATTTGAAAGTGACAGACAGAGAGATAGAGTGAGAGAGAATGGGCACTCCAGGGCCTAAAGCCACTGCAAACGAACTCCAGATGCATGTGCCCCCTTGTGCATCTGGCTAACGTGAATCCTGGGGAATTGGGCCTCGAACTGGAGTCCTTAGGCTTCACAGGCAAGTGCTTAACCACTAAGCCATCTCTCCAGCCCCTCATAATTCTTTATGTTTATGACTTCTGGGTTTTTTTTTCAAGTTCAAAGAGCACAAACTTCACAATCTAGTGGAACTAGAATTAATTCTTATTTTGTCCCTTAAGAGTGTCATCTTGGTAATACTCGACTTCGTCATGTTTCCTCCTGAGACAATGTTTCTTGCCTCCAGAGGTTGTGATGATTCCATGCAATAATTTACAAAACATGGTTAGACTGGGGCACCATAAACACAGAGCAAATGCTGAATTCGGTATTTGTTTTACCTTCACCTTTCTCTCACAGCATCTGCTCCAATAGGTGACTAGCCACACAAGTTCAGCCTGGGTATGCCCAGCCTCACCAAAGTAAGGAAGAAGCCCATTTTCTTTGCAAGAAGAAAAGGCAGTGTTTTGTTGCCAGGCCCCTTGTTATCTGAACCCCATTAATGGATAAGCTCTTGTTATCTGAACTCTACTATTGGCTAATTAGCCATAGACAACTAGGGAGTTTGTGAGCTATTGTGCAATGGTTTCAACAGATTAAAAAATGAAAGAGTAAGGAGAGAAGGGAGTGCCAACAAGAGGCAGCTGGGGGTTGAAAACACAGCTCTTGGCAGAGGGCACTACATGCATTAATTTGAACAGTGTTGCTTATAATTTTTTCCTTTTTTCTTTTAGAGAAAGTGAGAGAGAGAGAGAGAGAGAGAGAGAGAGAGAGAGAGAGAGAGAGAGAGAGAGAGAGAATTGTCCCCCAGGGCCTCAGCCACTACAGTTGAACTCCAGATGCTTGCGCCTAATGGGCATGTGCAACCTTGTGCCTGCCTCACCTTTATGTGGGATCTGGAGTGGAGAGCATGGGTCCTTAGGCTTCGTGGGCAAGTGCCTTAACTGCTAAGCAATCTCTCCAGCCTTTGTTTGTATTTCCTACATTGAAACACAGAGAGTTAAATCTCCCAAGTTAATAATAAGCTTTCCCTAAATTTGACAAGCTTTAGTTAGGTTCCTGCACCTTCTCCTAAACCATATATATATATGTATGTATATGGTGTTAGAAAAAACTGTTAATTTATGAGAGAAGATATATTATCAGATCTCTCATTGGCCCTCACTCTACGTCTTTGTGGGTACCTTGTCTTTTGCAAGAATCCAGTTGGGTAAGCTTTGCCAAATCTTCCTTGTTGCAGATGTTTCTTGAAAAAAAAATAGTTTATTTATTTATGTATTTATGAGAGAGAGAAATAAAAAGGCAGACAAAGAAAGAATGGGTGCTCCAGGGCCTCTAACCACTGCAAACAAACTCCAGATACATGTGGCACCTTATGCATCTGGCTTATGTGGCTACTGGGGAATCAAACCTGGGTTCTTAGGCAAGTGCTTTAAGCACTAAGATGTCTCTCCAGCCCTAGATGCTTCTTGTGATTGTCCAGCCTCTGACCTCCAGCCTACTCCCACTTGCACATGCTGCATTTGGAGCTGAGCCCAGTCTCTTTTCCATTTAACAGCTCCCGCTGCTCGTCACTTCACAACTATTACAAACAGTGGCGGTCATAAATAACAGTGATCCTACAGTGTTTGATAAGTGTCACTGATGACTTTTTGTTTAACAATATGCATGAAACAACTACTGCAGCCCAGGCAGTTATAAGGCAGGGAACATGCTGTGGTGGAAGCAGTCCATGGTCCCACCAGAAGAATTAGGGCAGACACGTGAAACTTGCTGGAAAACAGCAATCACACATCTGGGAAAGGGAGGGAGGCAGTTAAGAAATACTTCTGGGGACCAGATGGGCTGGCTGGCGGCAATGTAGTGGGAACATCATATTGCTTGATCTTTTGCAGCTCTTTCTTGCTATGCAGTGCATTTTTCTCTATGAATAGATGAAAAATAGTACATAATTTACATAAATGTTCACAAAAGGTAACTTAATTCAAAGAGTGCCTGTACCATAGCATGCTAGACCATATTCTTAACTAACATCTTTCAGCGTGTTTTTCTGTAAAAAGAAATTTCATTTATATTGCCTAACAATGCTAATAAGCACTCTAAAACAGTCATTATTTTCAACTTAAAAAGGAGTGCGATAAAGTTAATAGAAATGGAGCAATTATCTGAAGGATACTAACTTAGCGGCTAACTGGCGGGTCACTAGCATGCATTACCCCCAAGTCAGGGCTACGCTACCTGGCCTCACATTTGGGACCAAAAGCAGGTGTGCAGGAGCTGGAGAGATGACTCAACAGGTAAGAGGGCTTCCCACACAAGCACGAGGGCCCAAGGGGGTCTGACAGCCCCTGAGCTTGGTGTCTGATACCCTAGCACCCACCTAAGCATCTGGGTGTGGCCATGCACATCTGTAACCCCAAGAGACCAGAGTATGGCTGGGACTATGAAAGTGGCAAGCACCAGATTCGGTGAGATCCATTAGGTATTTTTCAACATAAGAATAACAGTTAAAAGCATTTCCACTATTAAGAACTGTATGCTATTTTTGGTAAAATGAACATTACATTGAATTCCAGTTTCTACTACAATATCTCATTTCAAAATTGCATTTATATTTGTCTACTCTATTTTGTGTTAAAGTATATTGCATACATTGCTTAATTTCGCATTCCAGCAATTCTTACCTAAAGTCAAGTTTCTGGTTATAGACAATGAAGCCATATTTGTTTCAGTGAATTCTTGGCTGGCTCTCCCTTGAATACCTTCCACAGGTTTCTGCTGAGTTCCCTGACCATCCTGTGTCCTAGCTGGAATTCTATTTTGCTAAGAAATTTTACTAATCAGTCATGATATATTGTAAGAAGTGTTTTGTGAAATACTATATTCTCTTTCTCATGGCTCCAAAAATCTGTCAAGATGCGGTTAACAGAATGAGTTTATATATTTTTCTTTTTATGAGAAGTAAATAGTCTAAGAGGTGCCTTGTCATCAGTTAATATTTTCACAAGGCTTTGACCTCAGTCAAAAACCTCTTCCAGCTGGCCAACATTTTTGAATGGTTTCAAATGGTATGTGCTTGGATGTGGCAATTCTCTCCATGGTTTCTTTTTAAATCTTGAAGACACTAATTTTAAAGCACACACTCACAAGCCAGAATGCTGAGCAGCTACTGTCAAGCTCCCCTCTTCTCCAAATGAAACCCCCCGCTAGCGACAGATTCTTCTATAATTTACAAGCTACTGAGAATTAAAGGTGAACATCACTTGTCTGAACAATGGGAAACTGTTGTCAAGGTTGGGATCTGACTCTGATTTTCTGGATTCTTGTCAGCTCCCGCTGACTTTGATCCTACTGCCCTGGAGCCCTACTTCCAATGGGGCCAATGCCAATGTTACCCATACACAGGAGACTACTGTGGGTAACTCCTGCTCTTCTGAAAACTCCACAATTCATTGAGCTTTTCCTGGTCTTTGTTTATTTGCTTGTTTGTTTCTTTGGGTGCAATTGAAAAGTGAAGGTTTTTCTTCCTAGTATTTTTTAAATTTTATTTTACTTATTTATTTGATAGGGAGAGAGAGAGAGAGAGAGAGAGAGAGAGAGAGAGCCAGGGCCTTTAGCCACTGCAAACAAACTCCAGATGCATGCACTATCATGAGTATCTTTTTTAGCAATCAGAGAAGCTATGAAAACAAAAGATCGAAGTTGAACCAGGAGGAAGAAGCCATACTGAATATAGTATCAGGGCCAAGAGAATAAAGGAGTCTAGAGGCATGACCCTAGAGAGACTCTGAGAGTATTATTGCTTTCTCAGGGGTAATCGCAGACAACTTTGCAGCCACAAATTATTAAGAATCCAGAGCCTGAGCTTAGCTGTTAAGTGGCTGTGGTAGACTTGAAAGAAAACAGTACAAAACCATGCAAACCCTACATCAGCTTGCTACACTTGCTGCTGTTATGTAAACTCTGCTAATAGGAGCCCGGGCAGACCAGACACTGAGGTTGCAGTTACTCAATATCTTGGTGTGGTCACTGAGTTTCTCTTGAAAAAAATATTCATCAGGAACTTTTAAGACACATGTGAACTTATTAAGACCAAGGCTTACCTATGGTTTGTTAGGACTTTCAAAACAATGTATCTGCCTTGGTCTGGGATATGCAGATCCCCTGTTTGAACTTTGAGGAGGTAAGCATAGATTTTTGTAAAGACGGAATTAAGATGAACAATTTCCCCACAGGACTGCCTCTGGAAACAACATTGCTGGGGTCACATGATCTCACTGGCTCCAGTTGTAATGCAAATTGTGAATGCCCTAATATGGATTAGTAGCAAGAGTGCTTTGATGGCATCTGATCCAGTCTCCTCCAAGATGGCTTACCAGTATCATCTCAACTACCTCCCTTCCCTCACTTAGCACACCTGTGGGCTGGCCCTTCCTAAGTCTGCTACTTGAGCCCACCAACCTGTCGGGTCTCTCCCTTACACACCTGACTCTGTATTTGGATGTTTGATCCACATGAATGGGCCTGAAACCATATGGAAGCCTTTGGTCTCTTGGCCCCTCCTGATGCTTGGCCCTTGGCTGCTTGCTGTTCTCTTATGCTCCATTTCCCTATATGAGGGGATCTTCTCAGCCTCCCCTCACTCCAGCCAGGCTGGAAGCTGGGAGAATTTCCTTTCTCCTGGGCACTTTCCAGCATTGTCCCGGGAGGTTTTCTGTTTGCTTTCCAAGTGCCTTCTTTGGTGAGCGAGACTTTCTCCCCCACCTACCCCCCTTCCAGCATGGTTGAGAGCAGGGGTGAATTTTCTTAGCTTAGGAGGTCTTGTTTTGCTATCCCTCCTAATTCTTCCAAAAATAAATCTCGTAATTCATAATTTACCCTTCTCTTAGTCCATGTTTTCAATGCATTGATAACTTGGGCAAGGACCTGAAATTGGGGCTCACTGTCCTGAGGTCTCCTGCATTTTTATGGACATGGACACCCTTTCAGGATTTCAGCAATGTATCACCCCTACCCTTGGCAGAGAGGACTAGGAACTGAGGTCTGGGGCATCACTGCAAAGCAACATAGGTAATGCCTGAATAAATGCATGTCATTTATGAATACCCATTTAAACTTTAGTTAAACCATTAGTTCAGGGCTGGAGGGATGGTTTAGCAGTTAAGGTGTTTGCCTGCAAAGCCAAAGGACCCAGGTTCGATTCCCCAGGACCCACATTAACCAGATGCACAATGGGGTGCATGCATCTAGAGTTCATTTGCAATGGCTAGAGGCCCTGGTACACCCATTCATTCTCTCTCTTTCTGTCTCTCCCTCTTTCTCTGTCAAATAAATAAATAAATAAATAAAAATAAAATAAAAGCATCAGTTCAGTCTCACAACCTCTGATGAAGTGGATAAAAGTTCCAGCCGCTAATCTCAGGCACATATGAAAGTCATCAGTTGTTCTGATGTTCAGATCAAGTCCTCTTCTAAACCTGGTCTCTTGGGTGGCAAACCCACAGTATGTCTTGAGATTTGGCCCTTTCCTTTTCTAAGGAATGCTTTGACTTCATACAAGTGGAAGCACAGTGCTGCTCCAGACATCATGGTCACTGGCCTACTTGTCATCGACAGACATGTCCACAGCTCCTGGATGCCTGAACTCCTTCAGGACAGGGCCTCTCTCCACTTCCTGCAGCAGGATCAGGAAAGGGAACATTGTTGCGTTTCTTTCATGCTCAGCTAGATCACAGGAGTGTTCTGAGAAGACAACCGGGGCCTCTCATGTCCAGACCACGCTAGAAAACTGCTTTGTCAGATCCGCAGGAGCTAACTCTAGCTTCGTCACCTCTTACAGGCATCACTGTGGAAGCAGGCACTGTAGGGTCCCCTCTCTGGAATCACCAGTATCTGCAACACTATAATCTTCTCTTTCAGTGCACCCCACCACAACCCCAGTCCAACATAAACTTTTTTCTTACAAGGTTTATCAGCCCCCATTCTGTTGATGTTTTGGACTGCATACTTTGTAGGGTGCGGCCTGTGCTATATGTTGTAGGATATTTAACAGCAATTTTTACACCTGGCCTCTATCCAATAGGTACCTATGACATGTCCATTCCCCAAGCATGACAGTGAATAATGTCCTTTTGCCACATGTACTGTGAGGCTTCAAAATCTCTCTCTTACAAGGTTTTAAATCTAATATCAAGACTGTGTTACAATTTGAAAATTTAAAAGTGCATGCAGTTAGCAACAGCGCCCACCATAGAGCACTGGTATGAAAAGATCAGTCACACCCAAGCTATTTCTTTGAAGAAGGGCTTCTATGTTACAGTAAAGCAGTAATCAAACAGTTTTAGCAACCATGGCCAGACAAGGGCAAGATAGCCAAGTGCACAAATCCCGAAAATGTTCAAATGCTGAAAATTTAGGCTCCACAATCAAGTAAGAACATGAGTGTAATGTCTAACCAAGTATAGTGAAACTTTAGAATGTATATGAAGGCATAAGTAATAAATATTGACGGTGGTGTAGGGGCTAGTTGTAGCAATGGTGGGAATAGCTGCTTCACTAAAATTCAGTGGCCAGGAAAGCCCAGAGTGAAGCAAGCTCCAGTGAGAAGACTGTTGTTCAGTTGGTTCAATGATTGCCTAGCATGTACAATGCCCTGGATTCAACCCCCAGCACCTCATACACCTGGGCATGGAGGTAGACACTTGTAATCCTAGCACTTGGGATGTGGAGGCAGAAGGATCGGAAGTTCAGAGTTCCCCATAGCTACATAACAAATTCAAGGCCAACCTCGGGTACATACAATCCTGTCTTGAAGAAAAATGTGATGTAAGAATGGCATCAGTGAACCTGAGCAGGAGGATAAGGGTCACACTATGATCGTCACTTAACTTATTCTTCACACTTCACACCCCAAACTCCTCCAGATCAGTCACAGCTTTAGAGAGAAGCTCTGTGCAACACTAGCTACCTCTGGCACAGTGAGCTACTCACCTAGAAGGGGGTGCCTCTATGCATGCTGCATCAGCACCTCCCCAAGGCAGTGGGAGCCTTGCAAGATGGAGTAGAAGTGACTCCCCTTGGCATCTCATGCGCACTGGGAAAGGAGACTGATGGCTGCACAATCCAGATGGTAGGAAAATTCTAGGAGGTTCTATGTGCTCCTTAAGCACCCCCAGAGAACATAAACTATTGCTGCCCATGGTGGCAACTCCACGGGGCACACTATCCCTGGCTTCCCTTACAAAATGCTTCATCTCTCCTGTCCTTCACAGTGGGGTCCTGGCTCCTCTTATCAGTTACACAGTCTGCAGTCTTCGTGTCGAGTTCTGATTTTGGAAAAACGAAAATGGAGGCAGTTGAAAAGTAAAGTGAATGATATTTACCTACAGAAACACATTCTCTTCGGGATACTGTATGGGTTGTAAAAGTGCTTATTGTTCCATCATTCCATTGTCCACTAATATTCTTTTTGTTTGCATTTCTTCAGTTTGTCTGTTGTCCTCTCTGTTTGGAAGTAACCCGTTGCCCTAAAACACTGACTTTAGTTTAGAATCGAGATGGTGATGGCACAGTCCCTGGGAGCCTCACTTCCCTCATCTGTAATTTACAGCCAGGAGTGTTAAGACACTGCCATGATTCTGGCCCATGTTTATCGCTTGCCCAAGAGATTACAGCTCCTATGTGTTTTCCTCAAATGCCCCCATTCCCTCATGGTCTCTGTGGGTACTTGGGTTTGGAGGCATCTGGCTATGAATTTAAACATCAGAGTGTGGTTTGCCTACAGAAAACACAGACAGTGAGTCAGAGGCCTTTGATGCCTTGTTACGATTCTGCTCATTGTGTTGAGAAACCTCCTACTCTCCCTTGGCTTCACAGTTTCACAATCTGTTATGGAGCTGCCAGCCAACACTACTCTGTCTCCCAAGTTAAAAGGACAGGGCTAATAGCACTGAGGGCCTTTTAGATAATCAGGAATGGGCCTAACCCCATTATGCTTTGTTGGGCTTAAAATCTAAAGCATATCCATTAGTTGTTCTATTTTGATGTGGTTGTTAATATGCTCAACTACAAAGGAAAAGAAAGAACACCCTTTGTGGTTTTGTTAATAATTGGTATTCTGATTATTTTTATTAAGGTGTATTCCTTCTAATGAAAAAATACATGACTCCACAGGGCATTTCCAGGAAATGAAGCTTGGCATTTACCAGTACTCTGTTAGTACACATGCATGACCTTCCACTGCATTAAAGCTGCACTTGGAATTCAAGTTGGGGAGAGAGAGGGGGATGGGAGCAGAATTTGTATGGGCCCAAAGCTTCTTTTGTGCATTTTATTTGGTACAGGTGTGTGTGTGTGTGTGTGTCTTGCAGTTGTGTGGTTTTAAGGGTATTGTTAAGGAGTGGTTTGCAAGAAGACTATGATCCCATCCCACTGCTTTTACATTAGAGATATACTTTAATTCTGAAAATTCTGCTGAGAGTCCTTCAACAAAGTTTTGGCTGACTCATGTGCATCTTGGGATGAAGAATGATAACCAGTGTGTGCCCACTGAAATGGAGTGGAAATGGTATATGCCATGAACTGTGAGTAATTTTTTGTTAGGAAAGTGAGATAGAGGTGGGCTCTGGCCTTCCAGAGACCTGTGACAAGGCACTGGTTTCCTGAGACACCAAGAGATACAAGGAAAATAAATGGAAATGAATGAAAGTGGGAGGTGACAGAAAGAAAAATTGTTTCACAATAATTAGCTATTCAGTCTTGCCTAGTGAATGTACAAGGTTAATAGAAAGATAACAAAACTCATTTCTATCAATTCATCTTAGCTTTCCAAATCAAGTCTGCTCTCTAGTTAGAAAGAGGGCAGTTTAATGAAAGGGAACAAGAGAAGTATGATACAGACACGCATGTGTGTGCACCCCAAGAAGAATCCTTGCGCTCTTCCCTCTTTCATTGCTGTTTACCTGAGCCTCTACAGCTTCAGCATTTTATCCCACATCCATCTTTGTAATTATTGTGTAACATCAAGAAATTGTTCTTCCAGAATAAGAGACAACTAGTTCGAGGTTACCTACAGGGAGATATTACTGTTGAGCCTTTTGAAACACAATTGCAGTGTTTAATAAAAAACACCCTCTGGGGCTGGAGAGATTGCTTAGTGGCTAAAGTGTTTGTGTGCAAGGAACCAGGTTCAATTCCCAGTACACACATAAGGCAGATATGTCTGGAGTTCATTTGCAGTGACAGGAGGCCCTGTCATGCTCATTTGCTCTCTCGCTCTATCTATCTATCTATCTATCTATCTATCTATCTATCTATCTATCTATCTATTTATCTGTCTATCTATCTATCTTTACCTATCTGCTGCTTTCTCTCTCTCTCCAATAAATAAATAACATATTTTTAAAAAGAATACCCTGCACTGTTAAATACCTATATTTTAAATATTAATTATGAACATTAAGTTTAACCAATTCTTACAAATTTTACTTCTTAATATCTTTTGAAAATAAGACCTGAGTTCTTGTCTCAATCCATAGCCTAACTCTCTCCTTGGGACTCTGATTTTCTCTTCTGGCAAATATCTATCTGACTAAATGATGGCTCAGTTCCCTGAAGCCTTGGCTTCCTTTTCCTATTCCCATGAGGATTGTTCCAGGCTGGCTAGTGCATCCCTTTGTCATAGCCCTCCAAGTTTCTAACCATTTCCTGACCTGATAGCCTAGTCCAAGCTAAGCTTATACTTTCCTACAAGGGCCTCTCAGCACTCAGCAGAGAGCTTTGTGCCTGCATAACTCAGCATGTGCGCGGTGGTCACAGGGAAGTCGTGGGAATGGGGAATCACAAAGACCTGACTCTTCCCTCCTCCACTCACACGAGCTCAGGGCAGCAACTTCCGCACACAAGGGGCAGGAAACTGGAGAGCCAGAACCTCACAGGCCCAAAGAGCTCCATTAGGACTTCCTTTGTTTTTGTAAATTTTTACTGAATGAATTAAGCAATCAATGCATTTACGCAGGTCTTCTTCATCATGTGTGGCCTTCTTGCATTTCATACTTACATATTTGAAGGATCAAATTTGAGGATAATTTCCAGGGTTTAATAAGTGCTCAATAAATATTTGATTTGGGGAAGAAAGGGCCATCTTCTGACTCAAGTGGGAAATATTGGGTGATGTGTATTGCAGTTACCTTCTCGTGGGGACAAAACACCTGACCAAAAGCAGACTGTGGAAAGAAAGGGTTGTTTCCAGCTTACAGCTTCAAGGGGACGTTTCATCATGGCATGAAAATCATGGCAAAAGCAGACAGCCTGGTGTCACGTGTCCACATATTAGCAGGCTGAAGTAGAAAGAATGACTTAGTTGACTGTGGCAAGTGGGGCTGGGCTATAACACCCCAGAGCCTGTCTTCAGCAGCATTCTTCTTCCAGGTTGGCTCCATCTCCCAAAGGCTCCACCAACTGGGAATGAATTGTGAGCCTTAATCACAAACACATGAGGCTATAGGAGACATGGTATATCAAATCACCACAGCATGACATAACAGCGCCTAGAAAATTGCAGGATTAATGCAAGAAACAACAAAATTAAGGCAGAAAGATCTGCAACGTACTGGCACTGAGAGGAACACGGGCCAGAATTTACTTTTGAATTTTATTACATTCAACATTGTTATTGCCAACCTATATCATGCTACAAACAGTATGGGGGAAGTATATTTGATGTTAACTCAATGTCAAGTGTTGACCTGGTTTAAAGCAACTAATATGACAGTAAACTTGAGTTTTCTAACCAAAAGTCAGAACATAGGGAACACAAGAGGCAAAACCAATGTGAGAACCAGAATGTGGGGAGGAGGGTTTGTAATGCCGTCTTCCAGACACGATGTGGTTGTTTTGCATGTATGGCCCCATATATATATATAATTTGCAAGGAGAGGGAGAGAGAGAGGTGTGGAGTGGGCATACTAAGGCTTCTATCCATTGCAAACAAACTCCAGATAAGTGTGCCACTTTGTGCATCTGGCTTCACATGGGTACTGGGGAATTGACCCATGTCCTTACGCTTAACCATTAAGCTATCTCTCTAGCCACACTCAGGCATTTTTGATCAATATCAAAACTTCTTACTCAAGTCCCCAGCAGGCAAACCCCTGTTGGATGGGGCATGTCACTGGAGACATATCTTTAGTCCAGCGCTACTAGGCGAGTGGAGAGCCAGTTGGAGTAAGGTGCGCTGTGGAGGTACGGAGGTGAGCCAGCTTCTTCTGCCACTGATGGTGCTTCCTCTGGGTTTAGTAAGCCTGAAGTAAACCCTTTCCTCCCATAGCTGCTTCTGGTTGGATGATTGTTCCAGCAACAAAAAGGTAATTGCAATAAATGACATAGTTACTGCATTTGTGACATCATAGCACCTGTAATTACCTGTACAACACCTGCACAATCTTGGCTCCATCAGTGTTTCATCATGGATGGTGGAGGAGGGAGGGAGGGAGGGAGAGAGAGAGAGAGAGAGAGAGAGAGAGAGAGAGAGAGAGAGAGAGAGAGAAAAAAGTAGAAGAGGGACTAGTTGGAAAGAAGAAAGGGTCCAGTGGAAGGGGCACAGGGAAGGAGAAACAAGAGAAAATAGCAAGAGGGAATTATGATCAAAATACATCATATGGATACATGAAAATTATCAATAAAATTGTGATAACTAAAGCCATAAGCCATTTAAAAATGAGTCTCCCCAATTAAGTCAGCCAAGGCGAGTGATTGTTATAAAATCCTGATTTTTATTGCTAATTAAAACCATACCACCAGCTGCTCAATTCTCACCAGACAACATAATATACAGGAATTACACTGATAATACTGACACAAAAACTATAGCCATCAAAACATTAATGCAGACTTATAAAAACAGAAGAAATGACTCCACATAAATCATTTTCTAAGATAGTTTTAGAAAATAGATATACTTCTCATACAAAGCATGAGTCAACATTTACAATTACAATGAACTTGTTTGGATGCACAGTGGCAGAGTAATGGAGCAGAGCTCACGATGAAGTAATATTGGTCAACATCTGGTTCACGCCATGCACTCTGTGTCTGTTTTCAATCATGCCCAATCCTGGTGATGATTACATAATGTGAGAGTACCCACTTGGCACATCAAGCTTTCATCTGCTAAATAGGGATGATAATAATAGTTTTTAGTGTATTACAAAGTGACTGTGGGTGAAATCATATACAAGCACCTGTACACGAGCATTCCACATGTAAGACTGACCCTGAGTTCACTCTCCATCCCTAACGGAAATGTAAAGCTCAGTATAACAACAGGGAGGCAGGTAGATAATTAATCATATGTATTAGACACTATCCTAATATTTGGTCTCAGCACAACAGTTTATTATTTTGTAAATTTTGAAGATGAGGTTGAATTCACCTTGAAATGTTTCAGGCACATAACTACTTTCTCGATGAAAGTCCTTGTGTCTTAACTATTTATTTTGGAAAATAGGTTCTACATAAATTTCTTTAAAATGTCTGGCAAATATTAAATTATGCTCTCCCTCCAGTGTTACAAGCACTGCCTGAGGCCTCAGTCTCCCTGGCTCGCTGTAAAGGCCTCTGCCAAGTGCATGACTAGACAATGGAAGGCTAACACTAAGCTGAAGTTCTGAGCTAAAGGGGAGTCAGCTTGTTATGTGCTGATCTTGTGGACTCTGCAATGGGCTCGTTTGTTAAACTCTGCCCTCCTCATACCACACAGGATCAGGAGAGCATTGGAGATCACTAAATTTGACAACTCCCTCTACTTCCTGCATTTTTTCTCTGCACATTATCCTATCTCTAGAAATTAACCCTTTTCTTTTTTTCAAATTTCATGTATGTAATCCAAGGCCATCTCATATGCTAACCACAAGCTATATCCCCAGCCCTAGTTGACTTTTAAAAGTCTCAAAAACTATAATGCTCTAACTTTTATATGACAGTATATGTACATGACCCATCTATTAATTCCCAGGCTGTACAGTTCCAAAGTTGAGCTGTCTATAGCTTCTGAGTACCCCTCCCTTCCCAAAAGCATACCAACCTATAAGAGATCTTGGAGGATAGTACACCATTGAAAGCCAGTATTTGGTGACCCCAAATTCAAAATAAGTTGAGAAATATCAGCAGAGACATTGTGACAGTTAAATTATTTCCATTTTTATTTTGTATTGTGAGTTAACACAGTAGTGATAATAAAATGTAGCATGAATGTCCTATCATGTGCCAGGTGCAATATTCATGCTGAATCATTTCTCTCTCTCTCTCTCTCTCTCTCTCTCTCTCTCTCTCTCTCTCTCACACACACACACACACACACACACACACACACACACATACACACATACACACACACACAACTATGAAGCAAGATAATTATTTTAAAATGAGTTCTACAAACTAAATTACTCTTGAGTAAAGCTAGAATACTAACCTTCTATTTTAATTCTATTATCTATCAGATATTGTGTGTGAGCTGCAGCCAAGTTTCAAGCATTTCTTATAGCCTTGTGTTACTAGTCTGGGAGGAATATTTTGTCATATAGAAAATTATTGAAGCTCCCTCTTAAGACTTCAAGGATTCTGAGATGAGAGGGAAAAAAGTAATGAATTAGTCATTAGCTTTTAAGAACCCTAATCTAGGGATTTCCTGAGAGGATCTTACAAGATTTATAATATACAATTGTTCCTTGTAGTTCATACTGAAGAGGATGAAGAAGGTAGGATTTTGAAATGTGTTTTATGAGTTCTCAGATAAAGTAAAACAAAACAAAACAAAACACAAAAGCCGAACTAAATAAATGCTACTATAAAAGAGGGAGAAGATAAAAATTACAGATTTTCCTCAGCCAACCCTGCATCTTCACAGGCCAGGTAGTAATTTGAGCACAGAATACAAATTGAATGATTTATTTATCATTTTTATTGAGATGAGCCTTGAAAAAAAAATACCTATATGCCTTCAACAGCTTTCCTGCCCATTTCAAACATAGGAGGATTGCTTTTCTCTCTCCTAGTCAATTGAACAACTAGTTCTCAAGTGGTCTGCCTGGACGTTGAATGATGGCTACTGTGCACTTCTGTTGTTTGGTGCTGCCATACCCTCCTGTTGTGGTGGTTTGATGAAATGTCCATGAACCCAGAACTGTGAAGAACATGGGTTTGGGGCCACCTTGTGACAGACTAGAAAAGTCCTGGAGCCTGATACCTAGAATTTGAATTTTGCATTCCCTCCATAGACAGTGCTGCTTCCAACAAATACATCTATGAAAGCATTGTGTATAGTGATGGCTGAATTTCACTACTGAAAGGGTGGCTTAGTTTAATCGCCAGACGATCTGTTATATACATTGACTTGTTTCTATTACTGGCCACTGCAATAAACCATCTGTCTATCAGTTTACCTACCTAGCTATCATCTATCTGTCTCCGTATATATACATATATATCGTATACATACGCTGTATCATTGACACTGACTGTTGCAGTCAGGTCTGCATTGCTGGCAGAAATCACCCAACCAAGAGCAGCTTGTGGGGAAAAACAGGTTTGTTTTGGCTTACAGGCTCTGATGGCAGAGGAAAATGATGGCATGAGCAGAGCATGGATATCACCCGCTGGCCAACATCAGGTGGACAATAGCAACAGGAGAGTGGGCAGAACCATATCCAAGGATGAACAGCCATGGTGCTGCCTCCTGGGGCCGAGCGCCTGCCCCAAGTGGGCTGCGGGATAGCTTTGGTGGGAGGACGTAATCACAGTGAACATGAAACAGATCCAGAGAGACAAGCCCTTAGGTTCTTACTTGTCAGTAAAAGTTACCACATGGTCGTGATGGTAAACCTTGGTTAACCATGAGTGTAAGCCCAAGAGGCTGTCTTAAAATAAGCAGAACAGAAGGCAGCAGGGAGAAGGTAAATTCTGTTAAGTGCTGTGGACCCAAGATTACCAAAACTTCAAGCACAACTGAGGAAGGAAGGAAAGAAGGGAGGAAAGAAAGGAGGGATGGAGGGAGGGAGACAACATACATAGAGCAAACATGTATTTTCAAGCAAACAAAATGGTAGGAGAACATCTATTTGAAAGCAAGGTTTTTTTTTTTTAATAAGTGGGATACATATATTTGCCATTGACAAAACATTCATTTAAATAAAATGGCAATATTTTATGGCCCATCATAAATATTTTTAACCAGTAGACAGGGATGGTGAGTGAATTGTTAAGAATTTGGACTATTCTAGAGTGATGCTGTAACCTAAAGTTCCAAATGTTCATGTTGTAAATGAACAAACACAGAAGATAGAGTCCCAGCAGAGGAAGGCAGAGCCAAACTGTAGAAAATGGAACAAACACAGGGACGAGGTTGAGATTGATTTATCAAAGGACATGGCTATGAGAGACACTCTTTAAACTTAAATCTGATGAATTTGAGGAGAGGAAATGTCTTAATTTTAAGAAACAGTTAGTTTCAAATAGGACTCTTTTAAGCCCACCCTTGACATTAACTAATTACCTTTTGCAATGAGTGTTTAAAATGATCTTCTATGTAAAAATTAGCATTTAGCTGGGTATAGTGGCACATGCCTATAATACTAGCCACTCTGGGGGCTGGGGCAAGAGGATTGAGAGTTCAAGGCCAGCCTGGATGTTATAGTGAAAACCTGTCTCAAAAAATATAACACTTATACTTGTGAAAATATTGAATCTCCCTAAGGTTCTTTCCTCCGGGTAGATTTTGTAGTGTCTCTGAAATAATATGATGCCATTAGCAGGAAGTTCATCAGAAATTTATCAGCAGAGAAATCATCTTCAGATAAGGAGGAGAATTTGAGGGTCTTGTTTTCTTGCAATACAGGGGATCCAACCCAGGGCCCTGTGCATACTAAGCAAGTGCTCTTCCACTTAATTACATCCCTAACCCCAAAAATATCACATTCAAGGAGCATTAATAAAACCACTGACTATTTCATATAAAAATAATCAAAATATCAAGTTAACAATAATACAATACTATAATTTGACCTATAGATTTCATTGAAATCATTGCAACTCCCCCAATAATACTGCTTAGACAGAGGATAGATGGAGAGGTGGGTAGGGTTAGAAGCCTGGACAGATGGACGGATGGACAGATGGATGGATGGAGGAATGGATGGATGGACAGAAAAACTGCTTTAGGACAATTCAGCATCTTCTATTACATTTGGTTGTCATGTCTCCTTAGCCTCCCTGGTTCTGGAGCCAGTCTTTAATTTGAATTTGTCCGTTTCTCTAGGATTACATGTGGTGGTAAGAGTAACATCCCAGGGTGATGTTACACTGTTTTCATTGCATTGTAAGAAGATAGATCACTATTTCCACACACAAAGAATTGTTAAAAAGGGATTTCCCCAAGTAAACAGAATATTAAAATTTACTAAATTACGTTAGTTTTCTGGAGGTGCCATAAAAAATACCATAGAGGCTGGAGAGATGGCTTAGCAGTTAAGGAACTTGCCTGTGAAGCCAAAGGACCCAGGTTTGATTCTCTAGGACTCACATAAGCCAGATTCCCAAGGTAGTGCATTTTTTTTGGAGTTTATTTGCAGCAGCTAGAGGCCCTGGCACACTCATTCTCTTCCTCCCTTCCCCCAGTCTCTCTCTCAAATACATAACTAAATACATAAAATATTTTTGGTATTTTTATTAATTTTATTTATTTATTTGAGGGAAAGAGGCAGAGAGAGAGAGAGAGAGAGAGAGAGAGAGAGGAAATGGCATGCCAGGGCCTCCAGCCACTGCAAATGAATTCTAGACGCATGTACCACCTTGTGCATCTGGCTTATATGGGTCCTGGGGAATAGAACAGAGGTCCTTTGGCTTTTCAGGCAAACACCTTAACCCCTCTTTCCATCTCTCCAGCCCCAGAAATAAACTATTTTTTAAATGGTTTTTTTAATTTTTTAAAAAAATAGGATCCCTTCCTGTGGTGCTAAGATTCAGAACCTATGGAAAGAATTGGACAGTGGAGAGGAAGAGCATGGTGTAGAAATAATAAGATATACCACTCAGGTCTGACCTTTAATCCAGAGGAAGGGGACATCCATGGTTCAGCATACAGACAGGGCCTTAACAAAGGCCCAGAACTAGAATATTAAGGGAATACTCTGCCTTTGAACAAATTGAATTAAGAAAGACTTTTTAAATTTTTTTTGTTTATTTTTATTTATTTATTTGAGAGCAACAGACAAAGAAAGAGTCAGAGAGAAAGAGAGAGAGAGAGAGAGAAAGAGAGAAAATGGGTGCACCAGGGACTCCAGCCACTGAAAATGAACTCCAGACGTGTGTGCCCCCTTGTGCATCTGGCTAATGTGGGTCCTAGGGAATCAAACCTCACCGGGGTCCTTAGGCTTCACAGGCAAGCTCTTAACTATTAATCCATCTCTCCAGCCCATGAAGAAAAGACTTAAACAAGTAATAAAAAGTCTGGCTCATGAGGCTGTGGGAATTGGCGCAGGTAGGGTCAGTCTAAGCACTGTGGAAGCAGAGAAGCTCAGTAATAGAGCTAACCATCCCGCCTTCGAAGTCTGCAAAATCTGATGTGATATGAAGGAGATGAGTCTGAGATAGAAGAGCTCATATGAGCCCTGAGGGGCACTTGGCTATTTCTGGCTAAGGGTACATTAGATGAAAGAGAAGGAACAGGCGTGGCCATTCCCAGCTTTGTATGTGGGCTCTGGGCGTTGGACTTGGTGGTGTCCTTCCAGAGAGCCTCTCACATTTCAGTGTCTTAGCTGTGGAACCATTGCCCCAGTCCTCTCAAAACTGTTATCAGACGAGTATGAATTTTATGTTAGACACTGGGATGAGAGGTATTCTGGTTAGCCTGCATTCCATTGTCCTGCTGTCTGTGCTCCAAACCTCTGAGTGTCTATTCAGATCATACCTTATTTGTGGATTTCTTGGCTTAGTAAAACTCATGTGTCCTTTAACAACCAATCAAGGTAACATGACTTCCAGGACACATCTTTGAAGCCCATTCTTTCAACATCCATCTCTTCATGTGACTTAAGATATCCAAGTCTGCTCCTGCACCCTGCTGGGCCTACTTCTAAGGTGTTGCCTTTTGTTTATTTTCTTTTCGTTTCTTCTCTTCTCTTTTCTTTCTTTCTTTATTTTATTTTTGCTGGTTTTTCAAGGTAGTTTCTCACTGTGGCTCAGACTGACCTGGAATTCACTATATAGTCTTAGGGTGCCCTCAACTCATGGAGATCCTCCTACCTCTGCCTCCCAAGTGCTGGGAGTAAAGGTGTGTGCCACCATGCCTGGCTAGGTTTGCCTCTTAACTGCAAGACTTGAATCTAAACATCAAGCTTCTCACAACATAAAGAACATTTAAGAAAACTGCTGGCCCTGAAAAATGGCTCAATTGTTAAGTGTGCTTCCTACCAAAGTCCACATAACAGGTGGGCACATTGGAACCTGAGCCCTGTGGTGAGAGGAGACTGGGACTCATGAAGGACAAGCTCTAGGATCAGTAAGAGACTTCATCCCTAGGAAAAATAGGTGGGTAAGTGTTGGAAGGGGACACCTGAAGTTCTCCTGCAGCTGAAGAGGAGCCCGCGAGTGCTGCCGGTGAATGCTCTGGGCACTGCATCATTATACACCACCCAAAAAACACACCGTCCGTACACCATGTCACACATATTGCACACATGCCAGAAAAAAAGAAAAAGAAAACTGGAATGGTCTTCCACACTCATGCCGACACAGCCCACAAGTGTCCTCACAACTGAGGCCCGCTCCTTCCTGTTGGCTCCCCTCTAACCTCGGCATGCTTCACCCATGACTCACAAATTCCAGAACAAAGTCACTGCTTGGCAAGACTAGGAAGCTCTGTCCACATGTGGAATTTCCCAAGGGTTCCAGAATCTCCCTTTTAATGTCCCTTTTTTCCAGGATTTCCACAACGAATAATAGAGCATTAATGCTCTGTAGATAAAAGAGAACATTTCCCAGAAATTTCTTTGAGGGGCTACAAAAAAAATTATCAAGTGAGATTTGGCTTGAAAACTTGGTGAAATGAACTTGATATACAAATTTTAATGAGGCAGACAGACATTAGCTTAAATTTGGTGGAGATTGAAAAATGATGTCTGGAATTCTATTCTATTCAAAATTCCAGTTTAGTGCCAAAGAGAGAGAGAAAAATCTCTTTAAATCTCAGCTTTTGGGAGCTTTACATCAAATCATTGTGATGACGTAGGTCTGATTCACCATTCTGACCATGCCGCAGAATCTTCTTACGTTTAGCAGTTACTAGTGACTAGGGTCAGAATTACTAAGTTAAATGTAAGGATGAAAATGTTTTGTGTCATTCTAACAACATTCAAATCGATTAGAATTTTATGGCAGCCATAGGCGAATGTACCATGAAGCTAATTAACCCTTCGGTAGCAGGCTCTTATCAAAGCCTTGGGATGGGACCTAGGAATGTGTTAACATGCTTTAAAAAAATAAAATAAAATGCTAAAGTCATATATTTTAATGCAGTTGGTTTGGTCTCCTTAGCTCCCCTCTCCCTCTCACTTCCCTTCTCTGCACTTTTCCCTGTGTGGGTGTGTCTAGAGTAGCAGTAAGCATTTTTGAGATCTGGCTAAGGGGAAGTTGAATTGGATACACTTGTTAGGTACAGCCACGGGTTCACAATCACAATATTGCTCAGTTTTTACCAGACATCCCAGTGACACTACATCCTAGGTATACCCCTCTGTTTAGCACACACGGCCACACAGCTTCCTGACAAAGTCAGCATGTACCTGACGTATGCACACCAGTGTGGGTGGTGCAGCTGCAGGAAGAATTAAGACTGAAGGACGCGGAGCTAGAGGCCAGTCCCAGGGAAAGTCTTCCACATATCAGAGTGTGAAGTGGTGAGCAGAGGATCAAGTTCCAGTCCTACACAAAATGAAAACTCTAAATACATGCTCAACAATTTCCTCAGTTATATTTCATATCTTTTCTATATTTGATTGGAAAAGTCATGTCAGGTTAGAATCTGAACATGTAACATAGAATGTCCTAGAATGCCTATGTCAGTAAAGCTTACACCCTGAGGTAGCATGGAGAGAGGAAGTCTGTGTGTGAAATCACTTGCTTTATGTTTTCACTGATAAAATGTAACAACAATTTCAATTTGCATCATTAATGCACAAGTGTATTTCTTATAAGCTGTGGGTTAATAAACATTAAAGAGAGAAGCTTTGGAAGACTGTGCTGTCTGAAATAAAAGAAAGGTGGTCTCCCTTAATAGTTGGAGTGTTGTGGAGGCACCCTCTTGGGAAGAGCTCTCTCAGGGAAGGAATAACTTACTTCATTCCCATCCTCTTCTGAGCAAGTATGATCATCTGCTGATAAAAATGAGAGTTGGCTGGATGTGGGGCGCACGCCTTTAATCCCAGCACTTGGGAGGCAGAGGTAGGAGGACTTTTCGTGAGTTCAAGGCCACCCTGAGACTACATAGTGAATTCCAGGTCAGTTTGGGCTAGAAAGAGACCCTGCCTAGAAAAACCAAAATAAATAATTTAAAAAATAATGGGAGTTGAAGTGATGGACACAGCATGGGAGGCTTTCACGGTTGTAGTAACCGTAAATGACAGAAGAAAACTGATTAGAATCTTCATGTTTAGCTCTCAAATGTGGACCTGGAACTAAGAAAATATCGTCATTACTCCCAACCAATGGATATGATAGGCATTTGTTTTTCAAGTAATAAGAATAAATACCATAAATACTGATTTAATCTCCTAAAAGACTAAATTATCATTCTATTATTTGTACCGAAAATCATCTTTATATCTTTATCAAAATAATTAAAAAATGAAGAGGAAATCAAGAGTACATAACCAAAATTACAGAGTAAAAGAATACTGTGGGTTTTATATGCAATTATTTTAACATCTATTTTGGTGTGTTTAATTAAGGCATCATCAGTACGAGCAAAAGTTTAGAATGCTACTGGGTATGCTTCCTGGTCATTGTACCTTTAAGGAAGAACACACAGAGGCAGGGATACATGCTGTTTTCGTTTATTGTTGTTATTTTTTCTATTTTTTATTATGTTGTGATTAAAACTCCAAATTTGTACAAATAGATCATTGTACACTGTATAATGTGGATAGTGATACAGTATGTAAAAAGACATTTCTTTAGCACCAATCATATTTATGGCAAAATTAGTCTGATAGTTTTTCTTCAGTACAAATGGAAGGCTGTGCTATAGTATTTTATTTAAATCATGAGATGAAAAATTTAACTGAGTCTGGACTGAAAATCCAGTACATCTTTTACTTAAATGTTTTTCTGAATATTTCAAATATCATTTTTGGAAGTAATGGTTAACAGTATGAAATAGTCAAATGCAAGTCACTTCTCTAGCTTAGCATTCCTTAAATGGTCATTAAAAGTGATAATGCTGAGAAGATAAAGATAGCTCTGACAAATAATTTATAAGACTTGTTTGCCATAGCAATAGTTTCTCTTATTTCGGATATTTCAGTTGGCACATCCTTTTTCAGGCTCAGATATGGATTACCAAAAAGGCCCCAAATAATCCTTAAATATTCCAGTTCTCCTGCTTTTAAGCCTTTTGACTTGACAAATAACACATAGGCTATTATTTAACCAAAATACACATTATGCTTGTGCTTTTTTCAGGTTTGTAGCTGTAATTGTAATTTCTTTTCTTACTTAAAATCAATGTTTATTTTTGTAGTTAGTCATATATTGTGATTTGTATTCTTTCTTTTAGGGGTGCCCAGTAATAATTGGGGCTACAAAACTTAGATATGTCCTATGTGTGTGTGTGTGTGTGTGTGTGTGTGTGTGTGTGTGTGTGTGTGTCTTTAAGCTTTTCATTTTGCAACCAGAGGAGATATTCCTACCAGTGTAATAATGGCACATGGGTTATGGGGGTTAATGGCTCTCTGGTTGGATATGAGGCCCATTCCGTGGGATGAAATTCATTTATATCTGGTCCTGAGAACTGAGTGGAAAGCCTATGTCTTGGAAGCTCATAGATCCTAGAAGGAAGCTTCCACTGATCTTTGGCTAATCTTTGCCCATCAGAAAGCCTTCTAAATTACATAGATAGATAGGTAGGTAGGTAGATAGATAGATGATAGATAGATAGATAGATAGATAGATAGATAGATAGATAGATAGGCAGACAGACAGATAGATATCAATGATGCTCTCAACCTTGGTGAGAGAACCTGCTTTTTACAGACAGCAGTGAATACCAGGGAGAACCAAGACCCATCAGAATGACCAGAGAAAGCCTTGTCTAATACTGGATGTGTTTTCTCCACTGTACCTGCCAGGGCCCAGGAAACATTACAGAGGAAGAGGCAGATTAAATATGAGTGCTGCTGTCACCGCCAGCCTGAGAATGTCCCCTCCAAGGATACACTGAGGAGACTCAAAACTCAACAGAACAGAAAATAAGGTGCTCCTGAGAGCTCAATACTAATGGAGACTTCTGATGTGCTCTCCAAGTCTGGGGTCATTGGGGAAGGCAGGGTAGAATGACTTTAAGAGCCACAGGGTAAAAAGGCATGTGTAAGGCACTGTCCTTTCCACAGGAACCTGCTGGTACATTCATGGCCCCACAGGGACTACAGAAACCCTCACCAAGGAGGGCCCTCAGTGGAATGTGAGCAGAAGAGGGAGGAAAAATAAGAGTATAACTCAATGGGAATATGGCCAATTTGCTATTTAAAAGTGTCATGCATACATCACTCCACTGAAATTAGATCTTTCTCCAACAGAATGATCTTGGTCTATACCATGGAATCAGAGGGCAACATATAATCCCACATTTGAATCCAGTATGAGAACAGCAGTGTGTCCCGTGACTGGCTCTGAATCCAGAGTGTGAGAACAGCAGTTGTCCTATGACAGGCATGAATACGAGTGCTCTGACTTGGAATCCTAGATGCTCCATTTGCTGTCCAAGATTCAGGACAACTTTGAGTCTCAGTTACCTCCTCGTCTGTATGGGTTGATAACCCTCCTCTGTGAGTTGGTATGGGAATCAAATTCATTCTTCCACAGAGAAAGCCAGGACACTGGCTAGCCCAGAGTACATAGGAAATGGCTATTTTCATTCAAACCCTCTTAGCCACTTTTTCTAGTGATCATTCTTAATCTGACTCCATAGCCCACACTAGGCATTGATATGCATATTAATCATTTCCTGTGTTTTCAAAACAATTCAGAGCATTTCATGTCACCTGTTACTTGTAAAGGAGACGCCATTGATCCCAGGTCAATCACAGCGCAGAGCCCGTGGGCCCATTCTCCAGATGCTAGGTCCAGCGAGGAACCTATTCTCCATACCCTCCCACACAGCTTCTTGCATAGTTTCTGGGGTCATGGTCCTCACACAGTTTGTTTGTTTGTTTGTTTCTAAAAAACGACAGTGAGCTGGGTCAGTAGATTATGATTTGGGCCTTGCCTATTTCATCAGGAGAGCTTAAGGCAACATTCAATATGAGAAGAGGAAATTAACTGTGCTTTCTTGCCAGGCTCCCTCCTTCTCTAAACAGGTCTTCATGCCAGTTCTGTTGACTCACCTCCGTTGCTTCAGGCACCCTACTTATCTAGATGCTGGCAACTATCAAGTCCAGAAGTGTCTAAACTACTTGACAATAGAAAGGTTTGAAGTCAGAATGTCACAGAAAACAGAATGTGTGCTTACTACTGCATTATCCTGTTTTCTGTATAATTAAACACCTGATAGCGGAACTGGATTAAAAACAAAAAGAGGCTTATTCTGCCTACCTTATTGGAGGCTGAAAGTTCAAACCTCACTTCAGCTCCTCTGGCCAAGCTTCCAGCTACATTGCCTTAAGAAGGATGGCACCAAGGTGGAGGGTGTGTAAGAGAAGGGCTGTAGGCATGGCAGGAAGGCAGACAGAATCTGAGGTCCCATGAGAATTATGTTAACCCCTTCTGAGGGCATGTCCACAGTGACCTACAGACCTTCCACGAGGCCCCACATCACACAGATCATATTGCTTCTCAACACTACCACACAGGGATATAAAACTCCCAGTGTAACTTTTGTGGAGACTCAGTGAAATTGTATCCAAACCACAGCACCAAATCTGTAGAAAATCACTCAGTTAGATCTTCTCAGGGCAAATATTTCAGTTCATGGTCAAGGTCTTGACTATACCAATAAGATCATTATAAGTAAAATCTTCCTCATTCTTGTATTCTATTCTCTATAATGTATCTCAAATGCCAAAACTCCACCATGGATAGTGAAAAGCCAAGTGTTTTACATTTACTCAACAAGGAGAGGATTTGACAGCTTCATTTTTCTTAATTAATTGCATATGTGTGCACACACATGCGCACTAGGGTCTTTTGCTACAAGCAAATGCCAGATACATCCATCACTTTGGGTCTTGACAGAGTTTCAGTGCCTACATGTGTGTTAGAGTGTGTTGTAGTTAACTTCATGTTGCTGAGACAAAACACCCAACCAAAGGCAGCTGATGGGAGGGTGGGGCTTATTTTGGCTTCTAGTCTGCAGGAGAAGCAACAACACAGCAGCAAACGTGGACTAGAGCCGAGGCTGGACATTAGGTGTCACCAGGACAGGTGGAAGACATCACCAAGGTGGAGCTCTAGTAAGAAGAGCTCTAGGGCTGGAACACCTCAAAACCCAACCCAGCCACACACCTCCTCCTGCAAGGCTCCACCTCCCAAATTGCCACCAGCTGGGGCCAAGAATTCAAAACACATGAGGCTGTGGGGCCATCCCACATTCAAAATACTGCAGAGAGCTAGGCCCAAAAGCATTCACACCAGGCTGTGAAGCATTGAACTGAACAAAGGTGCCTGCATGAGCATCTACAGTTGGTGGGCAAGAGAAGAGAATGTCTGGACAGGAACCCTGACCACCAAGCTGCTATCTGACCAGTGAGATGTTAAGTCAGATGAGCAAATTGATAACCTGGACATACTGGTATACAGGGATTTCCTCAAGCAAACAGTAAATTTTCATGGAATTAAAATTTTATTTTATTTTTTAAATTATCTTTATTTATTTATTTGAGAGAAAGAGGAAGAGAGAGGAAGAGAGAGCATGGGCACACCAGGGCCTCCAGCCACTGCAAACGAACTCTAGCCATGTGTGCCCCCTTGTGCATCTGGCTTACGTGGGTCCTGGAGAATTGAACCGAGGTCCTTTGACTTTGCAGGCAAGTGCCTTAACTGCTAAGCCATCTCCCCAGCCCTAAAATTTCATTTTTAAGAAAGAATTTTCCTGGAACAAAATGTTTCCATGCCAACACAAATCATCTCAAGAGAAAGTACCAGGAAGTAGAAAACTTTGCTGCAGCTTCAACTGCTAGAGAAGTGAATGACAGAATGCACTCATTGTTGAGCTGTTTTAAACCCCATGGTTGGTTTCATGAGCATCCTTCAATTACTCCAAGATAATTACCAATTACCTTTGTGCTAGGATGTGTGTGTTTCATTGTGCATAGATTATGGGAGCACCTTCTCCTTCCATTTAGTTCTAAAGTACACCAACCCGTTCTCTCAGCTTTCAATTCAAATGCGTACTTTACCAATCAGACATATAGCCTTCACCTGCTGCTTGGTACAGATTAGGAAAACTAGCCATTGGGAATCCACTCTCACTAGTAACATTAATAGTTATTTGAGGGGCTGAGTGAGGTGGCTTAGTGGCCAAAGGCACTTGCTTGCAAAGCAAGCCCAGGTTCTATACCCCAGTACCAAGTAGAGCCATATGCACAAAGTGGTGCATGCATCTGAAGTTTGTTTGCAGGGGCAAAAGGACCTGGTATGCCCATGCTCTCTCTCTTTCTCTATCAAATAAATAAATGACTAAATAAATAAATAAAATATTTTTAAAATAAACTCTCTGCCTCTTCAGTTTCTATAAAGACAATAGTCATCTGAGGCATAGCAGCACATCCCCACCTGCAAGGCTCGTAGCAGGCGATGTCCATGGTGATGGCCTTGCAGGAGGAGACTTGTGTCTCATAACATTTCATTCTTAGTGCTTTTGAGTGTTTATAAAGATGGCTCAGTGGGCAAAAAACTCCCAAGAATCTTGGTGTATAAGAGTTGCCTCAATGCTGAAGCCAGAAAAAAAAAAAAAAAATGAGTGGACGAAAGAGAAAAGCGGCAAAAGTAGAAAACAATGACTTTCAAGATTCCAGCTGAAGACAGTGGACGTAGAGGTTGTAGAAAGAGGAGGGCACGAGGGTCTTATTCTTGCAGATCATGTTCTGGAAGGCTAGAAGCAACTTTTAACGTATGAAATAAAATAATAAAAGACCAGACATATACCATCTGCTTATTTCCATGATGTAAACGTTCCTACTGTAGACCCATTCTTGTAACCAACAATTGATAAGTAGCAAATAAGGTTTTCAGGATTTAGCAATCTGCTTTTGTGAGCCCATGTGGGCAGCAGGGGATGTTGGCTATCTCTGGCCCAGGACTTGCTCCCGCAGTATGCCTAGAATGATGACTCTACAATTACTACATACTTGCTTTCCTAGTGTCTTTTTTTTCTTCTTTTTAAAGATGTTGTCATTATCTATTACTCTAAGGAAGAGGTATTCATATCCTGCTAGGCAAAAGGAGTTTCTGAGTAGCAGCTTAGATAAAGTGAAGTGGATCACTCCTCAAGTGGCAGGCACCACTATTCACAGAATACCTGGTAATACAATTTCTTCTGAGAAGTCTCGTCCCTCTGAGATGGAGGGAGAGACTAGAATGTCAAAGGAGCATCTGCAATTCTCACCTAGACCCTGGACCTCACTCCTAGATTCCCTCCTCAGCCACCTCCCTGTGCAATGAATGTTCTTTGTCTCTAGCTTTCAAGGAACTGGAAGCTATGTTAAAATAATCTCATATCATCCAAACAATAGAACAATACAACATCAGAAAGCATGCAGCACTGCCAAGTAGCCTTTGATAATTCTTTTCCATGTTTATTTGTATAAAACTGTCACAGGTCGGACTTCCATAGGAGGACGACAGCTTGGCCTTGGCCTGATGTCAGTCTGCTGCCCTCCACCTCCCAGGTTAGGCAGCTTCCCTTCTTGCTTCATTCTGCTGCTCTTAGCTGCCCAACGCCTAGCAGTTCTGAGTGGCAAATGACCATCCTCAGGGTGGAATGTCTTCCCAGAGAGCACCCGGGATTGGGCAACAATACTTCACTTGGCACATATTTCCGTTTGCTGACTCATAGGCCTGACAAGTAGCTGCAAGCAGAGAGCAGCATTTCCTGAGTCCCTGCATGCGAGAAGCAAGTGTGGATAAAAGTTCATTCATCACGTTGTGCACTGGGCACATCCATCTGATCCCATGGCCTTATTCTACAGGGTAAAATCTTCTCCACTCTGCCATTGGTTCCTATAAATTCAATATAAACTTCAGATCTTCCTGACACATGATTAATAGTACTTAGTGTTCAACTTTCCCCTGCTCTGTGAAAGTGTTCTACAAGGAAATGACAATAACTGTTATGTTATTATTTCATGAGCAATCTGATGCCTCATATGCCAAGTGTAAGCTGAGAAATGGATTTCTTCTGCTGTTGAAATTCTCATAACTTGGGGTACTTCATTAAGTGGTTGTATTTAGTTACAAGAGAGACTTGCTTAACACCAGACAAAATGGAGACACATATGAAAAATACATTAGTTTTATTTATTTGCTTACTTACTTTATTTGTATTTTAAGTCCTAAAGTATGCTAGCTCTCAGGGATTCTTTGAGGAACCACTAAGTACATTACAATAATTATTTGTTTTTTTTTTCTAATGAGGCCATCTTGCAATATGTTATGAAAGTGATTATAGTTAAACATAGCACTTTATGAATTGCCCAAGAAATTATACTTGCCAGCAAACAAACATCTCTTCCTTAGCATGGCTTTCTCATCTAAGGTCTTGAGCACTGAGACATTTTATATGTGTTCCCTCTACTCCATTTTGAGGTAGGTAATGACATGCTTACATCCTTACAGCTGAGGATGTGTTCTCAGAACCCACAAAGGACCTGCTCAAGGTCAAACAGTGTGTAACAAGCAGAGGAAAGTCGGGTAGCTCCCCAACTCTTGACTTCCATGCTACTCACACAGCAAATAACATGCAAATAAGCCTGTCACAGAACTACCAACAGGTGGGCTTAGTTTTGAAAGGAAGAATGAGGATTCGCAGTGGTTGAGGGAAGAGGCCAGCTGCAAAGAGAGGGGAAACCTGCATGGCCATTGTGCCTCTCCTTCTATGGAATATATACAAGGGTGGGACAGACACATTGTGGAGAGTAGATAATCATTTCTCAAACTGTCTTACTTCTTTGTGAGTTTTCCTATAACCAATGCCACAAGAATTATTCTGTTAAAATAAGAATTTAATAATATCTTCATCTATTGTAGACGTTACCTTCTTGATGCTGGACAAAACACCAAACCAGACATAGCTTATAAAAACAAAGAGTTTATTTTGACTTACAGTTTCAAGGGGAAATTTCATCATGGCCTAGGAAGCATGGCATGAGCAAGTCAGCAGGGTTTCAGTCTTGCCATATCACCTGGGCAAAAGAATTCTGAGTATTGGGATTGGAGCCGGGCTATGTTACCCCAAAGCACATCCCCCAGCAACACACCTCCTCTAGCAAAGTTCCGCCTCCCAAACTGTCTTCCAGTTGGGGACCAAGTATTAAAAACACATGAACCTATGGGGGACATTTATTCAAGCCACCACATATATATAACAACATTAAACGGTTTTGTGTTGCCCACATTGTGAGATCCAAACTTTTAATATGGCACATGTATTGCTCTCCATTTGTGAAATGGGTATGTGCCAAGAATCTGTGTCCTGAGTTACTATAAAAAATGCTATACAGAAATGCATATATAACCTCAGCTCTATTTTAAAAATAAAAATGTATAACACAGCACATTTTATTAAATGATACTAATTATTAACACTTGTAACTTACATACTAGTATCATTACCATTTTATGATAGATATTTTGGTATATCAAATCAGACAACAACAAAAAAGTGTTGTGAAACTAAGCCAAGAATGTTGACATTGACATATAAACATTTCAAATTGACTTTTTTTAAATTAACCTACTAGGAAGTGGATTGCAATGGTACAGTATGACGACTTTACTATTTTCCTTAGATCTTTTTTTGTCTGTCAGGAGCAGCATCCTCTGTTGGAAATAATAACCAGTGGCTGGAGCCAGCTGACACAAAAATCCCAACAAAAGCTGACCAGTGCTGGCCTAGAATATTGTCACCCAGCCACCCTTATCAGCAGAGCATCAGAGGCAGGCACGCCTGCCGGGAAAAGCCCAGGTTGTGTAGCAATTTACTGTAGCTCCCCGCGGCGCAAACTTTTAGCCAGTGGTGAAATCAGAATGGAATGTTATCCAACTTATTGTATTTTTACCCTGGCTGGAAACCCTCAGCAGAAAGTTTATAAACTAGGAACTCAAGTCACAGCCTAGGCTCATAGAACAAAGAATCACTGAAGGGACATTTGTATTAACATATGTTAATTATACATGACAATAGGTCTCATTGTGCCATTTTCATACATGCACATAATGTATTCTTACCACAGTCACCCTCATTTCCTTCTCCTTCCCCTCACACTCCTACTGTTCCAGTCTCTTCCCAACCAGACCCCCTTCTATTTTGTGTGTGTGTGGGGGGGGGGGTGTGCATGCACACACACACACCCCCAACACACACACACGCTTCATTGAGGTTGCACACAGAGTCCCGTCTCCTCCTCCCAGAACTACCAATAACTGCCTCATTCAGGGATAGGTGGGGCCTCTTGAGCCCCTCTCCTCCTTGAGCTACCATTATTGGCCTATAAGGCCTCAAGGAGGAGGGCCTTCATGTTCCTTCCCCCACCACACAGGGGTGTTGACAGACCCAATCTTGTGTGGGTCTTGTGTCTGAAATCACAGCTGTTGTGAGCTCAAATGTACAATAGCTATGTCATGCCACCAAAGACAGCCTTCCACCTCTCTCCACTCCTTCCTCCAGCTCCTGCACTCCTTCTTATTCTTCATCTTCTGCCTCAAGGGATTAGTTTTACACACTTGCTCATGTGTACAAAACACCAATATGACATACACACAAGAAGAAAAGGGCTGCTTGGATCAGCAACTAGTGACACATTGTGATATAGTCTAAAATGAACAACTCTATTATATTTTATTCCAGTATATTTTTACAGACTGATTATAAACTCTGATTTTATGACTCACTAGTGGATCCGGACTTACAAAGCATTGCTCTGTGTGCATTGGAATCCACCTTGGAAGTCATATCTCCACAGAAGCCTGTGAAAGCCAATAAAGAGACAAGACCCAGACCAGCTAGACCTGCCCCACACATTCCTTACTATCTCCCTGCCAGCCAAATACAAATTCCCAACCTACCTTGTGTTGAAAGTCTCTTGAGAACTCCACAGGGTGAAGCATTTAGTGAAGTCATGGCACAACAGCAAGAAAGTGCCTTGGTGTCTCTTCTGTTGCTATAACAGAATCCCACAGGCTGAGTAATTTACAAAGTGAAGAAATTTATCTCTCATAGTTCTGAGGCCAAGGTGTTGACAATGAGCTTGGGGCTTTTGATGCATTATGACATGCTCTGGTGTAACCACCCCTAAGATAACGGTTCTAACCCATTCATGAGGGTGGAGTAATGGTGCTAACCCATTCATGAGGGGGGAGCCTTCATGATTTGATCACTTTTAAAGGCCCCACTTCTCAACACCGTTACAATGAAATTGCATTTCCCATTGAGCTTTGGAGGAGGCATTCAAGTCATAGCAGGGGGTCTCCAGGCTGTGGGGACTCTGGAGGCAGCTGGCTGTGCTCAGATACATTTCAGGGTAGGTTCCTGGAACAAAATGGATAGATTTTTTTAAAGCAAAGCATTATTTTCTAAGAAGTGTATTTACACTACACATTATAGAGTTGGTTTAGAGTCTGTAACTTGGCCTTTCCTTCCTGTCACTGTTGTTTTTTTGTTGTCTTTTTGTCTAGATAAAACTAGCTTTAAGCCAGTGAACTGAGTTAGTCCTGAATTTGAATTTAATTCTTCCTTTGAGATCCTGTGCCTGAGTTTATTTTTCTATATACAAAGAAGCATTAATTTAGTGTTATTGAAATTATTATAATGTCATTGTGAATATTTTAAGCACTGGCAAGTAAGTATCTCTTCCCCTTTTCTGTCCTTTCCCTTCCTTTCTAGTAGTGTTTTGTTCCACAGGAGGACATATTTAAATTTACAGTGGCCATTAGGCCCTGAACCAACAAGTAACCCATTGGGAAACTATCCACAAGCAAAATATTTTCTTCAGCAGAACTACAACCCAAAATTGGAGTGCTATTAGCACAATCAATATAAATACTTTTCATACAAAATCAGATAAAAAGAAGCCCACATGTATAAGATAATATGTTTGTAATTTTCTGAATTATTGAGTCTATCTGGTAACAGAAACTGTCTTAAATCTTCAGTTAAAAAAGTAAGAATAGGGCTGGAGAGATGACTTATCAGTCAAGGTGTTTGCCTGAAAAACCAAAGGATCCCAATTCAATTCTCCAGGACCCATGTAGCCAGATGCACAAGGAGGCACATGTGTCTGGAATTTGTTTGCAGTGGCTGGAAGTCCTGGCTCACCCATTCCCTCTCTCTTTCTCCTCTCTCACTCAAATAAACAAAATATATTTAGAAAAAAAAAGTAAGAATAGATAAATAGGAAGTAACCATCTCAATTTGTTTATATTTTCATAGGGTCAGATAGCTGAAGGGACAGATTCTACCATGGTTCAGTGTGTGTGTGTGTGTGTGTGTGTGTGTGTGTGTGTGTGTGTGTGTGTATCAGGGAGCACAGACCGAGTTAGGACTAACACAGCTTAATTACCAACATGCCAGAGGCTGGGTCTTTTATGTAATTCCAAAGTACTATATTCTCCCAGCCCCCATAAAACCTGCTTCAAAAATATGTTGCAATTATTTATTTTTCTAAACTGTTCTACCAGAGGAGCAAACTTCGTGCTTCCTGGTATATCTTGAAATCTAAGAAATCTACAGTAACTGCTAACAATAATTTTTTTTTCAAAATATTTTCCTTATTTATTTGGAAGCTGAGATGGAAAAGAGAGTGGAAGAGAGAGAAAAAGAGAAAGAGAGAGAGAGATGCCAGGGCCTCTCAACCTTGCTAGTGAACTCCAGATTCATGTGCCACTTTGAGCATCTGGCTTTATGTGTGTACTGGGTAATGAAACCTAAGCCATCAGGCTTTGCAAGCAAGCACCTTTAACTGCTGAGCTGTCTCTCCAGTCCTAAAAACATGTTTCCATGTTACTTATGGATAGGAATGTAATGTGGTTGATGTGTAGGTCTTGGACTTTCTGTGACTAAGAATTAAGAGAACTGATGCTACTCATCTTTTTGCTGGAACAATCTGGTTTTCATCCTTCACTAAGCAGTTTGCAGACAGAGTCCTTGTCCACAGTTCTTGTCAGTGTTTCTGGTCTTTTCCAGTTAGAAAATTTGAGAACTTTCAGGGATTTGCCAAGGGTTTGCTTCATCTGATTGTCCATACCCTTGAATCACAATCACAGACTATCACACAATATGCTCCATGAAAGCCATTATATTCTATACATATAATATGAATCTGACACATGTGATGCACAACCAAGCCTTTCTATTCCTTTGTAGCATAATTCCCAACTGTTCAAAGTGCATCTCATGGCTTCGTAACACCCTCCACTTCATAACCTGCAGATGGCCCTGGTTGAGTCCCCCTCAAGAAGAACACCACCACAGACATCATTATCTCCACAAAGGCTGCATACAAAGTCATGTATTTTAAAAAGCCTTTTCCTAAACCTTTATCTACCACCATTGGTCCTTTGGGCTGCTCCACTCATGGGTTTTGGTTAAGTTCGACATCACCTAGGGAACTGAAGGCCCCTCAAAATCTCTGCACATTTCTAGTCTGCGTCCTCTCTCATTCTGTTCACCTTCCAGCCCAGCCCAGATTTATAGGTAGTTACCTCTACAAATTGCTCTCCCTACAGTTTATTCCAGGCTTGACGCCATCCAGTGTTTACTCTCACTGTATTTTCTCTGTTTCTGTCCCCAAGTTACAGCATACAGTTAGAGAAATAAAATTATGTGACCTAATATAATATTCTATAATATAACACAAACCTTTCTAGTTCTGCCAGAGCTTTCTGGTATCTTCAATCCATTGCTTCATTGATGCCCACCACCTTTGGACTTCCACAGCTATTTCCCAAGTCCTAGCCACTCCTCTGGCTGGGACTTTGCCCTAACCACTCAGTAAACAACCTGCACCTACTGTAGTCTAATGATCCATAAGCCTCCCTTTATCCTCAGCATCTCTATGAACACTTTGTGACACAACACTGATATAAAATGACCATAAGTTTACATGCTGTGCATATTCAAGCCACACAACATCATCACCATCAATTTCCAGAATTCTTTAATCTTATAAGACTAAAACTCTGTGTACATTCAGTAATAATTTCCTCCCTACTTCGTCCAACTACCCCCCACCCCTGCAATCCCTATTGTTATTTTCTTTACTGAAGGGAATGGCTAAAAAGCTATCTTTAATATCAGTTGTCAACAACCTTTACCTTAAAGCATACTTTACAAATGTTAACTGATTTATTTTTCTAGTCTTATAATTCTCAAGTCTAATAACCTGTAAGGATTGTTTTCAAAAACAAGTGAGTAAAAAAAAAAAAAAATGACGGAAAATATTTAAGTTGACAAGAAAAGTGTAGGGTGCATAATAAAGACAAAAAATAAAACCAAGCCAAGTGTGGTGGCTCACGCCTTTAATCCTAGCACTCAGGAGGCAGAGGTGTGAGGACTGCTGTGAGTTTAAGGCCAGCCTGAGACTACATAATGAATTCCAGGTCAGCCAAGGCTAGAGTGAGACCCTACCTCAAAAAGCCAAAAATAAATTAATTAATAAATTAATTAAATAGAACCAGATAGAAAGTTGCAAGGAGGGATTATATGGCTCAGAAAAACGAAATAAGCTATCTATCTTCCTGACTTTATATTTCTTAGATTTAGGCCTTGAGTTACGACTATCACCATTCACTCTCCTAGCAATCTGTGGTCTTCCTTCTGGGCCTTCTGTGTGTGCTGAAGAAGTTCCACCACTGTTACACTAATGCCTGGGACAGAATTCCTCACCAGAAGCAGCTTATCGGAGGGAGGGATTTATTTCAGTCTTACAGTTTCAAAAGAAAGCCTTATAATGGCAGAGAGAAGAATCATATGAGCAGGAACCTGGCTCAATTCTTCATATATCAGTGGCAGAGAGAGAGGAGAGTTAGATCTGAACACCCAGTGACCTGGACTTATCTTCAACATCTGCCCCTAGTGACACACCTCCTTTGGCAAGGCTCCACCTCCTAAAGGATCCACTGGTTGGGAACTAAGTAGGAGGCTTAATTACAAATCCTCCAGGCTGTGGGGAACAGTTTGCATTCAAATTGCCATAACTGTCATCACTCCTAGACACAAATGTCTTTTCTTTTGCTTAGTCTGGTTTCATAAAGTTTCAATCACTTCCACTCAAAAATGGCTTAATAAGACAAATTCTCAATGTATCAATGAGAATGATATAACAGCATGAGAACATGAATCACAAAATGTAAATGTTGATGATATTTTCCCTCTCTCTCCTCTCTCTCTCTCTCTCCCTCCCTCCCTCTTAATCTTGGCTTGGGTTGTCTCTTCCAAAGCTCATGTTCAAGTTAACTGTCATTCAGGCAGTACTAAGACATGGAACCTTGAAGAGGTAATTAAATCATGGTGGTTCTGATGTTACAAATGGGTTAGTGGAATTGATGGGGAGTGGGCTAGTTACAGAGAAAATGTGCTTATGATCAATGGTGCCCAAGTGCTTGCTTGCCTTTACCCATCCTCCGTAAGATGATGTGGAATGAAGACCTTGGCCAAGTGACTGTGTCATGCTCAGGGAAGTCCCAACATCCAGAACCATAAGTCAAACAAGCTTCAATTGTATTGTGAATCAAGTGCTATTCTGTTATAGCATTAAAGAGAGAGAGAGAAAGTGAGAGATTACCCACACAGCCTTCATGGCTGGGCTTTGCCTCCATCTCCCCCTTCTCTATGTCACTGACAAAACTCCATGAAATGCCTGAGCCGCGAGTGTGAGCAGAGCCCATTTGCCTCAGGACACCTGTCTCCTCAAAAATTGTCCTCACCCTTCCATCTGCCCAATCGCCTCAGAAAATCCCATTCATCCTTTAGACTCAACTCAAGGGGCACCTTCCAGAACCAGAGAGGCATCTGTAACTCTTGGAGTGTTCCGGCCACTCTCCTGAGAAAGGAAGTTTGGTGTCCCCTTCTCCATGCTCTTGTGCTGTCCAAGTCTGTCTGTCACAGAGCTTACCAGGTGTCTGTCAGGTATTTCAGTGGGAGTGAAATTCATCTTATACAAGGATCTAACTTGATTCTGAAGCCATAAGTGATTACTTAATATTGACGAGATGAGGGAGAAAAAGGAAAGGAAAGATTTGACTGATGAAGAACTCAGTCTGTACTGGAAATAATAGTATCAACGTAAACATTTTTCTTAACCTGTCTGTCACAATGATGGAAATACAATCCAAGAGGCCCTCATGGGATCATGCATTGCTGCAGAAAAATGGAGGTTGATGGATTAAGCAAAGCAAAGTAAGGCTTCGGGCGTTCCAGCAAGATGATCAGTGCCCTATGTCTGAAAGTCTGCTGGGCTAGCTCTGTTCTGAGGAGGCTCTCACTAAGCATCGTCACACTCCAGGGTTTCCTGACACCAGTTTAGTAACGCCAGCAAACAGCCAGTGCCGCTCGGTTCACTCCACTGCACAGTTGACACTTAGCTCTAGCCGCGGCTGTCATTTGCACCAGTCCGAAGCCGAATCAGCCTGTGTGAAGACACAGAAAAGAAGGGCTTACCCTGTCCTGGGGTAATGAGCTTCCCCTGTGGAGTCACCTCCCTCCCACCACATGGATAGGATTGTCAGGGGGAAACCAGAGCTGTGTTTAAGAAGGTGTCCAAGTGTGTGCACGAGACAGGTGCAAGATTAAAGCCAGAAGTGGAGAATGAAAGGGAAGGTCAACGCTGAGAATCAACTGATTTGGGCAGAGGGATCGTGGCCTTGGAATGTAGTCACACGCTCAGCGCCTATATCATTCCATAACGAGCTATAACCGGCACTCTATAAGGAGCTGTACCTATGCCAAAACGGGAGAGAACGATGCAGGTTAATCAAGTCCTCAAGGCCAGGAAGGTGGAGACGCACAACGCTAGGGCTCAGGAAGGAACACCTGTCCCCAGACTTTGCAGCCCGATCAGTCATACTCATCCGATGTGGAACAGGGTCAAAAGCAACTACAGCAGACAAGAGAAGACTGGGGACTTGCTAGAGGCTGGGAAGTTCCCAGTTTCTAAGGTGAGGCCAGCTGGGAGAGGGCAGCACCAGCGCTGGACAGCTAACACTGAGCGACCTCCTCCCCGCCGGGCTCCGCAGGGGAAAGAGCTCAGATGCGATTTATTGGAGATCACAAAACGACAAGGGAAAGCAAAACTTTCTCGTGTAACTGGAGATGACGCATGTGTGTTTAAAGTGGTTTTATTCCAGGCACGAAAGATATCAGCAAGACTCAAAGAGACAGGAGACAAGAGAGGCTCTCACGATCCCCAACACTACCCACTGACTTGCCTCCAAAACTCACTGGAGGAGCTGCGGCCCCTGGGAGGTCCCTGGGCGGCCTAACAGCTGTCACTCCAGCCGGGCCCATCGCTTTTCACTCGCTCACCTAACAGGTATGGAACAACCCTGAGTCTCACTTTCGTGGACTCGCGCAGGAGGGCGCGGATGGCACCAGTCTGTCCCCAGGGCACGCAGCCCCGGGGCGGGGCGTGCTCCTTCCTGACGCGGGGAAACACCCAGATCTCCGGGAAATTCCCCGGGCTGAGCTCCAGCCTTTCCCGCCACGGAGCATAAAAGCGGCCGCGGGTCGCAGGGAGCCTCACAGCCCGCACAGCACCCCAGCCTCTCCCGCCAGCGCTGAGCACCCGGATCCGCCCACCCTCCTCTGAGCCCATGGCCCGCGCCACCTCCAGTCCCCGCGCCCCGCTCCTCGGGGCCGCGCTGCTGCTGCTGCTCCTGGGGACCTCAGGCCGGCAAGCGACAGGTGACACCCGCTCCTGGACCCCGGGGCGGGGGCACGGGCTCGGGTGGGGCCGGCCGCCCACAGCCCTGCTCACCAGTCTCACCCCCTCCCGCAGGTGCGCCTGTGGCTTCGGAGCTGCGCTGCCAGTGTCTGCAAACAGTGCCAGGAGTGCACCCCAAGAGCATCCAGAGTGTGAAGGTGTTGGCCCCAGGACCCCACTGCACCCAGCCTGAAGTCATGTAAGTCCTGCCACAACCTCCAGGGTCCCTGACCGGGCACTGGCCCACCCTGACCTCCTGCCTCATTCGCACCTGTCCTCCTCCCTCGCAGAGCCATGCTGAAGGATGGACGAGAGATTTGTCTCAACCCGGAATCTCCCATGGTCCAGAAGATCATCCACAAGATACTAAACAGGTGAGCTGTGGCTCGTGTTTGCCAGATGTTGGGCCCAGGTAGAGGCACTGGCATGGGATGCCTGAAGGTTCTGTCAGGGAAGCCGGGGTTCAGAAAATTGGAAGTGGAGATTATTTTCATGGTCAAGCTTGATTTGACATCATTAATTTGCTGAGAAAGGGGTATCCAGTGCCCTCCACCCACACACCCTAACTCCTGCTCAGATGGGTGCTGAAGATATTTGCTCCTAAACATGAAGCAGAACTGGCCAGCGATGCTGGAAAGGCTCCTCCTTATTAAACATCTGGGGAGTGGGATCACTGGACTGGGTCAAGCGCCCCTCTGAGTCATTGTGGTGGAGGGTTGAGCTCTTTGTACTGAAATGTTCCTGGGTTCAAAGCCAGGTCCTCTGTGGCTGTTACTTAATTGCTCTTAAGAAAAGTAGGGAGATACAGTAGCAAGTTCATAGCCTTGTTAGTGTGATTTAAGGGAGGTCAGTCACATGTACATTGTGGACCGAAGTGATAATCATCTTGTCTGGGTGTTTTTGAATCCACACCACAAGTTTTCTTCAATAAAAATATTCAGGAGCCCAAGTTCTAACATACTGGATTCAATCAGAGCTTCTCTGGGTGGAGGGCTGGGCAGCTTTTCTCAATACCTGTCACACTGACCCCTTTCCCATCACAGGGACAGCACCACCAACTGACCCACAGAGACAGCAGTGTGAAGTCTGTCCCGGGGCATTGCTGCCACAGAAAAGAAGACAGCTGGCTCTGGAAATGTTGGCGAATTGTGGTTTACTGTTTCTTATTATAGGTCTACTTATTTATTTATGTATCTATGTATTTATTTATTTTTGCAAAGTTTGTGTTTCTATTATTTTATATGAGTATTTAAAGTTGTGAATGTGTCTCACCAAAGGCAGCTCAGTTTTGATGATTTCGTTTGAAGATGATGGGTTTAAAATGTTTCATTAAACTAATATTTGCTGGGAGTCCACCAAGTATCAACTGCTATGATAGAAGGGTGCAGAATGGGGAGTCCCAGCAGCTAGAATCTCCTCTCTAAGGATAAAGGAATGTGTGGACCTCTATCTTTATGCTTTTTGAAAAGAATGCTGATTATTTATTGAAAGTCTTTCATGTTATATGATCAACATGGGTATGTTGAATTTTCCCTTGGACATTTTATGTCTAGCTTGTAGGGCATACTGCCCTTTATGTTCATTATGCAGTGTGTCTCTTTGTCTTGGGATACAGATTTACCATGACTGTTAACTTTTTACAAATTATGTGGAAATAAACATTTTACAAAAAAAAAACCACATGCATACCTCTTGTTTATTCTTCTTAACCTCTGTGGGTTATGTTCACCTGCGTGCTGCCCCTGGCTGGCAGTTCACTTCCATTTTACCCACTGGAAGCAGAGTAGTTGATATTCTTTAAAAGTACTTGCTACCCTCCCCCATGGACCATGATCACTCTTGTTTGATAGAGAACATTGTTCGGTGTGAAGACAGGGTTTCATTCAAATGTAGTTCTTCCGTGACATTTTGCTTACTTTGGGATGGGATCATGCTCTGCTGCCCAGATTGGCTGTGAATCCACAATCCTCCCACAGCTGCCTATGGACATGATGCAACTATGCGTGACTCCAAGGAAATCCTTGACAAATTTCTGAAGTTAAATCAACATTTTAATAAAAGCTTTTCTTAAAAGCCTTTGTGGAAGTGCCTTTTCAAATAATGATGCAATTCTTCCCCATTTAATGAAATTGACAGCAAGAGATGGAAAAATATATTGTTTCTATGAACTTAAAAAGGTATGCTATTAAAAATGTACTAAGAATGAGCTATAGAGACACATATATACTTCAAAATATATGGGCTGGAGAGATGGCTTAGCTGTTAAGCGCTTGCCTATGAAGCCTAAGGACCCCGGTTCGAGGCTCGGTTCCCCAGATCCCACGTTAGCCAGATGCACAAGGGGGCGCACGCATCTGGAGTTCGTTTGCAGAGGCTGGAAGCCCTGGCGCGCCCATTCTCTCTCTCTCCCTCTATCTGTCTTTCTCTCTGTGTCTGTCGCTCTCAAATAAATAAATTAAAAAAAAAAAAAAGGAGAAAGGGGAATGGATCAATGGCTTTGTGGTTAAGTGTTTGTCTGCAATGCCATAGGACCCAGGTTTGATTCCCCAAGACCCCACATAAGCCAGATGCACAAGTAGGCTGTTGCAGTCAAGTTCACATTGCTGGCAGAAATCACCTGACCAAGAGGAGCTTGTGGGACAAAAAGGTGTATTTTGGCTTACAGACTTGAGAGGAAGCTCCATGAAGGCAGGGAAAATGACAACATGAGCAGAGAGTGGACATCACTCCTTGGCCAACATCAGGTGGACAATCGGAACAGGAGAGTGTGCCAAACACTGGAAACAGGAAACTGGTTATAATTCCCATAAGCCCATCCCCCAAAATACACTGCCTCCAGGAGGCTTTAATTTCCAATTGCTATCATCTGGGAAGAGTAGCATTCAGAATACCTATGTTTATGGGGGACACCTGAATCAAATCACCACATTTCACCCCTGGCCCCTATAATCTGATATCCATACATGTTATAGTGCATTCAGTCCAATTTTAAAAGTACCCATAGTTTTTATCAATCCTAATAATGTTCAACACCCTCATAATCCAAGGTCTTTTAACTGAACCATATTACCAAAAACTTCCCCCAAAACCCATAATGGCACAGAATAAACACTCACAATGCAAAAGATGGCATTGGGCATAGCAAAGACATAGTCAACAAATACAAGCTTTAAAATAGGGCAAATATCAAACTATGTAGCTCCAAGTCCAACAACTCTAGCAAGTGACAAATCTCCAAGTCTGACAATTGTAAACAGCAGTAAGTCTCTGGAGTTCCAATTCCACCCCTCCAGCTAGGCTACTCACAGTCCTGGAAAACTTCATCTGGGGCTGGCAGCTTTCCTCAGCAGCCATCTCATGGTCCCGGCATCTCTACTGGGTCTCCACTGCAACCCACAGTTTATCCTCATGGTTCCATCCAGTCTCCATGCAGGCATCCAGCAAACCTGCTTCACACTGCCCATGGCTGCTTCTACAACACAAAACCATGCAAATTCAATGACCTTCTCTCTCCTGCATTTCTTATACCAGGTGGGGTGCCAATTTGTTAATCTGGGCGGGGGGTGGGAATAAAGAAGACTTTGAAGAACAGGACCCTCCTTGAGCACTCAGGCCTCTTCAAAAGAGTCTACATTCCTCCTTTTGCCCCAGTGCAGTTCAGCTGGCCCAATCTCCATGGTTTTAATCTCTCATATAATTGCAGCTGAACAGACAGCAGTTTCGTCCCAAAGATTTCTTTCTGTGCCATACCCCTCCACACACACCAGTCCATTTCTATGCACTGCAACCTTGTAGATAGTCTCAGGACACAAGCATAACAGCAAGCTTCTCACATAAACTGCTTCTATCCCAGACCAGACAAAGCTCCTTTTCACCCTCTCTAGCAGACAGCTTCAGGTTTGCTGAGATGAACTTTCAGACCAGACAGTTATGGAGGAAAGGATATTTATTGAAGCCTACAGATCCAGGGGAAGTTCCATAAATGGCAGAAGAAGCTGGCTTGCCTTCACAGGACCAAGCTGAGAGAGAGAAGCACAAGCCTAAAGCCACACATTTCAAGAACTCCAGCTAGGCACACTTTGTATATCTTTAGATTGAAATCTGAAACCCACCATGACACCTTAAGATCCACCCAGCAACACTGCCTCCAGCCAGGTGGCTGCAGAAGCAAACTACAAACAAATAAAAAACTGAATATACTGGGGGCCATCTATTCAAACCATCACACCCTCATAAGCCAAATCTCACAGTTCATAGCTCTTATTGCATTCATGTCTTGCAACTCTATCCAGAATAATCCATCAAGCTGTATTTACAGCACAGCAAGGTGTCTCTTTGGCCAAGGTTTCAAATTCATCCACATTCCTCTTGAAAATCATTTCCAAAAGGCCAAAGCCACACAGTCAGGTGTCTAGCAGCAAATGACACCACTCCTTGGTACCAACATTACTATTGCAGTCAGGTTTGCATTGCTGGCAGAAATCATGTGATCAACAGCAACTGTGGGAAAACAGGTTTATTTTGTCATACAGAATCAAGGGGAAGCTCCACGATGGCAGGAAAAATGGCAACATGAGCAGAGGGTGGACATCAGCCCCTGGCCAACATAAGATAGCAAGAACAGGAGAGTGTGACAAACACTGGGAAGGGGACATGGCTATAACACCCATAAGCCTGCCCCCAACAATATACTGCCTCTAGGAGGCTTTAATTTCCAATTGCCATCAGCTGGGAAGACTAGCATTCAGAATACCTAAGTTCATGGTGGTCATCTGAATCAAACCACCACAGGGACAGACACATCTGGAGTTCTTTTGCAGCAGCTGAAAGCCTTGGCTTACCCATTCTCTCTCTCCCTCTCTCTCCCTCCCTCCCTCCCTATTTCTCTCTCTCAAATAAATTAAGAAAAATAAAATACTTTTTAAAAAATGAATAAAGGGGCTGGGGAAATGGCTCAGTGTTTGAGAATGCTTGCTTCTGAGGGCCTACTGGCTTGGATTCAGTTGCCCAGTGCCTATGTGGAGCCAGACACAAAGAGTGGTTCAGGCATCTGGTGTTTCTATGTGCTTGCAGGAGACCCTGGTGTATGTACCATATTAGAATGGCCTTCCTAGCAGTAAAGCAGCAGAGAATTTATGCCAAAAAAAGAAGACAGACACCTTGGTCTTGTCCCCTGACTTCCACATGCCCACCCCCCAACATATATACGTACATACATTATACACACAAATAAATGAAAAGGTCAAATATCATTAGATTGTAAATTACATTGATCAATGCTATTTAAAGACAAAATTTAGATATGTGAGCCTAGATACCTTAAAACTAAAAAAATTAAGTGCTATAACATATAAAAGCTAACTGACAAAAATTCCAAATAGATATATGAATAATTAATAACTATAAAATATTGTGAATGTAGCCATGAATAATTTCCATGTTACAACTTATGGAAAGAAGTAATCTGGGGCTGATGAGATGGCATGCATAGTGGTTGAAGGTGCCTGCTTGCCAAGCCCACCAGCTTGTGTTGAATTCCCCAGCACATACATCATGCCTGATGCCAAGTAGCACCAGTGTGTGTGATCCCAGCGAGTTTATGACAATGGAAGGCCAAGCCAGGAGAATCTGAAGCCCATGAGCCAGCACATGGCAGATGGTTCGCTGGGGCTTAAAGAAGATGGAGTAAAGACATCTTGAAGTTGTCCTCTGACCTCCACACCAGATGTTGCATGCATACCTATATGTACACAGACAAATAACTCATTAATAAGAAGTAATCCTAGAGTCAAAGAAGTCAGGTTCAAAGCATGAAGGAGACACTTCCAGCAAAGACAAAACAATCCTCAGTGGTGTGAATAACATTTGGAAACACAGAAAGCAAGGTAGAGAGTCTGGAAAGGGGCCACCGGGACATCAGCACCACTATAAAGATTCTCTCTTAGTTTTTTTTTTTTTAACCTTTTATTTATTTACAAGCAGAGGGGTAATGAACACACCAGAGTCTCTTGCCACTACGCGAACTTCAGATGCATGTGGCTTTTTCTGCATCTGGCTTTATGTGGGTAATGAAGCATTGAACTTGGGCCGTGGGGCTTTGCAAGTCAGCCCTTTTTGTAATCACTGAGCCATCTCTCTATCCCTTATTGGTTGGTCTTTACACAGGTCTTACTATGCAGCTTGGGCTATCTCTGAACTTCTGATCCTCCTCCCTCAGTCCAAATGGTGGGCTTACAAGAATGTGGTGCTATGATGGGCTTCCTATAGCTAAGGATTCTCCCTAGCCCATTCAGCACTCACTAGGCAAAGCAGAGAAAATTGAGTGATCATTTAGAAGAATTCAGCAACTCAAACAAGGCCCAACCAACAGTTATAGCCACTTGGCCCAGCAGTCATACAACCACACGTATCTTTCTAGTGTCCAGGAAGCATTTCCTGAAAGAGAAGACACAGGCCATGAATAATGTATAACAAATCAAACATGTTGAAATATCACAGAGAGCATTTCCTAATCATCACTTTTCGGATGATGTGTAATTTTCCTAGCTGGAATCAATGTGTCCATACCCTGTGCGTGATGTTTGCTGTGGTTCATATGTCATCCCTCAACTTCCTAAATTTTGCTTTCAAAATACCAGAGTCATCATGCTGCTTTCATGTCCAGTACAGCCACCCAAGGAAGATAAAAATAGTTGCATGGAGATATTTCCTAATTGTGTACATTTATTTCTAATATATTTTTGTAAGTATTAGCATTTTTGTATTTCTTAGGTTATGTTATATCAACATACTGCAATATAGTTGCCTAATGTTTCTTTCACAGAAACTTAAAAAGCTTAAAATACTGAAAATGTAAACTATCTTGGGATAATGCCCTGATCTAACATACTAGATGGTGCTTAATATTAACTAAAATAAGTCTAAATGATTACACATTGTTCAAGTCATTAAGATGTCCTTACTACAAGAAGTAAATCAAAGACTACCTATGTTGACAGATGAAAGTATGTAGGTTACATCTTAAAAACTTTCTTTCTTAAAAATATTCTTCAATATTCCTTTCTTTCTTTCTTTCTTTTTTGGAAAACTTAACACAATACTGTGTATGTTGTATGTGCCCAATAAATGTCTTTTGAAGGGAATATCCACCATACCCTCATTTTTGGCATACAATTTGAAACTGAGGTTTGCCCAGCCTTCCCACCTCCTCATAGCAGACACTCGATAATTCTCTCAGCATGACCTATGTCCAAGGGCTATGGAAACACCTGGGAGTGCAACCAATGGCTTCTCTGTGGAAGTAATATCCAAACTTACTGACAAGTCGGATCCTCTTGCCAGCACACAGATCCCTGCCCTGCCCACAGGGAGTCCCAGCTGCGTGAGCCCCTTGCATTTTCCTTCCTAGAACTCCCATTCCAGTACTGGCCATTCTTTAAACCTGCTTCCTCCAAGAAAATGTCTCCTACAGCTTGCACAAACCTACTGTGACCTTAGCATCAGGTGCCCTTCTTCTGATATATTTTTCATGGCCTTTAGCAGACTTTTCTAACTGTTTTGTCTCATATTACATCTGTATTTGCAGTGAAAGTTCAAGGATAATAGGGTCTGGCTTAATCCTCTGTATCCTGGCACCTGACTTCATTATAAATGCTGGGAGAATGATAGTGGAAGCGGTGAAACAAGTGGAGAAATGATCTATCAGATAAGCAAATCCTGTAACACCAATCCAGGTTAAATTGGCTTAATAAAAATATAATCGTCTATCTCCCAGTGAATGGGTGAGGAAGACACGTCCCGGAGTTTGAAAATCCTCCTCTCACATCAGGTGCAGCTGATTTTCCTGTGCTGGCCCTGGCTCTGCAGCCGCTCCCTGAGTGCTGGCAGAGATCCCAGCTCCCGTCCTACTAGCTGAGACCCAGCAGGAAGTAAGGACTTATTTTTTTCTAGCCATTTCCTGGCCAAAAGGACTGCAGGGAATTTTTCTGACTTGAACAGGGTTATGTCATTTGCTCACTCTTGAGATTACCAAGGTGCTTGGGAGTTGGACCCAGGCAGGAAGGACTGGCCAGTAGTCCCTGGAGCCGTCAGCTTTCCTCTGGAGCTGGGAATAGGATCAGCCTGTCTGAACCACTCAGTGTGGGGAAGAGAAATGACAAGGAAGGGAAGAGCAGAGTTCTGGTTTTCAAGGGAAAGCCTGGATTCTGTTTGCAGAGGTAGGGAGAAGAGAGCTTGAACCAGGCCGAAATGGACCTACTGAGTGATGTTGGCCCTCAGAACATTTTGGATTGAAGACCTAGATATATCCAGAAACTACAAGATATCACTGTATTTCCAACTTTAAATGCCAGAAACATGAAATCGCAGTTGTGTTGACACAAATCCTCAGTCATGGATGAGATAACCACATACTTTGTAAAATCCATAAACCTTAGGCTAATAATAATTTTCTGCACCTTTTAAAAATATAACTTCCCTTGAATTCCTATTGTATTTTATTGGACTATACTAAAGATCACTGCAGAAAAAAAAATGTAGAGACAAAAATCCAATTGTTTACTTTTTTTCCTAGTAAGTATAATAGTGTTTATTTCTCCATTTATTTCCATTTTGTATTGTTAATTACCAAAACTAGAATTTCAAAATCACATGCCAATTATGCTACACAAGAGACTTTAACTTTCTTCTTATGAAAAATTAATATAGAGTTTCCATATTGGAGGAATTTTTTGCATAATTCTTATTCTTTTATACATATTTTATAGGCAGGTGAGTTTGGGCTTTGGCAATATAGGGGAATGATTATTTATATTTTATTTATTTATAGTTTTTAGCACTTAATATGCTCTGGTGCTTGACAAATTTTAACACATTTCTTTATCCTTCAGGGTTTGAGGCAGACACTTCACTTATGTGTGTTTTGATAGGAGACAGACGTGAGCAGCAGACTGACATGTCCTGGTGAGCAGGTGGAGCAGAGCTGACCAGCCTCTCTCCCCTTTTCTGCCCACCTAGGGCCTTCGCACAGGATCTGTCTGGGATCTGATGCAGGTCCCAGCCTCACCCAAGTCATTTGAAACAACTGCAATCCGAGGACAAAGGCTGGAGTTAAAAGCTTAAATTGTTTATCGCAAAAGCAAAATATGACCAAAATTTGGTTAGCTAGTGGAGAAATGGAAACTGGTCCAGAAAAGCTCATGTAAGGTGGAACAGCAATGAGATTAGTCTCCATAGAAACAGATAACTGTGATCCAGTGCACGCCACAAAGTCCTTATTCCTGCATGAATTTTGGGCCTCTTTCACCCCAGTGTGGGACTCCTGGGTCTAAAACCTCTAGCCTGAGGAGTTCTAGAATTTCTAGAGGAAGGCAGCTTTGTAAGATTACAACGCTGTAGGAAATGAAACAGGAATTCAACTCCTTTCTTGAGCGCGGCGGAAAGACGGCACGGAATGGTTTATCTGTGTGTGTTAAGCTCCGGGACAAGGCACAGGAGATCTGTGCAGGTGCAAACTCGTCCTCCTCCGACGAAGAATTCCTGAGTCCTTCAGGAAGAAGGAAAATAAATCCCAACCTTATCCTCCAGCCCCATTGTCCAAGTTTCCCCTGCTGTCCAGTGTCCTCTGATGACACCTCCAGTGAGGAGTCCCTTCCACGCCCTCTTGGGGAATAGGACCAAAAGCAAAATCCCCAGTCCAGTGTCAGGCAGAAGGGCGGTGGCCGCGCCCGCACGTCCCCAACACGGTCAGCCCGGGGCGGGGCGTGAGCCTTCTTGACGTAGGAACCCCAATTCTGGGGAATTCCCCGGGCCGGGGTCAGGCCTCTCCCACCAAGGTGCATAAAAGCGGCCGCGGGTCGCAGGGAGCCTCACAGCCCGCACAGCACCCAGCCTCTCCCGCCAGCGCTGAGCACCCGGATCCGCCCACCCTCCTCTGAGCCCATGGCCCGCGCCACCTCCAGTCCCCGCGCCCCGCTCCTCGGGGCCGCGCTGCTGCTGCTGCTGCTCCTGGGGACCTCAGGCCGGCAAGCGACAGGTGACACCCGCTCCTGGACCCCGGGGCGGGGGCACGGGCTCGGGTGGGGCCGGCCGCCCACAGCCCTGCTCACCAGTCTCACCCCCTCCCGCAGGTGCGCCTGTGGCCTCGGAGCTGCGCTGCCAGTGTCTGCAAACAGTGCCAGGAGTGCACCCCAAGAGCATCCAGAGTGTGAAGGTGTTGGCCCCAGGACCCCACTGCACCCAGCCTGAAGTCATGTAAGTCCTGCCACAACCTCCAGGGTCCCTGACCGGGCACTGGCCCACCCTGACCTCCTGCCTCATTCGCACCTGTCCTCCTCCCTCGCAGAGCCATGCTGAAGGATGGACGAGAGATTTGTCTCAACCCGGAATCTCCCATGGTCCAGAAGATCATCCACAAGATACTGAACAGGTGAGCTGTGGCTCGTGTTTGCCAGATGTTGGGCCCAGGTAGAGGCACTGGCATGGGTTCTGTCAGGGAAGCCGGGGTTTAGCAGAAGGACTGGTGATTACTGCTTCAGGGCAACCTTGCCCTGACACCATTTATTTGCTGAGAGCGAGGAAGATATGTTCAGTGTCCTCCATCCCCGCCCCCACACCCCTACTCAGATGGATGCTGTGATGCATGTTCCCAGAGACTAAGTAGAACTGGCCGGTGGTGTGGAAAGCCTTTTGTATACTGAGCGTCAGTATCTGCCTCCATTCCTTCTGGGTCTGGGCGCTCCTGGTTTGGGGCCACCCTTGGCTCTGGGTCTTCCTGGTGAAGAGAAGGCACTTTGCAAGTGAGACTTCACCGAGTTCATTCTGGCCTCCACCTCACCCTTAGTTAAGAGAAAGATTAATAACAGGGGAGATAACTCAGTCCATCAAGTGCTGACTTGCAAACATGAGAACCGAAGGATCCCTAGACCCATGGGAAAACGCCACGCATGGTGGCATGTGCCTATAATCATAGACTGGGGTGGTGGAGACAGGATGATCCCCCAGCTCACATGTCAGCCATCTAGCCTAACTGGGGAGCCCCAGTGAGAAACTCTGTTTCAAAAGAAGGTGGACAAATTTCCTGAGGCATGAAGCCAGAGGTTGTCCTGTGGTCTACACACACACACACACACACACACACACACACACACACACTTTAAAAATGATAGTTAGCTGAAAGGCTAGGGGTGTCTGCATTGGGAAACTCCTAGAATGCTGAGGATAAATGCGGGGAGAAGAGGGCTGTGCAGTCTTCTGAGTACCTGCTAACACCAACCATTTCTTATTCACAGAGGCAAGGATGTCTGACCAGAGTAAAAGGAAACAAGTGGCTGGTTGCTAAACCGGAAGGAGATTCTGAAAGGAATCAGAAAGAGAAACAAATAGCAACCGGACATCTGATGTGTCATTTCTTATGAGAGTTCTCCTTATTTATATATGTATTTATTTATTTATTTTTCAATGCTTGCATATTGTTTATTCTGGTATTTAAAGATATGAATGTGTCTGCTAGTTCATGATACTATTTATCTTAAAAGGTTATTTTTTTAGTGTTAAATCAAGTAATTTTACTCCTATTATTTAGTTGGAAGGTGATAGATTTCAACTGTGTTCATTCGTAAACTACTTGGAGGGAAGGTTGGCACTCCATCGTGCCATGCTGTCCACTGTGAGAGATGCCAGTGATAAGCAGTGGAGATGGAAAAAAATGTAGTCAGATCTCTGTAGAGTTTAAGGGGCATTGTGTGCATATGTATTGTAATTGCTTAGAAGAATGTCAGCGGTTATTTATTTTCAGTCTTTTCATAGCATTTCTGAGGTAGATGTTTTAAGAACTGTAATGTTCTGATCATTCCTTGGACATTTAATGTCTTCTCTGTAAGGCATAATGCCTTGTTTACCTATAATGCTACATATTTTTCCATGTCTTGGAAGAGAAATGTTTATTTATTGACGTGCCTTTACAAATAAGAAAATAAAGCTTTCAGAAAATATCATACATGTGTTTGTTTTGTACATCATAATCTTTTGTTCCTCAAGAGTACCCATGGTGTTGAGAATCCATAGGTTATGCAACAGGCAGCCACCTGATGAGACTTCCCTTGTTTCTCTTAAAATTGCACATTTTTGATGCCTTTTACACATCTGTGTAGGCCTTCCCTTCAGAGTTCTGCTTTACATAAAATATTAATGTTTTTACTATGAGATGTATACACGGAGAGGCTCAGAGAGCACACACGTGGCATCTGGCCCGTGCTCTCCTGAAGACGGAAAGAATGGAAGCAGAAGAGAAATTCAGAGGAGAAATAAGATTGGAGAGGATGACACTCGTGGTCACCCTGAGCTTAGAGTAAGAACATAGGCAGCAAGTCCAGAGCCAGGGAGAGCACCCAGGTGGTATATCTGGAGATCAGAAAAAAATGATCACGTAATTAAAGTGAGAAGTTACCGCAAACTACAAAGCAGAGGCAAGCAGAAAAGCCATACAAACCAAGAAACAGTGTTATGCCCCCCCACCCCCACCCAGCCAGGCTGGGTAAGGGGGAAGCCAGACTCACGCGTGTCCCTGTGACCCCAGAGAAGGGAACACACACACACACACACACACACACACACACACACACACACACTCCCTCACTCACTGAAGGTCGCGTCCAGTCAGAGACAGGAGCTTGAAGGCCGCAGCCTTTATAGCATCAGATTCAGGAATGTAAGGGGAAGACCTGATTGGCTGGTAAACTTGGAGGATGAGCCTGAGAGTCAGTCCAGTTGGGTCAGCCCACCCAGGTGGCTCAGTGGACTGTGGGCAGCAAGGGGAGCTGTGACCAGTCTCCACCAGACATTTTTGCCAAGCGTTTCTAGTGCCAGGGTGAGTGAGCTGGCATTCCCAGGTTCACCATGAGCCTCAATCCCCAAAACTGAATTTAAAAAGCTAGATTTCTCTCATAAATTCTGAGGGACTCCTCCTGCACCCCCAAATCTTGCATCACTATCACCAACTAGTGGTTCAAATCTAGAGCTATTAAATTTTTGAAATTTGAAGCTTTTAAAATGAGAGTTCATTTAATTTGCTAATTTATTTTCCCAGAAAAAAAGGTATGTTCTTTTCTCTGCATGAGGTTGAGACTTGAATTATAGTAAAGTCGTAGATTCCTCAGCAGAGCTCAATGAATTTGCACAATGACAATAAAGGATGGGAAAAGAAAGACAGCTGAGAATTTCATCTGTGCAGAGGAAAACTGAGAAAATCTCATCTTCTAATACCTGGGGAGAGAAAACCATTGTGAAATTTAATGTGGTTCCCATGCTTCCTAGTCTTAATGCTTTAAACCAGTCATTGGCACTTAAACTGCCCAGACACTTAAGAACCTACTGAGTGCCTGGAATAGAGAGACTGTCATTTCAGGTGGCGAAAGCTGAGTCCTGGCAAACACCCACCAGGTATGAACAAGAAACAAATTGTGCCCTGGGGTGAAGGGGCATGCCAGAGGAGAGAGGAAAGGGCTGGCTTGGCGTCCTGGCATGTGGGTGGGTATTGCAGACTTCTAAGCAATTGAGGAATGGCAGACTAGAACCAACTACACTGAGCCTCCCTTTCGTTTCATAAAAAGTAAATATAAATTTTCTCATGACTCCCCAATGGTTTTTATTCCAAATCAGTGAGATCAGGCAGTAAAACAATTTTTACACTGTACAGAGGGACATAAACACTCAGTACTGGGAGCTCAGCAATGGCAGCCAGGGAGCTTCCACCTTAGTCAGACGCTGGTTTAGGTAGTGGTCAGTACAGTTTCCTTGGATTCGTCAATGTTGTGCAAAGTCCTTTTCCCATCATACACCCTGAGAATTAAGTACCTTTGTGTGCTGTGATCACAGAGGATGATGTCTCTAATTCACCCTCCAACCCCACCGCCAGGGTCCAAAGGTTACGTTCAGGACTAGGTCTCTGGGCTAAGTCCCAGGAGCTGGTAGATCAGTCAGTTATTTTCATGTCACCGGAGACAAAGGCACAGAATTTGGAGACATCTTTATTACCTAAAGGAGGGAAGAAAAGAAAGCTAACTGGCTCCTGTACAGGTCATGATGGCAGTGGGGGGAGGACTGGGAACTAAAGCTGGCTTGGGCTATACAACAAGACCCTGTCTTGGACAAAGACAGAGTGAGCCAAGGGCTGGGCTCAGGTGCTTCATGCTTCTATGGAGTCCCTTCCAGAGAGAGGGAGACACCATCCTCCTTCCTATCAAAGAAAACCCTACTTTCCTTATCCCTGGCCTGTGGAGTGTCTGGCCACTGGAGTAAAACAAGTGTTATTATGACTTTCATTTCATTTCCTCTGGGCAGGGCCTTAAGCAAGCAAGAGGTTTAGGTTTATCTACTGTGAGGAGTTTAATAAGAAATGGGTCTGTGGGGCTGGAGAGATGACTTAGTGGTTAAGGTGCTTGCCTGCCAAGCCTTTGGACCCATGTTGGACTCTCTGGTTCCCACAGAAGCTTGATGTATAAGGTACATACATGCACACTAGGTGGCACATGTGTCTGGAGTTCAATTACAGTGGTTGAAGGCCCTGGTATGTCAATATTCTCTCTCTCTCGTATTAGAAAAAAAAAGCCAGTCCATTGGGCTTGCCTCAAGAAAAAAAAGAAAAGTAAAGTAAAATAAAAAGAAAGAAAGAAAAAAAGAAATAGGTTTCTGATGTAGTATACATCATGGGTTTGCTCAGAATAAAAGATTTAGGGCTGGAGAGATGGTTAAGGTACTTTTCAGCAAAGCCAAAGGACCCAGATTTGGTTCCCCAGGACCCCCATAAAGCCAGATGCAGAAGGGGGCACATGTGTCTGGAGTTTGCAGTGGGTAGAGGCCCTGGCATGCTTATTCTCTCTCTCTTGCCCACTCTCAAATAGATAAATAAATATTTAAAAGATTTATATATAGACATTAAAAACTTATAGTAGTGATGTGGCTTAGTGGCAGAACTCTTGCTTAGCATGTTGAAGACCCTGGGTTCTTTCTCAGTATTCCACCCCCCAAACACACACCCACACACAGAGAGAGAGAGAGAAAGAGAGAGAGAGAGAGAGAGAGAGGGGGGGGGAGAGGGAACTCCACACAGACCATACTTACTTGGTACATGGAAGGAGGGATGAAGGAGCTGCTGTCAGTTCATACTTTGATTAAGAACACAGGTGTGACAAAAGATTGATCTGGAAGTAGATTGCAGTTCTAACATTGTAACTATGATTCATCTGAACTTCATTTTCTTGCCCTATAACAGTTGCAATACTACTGTTTCTATTTGAATTTGTTGCCAAAACTGTGTGTTATAATCTGGGTGCAGAGCCAAACAGTGTCCTGAAGATGGAATTTCTGGGGCATCGGAGGAGGACACCTGGTTGTTGGTGGGAAAATATTGGTTTTCTATTATTATTGTGACAAATTACTCTAAGTTTAGTGACTTTAAATAATAATAGCAACCCACAAAATAACATTCTCTTCTAGTTCTGTAGGACATAATAGTGAGATCAGCTCCACTTGGCTAAAGTGGAGGTGTTCTGAGACCTGATGGGGAGGATGAGGGCGTCTGCTTTCTTAACCTTCTCTACCTCCAGAGGTCATTGCATCCCTTGGAATAGTTCCCATCTCGTATCTCCAAAACTTGCATCTATTTTATTCAAATCACTCCTTTGTCCCCTCCACTGTCAGTTGTCTTTTGTCTGATTCTCACTTCCCTTTTGGTCCCTTTAAATTTTTTTTTGTTTATTTTATTTATTTTTTGAGAGTAACAGACACAGAGAAAAAGAGGCAGATATATAGAGAGAATGGGCGTGTCCAGCCACTGCAAATGAACTCCAGATGCGTGAACCCCCTTGTGCATCAGGTTAACATGGGTCCTGGGGAATCGAGCCTCGAACCAGGGTTCTCAGACTTCACAGGCAAGCACTTAACTGCTAAGCCATCTCTCCAGCCCCCTTTGGGTCCCTTTTATGAGACTCATAAAATTATATCAGGCCCACCCAAAATAAGATAAAACAACCATTCCATCTCAAGATCTCTAAGTTAAACACAGAACTAAAAATCCCTTTTATAATGTAATATTCAAACATCCTGGAGATGTGGATAAGGATATCTCTGGGGGCCATTATTTAGCTTCCCATAGGGCCTTGAAAGTCAGTGTCCTAACTTTATGTTAGGGTGAGAAAATGTAGATGCTTTTGGAGGAGAGCTTGAGATTGTCAGAGGAATCAACTCATGTCGCTGCTGTGCACTAATGGCAGTAATATTTATAAGCTGAAGAAACACAGGCTTGGCTATTTTCTTGATAGTGGTAGTAGAAAGCTTCAAAGCCAACAAGCCATTGTTAGTAACTAGTGGAAGGCACTTGAAGGAACAAGAGGAAGAAGGTCTAAGAGGACACTCCTCAGGAAACAGATGTTCTCTGCATTCAAAGATCCGTCTCAGCTCAGTGTGACCCACTATGACTATGTGACTTTGAGAGGCCACAAGTGACCAGTGAAGAAGGCAGTGTCTGCCAAGATCAGACGAGGAGTGATGAGCGAGTCCTCTCTGAGTTTGATTACTCATTTGAGAGGTCTCCTGAGATTCCAGAGGTACCCAGAAATCAGCAGGGTGTGAGAGGAAACCAGATATGAAAGCTTTGTAGATTTCTCTGCTGGAACATCAAAATGAGCAGGTAAGAGCTGGGTGCATAGCTCAGAGGTAGAGTGCTTGCCCTGCATGGGTAAGGTTCTGGGTTCGGACCTTGAAACCACAAAGAAAAAAAAATAACCTTACAGGGCAACATTATTTGTCACCTACGTTTTCGTGAAGCTGAGCCAAGACAAAGGCTTCACATTTACTAAGCCTCTGTGGTGGCTTGAATTAGGTGTCCCCCATAGAGTAAATGTGCTTTCAATGCTTGGTTCCCAGCTGGTGGCAATTTGGAAGGTGGAGCCTTGCTGGACAGAGCATATTCCTGAGGGTGGGCTTAGGGTGTTAGAGCCAGCTCCCCCTTGCCATAGCCTGGCTCACTCTCCTGCTGCTGTTTTCCACCTGCTGTGGCAGAGGTGATGTCCAGCCCCTGCTCATGCCATGCTGTCCCCTGCCGTCATGGAGCTTCTCCTCAAGACTGTGAGCCAAAATAAATACTGTCTTCCCATCAACAGCTTTTAGTAGGGTGTTTTGTTGCAGCAACGAGAAGGTTGGTAGCAACAGCCTCCCAGTCCACTTCTTGGACTTGATCTTTACTTGGGTGTTGGGTGCACACCCGGGAAACTTTTATCTTAAGGGGGATGGTGATCAGGAACTGAGATTGTGCTAGTTATTCTCAACTGTCCCATGAAAAGACAATGAGATGATCTGGGGACACATCAGACGGACCTGGCCCAGAACGGAAAGTCATTGCATAGGAATTCCTGCTCCACGGGACAGGCAGATGCAAGATCACAGTCACCTAATTCAGTGTCCTCACAATAATCTCTCATTGAAAAACAAAGAGAGAAGCAAGGTTTTGAACCTAAGTCTAGTGGTTCTTACTGAAGCTGGCAGGTCTCATAATGCATGCATAGATCTGGTGTACACATTGTGGAATGACTCTCTACTTTTCAAGTGATTCATCAGGCCTCCTCATTATTTCAACTACTGTATGGATCGACAGTTACAGGCACAATTGCCTAACACTGTTGGGGGGACAAATCTCACCCATTTCTTAGGGTGGGTGTGTGGTTCTGTAAATCAAATCAGGGCCCCTCACATTCTAAGCCACAGCCCCAGCTCTACCAATTTGTGTGTGTGTGTGTGTGTGTGTGTGTGTGTGTGTGTGAGAGAGAGAGAGAGAGAGAGAGAGAGAGAGAGAGAGAGAGCTTACAAAATTGCTTATAATCATTTTCAATTTCCTTACTTACAAAACAGAGCAATCCTTGAAGGTTCCCTCAAGGTTTCAAGACCCATCCACCAGTTTACAGCATGTAAACAGCATGTAGGCAGCAAAGCAGTTTTCACAGGGTTCTTACTAAAAGTACAAGTGACACCTACATCAGCATACGCAGTTGTTCTGAGGAGGGAGACATGGCACAGTTGAAAATGCAATAGTCCATCACAAATTCTACAGCCCTGAAGGAGTCAGAGCATCATAGGAATGCAGTGAGTTTTTTTCCAAAACTGAGAAAAAAAATGCTCAGAATTTAGAGTTTAGAATTCTCTGTAAATTAAAACAATATGGGTGTGAAAAAAAAATCCCCAAACTAGAAACAAAGTTAGGGGTGAAGATCCCTAATAGTATCACAATGGTCCCTTTGAAAAATTCCATAGTAACTAGAATCAAATCCTAACTAATTTGGAGTTAGAAACCATGACTTTATTGTGATTAGTTAAATGTTTTTAACTTATGTTGATGTGTTTATTTTCATTTTCATAATGGATTCAAACACTAATGAACACGGTTTGACTACCTCCCCTGGGCTATTCAGGAACTGAACTACAAAGACCACGATCGCATTTAGCAGTGCTCCTGGCTTGTCATGGCTTTTTGCTACAATTCAATGAATCTGTGAGCTGTTCCAGACTCCATCTTATTAGGTCCAGAGACTTTTTCCTAAAAATTCCATTTTCTGTCACAAAGCTGTGCCTCTTGTAGTTTGTAAAGTTTTTCAACTTATCTCTACATTTATGCTGAATTAAAATTCATGTTTTTAGAGAAAACTCATTGATATTTTCTCCCTACTTAGGCAAAAAAGTAAAACAAAACCATCATCTTTGACATGTGAGGCTCTCTATAGAGTGATAGTGCATTTACAGTTCTATGAGCTGTTGAGATAAAGAGTTTGATTTGTTGTTGTAGAAGAATGTGTCATAAAGTGTGGCACAACCAAGGTATTTAGTAAGATGAAGAGCAGAACTAGAGTCCATAATTCACTTTAATAATGCAGCTATGATAGCACTAAAACCTGGCATACAACTTCTGATAAAATAAAAAAAGTAGTAATCCATGCTGAGGTCTATTATGAGTATATGGCAGGTTTCAGTTAAGATTGTGCAGATGGACATACAAGGAAAAGATGAGTGAAAGCAGATTAATTGCTTTGCACCAGCATGGAATCTTACAAGACACTTTCTAATAAACAACATTCTTCAAATTAACTAACTGTGAATGTTACTGGACTCTAAAATCTAAAACCCATGAGGGGGCAAAAGGTCGTATCTTTAGTAGCAGTTCTCATCCCTTCCAAATAAAACAAACTGGGAAAAAAAAATTCATCTTCTTTATTGGCTTATATCTCACAAGTTTCTCTCTCTGTTTTTCAACAAAGAGGAGGAGAAATAAAACATTTCTCAGAATTATGATACACAAAGGACACTACATGTTGCCTTTACCCAGGCCTAAATCTAGACTTGCCCCAAGATCCCATAGATTTTCTCTGCTGACTGCCCTGTGCAGCACGTTAAAATCCGCAGACTTCCTTTGTGTGCCATGTAGTGAGTCCACTGGACGCTGTAGATCTGAGGAGAGTGCTGGTTTTGAGACATGGTCTCTTAAAGACCCAGGCTGACCTCCAGTGCTTAATCTTTCTACCTCAGTTTCCTGAGTGGAGTGCAGAGATCACATTTGTGAGACTACATACCCGGATGGAGATGGTCTTTGGCTCTAAGTAAAGCTGTAATATATGTATAATTAAAACTGAATATATATGTAAATTGTCAAGTCTCAAAGTCCTTGTAGTAGTGAAAAAAATCTATTTATTAACCTTGAAATTCTAGCTACAATGACTTGTACTACTTTTTAGGGGGTGACAGAAGCAGTATCACTACAAGTCAATCTAGGGTGTTCGGGGGACAGAATTATTGCATTCAACTAGGATCTCACATCCGATTGTCATATCAACAATTTCTCACTGGACTCAGGCAACTCTCTTGTACTTACATAAATGATTACCTTGATAAGAATAAAGCTCTTACAAGACAGGCTGGCTGCTTAGTTACGTCCAACCCCATTCCATACTGGCAGCTCACTGAATGCATACTCACTATGACATTAGCTCACAAGCAGTCTTTCATGATTTCTCCAGGACTATTTCCCATGCTGAACTGCTAATTCAGTACTGGGGCCTCCTGCTTAAAATGCAGAGCAGAGCTGAGCAATGTGGCTTCAATCACTGCGCTCAGTTTCCTGCACACCTGCCTCCCCAGCTGGGGCTTGTGGGAGTTGAGTTGCAATGCAGTCTGTTGAGGCAATGTCCAGTCAGACCTGAGACTTCTTACTGTAGCTAAAAAACATCTTGCAAATAGAAATCATCAAGGGAAATAAGGACTTTTGGTAGTGTATCTACCAAAAATGTTTACAAATTTCACTTGACCAGGAAAATAGCAGACTGAGGTCTTCTCAGTGTTCAAGGTTCCATTCTAAAAATGATCAATAAAATAAAGGTACCTGATAGGGAAACATGAGTAAGGGAAACATGTGAATTAGGGTGTGCATGTTTAATTTAGAAGTGAATTCACATCTATATGATGACTAAGACACATGGGACACAGTATAGTTACATGGATGCTTCTAGGTTATTTGGAAACTTACTAAGCCCTTAAATAGAGAATATTGAAAAAATGCAACATGATTCTTCAGATTTAAATTTGTTAATTATACAATATATATCACAAGCAGAAGTTATGTAAAATATATGCCATATAGAAAGAGCACATGTGCATATTTTATGTGACAACATTAAAGATTTTAGAAAACATCTTATGTACATATATGCATATTATAAGCATGTGTATATACCTGTGTAAATTATATATTGTCTTAGGAACAGTAGCAAAATAAACAATGATGCAAACTTCCAGCTCCACTAGGATCCGTAACAAGTTCTGTGTCCCAAGTCTGTCATTCTCCCTCCCATCACACCTTCCCACCCTAACTCTCTCTTGAACTGAGTTAATTATTGCCCACTTATCTCCATAAGTTCACCACCTATGACTGGAATTCTAAACAATTCCTTGTTTTGTTAATTTTGAACTCTCTCTCTCTCTTTTTCTTTTCTTTTTGTTTTTTGAGGTAGGGTCTCACTTTAGCCCAGGCTGACCTGGAATTCACTATGTCATCTCAGGGTGGCCTCGAACTCATGGCGATCCTCCTACCTCTGCCTCCGGGGAGAGTGCTGGTTGATCATGCGCCACCATGCCTGGCAATCTTGAACTCTTGATGAAGGAGGTGATGCTGAATAGGTATCACTTTATTCTATCATTCAGTACCACGTTCATAAACTCCATAGAAGGCAGATTCACCTTTAGACCATTACCCCATTTGATGAAGAAAATGAGCGTGTGTCAATCTGAGCCAATGCTGCATGGAATTTGGGGCTTCTGACAGTTTTGCTGTACAAATCATGCAGTTTTCAACTTTTTCGTACTGGTTTCTGTTTATAACTTTTAGAGGTACTCAAGGTTAGGATACACGAAGGAGTGGAGATACAGACCCAAAATGTTATGCATCTCTTCAACTTCAACAACCAACATTTAAAATTACTTTCAAAATGGTTGTGTAACTTGCCTCAAAACAATTCCTGAGAGTGCCTCTTCCGCCATCTAGTGGCCTTTTGTTAGAATTCGTCAGGCTGAAAAAATTGTTGACAAGGGACTATGGTATCTTAAGGCGATTTTAATGAACATATTTTCCTTACTACAAATATAGTTCAATACATTGTTACATATTTATGGGGAATTTTTATGACAGTGAATTTAATATATGGATTATTCCGAGGAGAGATAATTGGTGTATCTTTAAAATATTAGATCATTTTACGACGTTGATATAGCATATAAATTGAGGTCTGTAAATAACATTTGAAGGTTTTTGTTCTTGTAGAGTATTTTTAGCTCATCCCAGAGGCTTTGGTGTTTTGTATTTTGTTACTTCCAGCGGGACCTTTAATGTGCCTGTAAATTTGTATGTTATGTACCTTCTACACAGACAATTATGTCATTTGCCGATAATGGAAGTTTTCTTTTTCCATTCATTATAAATTTTATGCAATTTTATATTACATTTTTTTGAGGTAGTGTCTTGCTCTGGCCTAGGCTGACCTGGAATTCACTTTATAGTTCCAGGCTGGCCTCAAACTTGCAGCTATCCTCCTACCTAGGCCTCCCCAGTGCTGCACACTTTTCTAGCTTTACTGTGGTGGTTAAATTTTCAGTGAACATGTGAATGGAGGGAGTGGTAGAAAATATTGCTGTTTGGGTCTCAACAAAGCTCTAAAGTATATTTGTTATAAGTATTTCACACCATTTATGAGGTCGAGGAAGCTATTTGCTATTAGTAGTTTTAAGTTTTCTTGGTATATCATGAATTCACATTGAATTACATTATTTCTTGATCCTGGAATTTCTACTCCTATCTCACTGAAGGCCAAGTCCACCTATAACGAAATTCAAGAATCCTGAAGGCTCAACCTGAGCTCTGGATCTGTAAAGAGAAGTCAATACTTCAGAATCAAGTGGAAACTTCAAAGGGAGCCAAGAATTCATGCCTTGTGATTTATACAACGGATGCCTCAGTCCTCAATAATAAATGAGGTCTTCCTGAGATTCTACAAGCAAAATAAAATGGGAACAAAAAGACTGTCATGAATACAATGCTAAATAACATATGGCAAAGATTCTTTGGTTGCAATTTGAGAAATGCCCTGTGCAGTAGTTTGAATGCATGAAGTGTCCCCCATAGCCCCATGTGCTTGTGATTAAGTCTCCTCCTCAACCTTCAGTTGGGGGTAAATCGGAAGATGGAGCCTTGCTGGAGGAGGTGTGTCACTGGGGATGGGTCTTCAGGTATATTAGCTCAGGTCCAAGCCCAGTACTCAGATATTTCCATCCAGATGTAATACCCAGCCTCTGATCTGTCACGATATCCCCATCATAGTGAGACTTCTCCTCAAGACTTTAAGCTGAAGTACAATTTTTCCTCCCATAATCTGCTTCTAGTCAGGTGTTTTGTCCCATCAATAAAAATGTAACATCAGCACCTTAGATGACTGATCAGCCTAAGGTTCTACCACAGAACCTGGTACATAGTGGTACCGTGCATTTTATCAGCCCATTAATAAATATAACCTATTAGTCAATATAAGCAGCATCATTGACAATGGTAGAAAGTATAGTGATACAGACAGACTATGCAGTTAGTGTAACATTTGAAATATATGTATTATATAATTGTTAAAAACAATAGGAGGGGGGCTGGAGAGGTGGCTTAGTAGTTAAGATGCTTACTTGCAAAGCCTAAGGACACAGGTTTGATTCCCTGTACCCACATAAGCCAGATGCATAAGGTGTCCCATTGGTCTGGAGTTCATTTGCATAGCTGGAGACCTTGGCATGCTCATTCTGTCTATCTGCCTCTTCCTCTCTCTCTCTCTCAAATAGATAAATACAATATTATAAAACAATATGAAATCATATAAACAAACCAGTTTTTATAGACAGCACACCACGTTTAATCATCCAAACAGTTTCCTTTTTAGATTCACATTGAAAGATGGAACACTGGGTCTTTTTGGTTCTTGAGAGTATACGGCAGATAATCATTACCAAGAAGATGTAAGAGAAGCACAGCACATGCTTTTAAATAAAAATTGTAGGAGGATATTGTTTTGGCCCAAGATGCCAGGGTGTAAATGAAAGTCCTGTCATTTATCTTTATCTTTCATGTCACCAAGCTGAAGCAAACCCATTTACCAGACCTTAGAGAAGCCAGGATTAGAGACACATGATTCACTTTCCATTAGTATATCAGATGCCAGCTCACAAAGAAGAAAGATCTGTTTGGGTTCACAGTGCTGAGGTTTTAGTTCATTACCAGTTGATTGGCCTGGTTACTCCATGCCTGTGGCAGGCCAGTAAATCATGATGGGAGCACATGTGGAAGAGACCCATTCATCTCAAGATCAGGGGTTAAACAGAGAAATCAACCCAAGACACAGTGTTCTCTCTGAAGGCTTACCTCACAGGACGTATGACCTCACGTGAGGTGCTCTTTTCTTATTTTTTAAAAAATATTTATCTATCATTTATTTGTTTATTATTTGAGAGACAGATGAGGAGAGTGAGAGAATGGGTTCTCCATAGCCTCCTCCCACTGCACATGCACTCCAGCCAGATGCACGTGCCACTCTGTGCTTTTGGATTAGTGCAGGAACGAAGGAACTTGCAGGATTTGCAGTAAGTGTCTTTAACCGCTGGTCAATCGCCCTAGTACAGAGCCAGTTTGTATTACACAAAAGCTCTAGATTTGAGTCAATCAGGACTGTGCAGGAATGTATTGTAGCAGGATGCTCAGCGTGGCCGATGGTCAGTTACCCTCCAGGACACTCAGTGTGGCCTATGGTTAGTTGCCCTCCAGGATGCTCAGCATGGCCTGTGGTTAGTTGCCCTCCAGGACGCTCAGCGTGGCCTGTGGTTAGTTGCCCTCCAGGACACTCAGTGTGGCCTATGGTTAGTTGCCCTCCAGGATGCTCAGCGTGGCCTATGGTCAGTTACCCTCCAGGACGCTCAGCGTGGCCTATGGTTAGTTATCCTCCAGGATGCTCAGCGTGGCCTATGGTTAGTTACCCTCCAGGATGCTCAGCGTGGCCTATGGTTAGTTACCCTCCAGGATGCTCAGCGTGGCCTGTGGTTAGTTGCCCTCCAGGATGCTCAGTGTGGCATACCACACAACCTCGAGCCTGCCATTCCTCTTACAGCCATCCTCTCCTGTCTACAGACTGCCGAGGAATGCTGCACATGGTCACTAGCTGAGATGCAGGCACAGCCATCAAGCCATTCACAGACCAGGACCTTCATAGCTAGGCTGCGGAACTGCTTCTAGTCTAAGTTTCCTCATTCCTCACCTAGGAAACCCCAAACACTCTCGTTGTATCACATTGTGCCTTGGTTCTCTGAAATGACTGTTTTTGGCTCTGCATCAGGGCCTTAACAGGTGCTCTGCTCTCTAACTGGAACATCTCTAAGCTCTAAACTCCAATCTTTTTTCATATATCTGATTCAAACATTCTTACTCTGCAACCCTTGTATAAAAGTTTATAAATTACTTCCTCCCAGATTTTGCCCCATCCCTCCAACTCTTTAGCTATGAGGTGTCACGATAACAATCACGATTTGTTTGTGGAGAATGATTTACTAGTGAAGGGAAATGAGTAAGGTGAAATGACTCACCTAAGGTCATAAACCCAGCTAACAGCACAGCCAAGGCATGATGCCAGGTCTGTTATGTCTACTTTCTTTCATTATTTCCACCTCACTAAAGTGGCACCGAACTCCACTCTCCTCACACCCAGCCTCTGTGGAATGCTCAACACCAAGTTTCCAGAGAACAGAGCATCTGTGTGTGCCTGCCCGAGGTATATTTCTTCCCTAGGGCACCTTACTTTGTCAGGAGACCAAGACATCCCGACTGCTGTTCCTTGCCAGTCTTCTTCGTGGGAACATCAAGTCCTATGATCCTAATCTGGGCTGGTGAGTACTGAGTAACAGGTCACACATAGTCACTGTAATTTACTCAGCTCTCCTGAGAGCTTGTGTGAGAATCCCACTACACCTCTGCTTTTGCATTTTGCTTTAGGACATTTATACAGCTTCCTAAAACAGAGACCTAGATTTCATCACAGACTGCCTCTCCCCATGTTTTGTATCCAGCTGGACTCTAGACCTTCCACTTCTGCTGCCTAGCCACTTTCCTATCTAACTTGTTCTCTGATTCTGCTAGAAAGCTGCCTAATTCTGGCTTCTATTGGAACCATTATAGTAACTTCCTAATGATGTTCCTCTACTCCAGTGTGCACAAGTGACATTTAAAACCCCAAGCAGACATGACCAGACAAGAACTCTCCCTGTATCATATTATAGTTAAAATCCTAAGATGCATTTCACATATATGTGTATTCTTTTTACTATTTGTCATATATATGTATCAAGTATAATCTTAACTCTTTCTTTTCCTTTCTTAATAGTCAAATTATTTCATTGGTAAAACATTTTCACTGTTTTTTTGTGTCTGGTTCATTGTTCATTGCTGCTCACACCCTAAAAAAACTCAGTGGGAATCTAGCAACCAGATTAAACCAAGCAGAATGAATAACTTCAGAGATTAATTGATGGATTAGAACATTAGGTAAGATATAAAGAAGTATGAACAGAACATGCAAGATCTCCAAGACATCATTAGAAGACTGAATTCATATATTCTTAGTGTTGAGGAAGGTATTAAGCAAGGCACAGGCTAAAAGTGGGGAAAATCTAGTCAGTGAAAGAGCTGCAGAAAATTTTCCTAAAACTTGAGAAATATATTGACATCTAGCTACAGGATGCATTTAAATACATGACTTGAAAAGAACACTTATAAAACATTTTAGAGGGAAAATGCAGAGTGCAGAAAAGAGAGAGAGAAAATGAAAAAGCTATGAATGAAGGCAAACTGATTGGAATAACAGCGGATTTCTCACAGAAGGTTCCTGGTGATTTAGTTCAGACAGAAAATAACTGCCAACCCAGAATAGCATGTCTGGCAGATATCCTTCAGAGTTGAAGGAGATAAAGACCTTCCAAAATCAGCAGAAAGTGAAGGAAACATTCATGATAAAGCCAGCACTGCAGAAGACAATGACAGGATACTGTACACAGCAGCGAGAAAGTAACTATTACAGAAAATAGGCACTGAGAAGTGGGGCTGTTACTGTTACACATCTGACCACGTGGTCCGTAGGCCTTTAGGACTACTTTGTGGGAAGAATGTGGAAGAGTTTGGTACCTTAGGGTAGAAAAGTCCTGAATACTTTAAGTAGAGCTTAATTGGACATTATGGTGGAAGTGTGTAAAACAAGAATGCTGAGAAAAATTTGGACAGTGGAAACCCAGCTCACCAGGGTTCAGACGAGTCTATCAGGAACTGGGTTAAAGGTGGTTCCTATTACATGCTGTGAAAGAAACTGGCCTGTGTCCTGAGAATTTGAATGATGCTGACCTGAAAAGTAATGGACTAATTTACTTGGTAAAAGAAATCCAGGACAGGATAGTATTCATGGTGGTGCTGAGGAAGCAGTTGCAATTGTTAAAGAGACCAGAACCATTGAACAGAAACCTTCTTGGCTGCACTGGGACAACAGGAAATGTGTCCTGTGGGAAAAAACCCTACTCATTGGATACTCCATATTGAGAAAATCCAAAGTCACTTGAAGGAAGTGAGCCTAAATTGAGGGGATTCTCTGTTCAAAAACAACCATCTAGGCGAATGTTTCACCAATGTCAGCTTGAGAGACATACCAAGGTCCAAGGGAGCCAGGCTTCAGCCCTCTCTGGAAGCAGAACTTAGCAGTATCACCCACATGGCAGTGGCTTATGAGGTATGAAAGGTTCAGTATTGGGGGGTGGGTGGAGTATTACAAATATCACTGTTCTAGAATGCTGCTGAGCCTAGACTACGTGTGACAGAGCCAGAGCCCCTGGGGCATGGCCCTGAGAAGCCACTGTGTGAAGCTATGAAGGTGAACCGTGAGCTGCAAAGAAGAACTCAGGATGTCAGAGATGCCAGAACCACTGCTCGTCTGCCCAGGGAAGCTGCAGGTTCAGAGCCGAGCTGGCCAAGTGAGGATTGAGTGCTCCCGGCAGCACAGTTGGAGGGCCACCCAAGACCTCTGTGTGGTGGCCAGATGATCCCATCACCACCTCCAGGCACTAGACAAGGAGCCACAGGGGTTGGAGTTTGCCCTGCTGGGCTTCAGTATAGCGTTGGTCCAATCTTTCCTTGCTGTGCCTCCATTTCCTCCTTGTGGAATGGTAGTGCTTACTCTGTGCCACATGTTGGAAGAATGTAACTTCAAAAATTACTTATTGCATGCAGAGAGAGAGAAAAGAGAGATGGAGAGAAGGAGAGAATGGGCACGCCAGGGCCTCTATTCCCTGCAAATGAACTCCAGATGTATGTGCCACTTTGCGTATCTGGCTTTATGTGAGTCCTGGGGAATCAAACTGAGGTCCTTTGGCTTTGAAGGCAAGTGCCTTAACCTCTGAGCCATCTCTCCAGCCTGCTTGAGTATTTAAAAAAATATATATTTCCAAGGAGAGAGAGAGAGAAAGAGAGAGAGAGAGAGAGAGGGGGGGGGAGGAAGAGAGAGGGAGGGAGAGAGAGAAAGAGAAAGGGAGGAAGGGAGGGAGGGAGGGAGGAGAATGTGTGTGTCAAGGCCTCCAGCCACTGCAAAAAACTTCAGTTGCATATGCCATCTTATGTATCTGGTCTTGGTGGATACTGGGGAATAGAACCCCAGTCCTTTGGCTTTGCAGGCAAGAACCTTAACTACTAAGCCATCTCTCCAGCCCTGTAATTTGTTCTTTGATGTTCCAGGAGCTCACAGAATTTTCCTGAGTCTCAGAAGAGATTTCACACAGTTTTAAACAGAGTTGGAATTGTTAAAGCCTCTGGGGACTTTTGAAATTGAACAGAATGCATTTTGATGGCCATGAGCCTATGGAAACAAGGAGTAAAATGTTATGGCTTAAAAGTGAGGCAGACAGAATACAGGAACGCCCTCCATGGCAAATGAAAACTAGATGCATGCAACTGACTTGATGTGGGAACTGGGGGATGGAGCTCAAGCTATCAGGTTTTGAATGTAAGTACCTTTAACCACTGAGCCACCTCTTCCCCCAGCCCCTGTGTAATTTATTCATATCAGCCAAACTAAAATGGGCTCTTATTGACAGAATTTTTAAAGAGCACGTTTTCTGACAGTCTATTACACTAGAAAATAAGTTTTCTCAGCAAGACAGCAGCTGTGAAAGAGAGTTTATGACATGTCACAGCTGAGCCTCGACCTCGAGAGAAATATTATTCCCTGTGCATTTGGCAGCTGAGTTTATCCGAACTGTCTTATTATCTGACTTAATTTAGACAATGAATGAAGACAGCCTGAGTTTTTAACTTTTTCCTTTTTAAAAATTTTTCTTTCATTTTAGGTGTGAGAAAGAAAGAATGGGAATGCTAGGTCCTCTTGTTATTGCAAATGAACTCCAGACACAGGCACGTCTTTGTGGATCTGGCTTTACCTGGGTACTGGGGAATCGAACCCAGGCCGGCAGCGCCTTTAACTGCTGAGCGTGCCTGTAGCCCAGTTTCTACGTTTTCAAAAGGAGCAGGTGCTTGGCGTCCTCACTGCAAACCTGGGGCCAGCCGAGTCCCCAGGCTGTGTCAACAGGACCCCAGACCCAGGCAAAACCGTGGTAAAAGTGTAAGGACCCTGAGGTCTGGACTTTGTGCAGATGGAGGGACCCTCCCCTCACCCAAGCACCTGCTTCGCCGCTCATCCAAGGTCGCAGGAAGAGGTGAGGCTTCGGCTCTGGGCCCCTCCACTTACCATGGAGACGGCCCTGCGGGGACAGCGCGGCTTCCGGAAGCGCGGAGGCGCGTGCGCGCGGGGCGCCGGGACGCCCGCAGACCTCCAGCGGCTCCTCTCGCCGGGCCGTGGCGGTGCAGGCCCGGGGCTTCTCGGTGCTCCGCGGCCTCCTGGGCCGAGGGCCGGCGCTGGCTGGAGATGCCTGTCCGGGGCTTTCGGAGCAGCGGCGTGAGGTAGGAGAGCGAGGGGCGGGGCCGAGCGCGGGCGGGCGGGCGCGAGGAGCGAGGTTGCGGACGAGCACGTGGAGCGGGCGGGCGGGCGCGAGGAGCGGGGTTGCGGACGAGCACGTGGAGCGGGCGGGCGGGCGCGAGGAACGAGGTTGCGGAGGAGCACGTGGAGCGGGCGGGCGGGCGCGAGGAACGAGGTTGCGGACGAGCACGTGGAGCGGGCGGGCGGGCGCGGGGAGCGAGGTTGCGGACGAGCACGTGGAGCGGGCGGGCGGGCGCGAGGAGCGAGGTTGCGGACGAGCACGTGGAGCGGGCGGGCGGGCGCGAGGAGCGAGGTTGCGGACGAGCACGTGGAGCGGGCGGGCGGGCGCGAGGAGCGAGGTTGCGGACGAGCACGTGGAGCGGGCGGGCGGGCGCGAGGAGCGAGGTTGCGGACGAGCACGTGGAGCGGGCGGGCGGGCGCGAGGAGCGAGGTTGCCGACGAGCACGTGGAGCGGGCGGGCGCGAGGAACGAGGTTGCGGACGAGCACGTGGAGCGGGCGGGCGGGCGGGCGCGAGGAGCGAGGTTGCGGACGAGCACGTGGAGCGGGCGGGCGGGCGCGAGGAACGAGGTTGCGGACGAGCACGTGGAGCGGGCGGGCGGGCGCGAGGAACGAGGTTGCGGACGAGCACGTGGAGCGGGCGGGCGGGCGCGAGGAGCGAGGTTGCGGGCGTGCGCGGTCTGCGGTGGCGCCGATGGTGGCAGGCCGGGCAACGCGCTCCTCTGGACCGTGGATTGTGCATCGTCATGGCTGAGGCCCCCCCAGGCCAGGGAGGCCGCCAGGACCCGAGTGGCACCCTAGGCCCGGGGTGCTGCCCTTGCTTTTGTCTGAAAGGGTGACGGGCCTGTTTGGTGCGGGCCCGGCGTGGATGCCCGGCGCCGAGCCTTGGCCGTCTCGGATCCCCGTCGTGATGGTCCCGTGGAGGTCTTGCCACGAGGCCGAAGCCCCGCGTCTGTCTTCTGGATCCGCAGTCGAGCTGGCGTAGCCCTTCCCGGCGCCCTGGCACTTCTGCTGAGCACCCGTGCCAGCCGCCGCCGCGGCCCTTGCGGGAGAGCCAGCCCACTGCGGGGCACCGCGTCCTCCCCGGCCCACGCCGGCCGCGCCAAAACCCGGGGCTCCCGCTCCACTGCGGATGGCATGGCCAGAGGTGGACGCTGGCCTCCTCGACCTTCTGACCCCAGGGTCACCTGGAGGAGAGTAACGCATCTCGTGCCAACTTGTTTAAATCCACTCCCCACGCTATGCATTTGGATGTTAGTCTTGAGACAAAAAGGAGTACTGAGGCAGAAAAAGTATTTGCTGTAGGTTTGACTTCGTCTTGGTTTGTAGTGTAAGATTGTCCTCTTGGCAGTACTTTTCCCTAGGGAGAGCGCTCAAAATTCTGTTTCTATTATAGCATTGAGGGAATTAACTAATACTGGCATTCTAAATTATTTATTTACATCATCCTTTGAATTTTGTGGGGGTTTTTTGCCTTTTTTTTTTTTTTTTTTTGGTCTTTCGAGGTAGGGTCTCACTCTAGCCCAGGATAACCTGGAATTCACTATGGAGTCTCAGGGTGGCCTCGAACTCACGGCGATCCTCCTACCTCTGCCTCCCGAGTGCTGGGATTAAAGGCGTGCACCACCACGCCCGGCTTGAATTTTGGTTTTTTATCACTTCCTTTCGGAGTAAAGATAACATTTTTCACATGTGTACATGTTGATTAATTTTCCTTCGTCAGCTTGTTAACACCTTCATCTCCTCATCCTCTGCATGGCCTGTACCCATTGAATAACAGTCAAAAGCAACAGATACAACCCCACCATCTAGTTGTGAACAAACAGTTCATTCGCACAAGCACGGATATATCTTCCACTCCACACACGGAGAATTTGGATCTTTTAAATTGTACTTATGGCAGTGTGGGCTGCTTGTACTACGCATACATGACTTTACGATCCTGACAATATGGTTTAGAAAGCTATTTCTCGTGGGGATGATAAGTATACTTGCCGTCCCATCTGATGCAGATCTCAACTATATAAAAATAAACAAGTTTTTTTAATTAGTTAATTTATTTGTTACAGACAGAGTGAGGGAGAGAAAGAGGGAGAGAGAATGGGCACACCAGGGCCTGTAGCCACTGCAAATGAACTCCAGATGCATGTGCTACCTTGTGCATCTGGTTTACGTAGGACCTGGAGAATCAAACCTGGGTCCTTAGTCTTCACAGGCAAGTGCCTTAATTGCTAAGCCATCTCTCCAGCCAAATCAACAAGTTTTATTGGTTCCATTTTTAAAGGCAGCACTAATCAAGTTAGGGTAGGGTGGTACTTTTGACGTTCTCTTGTCACTGAATACCATCTCTGAAGGTGCCGTTGGCAATGAGGTTGATGAACACCCGTGGACTGGTGAGACTCGGTGGGGAGGAATTAGGACAGTGTTGATGCTCACTGGTGTTTTCTCTTCTAGGACCAGCGGAGAAGAGATTCCATCCTCCAGAGGTCACCACTGTTTGCCTCCCTACTTGCCCCATCCTTAGTCAGCTTCTAAAAAAACTTACAGTGATTCTTTAGTTGTCTAGTCCCTTGTAGCATGTGTCACTTAAATTTCACATCATTCCTAGTGATATGAAATTTTAACCTTAGATTTCTTTTACTGAAAATGGTCTTTGAGTTTGATAAACTTTCCCTGATGATATTAACTATTTTAAGTTAATAGATTTATCAACTGTTGTGATATATGTAGAAAACATCAGCAGTTGTGGTGATAGTTAGAAAATTAATCTCTGAGCTGCCAATAACCTTAAATAGGAACCTACTGTTGATTTTTTAAATATTTCTTGACCAGTTAGATACCTGTCAGAATGGGACATTTTAAGTGGAGGAGTATTTTTAAATAAGTTGTCTTGCAAGGCAATAGTTGATCTTATCATTTAACATTTATCTTTTAGTAATTTTTCCCTTTAAAATTTATGAGGTTTTCCTACTCATGCATGAAAAATAAAATCTTACTGATTAGGGAAAAATATCAAATTCATAAGCCCATCTGTTTGTATCTGTTTGTTGTAGTTTCTTATTTCTTGAACTACTTACACGGCTTTGGTTTATAAATTTTGAGCCACTGCTCTTTAGTGTTGGTACTTCTCCAGATCTTCTTTGATATTTTTCTACCTGACCTAGCTAATTGGGAATTCCATGCGTTTGTCTTATGGTCATTCTGTTGCTCAAGGGTTTCTGGATTAATTTGGTAGATTCATTTTGTCTCTCTCTCTCTCTTTTTTTTCCTGTTACAAATGCTGTTCCCTTTACCCTATGTAAAATTCTGTATCAGCCAACAGACTTTTATGGTCAACTTTTTTTTTTTTAAATGATTCACTGCCAATGGTGTTAGGATTTTTGCTACTAGTCTAGCATTTTTAAAACTATAGTTTTGGAGCTGAAAATACAAATTTGTGTTATTTAAATATTGATGTCTTATCTAGTGGGTAGTCTATTTTAATAATTTAACATAGAAAAATTTTGCTGTAACACCATCGAGGTCTTCAGATTCTCCCCCCCCCCCAATAGTGATGCAATATTTTTTTCTAAGCAGCAGAGTTATTGTTTGATCTAAAGATCATTTGTCCTCATGGAAGGCTGAAGGACCTAGCTGCCAATTAGGTTTATCATATGAGCTGATTTTATATAAACTGATTATAACCAACATAGAATGAGCAAAGGCATTTTCTCAAAATCATATTGCTATGTTGGCAAAGATGAAAGTTTTTTTTTTTTTTAACCAATCACAGTTTTGATTTTTAAGCAGTTCTTATGTCATTGTATGTTTAAAAATGAAATGGTTTCTGTTTGGCACCTCTCATTTTACTTTTATCTTTCCAGTCATGTCCTAGCTGTTCAGTGAGAGTGTATTCTAATTTATAATCTCCAAAACCAAGCTTTCTCACTACCATAGATCAGTCAATTATTGTTTTAAAGGATCCAGTATTACTCTCCAATTTTGGTAGTTGTAGCATTAGAAATTAGCTTTGATGGGCAGGGTGACCTTAATCCCAGCACTCAGAAGGCAGAGGTAGAAGGATCAGTGTGAGTTTGAGGCCAGCTTGAAAATACATGGTGACGGGCTGTAGCAAGACCCTACCTTGCAAAACAAATAAACAAACAAAAAATTATTGTGTTTGTTTAGTTGAGGGGGTCAGATAGAGAATTGGTACACCAGCACCTCCAGCCATTGCAAATGAACTCCATATGCCCGTGCCACCATGTGCATCTGGCTTACGTGGGAACTGGGGAATCAAACCTGCATCGTTAGGCTTTGCAGGCAAGCACCTTAACCACTAAGCCATCTCTCCAGCCATGTGTTTGTTTTGAGACAGGGTCTCATGTAGCCCAGGCTGCCTGGAGCTCTCCATGTAGCTGTGGAAGACCTTGAGCGTCCAGGGCCTCCTTGCCACCTTTCCTGGCAGCACTTTCTTCAATGTATCTTTGTTGTTGACCTTTATACATTTACTAGCAGAGAGAGAGTGGGACACCAAGGCCGACCCATGAGCCACTTTGTGCACCTGGCTTTATATGGGTATAGAGGAATTGAACTCAGGCCGTCAGGATTTGCAAGCAAGCACCTTTAATTGCTGAGTTCTCTTTCCAGCCAGTATTTTTGTTGTTTTAAGTGCTTGAAATGATGTTATACTTTCTTGTTAGTATCCTGATGAGATAACAGAAACTGCAGGAAGAAGAGAAAACTGAAGTACTAGGTAGTCTTTCCTGGTCATATGTTCTTTCAAGGAAACACAGGAGCTTTGTGAAGGTTTACAAATAGAAATAATTAAGTTGTTGGCAAAAGTCTAGAGAGGTTGGAACTGGAGTGAAATTTAAATGGGACAAATTTAAGGAACACTTAGTAACTAATGAGATTTGCTATTAACAAGTATGATTTGCTCCCAAGAAAATACTACCTACATGATAGAAAATGCTGTGATAGGAAAAGACATTACCCAAAACTACCTTAATAGTGTTAAAACTCTCAGGCTGGGTTTATCCAAGGGATATAGCTACTTTGCTTAGCATTAGGTGATCAGCATTTTCTGCTTTGTGTTGTCCTGTCTGTTACTAACACATTAACGTGTGCTTCATGTTACATTAAAGGAGTCCCTGTTGCTTAATGCATCTCGCTGTTTTCAAATGTGTAGTTCCTGGAAAATATGAGATAATTTATTCTCAGATATAGGTCGTGTCTAGTCGACATCTTGCTAGCCAGGCCTGTGAACTTAATGATCTGAACTTCAGCAGATTTCCGTGACAATACTGATTAGTATGAATGCCTTGAACCTAAAGTGTCCACAAAAGTTTGTAATTCTGAAGTGAAGACATGTTTGTGTATACATACACATGTACATCCTTCCTTTTGGCTGTGATTTTTTTGTTTGTTTTTTTGAGGTAGGGTTTCACTCTAGCCCAGGCTGACTTGTCAGTCACTATGTATCCACAGGGTAGCCTTGAACTTATGGCGATCCTCCTACAGTGCTGAGATAAAAAGTATGGGTCACCATGACTGGCTGTTTGTGGCTGTTTTTAATTTTAAAGTAAATGTCATCTTGTCTTAAATATATTAAGGTATATTACTGAAATTCAATCTTCAGTAATGTCTATAAGACCCCTAATCCTCAATGTTACACAATTTTTAACACAATCACTGAGGGAAATTACTGTTATTCCAAATTAATAGATTGGAAAAAATGAGGCTTAGAGAAATTAAATCACTTTTTCCAAGTTAAACCAGTAAATAAATAATGAAGAAACTGTCTGAATCTGTAGTTTCTCCTGTACTCTTTTTTTCTCTCTTTTTTTGCAGTTTACAGTTGTTGACTTTTTAAATTGTTGCATCTTGTCTTAAGGATGCAACTAAATCTTATAGAACTTTTGTAGATCCAAAAAGCTAATTTTCCATTACAAATCTTAAAAGCACTTCTTTCAAATTTCTATAACGTAGCTATTTCTTAACCCTAAGATCTTGTGGATAGAATTTAAGGGATCAGTAAACTTAAATGAAAGATCACTAATATTTAATAAACTTAACATTTTTCCATTGTAAGTGTAGACAACAAATTACATTAATACTGTCAGTATTGACAAGGTTTCCAATAAACACGAATATTTTAATAGCACAGTTAACATACCACAAAGCATCATATATACTCATCAATATGTTAAAATTATGGTAATTCTGTTGCTTAATGTTTCAAAAACATTTGATTAAAAGTACATCCATAAAACTGACTTCCTATGTAATTATATTTTATGTTAAACATTTAAATTGTTCTGAGGGTGTGACCATAGGCTTTAAGAGAAGAACCTGGAGTTCTCATGGTACCAAGTATATAAAAGCAGAACTTTCAGGTAGTTGCTAATGTTCTCACATAATGTTAGGGTTCTAAATAGGCTATAAAGTAAATTTGAATCATCTAATAAGATCTTGAACGAAGTATTTAAGGTATGAAATGAAACATTTACAAAAAGTTCACAAGCTACATTCATTACTATATATTTAATGGAAAAATATGCCTCAAAAGTCCCTTGGTAGTATTTTTCCATGCATTATTTTGCCCTGGTACTCTTGGACATTGTTATTTTAAATTTCAGAATATTAAAAGTTCTGCCTCAAGACACAAACTGATTAAAATAAAAGCCAAAACTTGTGGAGAATCAAACAGTTTCTGTTTCTGTTCTGATTTTTATAGATCTCAAAGCATTTCATTGATTGCGAATTAAATTTAGAATGGAGAATGAGGTTGAAACTGCCTACTTAGGTCCCTAGTGGTCAGATCCAGACTAGAGGGGACATGCCACTGGTGGTGGGGGAGGGGGTGGATCTTAGAGTCCAGCCCTAAGATGTGTTTGTGGAAGATCAGATTTCCAGCCCAAAGGTGTGGAGAGTTCTGGTGAGTTCATGCTTGCTGGTGTTGGGTTTGCTTGCTGCACTTGTTTCTCTGCTTGGATCCACTCTTGATGGTATTTCCTTGGACTTTGTAAGCCTGAAATAAACCCTTTGCCTGCCATGAGCTGTGTCTGGTTGGATGTTTGTCTCAGTAACATCGAGCTGACTATAACAATACCTATCCCAGTAGACTACAGCCAGTCTGGTTCCCTTGGACCAGACTTTAGGTCTACTTCTCTGGGTCCAGGCAACAGATGGGCTTCTGTGTACTTGGTCACTGAGTCCATTGGGTCCAGGCACTTGTTAGCCTGCCCAAGGGCTCCAGCAAGTCTTATGATGGGCCCACATCACATCTCTTGAATACCTGGCAGATGAAAGGCTTCCTGGAATAGGTGCCTCCTACTTTTGATGCAGCAGTGTAACCAATATAAGGCCACAAAAATCACAGATAATAAGGGAGAGTTGTCACCAGGAATGAAGTAATGAAGCACCATCATTTCCTTTGTTTGAGCAACTGACTTTAAAGAAAAGGAGACCTGCAGCTGTGTAAGAGAAGTTTCTTTTTGTATTGGGTGGAAATTACTGTAGAATCTCATAACTGGTTATAGTGATGAGATTAAGTGATTGGGGAGTGCTTATCCCTAAGAAGGGACAGAAAGAATGTTAGAGCCAGAGGAAGGAGAGAAGTGTTGTGCACTTTCTTCTGCCCTTGACATGGCCAGTGTACTTGTGACCTCACGTGGCTGTGGTCATTGTGTGCAGTACTTGCAAAGGATTGGGCCCACCCATTTTGTCATGGGTGGGAGAGGAGCTTATGAAGCCCCCACCTCCCTGAGTACGGATTGGCAGTAAATGACTGCAGAAGTGGGAGACAAGGCTGTGTTCTTTACTGGTGTTGCCACTGGCAGTTACCTGTGCTCTGATAAAAATCATTTGCCACCCGTGCTCATTTGAGCAACACTAATTGAACTCATAAGGTGACTAAGGAAGAATGAGAGCACAGAGGACTACTTGGGAAGATGACAAGTGCAGCAGGAGCCGGTGGGAACAAGACATGATAATGGAGGATGAATATGATCATACCTCATTATATGCATGCATGGCATTGTTTAAAGACTAATAACCAAAACAGAGAGCTACAAAATGCCTAAGAAAAACTTCAAAATAGCCCCCTGAAGCTCAGTGAGCTATGAAGAAACACTTGGAACTAACAGCAACACGATCATCAAAATTAGGAATTCAACAAATCATTTAACAATGTAGAAATTCTTAAATTACAGATGCACTGAAAATATTCCATAGAAATGTTCAATGGCTTAATAAACAGAAGAAAGAAGCAGAGAGTTCAAGGACAGATCATTTGAAGTACCCAGTTAGAGGAAATAAAAATGAAGAAAGCATTTTTTTTTAATGTACTTAAGGAACACAAGTGAGCCAAATGCAAATTATGGAAGTCTCTGAAAGAGCAAAGGAAACAGCCTTGTAAAAACATGACAGAGAGCCGGGCGTGGTGGCGCATGCCTTTAATCCCAGCACTCGGGAGGCAGAGGTAGAAGGATTGCTGTGAGTTCAAGGCCACCCTGAGACTCCATAGTGAATTCCAGGTCAGCCTGGGCTAGAGTGAGACCCTACCTTGAAAGACCAAAAAAAAAAAAAAAAAAAAAAAAGACAGAAAAATTACTAAATTTGGAAAGAAGTCCAAGTCCAAAAAAATCCTACTAATATATTAAATGTACAATATATACTTTCAGAAGTTGGGAGAATTTTGTAAGTACAAGAAGCAAGTTGTCTCATAACAGAACCCTGCATAAGGTTTTCTGCATCAAACGAAGAACTAGAAAGGAGGAAAAGTAAATGACCACAAAACCAGAAAAGGTTAATGAAAGTGACAGTGGTCAATCCTAATTACTGAGTTCAAACGAAAGCCTTAAGTCAGGATATGCAATGTGTAGATGGTTCTTTTTTTGTTTTTTAATGAAGGATCTACCTCCATTCTGCTTATCAGACTCAACTATAAGGATACTCATAGGCTAAAAATGAAGTAAGACCACAATGTTCAAGAACTTGGATGTGGGCAAGAGTTCAAGCCTAAGAAGCTATGAGATAGAAGATGGAACTTAGATAAGCACTAAAGGCTGGAGAATCTATTCAATGAAATTATAGCAGAAAACACAAATGTAGAGAAAGAAATAAATATTCAAATACTGGAGAAGATATGATCAGAAAATAACCTTTCTGTAACATATCAAAAAGGCAAAGCAAAGAAACAAAAGTTGTATGAAAAACACCAACTCATTTCAAAGGTAAATGTCAGAAACACATCAGGTCTTTCAACAGCAGCCTTAAAAGCTGGGAAGACAGATAATAATGTCTTATAAGCCTTAAAAGTTAATAACTGGGGCTGGAGAGATGGCTTAGTGGTTAAGGCGCTTTCCTGCAAAGCCCAAGGACCTGGGTTTGATTCCCCAGTACTCACATAAGTCCAGATCCACAAGATGATATATGCATCTGGAGTTCATTTGCAGTGTCTAGAGGCCTTGGTGCCCCCACTCTCTCTCTCTCTCCTTCCCTTTATCTTTCTCTCAAATAAATAATAAATAAAAATATTTTAAAGACATACTCTTTAAAAAATGTAAATACATGTTAACCATCTAGCAAAGATATTGACACAGAAATTAGGGCATTTCATGACAAGTACAAACTAAGGTCATTCATGACTACAAGGCCAACACTGGGAAAGATACTTAGAGAAAATCTATTACACACAGAAGGAAGAAAGTCCCAGTTAGGAAAGCACAGAAATGCTTCATGAGAAGAATGAACAAAGGGGAGCTAGGAAGGAATCCATCATGTCCAACACAGTTAACCAGCAAGCCTCTCAGGCCAATAAGGAGGAAAGTGAAGAAAAAATTATAGACCAAACAGGAAAAAAAAAATTAGAGGAATTAGTAAGCATTTCTCATGAAAATAGTCTTAACTCACTCATAAAGAGATGCAGGCAGGCTTAACTGGAATTTAAAAACTAGATACAACTATCATTCTCTATGAAATGCACCTTACTGGTAAAGAGCTGCACTTGGGATAGAAAATCTAACAAGCAAATGAAAGCTGAAAATAAGTTAGCATAGTTTTTCTGATACTGCATAAAGTAGACGTCAAGAGTAAATTAGGGAGAGCCGGGTGTGGTGGCATATGCCTTTAATCCCAACACTTGGGAGGTAGGGGTAGGAGGCTGGCCATAAATTTGAGGCCACCCTGAGACTACATAGTGAATTCCAGGTCAGCCTGAGCTAGAGTGAGACCCTACCTCGAAAAGCAAATAAACAAACAAAAAATTGAAAAATATTTTCAATTCCCAGCTCTCATCTTTAGATAATTCATCCAAACTAAACATCAGCAAGGGACTCCTGAGTTAAAGTACATCACAGATCCAGTGGATGTAACAGATATCTACAGGGCATTCTGAAAGAATACACATTCTTCTTGGCAGCCATTGAGGGAAATCAGAGAAAAATTAAGAAATTTCTAGAATCAAATGAAAATGAATGCATAAGCCAACAGAACTTTTGGGATATTGCTAAGGCAGTTGTAAGGTGGAAGTTTATACCTATGCACGTCAGGACAGTCTAAAAGTATTCAACTGATGTGCCTCAAGGTCTTCAATAAACAGCAATTTAACCCAACAGCTGTAGATAGTAAGGAATAATGAAATGGAGACTAAAAGAACAGTAATGGAATCAAACAAAGAGGTGGTACTGTGAAAAGCAGAATTAACAAGCACCTGCCTCACTAACCAAAACTAGAATGGGAAGACGTTAATACATTCAGGAGATGAAGGAGAGAAAGGTAGTGCAGATGGCAGTGACATCCAGAGAATGACTGGGCTTTGCTTTAAGCACTTAAATTCCCAAAAGCTGGCAAAAGCCAGAAGAAATGGATCAGTTCCTAGGCAAATATGATTTACCAACATTAAGAGTATCTAAACAAACTGATCTACAACAATGCTGTGAGGTTGAAACAGTAATAAAAAGTCTCTGAAAAAAGGAAAACCCAGGAATGGATGGATTCAGTGCCCAATCCTACTAAACTTTAAAGGAAAAGCAGCATGAAGTATTCTTCACTTTCCATAATATGGAAAGGAAACAAACACTACAAAACTCATTCTGTGATGCCAGCATCAAACTAAAACCAACACCTGAAAAGAACACAACAGAAATTAAAAAAAAAAAAGAGGCTAGACTGATTCCACAATGATCATAGAAACGATTTTCTGTAACAGTGGCAAACTGAATTCAAGAAAACATTAAGGAGTTTATACACCATGACCAAGTTGGTTTCCTCTGAGGAATGCAAGTTTGGTTTACATCAGTAAGTGCAGTACAGTATAATAAGTACACTTAATGAGAGAAAACATTTGATCAGACCAGTTGATACAGACAAGGCCTTGAACAAAGTTCAATATCTCTTCATGATAACAGTCCCAAGGATACTAGGAATACAAGAAACACAGCTCAGTAAAGAATATCCATAACAAGCCCTTCACTAACCTTATATTAATGGGGAAATAGTCCTTTCCATCCTTATTCAATATAGTGGTTAAAGTCTTAGCTAGAGCAATAAAACAAAAGAAATAAAAGCAATATGAATAGCAAAAGAAGAAATCAATTTATTGCTACTTGCAGACAGCATGATTATATGCCAGAAAGATCCTAAAGATCTCAACAGGAAATTCTTAAAACTGATTAACACTTTCAAGTAGCAAGATACAAAATCACTATGGTAAAATCAGTAACATTTCTACATACCAATAATAAATTTGCTGGAAAAAAATCATTCACAATACTTCAAAAAATACCTAGTCATAAAACCAACCAACTGGGTAAAAGACTTACAACAAAAAGTTAAAATAATGAAGAAAGAGAGGGAAAAATACCCCATAAGACAGAAAGACCAGCCATGCACATATATTGGCAGAGTTAATATTTGAAATTGCTTATATTACTGATCCAGTATAATCCCTTTAAACTCATTCTCCACAGATCTAGAAATTCATATGGAAATACAAAAAGCCCCAAATAGTCCAAGCAACCTTCAGGTGTAAGAGCAATGCTAAGCATATCACAATGCCTCATTGCAAATTACAGAGCCATGATAACAAACACAGCACAGTTCTGGAACAAAAACAGATATGTAGATCAGTGGACTCCAATAGAGGATCCAGATGTAAATCCACACAGCTATTTCTTTTGGAAAGATATCAACAACACAAACTAGAATAAATTGAGTAAATGTTACTGGGAAAACTGGATTTCTACATGTAGAAAAATGAACTTAGATTAATATCTCTTACCCTGCACAAAAATCTATTCAAAATGAATGAAAGTTTTTAATGTAAGAAAGAAAATGAAACTATTATGGAAAACATAGGCAAAATACTTCAAGATATAGGCAAATGCCAGGAATTTCTGAAAAGGACTACACAAGCAAAGGAAATAATCCCAACTATTGACAAATGGGATTATATGAAATTAAAATTTAGTTTCTAAACAAGAGAAATGATTGCCAAAGTGAAGAGACAGCCTACAGAATGGGAGAAAAATCTTTGTCAACTACACTTCAGATACCAAATTAATACCTAGACTACACAGCTAACTACAAAAACTAAACATCCCCCCCAAATGAAATGATTCTATAAATAAACTAATGAACTGAATGAAGTGTTTTCAAAAGAAGTAGTTCTTAGCCACCAAGAACATTCAAATTCAAATTGGTTTGAGATTCTATTTCATCCCAATAATAATGGCTATCTTCAGGGAAATAAATGCTTGTTAGTGAGGAAGTTGGAAAAAAAAAAGAATCTACCCCTAGGAATGTAAACTTGTGGTATGAAAACCAGTGTGAAACTTTATCAGAAAAGGAAAAATAGAGGTACCATACAACCCAGATGTACCATTTTGGGGTGTATACTTGAAGGACTATGTCAAGCTACCACAGAGATACTTGTATTTCAGTGCTTGTTACCACACTCTTCACACAAGAAAAGAAACAGCCTAGGTGTCCATCAACATATAAATTAATAAAGAAAATGTGGTACATGCACACAATGTAGCTTCAGTCAGCTGTATGGAGAATGAACTCAACGACATTTGCAGGAAATAGGTGGAACTGTACTCATGTTAAGTGGAATAAGCCAAGTTGAACCTAGATTTAAAAGTAGGTCTTGCTCTCTCTCTCTCTCTCTCTCTCTCTCTCTCTCTCTGTGTGTGTGTGTGTGTGTGTGTGTGTGTAGGTCATAAGACTAGGAAGGGCGTCAGAGGGGAGGAAGATATCTTAAGGGAGGGGAAGGGAAGTAAGTAATAAAGTACATGTGGAATGACAGCAGCAGAGGGAAGTAGCCAGCAGGAGGAAGAAGAGAAGCAGCTTGAAGGGGCAGGTGCCACAGGGGAGGACAGCGGGGAGAGGACAGTGAGTGACGACACACATATGAGAATGTCTACTGAAAACCATTACTTGGAACGCTAACAAGATTAACTTAAAATAGAGAAATGGGGCTGGGCATGGTGGCCCACATCTTTAGTCCCAGCACTCGGGTGGCAGAGGTAGAAGGGTTGCCATGAGCTTGAGGCCACCCTGAGACTACATAGTGAATTCCAGGTCAGTCTGAGCTAGAGTGAGACCCTATCTCAGAAAAAAAAAAAAAAAATAAGTAAAGAAAAGAAATGTGGCTGGAGAGATGCTAAGCAGTTAAGGTGCTTGCTTACAACACCTAACCACTCAGGTTTGATTCCCTAAGATCCTCTTAAAGACAGATTCACACAGTGGCCATGCATCTGGAGATCTGGAGTTCCTTTGCATTGGCTAGAAGTTCTGGCATGCCCACATACTTTCTCTCTCTCCCTCATCCTTGGAAATAAATAAATAAAAATAGAGAAAAGTTGATCCAAATTATAGTGAAAGATGTTTTAATTAAGTGGGTAAAATTAAAAGAAAAACATCAACAATACAAAAATGAAAGAGTTTAATCTAGTGGAAGAAAGAATAATTTAATAAGGATTAGGTATCATACCTGGATAATAAGATGATGTGGAATCTCAAAACAAGAACAGTCCCCTTGGTACAAGGTCTTAGGAGCTGAGGAGCTGTGTGTCGGATGGACTTGCCAGGTGGCTAGAGCACTGTGAAGATGGAAATGTATTCCAGGCTCAGGGCATAGTGAGGAGAAGGCCCAGAAATGTGAGCATGCACTGTCACAGAGCTGAGATGTAGTGAGTGTGTGGCGTGGACTGGAGCCACGCTCTTTACAGGGCCTCAGGAAGCTGTGCAGGGCCTGCTTCAGTAAGGGCATTTGTGTGCTAGCAAAAATGTCTTCAGAGTAGTTTTAGATGTAAAAATGCCTGGCTTCTGTTCTTTTTCTCACACTGTATAGCCAGGCTCAGTAAATACCATAGTTAGTAAGAGCCTGCTTCTTGATTCAGAGAGGTGGCCTTGGGGTATGCAGGAGATTCTGAGGTGTGTTAAGGGCTCCAAACTCATTTGCAAAGGCTCCATGCTCATGATGCAGTCTCCTGTCAGGAGGACTCACCACCTAATCCCCTAACATTGGGGCTTAGTATTTCAACACATCAATTTGAGGAGATGTAAGCACCTTCAGTCTATAGCAGGTAGATTGTAAGATAGAACTGCAGAATCAAAATTGTACTTGCTCACCAAGCCAACATGATGGATGTGTGTCAAGTATGATGGAAAACAAAATCTAAGTTTAGATGCTCCGAGTTGTTTTGTAATTTTTTTTTTTTTTCCAGAGGTAGGGTCTCGCTCTGGCTCAGGCTGACCTGGAATTCACTATGTAATCTCTGGGTGGTCTTGAACTCACGGCTATCTTCATACCTCTGCTTCCCGAGTGCTGGGATTAAAGGCATGCACAATCACGCCCTGCTTGTTTTGTACTCTTTACGTTTATTCAGGTGAATGTTCCCCAGTGGCATTATAGTATTATACTTAGTGTTTTGTTTTCCATACACACGAAGCTATTGCCATCTCAGGAACTGAAATAGCCAAACATCAGAAAGAAATACAGTGAGGTGTGGAATCATAGGTTGCTCTTGGGAATAGACAACCCCACCTCAGCATTATCTTAGTGGGCGATAATACAGCAAGCCACACATATGTCAGGAATAAGATTAGGCTGCTTCCACTGTAGGTGTTAGCTGCATGTTAGCTGTAATTGTCACTGAATGTTTTGTCATTACTTAAAATACTTAATTACTTAAAAATTTAAAAATCACTTAATTAAAAAATTATGAGTGATGATTATTAAATGTCACTCAAATAGCATGCTTTATTATTAGTACTATTCAGTTACCAAAGCTCATGATAATTTCTTACTATTTTCCTTCAGATGTCTCATAGCATTAGTTCTTGTGTTTTCTTTTTTAAAATATTTTATTTCTGTTTATTTATTTGAGGGAGACAGAGTCAGACAGAGGGAGAGAAGGAGAGAGAGAGAATGGGCACACCAGGGCATCCAACCATTGCAAATGAACTCCAGATGCATGCACCATCTTGTGCATCTGGCTTATGTGGGTCCTGGGGAATTGAACCTGGGTCCTTTGGCTTTGCAGGCAAGTGCGTTAACCACTAAGCAATCTCTCTAGCCCACTTCATATGTTTTCTTATTGTGTAGGCGAGGCAAGAGAACTAGTTGCCTTTAAAAGGCCTGTGTTATATTTGCTATAATCAAATGATAAACCTCACTGGTTTACTCTCTCCAATTTAGTCTCTTCAAATGTTATCACAGACTAGGGCAAGTTATTGCCTGGAGTACTGGTCAAAGGATGCTTGGGAATGATGAGAAAGTGACTCTGAAAAATCCTCCTTGCTGTGCTCTGAAGATGGACTGCAAAGATGGGTCTGTTCTTCCAGCGGGACAGAGACAGAGGGATCCAGTTATACACTGTGCAGGACTCTAGTGATGAAAGGCACGTCTTGTTACCATGTGACGCTCTGCTTGTCTCGCTTCCAGGGATCTGTACTGAGCCCATCCTCACGCCCAAGAGTGTTTCTCAGGAGGAACTTCTCGGTATAATGACGAGTTGAACGTGGACCCGAGAGGCAGCGGAATCGTTCAGTTGGCACTCCCAGGTACACAGGCTGGTCTGTGTTTGGTTTGCTTCAGAGAAAGGACATCTTTCAACATCACAGCACTGCGGGTAACTGACAGTGTATTCACAGAATGACTAGCTCTTCTAACAATGGGGTAGTAGCTGCAGTTTCTGGATGATTTGTATTTAAAGTGATGAAACACCATGAGAGGAAACTTGGTTATCAGTGGCACACATCTTACTTTGCATCGCTGTGCACAGCCAGTGCCAGCTGAAACTGGGCACATCTGTCACAACAATCTTAACCTGTGTGTGCCACCGTTCAGACTACATTGCTACAACCATCGTGGATGATTCTTAAAAACTTAAAATTACCCAGTTTGGGAGTCTCATTTTTTGGGTATCTGTCTAAAGGAAATTGGTCATGCTGCAGGGCATCTGCCCTCCCATGTTCTCTGTAGCATCACTCAGAACAGCTATGGTAGAGAGCAGTTAAATGTGAGTCAATGAACAGATGACAAAAATGTGGTGCAGAATTGGGTTGCATTCAGTCATAGAAGAGAAAATCCTGCCTTTTGTGACAAAATGTGTGAAGCTCAGCACATTATGCCCAGTGCGATCAGCTGTGCTCCAGGAGACAAATTTTGAGCCACCGTTCCAGTGTGGTACTGGAGTATGGCAAACCAGGCCAGGCATGGGGGCGCACACCCACAGTCCCACAGGGGGAGGTGGAGGCAGGGGAATCAGGAGTTCCAGGTCACCTCCACAAGGGCCACATCAAATCCTGTCTCAAAACAAACAAAACAAAATAAAATATGTCAAGCTCACGGAAACAATGGTACGATGGTGTTTCCCAGGGGCTGAGGACTGGAGTGTGTGCTGTGGTGTTGATCAAAGATACGAAAATTCACTTATACATGTGATGAATAAATTCGGGAAAACTGAGGTAGAACACCATGACCACGTTGGATAACATTTCGCTAAGAAAGTATAATTTGCATGTTCTTGCCACACAAACAATAAGTGTTTAATGTGTCAGATATGTTAATTAGCTTGGTCTAGCCATTAACATTATGTAAGGTATACATGTTTCTGAACCTCGTGCAATACATGATAAATACCTGTTTTATAAATTAAAATTGTCTCAAAGTTATATATCAAATCTAGTATATATAGTCAGACTTCTAGCTTTGTTAGATTTAGTAGGTTTTAATAAAATCCAATTTACATTAGTAGAAACTTTGTGTTAGTGAGCAAAACATTTTTGGTGACTGCTTTATAAGATGCCCGCTAGATGGCAGTGGTGATCTGTCTGCACTGGAGACTGGTTTGAGCCTGTGTCCTTCCAGAGAGCAGTGTCCTGATGCTCTGAGACAGGGCAGTTTTCATTGGGTCTGGAAGCCAAGAGCCATGTACAAAATAATACCGGCTAGCATTTATTACACTAACCGTTTGTTACATCAGGAACATTATATTTTCCAGTTCATTAGATCCTTACAACACTACTGTGGAGGTGGAGCTCATGTCCATTTCTTGATGGGGTATTTGAGGAATAGAGCTTAAGGAATTGAGTGTTGAACCCAGGCAGACTCATCCCCGACGCCAGTTTTCTTCACCTCAGTGAGCACCCTCTTCAGATAGCAGTACGAGCTAGTGAGAGGTGCGATGGCAGAAACACGTGTGTGTGTGCTGTGCCTTTACTATGTGGCGAGGCAGTGTGAGGTGACATTGAAAAGGCAGTTTGGCAATTACATGGTCTTGGCAGGGTCTTGACTGCCACTTACTGCCAGGTAATAATGGTCAGCTCCTTCACTCTCTGTCTGTATCCCTGTCTATTAAATGAAGAAAATTCCTGCTACATAAGGAATTTTGAGGTCTCAACAAAATAATCACCATAATGGAAGACCTGCCACATGTATTAATGTCAAATTCCAAATTATTTCATGATTAGAAATATGATTTTGTTTCACAACTAGGACAATGTCTTGCTTCAAAGAAATCCCAAGCTAAAATTAAAATTATAATGGTGAAAGGCAAGTTTGCATAAGGATTGAACAATGTGTAAGCTTTTAAGGGTAGAAAAAAACAAAAAACGAGGGAGCAGTTTATCCTGCTTAATGATCTGAGTCTGTTATGGCTAAGCTCCTGGCTTCTTGTCATAAGTGTACAACAGCATTGGAAATACTCAGGATGTAAATGTGTGACTCCAGGCTACACAGCTTAGCTACTTGCCCTGTAGTTGAGTGGGTTGTAGTTTATGTAATGCTTCTCAACTCCTGTCTTGATGGTACGTAGATTCTTTCAGCTTCAATAAATGATTATTTGGTCAAGGTGGAAAGGTTATGTGTTACTAATTGTTGCAGTCAAGTTCACATTGCTGGTAGAAATCACCCAACCAAGAGCAGCTTGTGGGAAAAAGAGGTTTATTTTGGCTTACAGGCTCGAGGGGAAACTCCACTATGGCAGGGGAAAACGATGGCATGAGCAGAGAGTGGACATCACCCCCTGGTCAACATCAGGTGGACCATAGCAACAGGAGGGTGTGCCAAACACTGGCAAGGGGAAATTGGCTGTAACACCCATAAGCCCGCCCCAACAATACATTGACTCCAGGAGGCATTAATTCCCAAATCTCTATCAGCTGGGAACCTAGCATTCAGAACACCTAAGTTTACAGGGACACCTGAATCAAGCCACCACATTAATGTTACATAATATTTTTTCTCATAAGTAGGCCTTCTATTTTAACTTACTCAGTATTTAAATCTCAGTACTTGGGGGTGGGGGTGGGGTGGAGGAAGGAGGATCACTGAGTTTGAGGCCAGCCTGAGACTGCATAGCGAATTCCAAGTCGGGCTTGGCTAGAAAGAGACCCTGCCTCAAAAAAAGTTAATTTTTGTTGAGTATGTTTCTGTGTATAGAGTAAAAATATGAAAAATGACCTTTTAAAACTGAGAACAGTGACCTCCTTTTCAACCTAGTCATGAAAAATAAAATATAATATAAACAGGCTTGAGACAAACGTACTAGGATTTTGCTATAAGCATTTTTCATAGAATGGGATTTGGTACATGGTAAATTTTATTTAAGAGGTTTTAAGTCAGGGGGCTAGTGACTCATGCCTGCAATCCTCTAGCTAGGGACACAGAGTGAGACCCTGTTTCAAAAAACGAGGTCTGGAGAGAGTGCTTGGTGTGCAGAGAGCTTGCAGAGCAAGCGTCAGGATCTGAGTCCAGGCCCCAGCCCAGTAGCCATGTCAGAAATGCCAAGTGTGGCAGCACACCTGCATGTCAGAAATGCCAAGTGTGGCAGCGCACACTGCATGTCAGAAATGCCAAGTGTGGCAGCACACCTGCATGTCAGAAATGCCAAGTGTGGCAGCACACCTGCATGTCAGAAATGCCAAGTGTGGCAGCACACACCTGCATGTCAGAAATGCCAAGTGTGGCAGCACACCTGCATGTCAGAAATGCCAAGTGTGGCAGCACACCTGCATGTCCGAAATGCCAAGTGTGGCAGCACACACCTGCATGTCAGAAATGCCAAGTGTGGCAGCGCACACTGCATGTCAGAAATGCCAAGTGTGGCAGCGCACACTGCATGTCAGAAATGCCAAGTGTGGCAGCACACACCTGCATGTCAGAAATGCCAAGTGTGGCAGCACACACCTGCATGTCAGAAATGCCAAGTGTGGCAGCACACACCTGCATGTCAGAAATGCCAAGTGTGGCAGCACACACCTGCATGTCAGAAATGCCAAGTGTGGCAGCGCACACTGCATGTCAGAAATGCCAAGTGTGGCAGCACACACCTGCATGTCAGAAATGCCATGTGTGGCAGCACACACTGCCGCCCTAGGCCTGGCGAGACAGAGACAGGAGGACCCTGTGGGTTATTGGCTAGTCTGTCTGAGCTAGACAACTTGGTGAGCTCTGGGTTCCGCATGAGACCCTTTCTCAAAATAATAACTAAACAAAGTGAGAGTGACCAAGGAAGATGTCTCCACATGCCTGCAAACATATGTGTACCCACACATGTAAACATGAGTACACATATACATACTCGTGCAAACATTTTTAATAATTAAAAAACAAAAAAGATAGTTTAAATTATATGAACAGTGAAAGTATTTAGATATAAGCCTGAAGAAATATTAGTAGCTCATTTTCCACTCATGACCCTCAAAACTAGGACCTATTTTTATTGTTGGTTTATAGCTCGGGAAACAGTGTGCAGAGTCACTTCTGTTAGTTCATAGAGCTGGCAAGGGGCAGAGCATTGCCAGCCATCCTCAGGGTCCTACAGTAGGGCCTGTGGGCAAGCTTCTAGAGAGATGCCTGCTCGCCTGGTGCACTTGCTTACTTTCTGAGAAATTTACTTATCATTTACTTCTGAAATAGAGTTGAATTAAACTACAAGCCTAAATCCAAACGTCCATCAGCAAAGCTAAAAGCGTAGAAACTATTCATAAATTATATAGCTGATCGTATATATATATACATACATACACATATACATACATACATATATATATATAGAGAGAGAGAGAGAGAGAAAGAGAGAGCACGCTCTAAAATGTTAGTAACAAGAAAAATGTGTTCCAGGGAACCCCAGTTCATAGGTAAGCCCTCTTGTTCTTGCCAGAGGAAAGAACTGGAGAGACTAAATAGCCAGAGCTTTTCTTTGACTCCTTAGAGAACTGAGGCTTCAGGGCAAACCATTATCCCCAAATCCGCCTTTAAAACATTGCTTGTAGGTGAATATTTGTATGAGCAAGGGGAAGAGAAATGGAAGACAGCTGGCCTGCATGTGGACTTTAGGGCCACTAGATGGCAGCATTGAGTAAACAATTTTTTTGATAGGTTAATGCTTTATCCTGACAGCAGAATAAATCACAGACATGATTTTCATATTCCTGTGATTTGTTGTCTCTGTAGCCATTAATATCTCTTGACCCAGGTATAAATCATCCTGAGGTAGTTCTGTTGCTGAAATCTACAGCGCTATCCTTTCGTATGTCGTTACACCTAATTTGAGATGATTTCTCAAAGTATCAATAAGTACAGGAATTTCTTCAACAGTAGTAGTTTACTGCCATTTTGCCGTGCTTTGGTTTTTGTTACCCTGATATTCTCATCCATTTTTGAGTGTATTCATCTTGAAGTACTAACAACAGGCTGGCCAACATCATAGGGCCATTTGTAGACGGTGTTGCACATGTCTGTCTATATGACGGCCCTTACGCCTGGCATTCACTCACTGGATCAGCAGGCGTCTCCCTTGAGCTCATAACTGCCAGGTGCTTGAGCAGGAGGGGTCATGGGGAAGCCTCCCGAGATGAAGTTGCTCTTCCTGATACTTCAACAAGAAAGGCCCAAAATGCAACACGCCTTCCTGACTCCTGTGGGCTTGGAAGCTCATTGGAGGATGGATATTAACTGATGGAGTCGTCTTCTTTCTGGAGTGTAGGCTGCTTTGAGGTGCATGTCTGACAGAAGGTGCCCGGTGCTGAGACCAAGGGTGGGCTTGCTTAGTACATCAGCCCTGCTTCCGGGCAACAAGGCAAATTCAGGAGCTGCGTGTCCTCTTTGGCTCTCTCAAGAGAACCACGTGGCGTCACACAGGACGGCCTTGGCAGCATATGGAGGTTCCAACCCTGTTCCGGCCTGTGAAGTAAGTCCTCAGACATCCTGGGCAGCTTGGCCGAGGCAGGGTGGAGAAGCAGATCCGCCCCTCCCTGCCTAGAGCACCTCCCTCAACCTGCACCATGGACTCACCTGAGGGTGGAGCAGCCAGTGAGCTGCACGGATTTTCTGTCCTCTCCCCTCAATGAGGAGACAACTCTTCAGTGATGCGAAGCGGCAGGCACCTAATGAGGTTTTTCAGTCTTGAACTTTTGATGTAGAACCCACAGAATATTTTATTGATTTGAGAATAGTGATCATAACTTTTGAGAATATATCTTTTGTTTACACCTAGAAAATAATGAACTCATTAAGAGGCAATAGCTAAATAATTTGGACAAACTTTTATGCCATTAGAATGTAAGCTCTAGAGGACAAGTATTTTGTCTGTTGGTTTACTTCTATACTTTGAGTCACCACAGAGCTCATGGAAGACACCTTTTAAGAATGTTTTGATGGGATTAGGAGAAGGCTCAGTGCTTAAAGGCATGTGCTTACAAAGCCTGATGTCCTGGGGTTTAATCCCCAGCCACCTGTGAAGAAAATCTGGAGTTCCATTTGCAGTGACCCTGGAAAGTCCCTCCCCCCAACCCACACACACACACACACACCAGGGGGGAAAGAGAGAGAGAGAGGGAGGAGGGCATGCATGCACTCACTTGCAAATAAATAAAAATTTAAAAAGAATTTTGTTGACAAATAAGTGAATTTTCAAAGACCTTTTGTACATACTAATGGTGCAGACTTAATCAATTTGTTACTATTTGTAGAAGGTTTTTCCTGGGATTTTCAATGTTTCAAGGCTTGCGGAAGACATATTTCATCTTAAATTTATAGTGGAGAAAATAGTAGTGCCAGTTATCAACATGTGGGTGCAACAAGACCTACAAACTGTGGTTACCATGAAACCCACTTTTGATTTTTCTGTGTATTTATGGTAGAAGGATGTCTTTTGTTGTTGCTGCTTGGGCTGCTTACATGAACATGGCTGAGGTGTTATTTGCTGGAGCAGCCACTGAAGGAAATATCTCGTCTTCCTCAGGAACCATTAAAGTGGCTGTGAATTCTTAGGGAGGGTTAGAGCCTCGTGGGCCCCGCCCCACCCACCACGCTTGGGTGCCTGTGGGTCCACTGTTGTGCAGATAACCACAGCCCCTGTGAGTTCACAAATCCTGTGCATATGTCATGTCTGAAAGATAGCACTCCATGACCCTCTGGACCATCCTCCAGTTCCTGGCTTGTGCGTTCCTTCCATGCCCTGGTCCTCTTATGCTTCCTGAGCCTTGCAGAGGCTGATGTAGACTACCCACTCAGGGCTGAGCGTCTCGGCACTTTGACAGTTAGGAGTCTGTATAGTGTGTGGCACCCAATGCAAAGACAAGTTTCCCTACCCAAAGCTGAGAGCATCAGTAATCCATGGGCATGAACACAAATATTCAGAAGGCAGTTAGATGTGAACAGCATGCCTATTAATCAAAACAACCATAGTAGATTCCTCCCTAGGCCTATGGTCTCCCCAGCCGCAGTGTTTTGACTAGGTTTACAATACCAGGCATGAATTCCTTCCTATAGAATGGGCCTCAAATCTAATCAACAAGTGGTTGGTTAACCCCACAACAGTCTTGCTACTATTGCACGATTGGCACATCTTGCCTGACAGGTATGTAGCATAGCATTCAGGGTCCACAGATGAGTAAGACTGCTGACACCATTTCTCCACCAGTAATCTGCATGGCACCTTCCGGTACTATGAGGGCTGCTAGCAGGAAAGAATCCATCCCTGTTCCCAGCTTATCTCTCTTATGTTCCATGACCAGGGTGTGTAGTGGCCTCAGAAGAGGGTCTTACCATCTAGTGCTGGTGGGCAGCCAGGAACAGTAGCAGTAGCCTGCATTGTTTTGGGGACTTTTTGCCAAAAACTCATAGGGAGGTATCCCACCTCTGGCACTGGGATTTTCTTTGAATAACCTGTTGCTATTAGGCACAGAATTATCTACTTATGTAGGGAACCTATGTTCAAACTCTACTTTTATTTATTTATTTTTATTTCTTCATGGGCAGAGAGAGAAAGAATATGGGTGTGCTATGGCCTCTTGCCACTGCACATGAAGTCTAGATACAGGTGCCACTTCATTCATCTGGCTTTTACATAAGTACTAGGTAATTGAACCTGGGCCATCAGACTTTGCAATCAGGGACAGTGAACCACTGAGCCATCTCCCCAGCCTGGTTCAAACTCTTTTTAAGCAATAATAATAATAATAATAATAATTGTAATACTTAGTTTTTCGTGGTCAACTTCATAGGATTTAGAAGCACCATGTAAACAATTCTCTGGGAATGTCCATGAGAGATTTTCTAGATTAGGTTCATTGAGGTGGGAGAACACACCCTGGCTATGCATGGCCACATTCCATGGGGTGGGGTCCTGAGGTGAATGAAAAGGAGAAAGCAGGTTGAGCTGCTTAGCTGCACTCAGCACTCTCTGCTTCCTGACCGTGGACTGAATGTGGCCATCTGACCCAAGCTCCTACCACCATGCCTTTTCTGCCATGATAGACTACAACCTTGAACTATAAACCAAAACAAACCCTTCCTTAAGTTGCTTCTGATCAGAGATTTGGTCATAGCGATAAGTAATACTGAGTTAGCTCTGAACGCTCACGGTGCTGCTCTGGTGAACCTCAAAGTCTGCCCTCAGTAACACATGAACACCTCCTCCAGCAAGTCTCTACTGCCCAGATGCTCCACCAGCTGGGGGCAAGTAGAAGCCTTAACCACAAACACACGAAGCTCCAGGGACACTTTACATTCAAACTACCACACCTTCTATATAGCAAACCATAATAGCATTGTGGATTTCAGAGAGCTAGAGCTTTAGAGAAAGGAGAGAGAGAGAGAGAGAGAGAGAGAGAGAGAGAGAGAGAGAGAGAGAGAGAGAGAGAGAGTGTTGATTTTTATCATGTAATTTAAGAGAAAACCAGAAAATAATGGTGTTATAACTGTTTTAATAGTAATAAACCCCATGTAATCAGAGCTCACGTTTTTAGTAGATGCCTAATAATAGAGATGTGTTATATTCAAGAAAAAAATCTAGCTATAAATTCAGACCCTCTGAATATGCAAACTTGTGGAGGAAAGACTCCACACCTTGCTGCTGGATACACTTCCTTGTTCTATGCAGTTAAGCACAGCTAGCAGTGGAGAGCGTCTTGACTCAACCATTTTTTTTGTTTATTTTTATTTATTTATTTGAGAGCAACAGACAGAGAGAGAGAGGCAGATAGAGAGAGAGAATGGGTGTGCCACATAAACTGCAGTTTTAAAATGAGACCGATGTTATTTACTTTTCAGTCCATGTGGGTGAGCGAACACTATGTAATGGAATTGCCCCAGAAAAAGATGTGGATGGATTTTGTATTCTCAATATTGGGAAATTGTGCCTTGACCAGCAGTCTCTGATCCCTGCCATGGCCAGTGCTTGGGAAATATGTAAAGGACATGTTGGTAACGTGTGCTCTGCAGCAGTGATGGGAAGGGCTGAGCTGACCACTCGGGGTTGCTTTGGTAGAAACTCCTTGGTCCATAAGTGACAAGAATCGATTACCCGTCAGACCTCGTCAAAGAACAACCAGAACCAGAGTGACTAAAGCACATGTGCTGGCTCATGGCTGCAGCAACTGCAGTTGGTGTGGATGGATTTTCTGCACCATGCTGTCTTCCTTCATTGTAGGCTACAGTGTCACACATTTTGATCAAAGCCTTCTCAAGGTTCAGTAGATTTCCCTGACTAAAATAATGTGCCAATCATTTAGAACTATCTCATAAGTTTTCATCAAAAACATTTGCTCTTAACTGTGCTAGGTTCTGCCACACTCTCGCAGGCAGGCCCGCAGGCTGTGGAGATATTTGTCCCTCCATTACCTCACCTCGCACACCGATGGTTTCCCTGCCGCCCCACCACTGTCGGCTCTGCTGCTGGCAGCTCTTCTAAGAGAGAGAAAAGCCTCCAAGAGAAAGCTGATCCTGTGGGTCATATCCCTGAAGTGCTGGTACCTGGAGAAACCTCAGTTCTGATTCCTTCACTTTATCCATATGGTAAATATGACAAAGGGATTAGATCTGCAACCTTTTTTTTTCTCCATACTTGTAAACAGCAAGCTTACTGCTTTGTTACTGGGAAGGAAAGGTCACAACTTTGTGAAAAATACCTTCCTACCTCATTTTATCCCAGCTTTGCTGAAACTTTGATTGCTGTTTAAACCCAATATCAATGTACCTACTTCTTTCATCATTAGCATTAACATATTTAAGGCTCCGTACTTCTGCCTCTTCATGTGAGTCTCAGTACTTAAAAGCTATTTAATGGCAACTTGAAAATGTTTGTGGTTTTTAAATGAGGACACAGACAGGGAGTGACAAATCCAAGAGGCATAAAGTGAAATATTTATAAGTAATCGAATCAGGCATGTTAGAGGCAAGACATATAATCCAAATTTAATTAGAATGTTTTTAAAGGATTGTTTCAGTTGACTGTTCATATGTTTAATTTGCTTCTTATTGTTGGTTCTGCATTTAAATCAAACTGTATTTTTAAATATTTTACTTATTTATTTGACTGAGAGAGAGAGAGAACGGGTGTGCCAGGGCCTCCATCCACTGCAAACAAACTACACATGCATGCGCCACCTTATGTCTCTGGCTTACACGGGTCCTGGGGAATTGAACCTGGGTCCTTTGGCTTTGCAGGCAAATGCTTTAACCACTAAGCCATCCCTCCAGCCCATCAAACTCTGTATTTTGAAGGAATTGAAACAATTGGGAAAAATGTGGTTGTGGCCCAAAGATCCAAGAATGTAGGCGTGCCAGTTACCATGCTTTTGCACAGGGATGAGCTACTGGGAGGTAGGCTGGACCCAGAAGCACGTACAAGGTCTTGGGAGTTTTTCCTTTAGATGAAAACTGCTGATAACGTGACTGCAACTTGTGGGTTTCTGTGATGGAAGTTTCTGTCATTCCTCTCCTCATGGTGGGAAGACTTTTTTTTTCCTTTTGGCTTTAAGTTCTTTCTTTAAATCATTAATATTGTAGACATTAAGAAAGGTGACAGCCACAGCTACTTACATAAAAATCACTGCTTCTCAGCTCTTCACTTGATCAATGTCAAGTTTCTTAGGTAGCATGGCATCCACACTTGACAAACCTCTTGCTTGGCTCACTTTGGAGACACGGAAGCTGAGCCTTACAGCTGCAGCCACCCTTAGCCGTCACCTCGGTTGGACGACTAGTCACTCAGTGCGAGAATAGTGACACCAGTTCACCGAGACAGCCCAGCAGAATGAGGTCGTGCTTGCGAGCACGCGACATTCTCCAGGCCCCTGCTGTCTCACTGCCTTCTAGGACCTTGTTTTCGGGAACCTCATAGTAGGGTGCTGAGCAGCGCCCCAGGGTGGGGATGATGCTAGGATGAGGAGTTTCAACAAGGGGCAGTGAGATATTGCTCCTGGAGGGGCTGAGCCAGGGCTGTGGACCAAGGACAGAAGGTTTCTCAACACATCCCTGCCTGCTACATCATGTATCTTATTCTAGTGTGAACAAAAGACCACAATGCATGTTCTTAATAGAAGAATTGGTCTCTGTGTGAATAATTTTTACTAAGTCTTTACTGATTCCTATTCTGTTTATTGTTTTTGCCTGATCTCTATTATGGGAAGCCCTTCATTGACTTCTTTCACTTCAAAAAGAGAGAGGTAGGGGCTGGAGAGATGGCTTAGTGGTTAAGTGCTTGCCTGTGAAGCCTAAGGACTCCGGTTCAAGGCTTGGTTCCCCAGGTCCCATGTTAGCCAGATGCACAAGGGGGCGCACGCGTCTGGAGTTCGTTTGCAGAGGCTGGAAGCCCTGGTGCGCCCCTTCTCTCTCTCTCCCTCTATCTGTCTTTCTCTCTGTGTCTGTCACTCTCAAATAAAAAAAAAAATTTTTTTTAAAAAAAGAGAGAGGTAGTATACTGCATGATAGTATTAAATTGGAGTGATCGATGCCAACGTGCTCATGCACAACACACACACACACACAATAACATCTATATAGATTTCTTCATATCATTTGCTATTGAATTACAGTTTCCTGATATCAACTTTTGGGAGGCTTTGTTTTAGGCTCTTGACCAATAAATTTTTTTAAAAAATTGTTTATTTTTATTTATTTATTTGAGAGCAACAGAGAAAGAGGCAGATAGCATGCGTGCGATAGAGAGAGAGAGAGATGGAGAGGGAGAGGGAGGGAGGGAGGGAGGAAGGGAGGGAGGGAGGGAGGGAGGATGGGCGCCAGGGCTTTCAGCCACTGCAAACGAACTCCAGATGCGTGCTCACCCTTGTGCATCTGGCCTGGGGAATTGAGCCTCAAACTGGGGTCTTTAGGCTTCACAGGCAAGTGCTTAACCACTAAACCACTTCTCCAGCCCACCATTTTTTTTTTGAGGTAGGGTCTCAATGTAGCCCAGGTTGACCTGGAATTCACTATGTGGTCCCAGGCTGGCCTTGAACTCATAGTGATTCTCCTACCTTTGCCTCTCAAGTGCTGGGATTGAAGGTGTACACTACCTGCACTGAAGTAATTTTTAAAACATAAAGTCCTATGGAAGAAAATTAGCCCAATGTTAAATTATCTGAAATGATGAATAATGAGACTTTTGAATATTATTATTTATTTATTTTTTTTTTTTTTTTGGTTTTTTGAGGTAGGGTCTCACTCTGGTCCTGGCTGACCTGGAATTAACTCTGTAGTCTCAGGGTGGCCTTGAACTCACAGCGATCCTCCTACCTCTGCCTCTCAAGTGCTGGGATTAAAGGTGTGCGCCACCACACCCGGCTGAATATTATTTTACCTTTCTGTGCATAAGAATTTCAGTATTGTCAGAAACCAACAGATGTATGTGATTCTAGAAAACCAGGGCTTGGCAGTGAATCTAGGTAACTCTTACGAAGGCTACTTTCCAAAAGGGCCATGTGACAGTTTCTGTGATACCCATCTTCCAGCATTTCATGCCTTACTTACTGCCTGTCTGTCACTTGGGATGTAACAGGAAGAGACTGGTTCATGCTTGCCTTTATGTGTTTATGTTAAGCCAAGTAAAAGTAAGCCGGAATTTTACCTGAGCATACTATTTTTCTTGTAAAATGTTGCTCAAGAGCAAATAAGCATGTTTTTCTTTATTTTCAACATTTTACTTCCTATCTCATCAGTAATGTCACACTGACACTGCACAGCTCCGGAATTGGCTCAGCAGTTCTTCCTAAGTTGTCTTACGATGTAGCCTACAAAATGGAACATACTAATATTATTCCCATTGTGCAGCTCAGGGGAATGAATGAGCTTTAAAAACTTGGAAGATTTGCCAAGGGCCATAAGAGAAAACGTGGTTTCCAGACATGGGGGCCTGTGACTTTAGGCGAGCATTACATCCATGCAAACCTTTACAGTCCTTCTGTACAATGTAACTAGCATTACAATCTCTTTTTCTGGGTTATTATCAAAGTGACATGAAATATAAGTGAAAAGCACTAATTACAATATGTTTAAGGTCCTACAGTGCTGGCACTTAGCAGTAAAGTAAGTCAACACGTAGCTGTGGGGCTTTTACTGCTGGTTTCATTATTAAGCATGAGTTAATAATAACCTTTAATAATGCTGCTCATACATATGCAGGAACATGACCTGAGGTCAATGGTGTGTTTTTAACATACATGTGTATGCATGTGCACACATGTGCTCATAAATGATGTACTTCTTTTTACCTTAAATTTAATATTTTTTTCCTGGGTTTTATGTTTTCTTTTTGTCGATTCTATTTTATTTTTTTTAATAATTTTAATGAACTCAGAATTTATTGGAGGCTTACAAAGTATTTCACTAGAAATGTGATATATTATCTCAATTAATGCTTAACATAATTTTTATAGTTGTGAATATACTAAATACCAATATCTTGTTAAATTTCAATTTTGAATGATTTGCAAAATGCATAGGAAAATTAATTTATGCCTAAATGAAATTTTAGATTGTATAAAATTGTGCTACAAAGATTACCTTATGTATTTTATCATATATGGTTATTCATAAATATATACATGTGTTTATATTACCAAAGCAAGCACAGGGAAGATAAATACAAATGGATATTAGCAGTGATCTCTGAGGAGAGTATTATAGGGTCAAACATGTTACTTTAAAAATGTTTTATACTTTTCAGAATAAAATATCCTCACTTGAGAGAGTATTAATAATTGCAAAAGGGCTGGGGGAGATAGCTCAGTAGTGGAAGCACTTGCCCCTGACCCCCATGATAAAGGCTGTCTGCTGTGGGGGCATCTGTAACAGCTCATCTACTGCAAGGAGGAAGGCAGAGACAAAAGAACGTTACGGGAGCTTGTGGGTTAGCCAGCCTGGCGTACCAGCAGTGAATGAGAGACTGTGCCTTAAACAAGGTAGAATGCAGGGAGCAGCTTCTGAGGTTGTCGTCTAACTTCCATGCACAAGTGCACACGCACACGTGCATGCACACACAGGTGAACACATGTGAAGTGGGTTAGAATGCTGGTTATAGGATAGATAGTTAAATTTACCTATATCACAGCGGTACCTAACTGCTGTTATAATTATAGTATCTGAAAGGTGACGAATTATACTAAAATGATATTGGAAGGCTTGCCACATGCATGGTGTTTAATTTCATGCATATGTAACAGAAGGGGGTGACATACAATGAAGTGTTGAGAGCTGCTTCCCAAAGTTTAGAGTCTGTGGGAAAGTTAGTATTTCAGACTCAGTGTCAGGCAGGGCAGTGATTACTCAGTGTGCATTGTCAGCTAATGGAGTTAATGAGGGTGGATTAACTGCAAGTTCACGTCTGTAGAGCTCAGCTTTCAGGGCACACTGTGTACTTCTATGCCAGAAGAGATTCCAAACCTTAATGATTCATTTTTGTGTTAAAGCCAAAGATAATTGCAATAAAACAACAAATAAAAAAATGGCCACACTGTCATTTAGCTTGATTGATGTGTCTACTCCTCACTCGCTTCTAGTTTTGATTTGAAGAACATGGAGCTAAGATGTTCTGTGCAGAAGAATCTTCTTTTGAATCCTCCAAAGCTGAACATACTAAGAGCGAAAACTGCTCGAGTCCTGAAGTGCTGCTGTCCCGCTTGCTACTATAGAAACAAGGCTGGGACACTTGTTTGCCAACTACGGGCATGCGGGCAGGGGTTTATGGAGGAGTTGACATTTAGCTAATACGTAGCTCATGGATAGTAGTGAGAGTTTGTCTCTCCCGAAAGCTATAGTTTGGGCAGCGATGTGGTGCAAAGAGAACATGAGATGAAAGTAAGGGGAATTTAAGCTAGAATATTCAGGGGCTCAAAAGAGTCATACGGAATTGCAGGTCTGACTTTGGATAGTTGTTCAGGTAGAAAGAACAGTGTTTGTTCTAGTGTCATCTTCTAGATTTAGTAGGAACAGTGTTTTATTTTCAGCGTTTCTGAAGTAGCCTGTGAGTGTCTTGGAAAGACTATTCTTACCAGACAGCTGGAGCCGTTGACTGCACTATTGAAAACACTAAATATTTAAAACAAAGGAAAATTCTTACCGTTCCATTCCCATTCTCTCTTTCTTTCTCTCGTTGTCTATGACCATGTATAAAAACACAATAAAAATGAAAAATGATGAAAAGGGAGGGGAAGGAAGACCTAAGATGAAAACAAAGCTAAATGTAAGAGTGATGAAAAAGCTAAGTTTGGCTTACTGACCACTCACATTTTGCTGCTGAGTGGACAGGGGTTGTGTAAATCTAGAGTACAGATGCTATTTAGAATTAAGGATCTGCACACATGACCCAGGGAATGTGTCTGGACAAGGAAGATAAACACTAGACTCATTACAACATTTTGAGCAACTATTTTCAATTCTGACCATAGCAGATTTTACTGTTTTCTGAAATGTACCTATGCTCCTGCAGCTCCTGAAGATGCGTATTTAACTTAGCTGGCGTTGGGCTCGGGCAGCTGTACCTCTGCACCCTGCAGGCCAGCTAGGATGAACAGCCAGTGGTCTAGGGGCTGGAAGAGGGGTGGACCCAGAAACAGAGAGCATACACAAATGTCTGACGAGATAAGATCCATGTGTGCCAATGGGAATGTTAATCTGCACTTCCATGATGAGAGGCGGCCCTAAAGAATATGGGGATTTTGTTTAAGAGTACGCTGTATTATCTAATCACTATATCATTTTGGTTGATACGAAACTTTAACAGAAATTACTTTCCAGTATTCTTATCCAGGAAAACACTTTATTTTTCCACACTATGTTTATTTTTAATCTTAAAGCCGGTGTGGTTGACAATTAGACTACATCCATGAAGATTTTGTGACGTTTATCTCTAGAAGTTCCCCTTTCTCAATGCTCCTGTTGAGACGCCCCTTTCTGTCAACCTGCTGTCACCACATATGAGCTAATGTGTCACATGGGGCTCCTATGCCTCCATTTTCTTCCATGGCTATAATTAAGATAATTAAGAAGGATATATGAGATTTTGGGTGTGAGCCTTTCACCTTTAGAAAGTGATTTTTACCATCATTTTCAGAGATCTGCCACACCCTCATCTCTGCGTGTTATCTGCTACCTGCTGCTTTGCTACCTGCTGCTTTTTGTAATTGTTACATGTTTTGAAAATTGCTTGTTATCCAAAGCCAAGGTTGTGCACTGCTTGTTAGTTAACTGGGCAGTGTTTGTTTATCTTCTAGGAGGAGGAAAGAGAAGTTCACTCTTGCAGCCACACTCTTCCTGGAGTCCTCTGGGTAGCTTCCCATCCCCAGCCTTTCCTCACTCCTCTTCCTGGGTGCAGACTTTACGCCTTGGGGTGACAAAGGCTGCCTGCCACCCTTTCTTACTCATCTCTAACTCCACTTACTTTCTTATAAAAACTTCTCTTCTGCTCCTCTCACTTTCCCTGAACACGTGATTTCAAAGCTGACTTGCTTTACCTATAGTGTTCTTTCCTCTTTAAACACTCTTTTATTCCTTTCCTAATTGCTATATTCACACTCAGGCTTTAAGACCTAAAAGTATGTTTTGCCTCCTTTCGAGACCCCTCACTGACACTTTGCCACATCTGAGGTGATCTCCTGTGTGTGCTCCCACATGATGTTATCCCATTTTTGGAACATTTATGTTGCTACTTTCCAGATTAGTCTACGTGTCATTAACAAGCAAATGAGTGTCCCCAATACTAAAGTAGGAACCATTCAATACAAATGTCAAAGCATGGGTCTCCTGAACTTCCTTGTTGAGCTTTAGCTCTCAAAGTGAAGTAGTTCTGTCACAGCGATCCTTCTGTTCTTACCAACAGCCAGAGCTCCTATAGATTAGAGCTTTTGTAAAATCCGGGAGTGCACAGGGGTCACTAATGGAAGCTTTTCTTCACTGCAGGTGATGCCACGGTGATGGTAGCTCACAGATACACCCCCAGAGAGCAACTGAAGCTCCGTGCTTGGCTAGCAGACATCATATCATAGTGGCTGCAGGTAAGTCCCTTGTCACTGTTACTTGGTGGGATGACATGCAGAGTAATCCCTGCCCTAACTGCTGACACAGTGGGTAAAACACTGTACCATGTACCCCTAGATACATGCAACTAACTTGCATGACTAGACTCTGTCTCTGCAATCACCCTAGTGGTCTGGGGTGTTTGTGTTAGACTTGTCACTTCCATGGGAGACAGAAGCAGCCTCTGCAATGACAGGTGAAGGACACAAATGAATGTGAACTTTTCTGGGGGCCTTGACAGATACAACTGAGCAGCATGTCTAGGAAGGGTCAAGGCAGACCAATAAGATGTTATGACTCTGGGGAAAAAGAAACAAAACTTGTATTTTCAAGTTGTCTTCATAAAATTAAATATCCCAGAGAGAAGAAGAGATGGCTGTTATGCTACTGAGCACAGCCAGGCTTGACTTTGTCCTGGGGTCTGGACATGAGGGAAGGGGATGCTCTAAACATGCCCACAGGTGACTCACAGGCTGAGAAGGCTTCCACCAAAGATGGCTTGTGAGGCTTGACATGATGAACTGGGTCCCTGGTCTGGAAAAGAGAGGGCATGATTGGAAGGAAATTAAAGAGATAAAAGTTATATTTTCAGGTATGAGAAAAAGGAGTAGCCAAACTGAAGCTTTTACGGTAGAAAGAGCTGTCATGTCACCAGTTCTCGAGAGGCCACGCCAGTGATTAGGGAGACGGAATAGTGTGAGTGATACGACAGCATTCTTTGCCAAGTTTTAAAGTTCACTTTTGTCTTATTTGAATACTATGAGCATTTCATGTTCTTGTCAACATTGTTAAATTATTTTGATAGATCAAATAGCATGGTTTGGCACATGTAAACAGCTGTAATTTACACGTAGGTTCTTTTTGCTCTTTCTTTGTTACATTCCTTCTTCACTTTATTGTCCTTTACTCCACACCTTTAAGGCCATCAGAAAGAAGTGCATTGAGTACAGTAATGAGGACTGACTTTTACTTTCTTCAAGTTCTGAGATCTTGTTATTCTATATGCTAATATAGGGAAGGATGATTTATGTGATATAACATGTATGTGTATGTATGTGCATATTTATTACAAATGTTTAAATTTCTTTAAAGTATTTTATAAGGTAAATGAAACAGAAAGATATTTTAGAACCTGAAAAAGTCTACAGTAAAGACAGAGTTCATATGCATGAGTGTGTTGTAATTCAACAATTAGAAGTATTAAGTTTATTGTATTTCTCTGACTTTACCAGCCATGAATCCTTTGAATTGCAAAGGGAGTGTGAAACCCACTCATTCAGTAATCATTGACCTCCAGCTGTGCAGCAGGAGCTGTTTGAAAATGTACAGGTATCTACTTGAATAAAAATAGCAAAAGTCCAGCTTCTGTACAGTTTTTATCTTTGTGTCAAATAAACCCATGAAATAATATGATAAAGGTAGAGATAAGTACTATGATGATGTAATATAGGGAAGAGATGAGTTTTGTTATGGTATAATACAATATAAGGTAGTGATAAATACTATGAAGATATAACACAGGGTAGAGATCAATACTGTAATGGTATAATGAGTACTGTAATCATATTACATAAGGTAAAGATAAGTATTGTAATGAGGTTTGGTAAGGAACAGTGTGCACAAGGTACTGTATTGTTACTGGTCAGTGAAGATCTTTCTCTGCTAGTGACCTTGTGAGTAAGGTCTGTGTTGTCCAATCTCCATTTGCCTAGCAGGTCTAATCTCTTCCCTGTTTTGGCCTAGGGAGATTGTCAAGTGGACAGTCTGAGCTGTGTCCTCTGCCAGTGGTTTCTGTCAAAGCCTGTTACCCATAGGGACTCATGGGAGAAGGTCAGACAAGGGCTTCATTCTCTGTGCCTTCTCCTTCCTGCGATGTGTGCGGCTTTTGGTCGGAGTCTTTTCCCAGTGCTGTAGCTCTGGATGGCAGTGACTCCATCTCTTGCACCTGCCCCTCCAGGCCTGGAGATATGCAAGCATCCTGTTATCTGCCTTCTTCTAGGGCCTTAATGTTCCTTTCTCTCCACTTAACCTTGAGCACATCTCTGTCAAAGTTCCTTTGTAATTTCTCTTCATCTGAGGGTCTGCAGTGGATCCTGTGGCCTGCAGGAGCACTGGCTGGTGCACGTCTGTGCAAAGTGAAGGAGACAAAGAGCCATCTAGAAGCATATTCCAAGCAGAGATGGAGTAAATACAGAAGTCCTTGCAGAGGAGCATGTGTGGTGTCTTCCAGAATGCAGATGTTGCTTGTGGGTAATTGTATTGAAGCGTTCAAGGTTTTGTGACACACTAATAAACCATGGAGAAAGCCTGTGAGAAATGCCCTTGGGAAGGTAGCCTTGGCCACTTCATGTAGAACCTTAAAGCCAAGGTGAGGAATTGGCTTTAAACAAAGGGTGGCTGAGAGCAGATTAGTAACTCATTTCTAAAGCCACAGGCTGTGCCAAGAATAATGGATTCAATAGACAGGAGTAGAAATGAAGAGTTACTCAGTTTCATTTTATGGATCTAATTATTTTTCTAACTTCTTTAATAAATTTAAATATGCCAAAAGATTCCATGCTTTTTGTCTTTACTTTTGTGGTGTAGTATTTATTTCTCCATTACTGACAACCGACGCATGCCTTGCTTCATCCTAAGCTTGAATGAGAGTCTGTATCACTTTGCTAATCGTTCAGATGCTACTGGTAATTTCTGGACTGTAGGCAAATGTTTATGTACTATGCAGAGAGTGAAAGTTCCAGATGAAATTAAGTTTGCTGAGGAGAGTAATAGACTCTGAATTTCATTCATTTTCTTATTCTAATGTAGGCATTTTTTCTGAAACTGGTTTCATGAGGAGCTGTAATTTGTTTGTTAGAGTAAAATCAGGAATACTGTTTTTCCCAAAAGTCACTAGTAAGCCTATGCATCTAATTGAAGCTGAGGAGTTTTGTTCAGGTGATACCAAATGCACATTTTTGGATTGGATGGACAGAAGTAAAACATACTTAGAGGTGATGAACTTTTTCAGTCCACAGGCCAACATTAAATGAAATATTGCCACAATGACCAATGGTTACCTCAGGGGCAAATAGTAGTTGATTTCTTACACACACTTGTATTCGCATACAAGACTCAAAATTTTTGATCAGTAGAGAATCTGAATGTTCATCGTTATCCACTTCTAAGTTCATGTTTAAAACTGTAAAGGGTACACCCAGCTGTCTTAGTTCCCATTGTTCAGTTACATTAGTGAGTGGACGTTTTCTTCCGGTGGAGCCGATCTTCCAGCATGAATGTGTGCTCACAACACATGGCATTTGAGCAGTCACAGTCCTCTTGCAAGATCCACTAATAGACAGTTGTGACTGAATCAAACTTATGCCACAAGTGTGATGCCCAACCCTGTCATCATCACTGAGTTTCTCCTGTTTAAAGGCCCAGATAGGCATTGTATTTAAGGTGTCAAAAAAGACAGGAAAGAAAAATGAAAACATTGAGCTTATACAAGATGGATGAGGTAGTAGCCAGGAGGTGTAAAGGAACTGGTGCTGACGAATTGTCTATACTGCGTTCAGCCCTCTTGGAGTATCTTCTTACCACCAGAGGGCTACGGTGACCACACGCCATGTTGGCAAGAAGACAATAGGAGCAAGTCCTGCCACTTGCTTTGTATTCCACCTGTAATGCCTTCACAAGATGAACAGATAGAGATGAGTGTTGGTCATGGAGGTCACTGAGGCCTCCAAACAAGACAGGCTATTGCCATGATTCTTGATTGCCTGTCGGAGGTGGATGGTAAGACCCCATTAGTGAAGGTACCATGGGCTATCATCTTAAAGAAATAAATACTTGCTTACTCTAAAATTTCAGGAAGGAACCTTGAGACTATCATAAATAAAGATTACTACATCCCCTTTCATAGTATTCACTGCAGTCCTTAAAGCTGAAGCATGTAGAAGTTGGTAAATTACAGTGACATAACTGAGAAAATATGAGTTAATGTGAAAAGAGACTCCATGTCAATAGATAGTAGGAATAAATATTACCAAAGACACCACACCACACGTTCTGTGTGGGAAGTGAACAAATACAATTAGCAGTGGGTTTAAGAGATAGAGGTGATCTAATGGCTGAGGTAGCTGGAGCAGAGAGGGCTGGATCAATGTCACAACTAGAGTGTTAGCATATATGGAAGCCATCCTGTCTAGAAGACAGGAAGAGTAAGAGGAGGAGGAGATCATGATGGGTCAGCAAGATTGATCATCTTCAAGCAATGCCAGTGAACAATGTGCTGATGAAATCCAGAGACAGGCTGCAGAATTCAAGAGGAGAAGAAGAGATCACTGGGTGAGGATCTTGAGGCATGGATAAGATTGCCTATGTTAATATTAACCTCACCCCACTGTGTCTTAAAGATCTAATTATGTTCTACTTACCATTTAAAATCATACCAGAATTGAGATTTAGACTAAATTAGGAGTTTAGATCTGGAAGTGAGATCCTGTTAAACTGTGTGTTTAGAAGTAAGGGCCTCAATTCTACTGGAAGCCACTCTTCGGAGCTCACAGAGATGGCTGGTTGGTTTCTAGGGAACTCTATGTACCGAGGTTAGAGAACCTAGTGCCTGCTGCAGTTGGTTGTCAGCCATCCCCACTAGAGTGCGGCAGAATTTGGCTCGGTAGGAGAGGGCTTAGAGTAATATTTAACATCGCTGTGGCTGTGTTGATTTTGGAATTAGAACTGGAAGAAGGACATCTTCCAATTGGTGAAAATCTAGTGGATGTCTTTTGTAAGATTATAATTGTTAAAATATGGAGTCAGTAGTCTAGTACTGGTTGATTTCAATGGCGTAGCATGAATTTTGGGAACTGCTTAATATTCCTCCTTTGTCTACGTGTTACAGTTAGTCAAGCCATAATAGTGAGATATTTACGCATAAAGTATGAGTATAATGTTAACTGGATATTAAATGGACTGATTTGAGTACAGACACTAAGAACTATGACGCTGAAGAGAGAGTAAAGAGACTATGATAGACTTTCTAAAGTATACAATTGAATGAAAGTAGTAGAAGGAACGGCAAAATCTGTTTTTCATGAGGCTCACATTAAGGAAGGGACAGCGACCCAGCACAGGGCATTCATGGAAGATGGCATCAGAAGACCCTTATGGAAACCAGGAGATGAAATGTTGGTAAAAGTCCTTAGAATCTCCTTTATTCAAGTACAACAGGCAAATCTTCCAACAGTTGTGCCCAAAGGCCCCTCCACCCCGCTGAGGAAACCTCTGAACTGCCTCACGCAGGAGGCAGCCTGTGGATCTAGTGTCAAGGCAGGCACAGCTGGCATCTTGTCCACTATGCCCTATGCTCCCGCATGATGATGAGCCTTCATGGCTGTGGTTGAGCATCTCTACTGCAACGCTTTCAACGACAGACACTGTGATAAAAAATAGGATAACTGGGAAGTTTGGGAGATAATTTCAAATATTCATATACTTGTCATAGAATACAAAGGGACCAGTCTCTCCCATCCCATCAGGTCTCAGATATACTCTCGCTGAACCTCGTCCTAGGTCTCAAAGAATTTTCCCTCTAGTGGGTTTACTCTCCTTGAAGCAGGATAAGCTTCAAAATACCAAGACACCCAGGACGTAGCAAAATCCCAGGGGTGGGCCCAGGACACTGTCTACTCCAGAACCAGCATCCCATCCAACTGAGGTGGGCCTTGTTCACTGGTAGCCCCAGTGATGTCTGAGCAGATGCCAGCACATTTCACAGCTTTACTTGGCTTGTTTTCCTTGTGTCCTGTTTCTCATGCTCCAGTCTCCCTTCAGCTCCACTCTGCTTCTCCACTAAGACAGCTTTACTTTCTTATCACACCTGTGTCCATTGTTTTTAACAGTTTGGAGTAGTGTCCATGTGATGTGCTAAGGACTGAAACCAATACTTACTGGGTGACCTTGGTCCAGCCATCCCATCCCTGAACCTCAGTCTCCCCCCGGACATGGTGGAAGAACTGTGATAACCTTTCACACAGGCATGCTGGGCCAGTCCACAAAACCATGTGCTGGAACAAGCTCAGTCCCTCACATACTGTGAGTATCAAAATGCCTCGTCGCCAATCCTTCCTGTTACTGCTTGTGACTATTGACTACTTAAACAGAAATTTAAGGGGCTGGAGAAATGGCTGAGCAGTTAAGGCACTTGCTTTCAAAGCCTGACAGCCTGGGTTCAATTTCTCAGTAATGATGTAAAGCCAGATGCACAAAGTGGCGCACCCATCTGGAGTTCATTTTCAGTGGCTAGAGGCCCTGGTGCATCCATTCTCATTCTCTCTTTCCCCTTGCAAGTAAATAAATAATGTTTAATCAATAAACAGAAATTTAGAAATGATGAATCAATTTATTATTTTAAATTTTTATTATTATTTTCTTATTTGAGAGAGAGACAGAGAAAGAGGCAAATAGAGAGAGAAAGAATGGGCACACCAGGGCCTCTAGCCACTACAAACAAACTCCAGACTTCTATTCCACCTTGTGCATCTGGATTATATGGGTGCTGGGGAATTTAACCTGCCTTAACTAAGCTATCTCTCAGCCCTTCAATTGATTCTTAACCTATAACTTGACATAGATAAAGGAATAGACTTCTTGGTTTTTCTTTATATTAACCCTATTGAAACTGACAGATCATCATAAACACAAATACTCTAAGAAGTGACTTATATGTGAGACCAGTTTTAAGAAAGTTTGACTCTTACTTGGGCATGGTTTCTCAGGATAATATCAGTCTGTGTTCAAAGCCATGCATTCTGTTCCTCTCTGGATAAATCCTGCATAGCCGGACACTGGTGAGGCCCTTAAGTGAAGTATTCTTTCAGATTTTGATATACTCTGCCAGTCTCTCTCTCTCATCTTATAAGCATATATTATGTAGAATAGTGGGTTTCATCATGATATTTTCATACATTATGTTCTTTGATAATACTCATTATCTTTTCTTTCCACTTCCTGGGAAGAAGGAGACCATTCTTCTTGTGAGCTGGATAAAACTCCACAATGAAAGCAGACCACATTTGCTTGATCCACTAGTTGTGAGTGGGCATCGTAGTCTCGGTCTGTAACTTGACTCTTGTGACTAGTGCCACATGAATGCTAGGTATTTGGATGTCTGCCCTTGTCCGACTTGGGGTCATCTAGGTGTATAGCTAGTGGAAATATAGCTAGGTACACTTTGCTCCTTGTCTGACTTGCATTCTTAGCCAGATCACACTGAGTTCTGAGTCTGTTTGCAGACCTGCCACACTGGTTTCCATAATGTCTCACCGATTTACACTCACATCACCATGTAGAAGGTTTCTTCTGTCTTTTATCCTCACCAGCCATTGTTGTTGAACAAGGACCTTTCTGACTTGACTAAGATAGATTCTTTTTTTTTTAATTTTAATTTTTATTTATTTGAGAGCGACAGAGAAAGAGAGAAAGAGGCACATAGAGAAAGAGAGAATGGCGCGTCAGTGCCTCCAGCCACTGCAAGCGAACTCCAGACGTGTGCGCCACCTTGTGCATCTGGCTAATGTGGGACCTGGGGAACCAAGCCTCGAACCGGGGTCCTTAGGCTTCACAGGCAAGTGCTTAACCGCTAAGCCGTCTCTCCAGCCCTAAGACAGATTCTTAATGTGAGTTTTGGTCTACCTTTTACTCGTGACTGAAGATGTTAACCTTATTTCATGCATTTACTGGTCATTTATGCTTCTCCTGAAAATGGTATTTATTGATCATTTGTAATTTTTTTCATTAATACTTTTTTTAAAGCTGTATTTATTGGTTTATACTCCTTCTGAAAACTGTTGCATTCATTTGCCCTGCAGTAACTGGATGATTGGCTCTTTTGTATTTAATTTTTTAATTCAACATATGTTCTAGATGCCAATCCTCTATCAGATGACTATCTGGCCAATTTTTTTTTTCTCCCATTCTGTGGGATGTCTACTCTGTTGCCCCCTTCTGTTCAGAAGGTTTTCAGTGTGATGCAGTCCTGTTTGTTATTTATTTCCTGAGGTGCTGGAGTCCTATTCAGAAAGTTTAAATGAAAATTCATCATATAGCACCAAAGAACTTCTTAAATAAGCAGCTAATACTTTGGCAATTGGATTCTAAGAAATGCATACAGACATTTACACTTTCCCTAGTCCTTTGCTAGCCTCCAGTAAGCAAAAGCAGTCCTTCAAAGGAGTGCACAGGACTCTTCCAGCGTCTCTCACTTAGTCTTGTCGGTGCACGGCAAGCAGAGGGAGATACTTTCTCTGGAGGTGGTTCTCTCTTCAAATATGTGCACTTGTGATTTTCTTTTTTTACTTATGAGGGATAGAAAGAGGGATAGGATAGGGGACAGAGAGAGAGAGCATGGGCACACCAGGGCCTCCAGCACCTGCAAATGAGCTCCAGATGCATATACCGCCTTGTGCATATGGCTTATGTGGGTACTGGGGAATCAAACCTGTGTCTTTAGGCTTTGCAGGCAAGAGCCTTAATCACTAAGCCATTTCTCATGCCCCATAATTGTGATTTTCCATGAAACAAAATTCAGAGGAACCCCCACAGCACAGAACAGTTAATCCAACAGACCTTCTTCATTATGTAGAGATGTAGATTTCCTTAGAAATGCACTTTAAGTGGTCAGGTGATGTACTGTTTAAACATGATAGTACTGGCTTCACATGTGCATGTCATGGGATAATGGGGAAGACCTTTTATAATTATCACTAATCCTTGGTATTATTGCTTTATCTTTAGAAGAATTATCTTATGAAGTACTTAAAATATACATAAAAGTACAAATCTATATTGTCACCCATATGCTCTTCACTCAGGATGGTCAGATCTGAATATTGCAGTATGCGTTTCCGAAGTATGTATACGGAGCCAGGGCCTCCAGCTACTGCAAGCGAACTCACACACAAGCACTACCTTGTGCATCTGGCGTACATGGGTACTGGGGAATTAAACCTGTGTCTTTAGGCTTCATGGGCAAGTGCCTTAACCACTAAGTCATCTCTACAGCCCTTGGCTATCTTCTTTTTGACCCCAAATTGCTTCATTTTGTATAGAACATATATTGCCTTACTTTCATTTCTTTAAAACTAGAATCTGAAAATGGAAACTCAACACAGTATGAATGGGCTTTTCAGCTTTTGCACCTGTCCATTCTGAGCGCTCTCACCATGTGAGCACTCCTGTGTGTCCGTCCAGCACTCTGCAAGCAGCTCACAACATACAGGGTCTACACACTGGTATGGATGGAAAACTCTCCCTTTGGTAGTAAGTGATTCTCACTATGTTTTAAACAAGATAGGCTCTGGAGTGTCTAACATAGTTACTATAGTGATACCTAACCCATTTTAGGCTTTCTGGAGTACCAAATGATTAAAAATCTGCTTTGAGGCCCCCACACCCTTGTTGTACATAACCCCTGAATACTGTCACTCATTTCATAGTAAATGCTACCCTGAAGGGAGATTTTAAGACATTTTTCTACCATACTTTTTTTTAAACTTTTTTAAAAATTTATTTATTTATTTATTTGAGAGCGACAGACACACAGAGAAAGACAGATAGAGGGAGAGAGAGAGAATGGTCACACCAGGGCTTCCAGCCTCTGCAAACGAACTCCAGACGCGTGCACCCCCTTGTGCATCTGGCTAACGTGGGACCTGGGGAACCGAGCCTTGAACCGGGGTCCTTAGGCTTCACAGGCAAGCACTTAACCGCTAAGCCATCTCTCCAGCCCTACCATACTTTTAATGGCTTACCTATTTCTAAATTGATTAATTGTTTTGAAATATTTTGTTTATCTGAGAGACAAAGAGAAACTGGGAGAGAGAGAGAAAGAGAAAATATGGACACACCGGGGCCTCCACCCATTGTAAATGAACTCCAGACACATGTGCCACTTTGTGTATCTGGCTTTACATAGGTATTGGGGAATTGAACCTGGGACATCAGGCTTTGCAAGCAAGTGCCTTTAACTGCTGAGCCATCTCTCCAGCCCTAAGTTAATTAGTTTTTAATAGACATTGCTATGTATGTGCTATTCTGTATCAAGTTGTAGTTTATAGTTTAAAGAATGTTGGTGATACTTACATATGGCATAAATAATCTTAATATTATGCTAACATAGCATAACATGAGTCCCTCTGCTTAAAGTAGAAAAACCCTTGTATGGAGATTATATTGTGATCTTTATTAGCACATATTAATTGTACAAAGAACTTCATTAGGACATTGTCATACATGTATTTAATGTACACTGGTTGTATTCATTCCCTCTACTACCCTTTCTTCCTCCTCCCCCCACTTTCCCTTCCTTATCCCTGGTAGCCATCTCCCTTTTGCTTTTATTTTCTTTATAAAAACTTTTCTCCTAGATTCTACATATATGGGAAAAGACACACTTATCCACTGATGGACACTTGATGGCTCAGCTGACTCCATATCGTGACTATGGTCAATGTGTGTATAATAGTCTTGACTTGTATTCTTTTGGCATACATGCAAAATAGTACAACTAGGTCATATGGAAATCCTAGTTTTCAGGTTTTGATGATCCTCAATACTGATTTCCACAGTGGCTGGACTGATATACATTCCTATCTTGAGTGTATTCCTTCTTAAAAATTTCTATATTTGTTGGTTGTTTTCTTACCAGTCATTCTCATTGGAGTAAGGTGGACTGTCTGTGCAGTTTTGATATGCATTTCCCTGGTCACTGAGGATCAATGGACATTGTTGCGTATTTATTTGCCATTTGTATTTCCTCATTTGAAAAGCATTTGTTCAGTTAGGCTACCATTTGCAGACTGGGGTCATTTACTCCTGGGAGAATCTGAATTGGTTATTCTAGCCATTAACCACTTCCACCAGGTTGTGATTACAGCTGGGAGTGTGCGTCACTTGTCATGGCATTTCTTACTCCAGAGTCAGACAACTCACTGTTAAATGTACAAACCCCTTTCTGTGGAGCTCATCTGCACTCTTGCTCTAAGCTGTTTTCCTAGAAGCTGAGCATGGTCTCCTTAGGGGGAAGGCATTTCTTCAGAAGTCACTAGGCCTTGGATTCTCCTGGGTACCTTGTTTGGGGATGCCGCACTTTGTGAAGGCTGACTGTGGCATTGCGTCAGCAACCACTGATTCAGCTTGCACCTGCAGGAGCAGGGAAGGTAGGGAGAGACAGAAACGACTGAGAAACGATGACTCTTCACTGAAAGAGGGAAAACCAGGGCTTTGCTTTCTGGTGTGGGTAGGAATACAAGCCCTTTTGAGTGAAGTCAGCATTCCTGTGGTCTGTCAGCGTGTGGTATGTCTGAATGCTTCTCCGACAGGTGTCGACTGGCACAAGGTCAAGTGGCTTCCAGAAGCCTCTAGTCAGTCGTCCTTAGTTGAGGCTCTGCATGAGAACTCATGCACCTAAGTGAAGTCCAGAAAAACAGAAAAAAAATTAAGGATTGCTGGGTGTGGTGGCGCACGCCTTTAATCCCAGCACTCGAGAGGCAGAGGTAAGAGGATCCCCGTGAGTTCGAGGCCACCTGAGACTACATAGTGAATTCCAGGTCAGCCTGAGCCAGAGTGAGACCCTACCTCGTAAAACAAACAAACAAACAAAACAAGAAAAACAGAACAAAATCTTAAGGATCGACACATCACACACCAACACTTGCTTAACAGTCTGTACAGAGGCCACGTTCGCAGTAGCTGTGAGGAGTGTGAGGCGCCCCTGGCCTCCTGCTAGGTGAGGCTTCAGTGGTTCAGAGGGAGTCACTAGCAGGAAGGAGCCACCGCATGGGCATCTATCATCCTTTTCAGGTAGCTTTCTCAAAGTCTTTTCTTTTTTTCTAAATTTAAAAAAATGTTTATTTTTATTTATTTATTTGAGAGTGACAGAGAGAGAAAGTGAGTGAGAGAGAATGGACATGCTAGGGCTCCCAGCCACTGCAAATGAACTCTAGACGCATGTGCCCCGTTATGCATCTGGCTAACGTGTGTTCTGGGGAATGGAGCTTCGAACCAACACCCTTAGGCTTCACAGGCAAGCACTTAACTGTTAACCCATCTCTCCAGCCCTCGAAGTCCTTTTTTTACATACATCTGCACAGCCAAGAAAAGGTCGTGGCTCTGCCCATTCATCTTTCACATATATGCATTTGCTCATAATTCATTTCTGCCTTGATAATTCTACAATTGTTTATTTTAAAATAACTTTCTCTGCTACAACATCTGGAAGTTCAAGAGAACCTTCCACATGTGTGGACTTTGCAACTGCACTTGGAGAAGAGTCAGATATGTCACATTTCTCTGATGAGCGTGCAGAATGTGAGGGATTGACTGTTGATGGTTGAAAATCATGTTTCTTGTGAATCAAGATGGTCCACACAGTGGGTTGGGTACAATACTGTTATAAACACAGGGGCATTGCGTATGTCTGTCAAGTTTCTGTCATCTCTTACTTCACATTGTACTTATTTTAAAGATAATCGGAAAGACTCCCATCTGTGTGACGCACAGACACATAAACACATAAACACAAGGACACGTGTCCTGGTTCAGGAAAATCCTACACATCACTGGCTTGCTATATAAAAATGAGTAGGAGTTCCTCCATGCATACCAACAGTAACATTCAATTTTTTAGGTCACTAAGATATAAAACTATTAAATTTACTTCTTTAACCGAAAACTGATCTGAAAGAGTTTCATCTCACCTCCCTTATTTTATGATAAACGTCAGGACTACCTGCATGGACATCTGCACGTGAAGACTTTTTTGTGAGGAACCTTTTCTTTGCTTTGGTCATTGCTCCCGGTTCCCTGAGGAAAGGAGCTACTTACATCTGACCTCCCACGTGAGCAAAGTGCCTTCTTCCACTGCTCGGTATGTGGGGACAGACTGTTGTAGGCTTTGAAGCCACCATCAAGAACCTTGATGTGTTGAGGGAAAGTCTTGAGGCTTAGAGATGCAACTTCCTGTCCCTTGAGCTTCCACCCTCTACATACGCATATGTCCCCCTGAGGGCACAAGACCCTGTACACCATTGCATACAGCTGGCACGGGGTGCCTGAGCTCTCACGTGATGGGCTGATGACATGCCAGCACCCCTTCTAAGAGGGACTCAACAGGCCCCATCCCAAAGGTCTCATTTGCAGTTGCAGCTGATTCTGATGGATGGCAATAGTTGTTTTTCTCAGAAAACCACGTCGCACCGCAGGAGAAAGTAACCGAAACGTCCACCTTTACTTGTGTGCGTTGTGTGGATTATCCCCTGCAGGAACTGCATCTTTGGGCACTGATGAGCCTGTGGAAGCTATGGGCCTGTTGCAAACCCGAACCTCACCGCTTCTTTCACCCAGCACATCTTTCTCCTTCATTACATCCACTTGCAGGACCTTGGACAAAACAGTTTTCTCTAAAATAAAGAGCTCGAAAAGCTTAAAACCTTTTGCATTTGACTTTAGTGTTCTGTGTATAACATGGATCCTTGAGATAAACCTCAGACTTCAAAGCTCTACTTTTACCCCCAAAGCATCAACGTCTTTGCCTAGGGAGTAAGATCTAGTTGACAGCAGGAAAAGGGAGCATGTAGCTCAATCCATAGGTGCTGCTCTTGTAGACCACGGTGCAAGGCCTATGCTTGTTGAGGAACCCCTCAGGAGCGACCGTGTGCATTTCTAAATACAGAGAGTCCATATTCCCAGCTGAGCACATACAGACCACATCAGCACCCGGCAGCCCCTCAGCTCATATCCCAACGGGTAGAATATTTGGAAGCTTGCAGATATTATCTTTCCATGGACATTACTCTCTTGGTCGGAAGAAAATAGAACAATTTGTGCTGCATGGTTACTCAGGCAACACTTTTTGAGATTTCATAAAAATTGTAGGAAGAGCCTTTGTGAGAAGGTAATATTACTATTAATGTCAGTTCTATTTAGCTGATGCTATGGTTGGAATGTTAAGTGTTCCTCAAAGCTCATATATTAAAAACTACATTCCCAGATGGTGGTGCTGGCTTGGAAGGTTCTGGAAGCTTTAGGAGGAGGCATGTAGCTAGAGGGAACTTGGGAGTATCACCAGCTCCTTCCTCCCTGTCTGTCTTCTCCCTGACTTTCTGCTTTCTGCCCACCCTGATGGAAGATGTTCCCCCATGTCTTCCTTATTGCGATGGACTTCCGTGAGTGGAAACAACTCCATAGGTATTTCTCTCAGGCATTTTGTTCACAGCTACACAAAAGTAGCTAATACAGATAAGGTAATATATCCATATGACTGTCTTCCATGTAAATAATGCTGAAGAAAGTTCTGATCTAGAAGGAAACATAGGCATTCAAATAAATTCCATTGCAATTACTCTTATTATTTATGTAGTGGGACAACTTCCAACTGAGGAGTGATCCACCTGACTAAGCTTTTCCCTGGTGTTACTTTTACATCTGAATGAGAGCTGTGGTCTTGTTCCCAGCCTCCCCTCTGACTCATCATTGTGAAACTAAGAAATCATTTAGCTTCTCAGCACCTCAAAATCTCTCTTCTGTGAATGAGGATAATGGGTAAACCTCTTGCTTCACTGGATTGTTGTGAAGTTTAATTAGGTAATGTTTGCACAGCTCTTTGAACTCTAATTAAAGTGATGTGTAAATACAGTGTTTCCTTTTATCACGATGCCTTAACCAGCTGGTCCACAAAGACTTCAAGATGCTGTGATAGGAGAATCTATAAGGAAGGGCTATTTTTTTTTAATTCACATAAACTCAATTCTGAAATTGTCAAATAGGCATATGAAAATACCTAGTTGGCGCTATAATTGGTGAGAGTAAGGCTATAGCCCCACACTCAGTCCAGGTAATGGTTAGACCTTTATATTAAGGAACACCTAGCTCCTTCAGTGGAGGGTGGTGCCTTCTTTGCATGCTTTAAATATCAGTTTTAAACGTTACTTTGTTCAGTACATTTTGCTAAAACAGTGGTGTTGAATTATTTATATTTTTCATGTAAGTAATCATAAAGCAGCAAATTTGTTTCACCTAATTAAAAATAACTCTTGAATTTGTAATTCTCTCTAACCACCCATTGATTAGTCTGCTTATCAAAGAGGTACCAAAGATCTTAGATGTATCAGAAATTGTGTTTCCTGTGAAGCTTTCATTATCATATATAATTATCCAAATTATTTTTTAAATTCTGTGTTAATAATAGACCATTTCTTCTGCTAGAACTAAATTCACAAATGAATTCATTACCTTGGTAGAAAATCATGTTCATCCTGATAAATTTGCCATGAGCTTTTGTATATATTTGAAAGGTAGATTTTTTTAATGATCATATCATAAGTATGTAATAATTCTATTTCATAATTTACTAAATGATCTGGAATTTATGTGATTGGAAACATACAAGTGTTTGGTTGGAAACTTAGACAGCTGGTAAGAGGGTTCTGAAAATTCCATTGTCAAAGTGGTGTTCACAATAGCAAGTGCTTCTATAAAATCTAATAGGGAGTTTATTACACTTGCAATGCTTATTGTTACATATCTGAGAATTTACCTTCTGATGGATCAGTATAACAGAAAAATATTTTGAACTGTTAGAAACTTCAGTTTAGAGAGCCTGATTCATACCTTCTGAAATTTGTGTTCTTCCTCAATTCTGATCAGCACAGTAAGAATAGAATGACAGGTAAATTTCAGAGTTGTGAGGACCTGATTGAGGACTTGTAGAAAGTTTCGGGTGCCTTATTAAATTTCTAAAGCATCCTAGCTGAATCTATATTATGGTTAGGAATTGATTGTTTTACTCTAAAGAGAACCTAAAGAAAATAAAACACAGATCTTAGACTGAAAGAATGAGCTTCAGCAGGCGAGGAAGTAGAACGTGAGTGGGCTTGTACGGGGAGTGGGGTGGGCGTCCTGGCTGCGGCGCTAAGATCCCGAGGGAGCTCATGGCCCCTCCACTTGGAATTGATAACTGGGAGGATGAATGTTTTAGGAACTTGTTGATTCCTGATCAGTTTTATGCTCACGTGCATGGTTGAAGTGAGCTTAAGTCTATATAAATTTAGACAGAAGGTTAAAGAGGTTAATTTGAACCTGGTTGTGTTCAAGCCCCAATAATTCTGTCAGTGTTGCTACACACGTGTACACACACACACACTTCTGTGAAAAACATTTGTGGGCCTAGGGACACCCACTATCTGCATATTTGTTGACTCCAGGGGACATTGCAAGTAAGGGTAGCAGACTTTTATACTACTAAACTAGTGTCTGTATCAATCAAAAGGTTGCCTTAGAACAGTGTAATAAATCTCTCCTCGTGAACTTCAGAGTAGATTGAAAGAGTGACATGTGATTTCTGTACGTGTTTCCATTGTCACCTCAGCTTTAGGTATTAGTCCCAGTGTGTTTTCTGTGTGTGTTCATGCTGAGTGATGGAGAACACGCAGTTGTTCTCTGCAAGGCCAAGTCTAACTCTGAGCCCTAATCTGCTCTTGTGCTAAGACCTTTTCAGTGCAAGGTAGAGGAACAGAGGTCTGGCAAGAGTCCAGTTTGTTTTATTTCCTTGTGTGTTAACTTTCTGCCTTAAAACAGTCACTCACCACAGAGAGCAGAGAGCGGAGGCTGCTTCTGCATCGGGACTTTTTGGTGAGCGCTGTCGAGCCCTGCCTTCACCTTCCCCAGTGGTCGGATTTGTCCTCTGCTCACGGGACAGAGTCAGTCGAAGCTCTATTGACAGGGGGATTTTGGATTTTGCACAGTTTTCTGGCCTTACTTAATAGTGTCTTTCTGCCTTTTGATCAAGTTGCTTTGCATCTGAACATGAGCTGGTGAAGACAGGCCTGCAGAGGGCCTTGGCTCAGTTTCTTGAAATGGCCTAAGTGCTGAGAGCTGGGTCTCCAGGGTAATAGCACTGAGCAATGGTGGAGTTTCTGAGGGGGAGCCTAGTGAGATGGAGGTGAAAGGTCCTTCTCAAAGTATGTGTCATGTGACCCGCTGGTCTAGTACTATAATATCAGGAATTTGAGAATATGATATAAAGGCAGGTAAGAAGCAAGACTCATTATAGCCTGTCCTCCCTCCCTGTCTCTGGCTTCCGTTTTGAGAATTGATCCACCCCCACCGTCCTCCACACACCTGCTATGACATAATCCCATGTGCTGTTAGGTCTTCTCTACAAGGCCAGGCCATTGTGACCTGCTTGACCTTGGACTTTGAACCCCCTAACTATGAGTTAAATAAACATCTTTATAAATAAGCCATCTCAGATATTTCACTGTAGAATGAAATTCTAATTAATATGGGAGCAGTAAATTATGTGTCTAAAGTTATTCCTGGGTCTTCTGTAGTTCTACCATGACTGGGTTTTAGGAGAATCTTAAAAGGCGACTTTAGCTCAAAATTAAGAGTAGGCCTTAAAATCAACAGGAAGGAGCTCCGTGCATTTTAAGAGAGTTGTAACTGTGTGGGGTTATTTCCCTTGGGGACTTCTGTCTGCCTGGGAGGGAAGAGGACCAAGAACGGACGGAGAGTCCTAGAGTAGGAGAAGGCCCAGCATGGGATGAAGGCCCTAGGTCTGCGCTGGGATTGAGGAGAAGCTAATAGAGAGATTGTGATTTTCACAATGTTTTATTTATTTATTTGTGAGTGAGTGGGGGGTGGGGGGCAAGCCAGGTCTTCCAGCCACTGCAAATGAGCTCTAGACACATTTACCACCTTGTGCATCCAGCATTACTTGGGTCCTGGGGAATTGAACCTGGGTCCTTTGGCTTTTCAGGCAGGTAAGTGCCTTAACATCCAAACCATCTTTCTAGCCCCACTTCTTTGTTTTGACTGCATTTTTCATTTTTGTTTCATCTTGGCTGGGGACTCTTTTAAGAGAATAATTTGGGAATCCAAACATCTTTGTATACTTAAAAAACATCAAAAATTAGGACTCTCAGATATTTGAAAATTTTTTTCCATTATTTTCTAAGGTGCCTTTTAAGTGAATACTTTGTTTTTTGAGGAGGGTCTTGCTCTAGCCCAGGCTGAACTGGAACTCACTATGTAGTCTCAGGCTGGCCTCAAATTTATGGCAATCCTTCTATCTCTGCCTCCTGAGTGCTGGGATTAAAGGTGTGTGCTACCACACCCAGTTTTTGAGTGAATACTTTTGTTGTTGATTTTTAAACTTTATCATTGTGGAAACTTTCAAACATGCACAAGAATATACTAGAATGAGCCTAAAACCTCCCCGTTGTCAGCACATTTACTGTCTGAGGAACACCTTCTTCTCTTGTGTCCTCTGAACCATGCTGTGGGCTTTGTTTTGTTTAGCACATCAAGAATCATGCAATTTCATGCATAGATATTTCATAATATCTTTTTAATGGATATGGTTTATAATGACTACATTCATCTTAAAATTTACTTGGCTCTTGATCCTAAAATTATAACACAATTTTGATGGTGTGAATTTGAGTGATATTTTAATTTTTATATCTTCATACATGTATATCACATGTATACCCCACATTGCCCTCTCTTCTCCCCTTCAGTCTCACTGCACTCCTTCTTATCTCTTACTCGTGTCTATGGCACAGAAGCGCATGACTCCCCTTCCCCAGGAATCTTTGGCAGTCACTAACTATTAGAGAGGGACTGACCCCTTCTTGTGCAGGTTGTGCAGGCGACCACAACAGCTGTGAGCTCTTGAGTGCAGTGACCTTGTCATGTCCAGATGCCAGGATAATTAGACGTGATAACATTCTGAAAGCAGAAGAAGATGAACTTGTGATATAGGAAGCTTCACTTAAATAAGAATGCAAACTCAGTGTAAGCCTCATCACAAGCAGAGTGTCGTGAGGACCACAGCGGTGCAGTGCTGCTTCTTGGCTGAGGTCTCAGATCATGACCGAGAGCAGTTCTTGATTAGATCTTTGCGTATTCTTGAGACTTAAAGACTTTGCTGCTGAGATGGTTGTGAATGTCTGATTGCTCATCTGTAGGTAATGACTGTGATAACCTCGGTGGAGGGTGTGCTGGAGCTGGCACCAGCCAACCTGCTAGAAGACAGGCACGATGGGACTATTTACACTGCAGATATCACTGAGTCTATGGATCTTACCTCCCCCATCCAGTTTGCCTAAATGCCATCTTGGAGTGTGAGGGCCGTGGTGGGGTACGTATGAGCTGTTGGGACTTGTTTTGTAGATAGTCTTTCAGAGTAGGGCTGGATTCAGAGTGGGTAGAATCAAAGGGTCGTAATGTAACATTTGGATTAATGGACACAACACGAAGGGTTTCGGAGTCTGGAGAAGGAGCAGCACCAGATACTGTTCACTGAGATGTGCATCCAGGCTCGTTCATGAGTTTCTCAGTCAGGAGACAAAGTCGCTGAAAGCTTTTAATTTTCCGAGAAACACCAAAGTCACATTATATGACAATGGAATAGCCAAATTATGCTAGTATATACATTAAGCCATGTGGAGTTTCATGTGCAGTGCTTATACTTTCACATCATGTAAGGATTAAGTCACATTATATGACAATGGAATAGTCAAATTATGCTAGTATATACATTAAGCCATGTGGAGTTTCATATGTAGTGCTTATACTTTCACATCATGTAAGGATTAAGTCACATTATATGACAATGGAATAGTCAAATTATGCTAGTATATACATTAAGCTGTGTGGAGTTTCATGTGCAGTGCTTATACTTTCACATCATGTAAGGATTAAGTCACATTATATGACAATGGAATAGTCAAATTATGCTAGTATATACATTAAGCCGTGTGGAGTTTCATGTGCAGTGCTTATACTTTCACATCATGTAAGGATTAAGTCACATTATATGACAATGGAATAGTCAAATTATGCTAGTATATACATTAAGCTGTGTGGAGTTTCATGTGTATGCGTATACTTTCACATCATGTAAGAGTTAAGGGTAGGCTTACGTGGAACTCTGACAGCAACAAGAAACAGATATCGTAGGAATTGTTCACTTGAAATCATACACTTTTGACTTTTCTGTAAACCCAGAAGAAAAATCTCACTTCACATCATGATAGCATATGTATTTTCTTTACCAAGTATTTACATAACTTTTGGTGCCATTTCACTTTCATCAAGAGATAAGAATTGAATTGCACTTTGTACTTGGTACAATAATCACATCATGTCTAAGAAATTTCAGTTTCTTTAAAGTGCAGTTGTTGACAAATATTGTATTTTCAGTTATTTGTGTCTATATGGCAGCAGAGAAGCATAGTGTTTAGCATACCTGACAGCATGGTTTTGTATGCTCAGATATTTAACATATATGAAGTTTTGGTTTAGTTTAGTATGCCCATTTTTTACTATTTAAGCCATTAAAAAGTACTGATTGTTTCATCAACTTTTCATAGCAGTGACAAGTGTTCTGAGGTGATCAACTTAAAGGAAGATTTTTTTTTTCTAATATTGTTTTCAGAAGCTTTATTCCATGTCAAGTTAAGTCTTGAAACTGAGTGTGCTCTGTCACTTCTTGGCAGAATATAACAGTAGTGACTTGCTTATTCTTGGATTCCATTGCTAAGAGACTGACAATTTCATCTTCCTCTATCTTAGGACAGTTGTTCTTGGAAGTCAGGCTGTGAACATCCCAAGCTAAGGGAGAGTTCACGCACATGGGCTGGAACCAAGCCTGCACTGAGCTCCTAGCCCACCGTAAGCACCAGCTGCAGCCATGTGAGTGAGCCATTTTCGAACCACATGAGTCATCTCAGCAGGGCCTCAGACCTTGTCGTGACAGATTCCAGCCAAATGAATGCAGCAGAGCTCAGTGGGCACACATAACATGAAACATTATAATTAATTGTTATGATCCAATGTTGGTAGCTTAATGTCTACCTTTCAACCAGAATGAAGCAAGAGGAGTGATTACTATAACGTACATCTCTCAGAGTTATGTAAAGTCATAAGGAATTGAAGAAAACAAGATACTATTTCTGTTTGGAGTGGGTTTCACTGCTTGCTGTAACCCTCGTTAACATGAATTGCTCTGGTAGCTTCCTTCCTTCCTTCCTTCCTTCCTTCCTTCCTTCCTTTTTTTCTTTTTTCTTCTCTCTGCCTCCAATTTACATGCTGATTTCTCTATATTCCATACCAGTGGGCATCAATTTCATATTCATAATGTGCTTAGTACTACAGAAGAGTGATGTGCACAGGTCTCCACATGACACAGTCAAGCACAACATCTCTAAGGCAAGAGAGGGCCAGCTATAGGCAGTGTGGGGTTGACAGTCTCACACACTGTCTTCTTCCTTATTCTGCCTGATGAGAACCAATCTAAGTGAATCAGTCTCTTCGTTACAAAGTCTACACTTTTTTGTGTGTGGGGGGGTGGGTTTCGAGGTAGGGTCTGTCTCTATCTCAGGCTGACCTGGAATTCACTATGTAGTCTCAGGATGGCCTCGAACTCACAGCAGTCCTCCTACCTCTGCCTCCCAAGTGCTGGGATTAAAGGTATGTGCCACCATGCCTGGCAGTCTGTACACTTTTTAAATGTAGCACAAAGTTCAAATATTTCAGTTTTTATAACTTTTTTTCAGGCTTTCTCAAGTTGATCACATCGACACAGTTAAAGAAGGTACTGCTGTCAGTGATGGGATGTCCACTATGTCCAAGACCCCAGGACAGGAAAGAAAATCAGTTGCAGATGTGGACTTTGACAGAAGAACCCACATATCCTGGTAAGTGAGGGTGAAATGTCCTGCCTTATATGCTTTGAGAAAAAGACATTTTCTTTTTGATTAAGGCGGTATTAAGTCATTATTGACCACGATTTCTTCAGATTTTAGCCAAACATTGCCTTCCCTCTGCTCTCCTCCTCTTTGTCCTCCCTCTGCATGTCACCTTTCTAACTGACATTAGCTTCTCGCCCTTCCTCCCTCCTCTAGTCCTTTTCTTCTCTCTTTTTCTGTATTCCCCTTTCCTTCCTTCCTCCTTTCCACCTTTTCCTTCCCACCTTCCTTCATTCTTCCTTCCCTTCTTCCTTCCTCACTTTCTTCCTTCCTCTCTTTGTCTTTCTTGTGCTAAGGATTAGGCCCAGGACCTCACACATGCTAGGCAAGCACTTTATCACTGAGCTATACTTTTAGCCTTTTGAACATTTAAAAAATACATATTTTAGTTATTTGTTTAAGAGATTGAGTGAGCAAGCAAGAGAGAATGGGCACACTAGGGGCTCCAGCCACTACAAATAAACTCTAGACACATGTGCTAGGTACGTAATGAAATAAAGGAAGGAAATACCAAAGAGAAACAGATTTACAAGATGAACAGATAAGAGTATCATTGTGTAGAACTGAAGAGGCTATTTTATTATGTATATTTTTTGAGGCAAGCTCAATAGACTGCCCCCCCCCCTTTTTAAATGAGAGAGTGAGGGAGAAAGAGTGTGAGATAGAATTGGTGCACCAGGGCTTCCAGCCACTGCTGGAAACTCCAGACATGTGTGCCCCCTTGTGCACATGTACAACCTTGCACATGCACTTGTGTCCCTGTATGTTTGGCTTGCATGGGACATGGAGAGTCAAATTAGGTTTTGCAGGCAAGCACCTTAACTGCTAAGCCATCCTCCAGCCTCTGAAAAGGCTGTTTTAGGCACAGTTCTGTTGCCTGAACACACTACAACCTCTCTCGCCACCCATGTTATAGTGAAGGATAAGGATTACTGGAATCTCTCCTATCCATAATGCTGGCAAAAGAAATAGAAAATCATTCCATTTTATGCAAAAGTGTGGATTCCATGAGTAAGGTATTTTGAGAGAGGATATACATTCATATCACTATGATTATAGCATAGTATTATAATATTTTCTATGTTATGACTGTTAATGCCTTCCTGTGTTAGGCTTCTCTAGGGGAACAGAACTAATCAAATGAATCCATGCTACAAATGGAATTTATTAGATGAGTTTTCACAATACAGGCTGGGCAGTCCAACGATGGCTGTCTTGTTTGTTGAAGAGGCTGAAAATATTGTAGATGCTCAGTCCATGAGACTGGGTGCCTTGGCAGCTCCTGTCAGTGCTGGGGCCCTGGAGGGTTCCTGGAGAGCCGCTGGTCTTTGTTCCACTGTGAAGGATTCTGTGTTGCACTTGCAGAGCAGGGAGGCAGCAAGAGCACAGGCACATTTGCCAGCAAGTAGCAAGGACACCCAACAACTAGGACCACTGGTTCCGGGACTTGTTTGCATGCAGGCTGCCAGTCAGCTGGGCACCCCGCTCTGGGGAGGGTGGTCCTGTTCAGGTGATCCTCCTAGAAACTCCCTCACAGATGTGCCCTGGAGGCAAGTCCCTTACTTGATCCAATCAAGACGACAGCAACGATCAACCACTTCCTGTGACTACTTTCTACATGAAACTACCACGAGCAGCCGTGTAAAGGAAGCAGCAGCACATGCACGATTGGGCAGTGCCTGCATTTTCAGTCGTCTCGGAGGGTCTCAGGATGTGGCTGTCACAGATGGTGAGGTTTTAGTGTTAGTATATCTTAGACATTCAGCAAAGTGATACCACATGGTACCATAAAGCGTAGAAACTACTAGAACAGTCCTCTGAGGATCAGGGATTTCAGATCCTCTCATTACAGACGCCTATGTAGTGTTAGGATTTTCCCCGCTACCCTGCCGCTCTCAGAACTCAAGCACAGGGATGAGCTGGTCTTGGTGAAGAGCTTTATGTAACTCGTGGCAGGTTTTGACATGTTGCTCTTCCGGTTGTGCATGGGGACTTAACCCCAGGTGAGGGACGATCCCCCCACCGAAGGGAGGGACTTTAACTTGGGCTCTGCTGCAAAGCTCACTGAGAGCATTTGGCTGCACATTGCCTCAGGGAAAGTGTGACTGCTGGCAGAGTCTTGATGACAGTGTCAGTGCTGCTTCTGCTAGGATGAGCAGATGCGGGCAGCATCCAATGTGGAAGCACATTTTCCCGGCATAGGGGAGCTGACTCATTCACACAGGAAACTGGGCCATCTGCTGAAAGTCGATTACATGATGTTCATTCATGATAGTCATTCAACAGCAGTGAACACAGTAGAACAAGATGACAGCATCCCAGAGTAAATAGCAGTGCTTTACAACAGTAAATAAAACTTGACACCAAATGGACTCAGTGATATAGCATTGAAAGGAAAAGGGAAGAAGACTGGAAGCCAATGCAAGCTGAGGAGAGAAAGAAACTGTGTCAAGGTGTGGGAAATGGAAATGTGCTTTCTCTAGGCAGCGAGTGACACTGCAGGAGAATGTAGACACCAGGCTGTTTTCAATAATGGTTATTATACAAGGTAGTAAAACAATTAAATTCTCAGTATTTCCAATTTTTAAATTGGGGTAGTAATTAAATGTTAGTTTTACTATTATTTTTTTTAATTTTCTACATACTTCCAAACCATAGAAAGAGTTTTTCATATTTTGACAAGAACTTTAAAGGTCACTGAACAGATATAACTTCCTCCATTAATTATTCAGATTCCTTTGTGCCGTGCCAACATTTAGAACATAAAGTGCTGTGAAGACCAGGTGTCACGATATTTATCTATGTCCTTAATACATGTCGCGAAATTAGTGGTCATGTACTACAAGCACACCTCCCATACCACTCCAGTACATTTCCCTCTACAACATCATGGCTTAATTTGTTTGATTGTGGTTCCCACTATTTTCACAGCAGTGCAGATGGGCCAGTGCCGGGGACTCCTTGCTCCACATGGTCTGGAGACCCCATGCTTGTCCTTTTCTTCCACACAGATTCAAGTTATGCCATTCCTGCAATGCCAAGAACTTTCAGGAGTGAGCAGGGCCTTACAATTGGCATCACATTGCAGAGATGTTTTCCCGTGTATTGATCCTGAATTGTAGAACTTGAGAAGCGTTATGGCTCCTTCCAGCCCCTGTCAGCTGTTGAGCTCACCACCCTCTCCAAGCTAAGGCAGTGTTTTAAAACATCTGTGACAAAGGTTTGTGTGTGTGTGTGTGTGTGTGTGTGTGTGTTTAAGAACTGCTTTTCCTTCCCAAATAATCATGTAATGAACAATGTAATAGAAGTGTCTTGATGTATTGTGGAGATTAACTTCACTGTGGTCATACCCACTTTCCCCTTCAGTTTCTTTCAACTATTTTCTACTGTAGCTTTCAAATCAACCTCATATATTTATGACAAAGAATGCCATATCCCGATGACACACACAGAAAATTACATGACAGGATTACAAGACAAGAAGGGCAAAATATTTCTTCTGAGTTATGAACTAGGTACAGTTGCAGGTCTCCACTCAGACACTTAAAATTACAATGCTTTTCTAGCAAGTCACCAAGTGGATCTCGTCAGCTGACAGCGTCTGAAGTGTGACTCGCATGCTGCTAATGAATCTAACCTTGCCCATGTGGAGCTCCCCAGACTAATCGACACCTCAGACCCAACACACAGAGGCTTTTATGATCTCTGAAGCTTTCATGGCTTTGCCTCAGTTTTATGATGCATTCCCAGGGGATCTAGGTAGACTGGAAAGAACTGGAATGTCTGCTCCTCATTGCCTGCCTTCCCTCCTCCCTCTTCCAATCCCAACCACACCTTTCTACTAGAGCACACCAGACCCAGAAAGAAACAATGCTGGAAGAACTGGTGATGAGAAAGCAAATGCTAGGAGAGGAGAATGGCCCTTTTCTTGAAGTCTAACAATAAGCAGGCTTACTGTCTGAGTGGATTTTCTTTCTGCAACATTCAAGGTAACAGGATGCTGGGTAGAAATGATAGAAGCTTAAAGGTATATAATATTGTCAGTGAAACCAATTTAACCTCAAAAGTAAAGATGTCACCTTTTATTAGAAAGTATGCCTGCCCCTCAAGCACACCCGATACAATGTACCCCTCACTAGGGTTGCCGGTATTTTGTGTGTGCATATTTTGCCTGGTGTGAGGACTGACTTTTGCACTTGAACTTTATCACTACTTGTCCACATGAAGGCTCCAATCACAGTTGCAGTAAAGAACGTGCCATGACTTTTATTCTTTTCTTCCTTCTTAGATAATTGGGTTTCCATTTGTCCATCTAAGGATTGTGCTTCAGCACAGCATAAATTGGGGTAGCAAAAGGACACTGAGATACACTTACTTAGCACAACAGCCCTCGAGAAGTCTAGTGCCAAGATGGTGGTCGAGGAGGCAGGGAGCTCTGCCTCACCCCGAGACTCAGTGCTCATCCATCTTCATGCTGCTTATTGTTTTCAAAAGCTACAAGAGCAAAACTTCATCCGATGAGGTGGCTTAGCCAACAGAAATTTATCCCTAGTAGTTTTGGAGGCCTGAAGCTCAAGATAAAGAGTTGTTAAGGTTGACAGTATTATCAAAGCTTTCTTCCACCATTTGCCTCATGGTTCCTGCCTGCTCTCAGTGAGGACCAGTCACAATGCTTTCTGTTTATGACACTTTCCTGGTGCTTTCTCAACCCAAAGAAACCTTCTCAAAAGCTTTTGTCTCTGTTTCTGAGTAAACTGTGTTCCACACTTACTGTAATATTGTCACTGTGATTAAAATGGCTGATACAGAAAACACAAATGTGGTGGCACAGCCTTTAATCCCAGCACTCAGGAGGCAGAGGATCACCATGAGTTTAAGGCTGGCCTGAGACTACATACTGAATTCCAGGCTGACCTGGACTAAAGTGAAATCCTACTATGAAAAACCAAAAAAAAAAAAAAAAAAATTCCTGAAAATCAAAATTGTGAAAGAGATCTTCACATCAACTTCTTAGATGTTAACAGACACTGGGTTGGATTTTATGAGCAGAACAAGCCTTACGGTATCAGTGAAGGGATGGCACATGCTTGAGACCATTACTGAGAGTGAGAGGGAGGTAACATGAAGAGTGGAGAAACCAAGAGGTCTGTGAAACAGAAGGAATTAGACTGTCAACGAGGAACCCAAAGGACATGAAGCATCCTCCAGGCTTTGATTTCCAAAAGCCTCAGTGTGAATCTCTGTGGCCCACCTGAGCCACACACTGTCACGGTTGGTTCCTCCTTTGACTGTTGGTCATGGCCAGCTGTGATTGGTCCAGTACATGTTCTCTAGCTCAGATGGGTGGGGCCATTGTGAGGAAGCCCTTCCCCCACGTAGCAGATATAAGGGGGCTTGGATGCCCTGAATTTGTGTAGGCCAGTAGAGAGGAGAGAGAGAGGACCTGGACTGAGGGAGAGTTGGTGGGGAGATTTTTGCGCATTATTGAGAGGAGAGGAGGGGAAGGAAGGGAAAGAGAGGAGAAGAATCAGAGGAAAAGAGAAAAGAAAGGAGAGGAGAGAGGTTTTTTTTTTTTTTTTTTTTCTTTTGGGTTTTTGCCTTTGAGCTTTATTTTTTTGGCTCTTTAGAATTTACTTTATGTCCCTCCACCCTTTGGATAGTCTTTGGAGAGGGATTTCTGTTTTATTCTGGTTTAGTTTTTAGTTTTGATTTTGATTATTTTATTTTCTCTAGTTAGCTACATCTTTCATTTCTTCTCTTACTTTTGTTTTTTGCTTTTGGCTTTTTGCCTTTGAACTTTATTTTTTTGGTTCTTTGGAGTTTACTTTCTGGTTTGTTTTCTTTGGGTAGTCTTCAGTAAGGGATTTCTGTTTTTTTCAACATTGGTTTATAAGTTTTGATTTTTTTATTTTACTTTTTTTTGTTAGTTACACATTTCATTTATATTTTACTTTAACATTTTATTTGGCATTCATAGCCTTGTTACGATGTCTCGGACTGATGAGACCCTATGGTCTCAGTATGAGGACCTTGGCCTCATTAGCCAGCACTCCTATGTAGAAGTCCGAAGAGCTCGCCACCGTCTGACAGGTGTCACTGTTGCCATCAAGGTATTACAGAAGCAACAGGCAAGAAATCTCAGAATAGCAGGGGATGCGGAAATTTTGCCAGTCACCACACACCCGAACATTGTATCACTGTTTCAGATAGTTGAAACGGAACAGAATATCTACTTGGTTCTGGAGTTGTGCCAGACAGAGCTGCTGCAGCACGTCCTCAGCAAAGGCTTCTTGCGGGAGGACGAGGCCCGCAGAATTTTCAGGCAAGTTTCGGATGCCCTGTGCTACCTCCACGACCAAGGGATAGCGCACCTCGACATCAAGCCGGAGAACATCATGCTGGATGGCAGGGGCAAGGCCACCATAATCGACTTTGGCATAGCCGCCAGAGTTTTGCCAGGAGAACGGTTGAGGAGATACTGTGGGACTTACATATATATGTCTCCACAAGTTATGAGATGGCAATCATATGATGGCCCCCAAAATGATATGTGGTCTCTGGGTGTCCTTCTCTACTTTATGGTTACCGGGACCCACCCTTTTGAATCTAACTTAGTTGAGGACCTCAGAAAGAATGTTATTACCGGGAATTACAAAGAACCAAAACACCTATCTAAGGATTTAAGGGCACTAATCAAAAAGTTACTAACTGTAGACCCGACATTGAGGCCCTCAGCAAAGGACATTATGAAGCACCCTTGGCTCCAGCAAGGCCAAGGGGGCTCACATCATCATGAGCTGCTTCCCAGACAGCTGGACACTGACATCCTGTCAGTGATGGACTTCATGCACTTTGACGTAGGCAACACAGTTGAGTCCATCCAGCAAGGAAAGTTTGACAGACTCATGGCTACGTACCTCCTACTGCAGTACCAGGCACAGAGTAGGATGGGGGACAAGGCCGAAGACAAGCCTGTATGTCCAGGGACAACACCTTTCCCCACCCCCAGGAATCCTACTGCCTTCCCTTTGCCTCTGAAGAGGAAACACTATGTACCTGCCTTTCAGACCTTGTCTTCACACTTAGAAGTGCAGGGACAGCCTGAGGATGGCCAGCAGGCAGAGAAAGAGACTTCCTGGCATCTCAGCTGTCCTAACATACAGCTGTCTTGCCCAAAGAAGAGGCCCCCTGTCACACCAAGTCCCAACTGTCTTCATCCTGTTACTGCTCTAGGCTCTCTCTGCCCTGGCCCTGGCCCACAGCTTCTGGAGAAGGCAAGTCCTCCAATGAAAGAAGAGCAAACTGCATCTACCGGGGATTCCCATGGCCAAGGGTGCAGGATGGAGATCCCTGAGAGGATGGCCATCCCGGAGGGCATCTCTGAAGTGGACACTGACACCTGTAACCAGTGCCTGCACAGCTGCTGGAAGACCTCGTGGGGGAGAATCCGAAGCTGCCTGAGGAGACTGTTTCACCGCAGGTCTTTCCCCCCAGAGCTTCCACCTATTGAGGAAGCCTGTGTCTCCAGTACAAGCAGTGGATGGCTGTGAAGATCATTAAGGCCCCAGCAACCCACAGGACCATCATGTGTGTGGACACCCCTGTGGTTGTGGCAGGAAAGGGAGGAAAAGACCCTCTTGAGTAGTCTTCCTATGACACCTTTGCTGCAAGTTCCCCTACTCCTTCTGCTACCTCCCCACTCCCTCCTTCTCCCAGAGCCTTGAGAGATTGTATTTGTGTTGACTTCAACCGTCTAGTATGTGGTGATTTTTTTTTCATGTGGCCATGAAAGCAATGCAGACAACTCACACTTTGTACGTGGAAAGTTGTAATCCACTTACTTCACCCCACTTCTTACACATGACTTAGTCTATCCTAAATTCATTTAGCTGTGGAAACCTCCATGGATAGTCTCATCAGTGTCTGCTTTCTGATTGAATTCAAACCATGCCATACTTCAGCATCATTTCTGGAGAGGGCTTAGTCTCCATGAAGTGGTGCCTCCCATCTTACAGTATACTGAGACAGTATAGCATCGCTCAAATGTCTTCAGTTCCAAATAAACTCAGTGTGTTCTTAAATCATTGATAGAGTTTAGATACTTTTGTCCGGTTTATGCCATTTTGAAAGTTATGCCAAATACTTTGTGGCTTACATTTTTCCTCTCTATCTCCAGAGGACTTTCTTTGGATCTCTTGATGAGTTAGTGTTGTCCTCCCCAGGCTACAGTTGATATCCATTCCATCTTCAAATACTTACGGAAGACCTGCTGTGGTCTTCCGCATTATTATAAGTCCGTGGATACAATTGTGGCCTAAATAGACAAAAGTTCTCACCACAGGTGGTTTACATTCTGATTAAAGAGGCAGATAGTAAACAAACAAGTGTTTCTACATTGTGCCCAAGATAGTGTTTCAAAGGGAGCATGAGAACGATAGAGTGAAGGCTTCGGTGGGTTGGTCAGGGAAAGCTTACCACCAACCAGAAAAAAATGGAGGAGATCCTTGCGGACATCTGAGGGAGGAGCATTCCGAGCAAATACAGAGAGGAATGCAAAAGCCTTGGGGGAACATGCTTGGTGAGTTTTGCTATTTCACACAGGGTCAGACAGCCTGTTGCTCAGGCTGGCTTTGAACTTCCTATGTTGTCGAGGCTCATCTTGAACTTGTGATCCTCCATCAGCCTCCCAGCTACTGGGATTATAGGTGGGTTCCATCATGCTGCACTAGTACTGGTGGTTATCTTGATGATCTGTGGGAGACATTGTAACTGGACACAGTCAGTAAGAGGGGAGGTAGGAAGAACTCAAAAAGGAAGCATCTGGGATGGCACATCACACAGGGTCTTAGAGATGGGCAAAGGGAGGTGGGTCTTCACATAACAGTGATGGCTAGGCACTAGAGGATTTGAGACCAATAGCCAGCATCTAGTTAGGGTCTAGAGGATTTCTGCTGATGCTGGATGTACCTAGACTATGGGAAGTAAAGGCATAAATATGGGGACCTGTTAAGAGGCTGTGCAATTACCCAAATAAGAAATCATGGGGTGTGCGAAGGGGCAGTAATGTGTTTAGGTAATAAGAGGTGGTTAGATGGTAGATATAATTAAAAGAAGAGTTGGAATGATCAGTTAAATTATTCAATGTGAATAAAAGGAAGAATCAAGTGTGATTTTTATCAGGGTCTTGGAATGCACAGGCATGAAGGTGCCAACTCCACAATCTTCTAAAGGCAAGTCTTACAGGACAGAGAATTCGTCAGGATGTTTAGTTGGGGCAAGGGAGGAAGAGGCTTTTTCCAAGTAGAGGGAATAATAAAAGGCAAAGAGAAAATCAGACACTTTATATATTCAGCAGTAAGCCCTACATAGTTTATCAAAGAAAGGAAGTATGATGTAAAAAGTGGTGAATTTGCCCCAAAGACTGGAGTCTTAACTTTTCATTTCCCAAAAGTATTTGCATTGGACAGGAAATGTCTCACACAAAGGAGCTGTAAACCCCGGGTTTCCATCTGATTTAAATTCTTCCTCAAAATAACAACCCAGTAGTCAACAATAAGATAGAAGACAGTCTGGGATTATCTGGAAACCCAGGATCATTCTTTTAAAGCTACAGTAGCAGGAACAAAACCCCCTAAGGTGCTTTGACATAACTTTTCATTTAATTTCTCTTAGATTGACATGTGCAAATTTAGAATTACCTTTCGCTCACTCCGTGTTTCATATCATGTCTATTCTTTTGTAAAAGACCATGCTCCAGTCAAACTGCCTTGGGTTGAAACTCTAGCTCTGTTTCTTACAACAATTAATGGTCTGAGGTGAATCACTTTGCCTGTCTGAGACTCGATTTTATCATCCGAAAGACTGAGGTGATAATACCTGTCTTAGAAAGCTGTTGTGAGGAGTAAGTGAAGTAATCTGTGTACATGAGCTAATTAATGCAAGTGAATTGCTGAGCCTGGTGCTGGCAGAAGCAACATGTGTGCTGACATTATTCTCAGTGCACTATTGATCTAGAGGTCTGTATGCCATGTAGTCTGTGGTGTTCTGTACTTAGGTGTCTTCCGGCTCACTTTGTTCTTCACCCAACTCTCTAGGAACCAACTTTAAAGTATTCACACTTTTCTTGTTTTTTTCAAACTACAGTAGCAACTTTTCCATAATCCTTATATACCACCTTGTGATTGTCATACACCACCTTCTTGTTATCCATGTACACCACCTTGTCATTGTCCTTGTATTCTGCATTGTCATCATCCTGGTCCACCTTGTCATCTTCCTTGTACACACCTTGTCATCTTCCTTGTACACACCTTGTCCTCCTTGTACACCACCTTGTCATCTTCCTTGTCCACCAATTTGTCATCCTTGTACACACCTTGTCATCTTCCTTGTACACCACTTTGTCATCCTTGCACACACCTTGTCATCTTCCTTTACACCACCTTGTCATTTTCCTTGTACACAAATTTTTCATCCTTGTACACACCTTGTCATCATCCTTGTACATCACCTTGTCATTTTCCTTGTACACAAATTTTTCATCCTTGTACATACCTTGTCATCATCCTTGTACACCACCTTGTAATTTTCATTTGGTTGTTCTCAACTACATGGTATTCCTCTCTAGTATAAATTTCTTGTTGTCTTTCTTTGGTATTTTTATCCCATACCAGATGTATGAACATCTGACTTTATACAGTTTAATTCCCTAAATTTGTCTTAATAGGAACAAAATATCCCACTCAATAGAGTAGTAGAATATTAATGTATGACAACCTGGGCAATGTTCTGGACTCAATTCCAGCATGTGTGTGTGCACTTGCACATGCATACACACACACACACACACACACACACACACACACCCTAAATTTAAATTATCTATAAGAACTCCTGTCAACTAATGATATATGTACCAAGTAATGGATACGTATCCACACAGACAATAGAGAACTCCCTGCAATTTGTGTTTTTCAGATTATGTCAAAGTTTCCTTCCTTTGAAAGTGTTGGAGAGTTGGAGAGATGGCTTAGTGGTTAAGCGCTTGCCTGTGAAGCCTAAGGACCATGGTTCAAGGCTTGATTCCTCATAATCCACGTTAGCCAGATGCACAAGGGGGCGCATGCGTCTGGAGTTCGTTTGCAGTGTCTGGAGGCCCTGGTGTGCCCATTATCTCTCTCTCTCTCTCTCTCTCTCTCTCTCTCTCTCTCTCTGTCTCTTTCTCTCTCTGTCTGTCACTCTCAAATAAATAAAAATCAAAATAAAAATAAGAAAGTGCTTTTAGTCCTTCTTACAAGGATGTGTTTTACAATATAAGAAAGTAAGATAATATTACCAATTTCTAAGGATATAGGACTGCTTTTGAGGTATATTACATCTCCAAAAGTACTGAACTATATTATAAAAATATGAATTATATAGGCTCCCTACCAACCATTGTCCATGTTACCCATGCAACTTGATGGTAGGACTGATCACTGTTTTCATCCCATACCAGGTTTGAGCTTTCCTCCACATCTCTTGGCTGCTTGTACAGCATCTAATATTATAGAGTAATTCCCTAAATTTGGTGTCATATATACATATGCATATGGTATGATACACACACACACACACACACACACACACACACACACACACACATATTTCAGATTCCATCTCTTAAGTGCAATAGTTATAGTCTAAAGTCCAGTTTTACTATGAGTAAAGACCTTTGCTTTGATCCAGAGGCAGTCTGTCCCAGTCATCATAGGTATTGATGGAGGCTTCAAAGGCAGATCTCTGCAAAAGAGTGTCACTATGTCTTTGATCCTAGTACACGAACTGGGGAGCACCACTAATGCTATGAGATGCCTAAAAAGAGCTGGCCAGGTGCCTCCATTGATGCTACCACTTGGGCAAGATGGTTATTATGAAGTCTAGGTCTCTGAAATCAAGTCAATCCATGAAGACATCCCCATTAGGAAAGTGTATTTGGTATAGAATGATCTACTTTTATAGAGTAGAATTAAGTTTGAAGCACAAAAAGTTATGAATCTCCAGGAAAAGTCTAAGATCGTAATCTACATTTCTGTAAAATTTGTGTTTTCTTCTCTGCATCAGGAAGCTGACGTACAGACTTGCTCCATCTCTTTACTTTTCATTCTAGACCTGTAGGATGATTAATGTATCTTCCTTCCTTCCCTTCTCCTCTTTTTCCTCCTCCTAATTGGTTCCTTTCTTTTACTTTTATGTTAGACCAACACTCACCTCACTTAGAAAACATTCAGTGGAGCTAAACAGTGACCCATTGACCCAGGTCAAGTTTAAAGTTGGTCTATGTGAACTCCTCTCAGCCAGGAGAACCCTTCACTGGATATGTAAGTGTCCCATTACAGATTTTCATTGGTTGGTAGGGGTTCAGATATTGCTCTACATTTCTGCTATGACTACCAACAGCCTAGGTAATTGCTAAAAATCTCTCCCTTTTACAGTGTCTTAAGGAATCACATTATCTTTTCATCCATTCAAGCCAAAAGAGATAATATTTCCTCTTGCTGGATATTTGTATCTTAATAAAGGGTGCTGAAAAACAACTATAAAAATATCACCATAGTCCAAGGAAAAAATGAAAAACAGACAAATTTACAGAAATGTAGATCAGAATCTTTGCCTCTCCTACTCCATTAGGTCAGTAATCCTGCTGTCCAGTGACTGCCTATGGGACATCATGACAGTGAACATCTTAAAACAGTGTGTGCAGGAAACCATGGAACCCCAGGAAACAGACAACAGAAGAGCAAGCCTAGAAAACTAGCACAGGCTTCCTGATCCTTGTTGCCCTGCACAGGGTCAGTGGTGGTGGTCCTCGTGGACTGGTGTGGGGGTGGCTCATGCACACTGGTCAGGTGGTGGTTATCCTCATTCACTGGTCAGGTGGTGGTTGCCCTTGTGTTCAATGGCCCGGTGGTGATGGTCCTCATGGGCACTGGTCCGGTGGTGGTTGTCCTGTGGTGAACTTGTCAGGTGGTGGTTGTCCTCGTGTACACTGGTCTGGCGGCGGTTGTCCTCGTGTAGACCGGTCTGGTGGTGGTTGTCCTCCTGCACACTGGTCTGGCGGCGGTTGTCCTCGTGTAGACCGGTCTGGTGGTGGTTGTCCTCCTGCACACTGGTCCGGCGGCGGTTGTCCTCGTGTAGACCGGTCTGGTGGTGGTTGTCCTCATGTACACCTGTCCAGTGGTGGTTGTCCTCGTGTACACTGGTCTGGTGGTGGTTGTCCTCGTGTACACCTGTCCAGTGGTGGTTGTCCTCGTGTACACCGGTCAGGTGGTGGTTGTCCTCATGTATACCAGTCAGGTGGTGGTTGTCCTCCTGTACACTGGTCTGGTGGTGGTTGTCCTCATGTACACCTGTCCAGTGGTGGTTGTCCTCGTGTACACCGGTCAGGCGGCGGTTGTCCTCGTGTACACTGGTCAGGCGGCGGTTGTCCTCGTGTACACCGGTCAGGCGGCGGTTGTCCTCGTGTACACCGGTCCGGCGGCGGTTGTCCTCGTGTACACCGGTCCGGCGGCGGTTGTCCTCGTGTACACCGGTCCGGCGGCGGTTGTCCTCGTGTACACCGGTCCGGCGGCGGTTGTCCTCGTGTACACCGGTCAGGCGGCGGTTGTCCTCGTGTACACCGGTCAGGTGGCGGTTGTCCTCCTGTACACCGGTCCGGCGGTGGTTGTCCTCGTGTACACCGGTCAGGCGGTGGTTGTCCTCATGTACACCGGTCCGGCGGCGGTTGTCCTCGTGTACACTGGTCCGGCGGCGGTTGTCCTCGTGTACACTGGTCCGGCGGCGGTTGTCCTCATGTACACTGGTCCGGCGGTGGTTGTCCTGTGGTACACTTGTCAGGTGGTGGTTGTCTTCCTGTATACTGGTCTGGTGGTGGTTGTCCTCATGTACACTGGTCTGGTGGTGGTTGTCCTCATGTACACCGGTCTGGTGGTGGTTGTCTTCCTGTATACTGGTCTGGCGGTGGTTGTCCTGCGGTGCACTTGTCAGGTGGTGGTTGTCCTCATGTACACCTGTCCGGCGGCGGTTGTCCTCCTGTACACCGGTCCGGCGGCGGTTGTCCTCCTGTACACCGGTCCGGCGGCGGTTGTCCTCGTGTACACCGGTCCGGCGGCGGTTGTCCTCGTGTACACCGGTCCGGCGGCGGTTGTCCTCGTGTACACCGGTCCGGCGGCGGTTGTCCTCGTGTACACCGGTCCGGCGGCGGTTGTCCTCGTGTACACTGGTCCGGCGGCGGTTGTCCTCGCGTACTGGTCCGGTGGTGGTTGTCCTTGTGCACTGGTGTGTGTTTGTCCTCGTGCACTGACTCAGTGGTTGCTGCCTTGCACATTTTGTTGGTGAGCTATTTCCTGTCAAGGAGCCATTCACTCTGTAGTCCATCATGCACTAGACCAACTGATGAGACAGTGGAGTACTTCTTTCTTCCCTCCTGACTCATGACGTCTTCCAGCTTTCATTGTTCAGGTTTTTCTGGTTGTTATCCCTGTCCTTCATTCTCCTGAAGCCCATCTCTCCTTCATTACAGTGGAAGTATTTGAGAGCCCATGCCTAAGTGGCTGTCATTTAGAAGCATGGGAACATTCTCCAAGCATTTAATTTAGACAATTACATATGTGTACTTGAGGTTTATTTTTATTGAGAGAAGCAAGGAATTTTTGTTCTTCCACAGGGAAGGAACAAGGTCTGTTCTTGGGCAAGAAGGTGTTTGTGAAGGTTAGTTGTAGCATTGCTGGGCCTAATGAGGGCATGAGAGCACTCTTCTAAATCTGGCAGTCTCAGATAAAGCAACACTACAGAAACTTGGCATTATTTTCTGTTCCCCCACCCAAACAGATTCAGAAAGCACAGTTATATCATTTGATTTTGGCAGAATATAGTTTCAAGGACATACTTCTGAAATTACTTCTGTTCAAGTGCATTTGAGAGTCCTGTTAATTGGGTGCCTGTGGAAGAGTATAACAGTACATTCAAGTTCAAGTTCACTGTATGCTCAGGCACTGGAACGTGTTCTGGGTGACATGTTTAAATGTGGACTTGGATTGTTAATGCCAAGCCTGGGAACTTGGGAGCATAAAGATTCCAGAGAGCATAATAACAGAAAACACAAGCTGGAGCCACCCTCTCATGAAGCACAGTTGTTGCTGCCAAAAGGTTAATGATCACATACTTTTCTTTTGTTCTTACCTAAGTTGTTAAAGAGCATTTAAATATTCCTTATGTCGCTCTTAGTCCTCCTTGAGTCATCTCTCCACACCCTGTGACCACATGTTACCCTGAAGAGTTCTGAGGTACATGAGCACCTACTATCTTTCATCATCTCTGTCAGCACCTCACTTTAAATGTGAATAACCTTTGCTCCATTCCTACTGTTCATATTCTGACAGTCTTTTAAAAAGTTGTTTTCAAGTACAACAATGAAATGATATCAAGCCAAACTTGTCTTCATTGTTCTCTTTAGAGATATTTTTATCTTTGATTTTAAGTTAACACAAAATTTGATGTTATCCAAGAAGCTCTACAATACCTGAATGCTGCCTGCCTCTTGCACACTGTCCTCTGCCATTCTTCCCTTTGCTCTTCCCCAGCCAGCCTTCTTGTGTTGAGTCCCAGAGCTTGAGCTGCTTCCCAGGAGACATGCTCCCCACCTATCACAGGCAGGGTTTTGCTAGCAAGAACTCTGTCTTGTCTTTTCTTCTTTGTGCCTCTTGGCAGAGTGGTGCAGATGTGCCACAGACATGCGTGTACTGAGGCTCACACCAGTCCTTCATGTTCACAAGGCTACAAATGTTTCACTGTGGCATGTACCACAGCCACGCCTCATGATTACTTAGGTGATTGTCTTTTTAATGCGCATTTCTGCAATGAGACTGTAAGCTCCAAGGGGATAGTAACTATGTCTGTCTTGCACAAGAAGCATTTATTGTGAATCTGTGTGGGACAGTTCATAGCTGTGTAGAAACAGTGATAATCAATCAAGTATGGGGTCAGGAAATGATGCAAGATCAAAATGCTGGACCAGATCTTTGCTCCATGACAAATAATTTGTATTTTATTCTATAGATAGTCCCAGTCCATCAAATGCTTATAGGCTGAAGTGATCATATCTGTGATACAGAGTAAGTCTGACAGCAGATAGCGTGGCTGTTATAGTGGTTTGGGGTCCAGAGCATGCTCTAGTCCTATCAAAAATGGCCACACATCTTCTGTTTCCTGAATGCATGTCCAGTTAGTGATGTGACTTTGTTACCCTTCTCACCCTGACTTGTGACTGTGAACATGATGGTGAGACTTCTCTCCAATCACACATTAGCAACTGAGTGTTAGCACAACTTGGGAAGCGTTTACCCATGGAGATTCTTTGGATGCCTACCTGGGAACCGGAGGCCGCCATGTGAAGAGCTTTCTAAGGCAGTGGGTCTCAGCCATCTTGTTCATGTGAACAGCACTCCTCCACAATGAGAGGTGACCTCCCCTCAGACATTGGCACTCAGTGGTCAGTCCTAGAATCTGGGAGTGCTTGTCATGTGACTGCCTTTTTCAGGAGATTCCAACAAACTCAAGACCGCAACATGAAAAATCATAGTGTACAGCAATTCATGGATCAGTGTGTAAACAGTTAACTCAGCCTGGGGAGTTACGAAACTCCACAAAGGAAATGACATTCATATTAGGTGTGGAGGAAGAATAAATATTCAATACATGGGAAGATAAGAGCAGGGTGTGTGAGGCAAAGAAGACAGTGTGCACAAGGCAGACTCTTAAGAGTCTACACAGTAAAGTATTTTCAAGGAAATTGGTAGAAATTACTTTGCAGAGTCTAAAGTGTGTAGAGAAGCCATATAAACAGATTTTATAATCAGACTCTTTCCTCACTATTTATTTTCAAGAATTAGCTTTAAACATTATTAAGCCATTTCTATCTGTCTCATCTCCAAAGCACATTCCACAGAGACAATTTGATGTTTTTTTATTTGCCTAATTACTAATTTCAGTAACTCTAAAATCATAGGGACTGTATGAAATGAAATCTACCTGATTTTTTCCTATGTGTTCATTAGTGAATCATTGCTGTGCTGATAGATGGAATACCTAATTGTCGTGCATCCAGGACTTCTGTCATTGCCCTGAAACATGCACACATAGTTCATGACTTCTGTTCTCAGTACATGTCTCTGTAGAAATGATTGCTCTGTACTATGTCTGTGTCTCTCTGCATTTAAACAAGGGCAGCACCTCCCTGCCCACATAGCAGGATTAGTCTTTAAGAGCATCTTTCATGCAGGTGTAAATGCTGTCTGCCAGAGGAAGTCATCAGCCAATGGGAAGCTCTGGTGATATAATGCTTATTAACTTACTCTCTTTCAGTCATGATTAGGGTCTATATTTCAGGACATCAAGCATATGCTGAATTTACTTCTTTCTTTCATGACTAATTTTAGCTGAAAACTACCCATGGTACTTCACAAACATAGCTTAGGATAGCCTTGAAATAAATGGTTAAACAGTATCATTATACCAGAGAATTTTTACTTTCTTTTGAACAATTTTTTTAAGACTCAGTCTCAGGGTTGGGGGGATGGCTCAGTGGATAAAACACTTGCTGTACAAGCATAAGGACTGGAGTTCAGATCCCTAGCAGCCACGTAAGTATCCCATGGCCTTGGTGGCTGCCTGTACTCCCAGCACTTGGGAAGTGGAGACAGACAGGTTGGTTCACTAGATGAGCTGCAGCTGCAGCTGCAGCTGTGGGTTCAAGAGAGATTCTCTGCCTCCGTGAATAAGGAGGGATACAACAGAGGAAGACACTTGGCACAACCTCCAGCCTCAGCATGCACACACATGTGTGTGTGCACACCCCCTCCCCTATGGGTATGCACACACATGCACACACAAAAGAAACACAGTCTCATTTTAGTCTTGAACTTCTGGGCTCACATGATCCTCCTGTGTCAACCTTTTGAATACATAGACTACAGCTGTCACACCACAATGCTCAGCTCAGCACCTTAAGAGAGGCAGGAATAAATTGGCCTGTATACCTACCGGAACTTGCTAATGACTTCTCATCTTGAAAAATCACTTCTTTCCAATTCTTGATCTTTATGTAACTAAGCTAAAGAATATGTTAACTCTATCCAATAGCAAGGCTGAATTTTTCACAGTTATAGTTAAGACAATCTAATTAAAACAAAGACTTAATATGTTTTTAAATCAAATTCACCACTGTCTATCTCTCATGACCATGTACAACCCTTATTTCCATATCTATTGCTTTATTTAAAACATTACAAAGTTTGAAAAAAGTTTAAATAGCCATGTATGGTCACAGCAATATTTCATCTTCTGCCTACTGAGTATTTACAGAGTTCCCTTGATGTTGCTCAGGGTTTATGAATATTCAAAGACTCACAGCCCAGTGTAGGACAAGACCTATATGGAGAGTGGCAGGCAGAAAGAGGAAAGCGTGTGCTTTCCCCTCATAAAGTGTATAGACATGCAAATGTGGAGCTCCGCATTCCATGCAAGGTTACTCCACTCCACACCTCATTCCCATTCTTCCTCCACCCAAACCTCACTTTTTGAGCATGAATGCAATAGGAAGCATGTTATTAAACAGACTTTGTAAGAGGAAGGTCATGGGACCTAGGCAAACCAATGTCTTATATCACACCAGGATAAAGTGACTAAGATGGCTCAGCAGCTGTGTGACTTGATGTCTAAGATACAGTCCAGAGAGGGTGAGCTGAGTGCTCAGAATGAAAACACAGGAAGATTGACCTGTGTGAACAGCCTCCTACTTGTCTCCTTACTACAGAAGTGCCTCCTGAGCTTTTGAGCACATGGAGTTAATTCCTGGCCCGTGAGCCACCCTTGATCACAAACACGTGGTTGTGTTGGATGGGGCAAAAGTCTGGCATCATAGAACTTTTCATAGGACTTGGCTGTGAGTAATATACCTTATCATATAAGGTAGTGACAAGCCACTGTTTGTATCTTCCTTCCCTTCTGAGCAATGCCGTGTTTTAGGGAGTTGTTAGATCACTCATGGACTCTTGTTCTTCATGTAAAGCTAAAACTCACTTGGAACTTGGAGCATGGAGATGGAACCAGTGGTCTTGATTCTAGTGTGTCCTCGTCTGTCCACCTTAAATAACGCAGGTGGACGTGTGTGTGTGTGTGTGTGTGCGCGCACGCGCGCGCACATGTGCGCACTCGCCATGTTGTGTGGGCACTTGTTCTACATTCTCTAGATGACTAGATTCTCTAGATGAAGTGGGTAGATATATGTGGTGTGGGGAAAGGCGCTATGTAAGGCATGCTTAGCAGGTGAAGTTGTCAGCTCCATTTGGAAACAAAAACTGTTTCTGTCTCCTCTGTCAGCTGTAAAGAAGAAAGCCAGCTTCATCACTCCAGTCCCAGGGGCCATGGGACCCATGACAGCGGCCATGCTCCTGAACAACACATTTCTGGCAGCCACAAACATCATCTGCTAGACCACTGGGAGCATGAGGCAGACCCAGCAAGTGCTGCTTTGACAAGGGGACAGCCTTTATATTTCACTATAAAACTGTTTATTTCTACATTGTATTTATTTTTTCACGGATGGAATCATCGCACGGATCATTGCAGCAACTTTATGTATTTCCTGCTGATGGATTTTGAGTTTTAGGAATAACCTAAACAATTCCAATTAAAATTCAAGTAGCGGGCTGGAGAGATGGCTTAGCGGTTAAGCGCTTGCCTGTGAAGCCTAAGGACCCCGGTTCGAGGCTCGATTCCCCAGGACCCATGTTAGCCAGATGCACAAGGGGGCGCATGCATCTGGAGTTCGTTTGCAGTGGCTGGAAGCCCTGGCACACCCATTCTCTCTCTCTCTCCCTCTTTCTCTGTCTGTAACTCTCAAATAAATAAATAATAGAAAAAAATTTAAAAATTTAAAAAAACTTTTAAAATTCAAGTAGCAATTGTTTATTTTATGGCTATTTGTTCATGATGTTAAAAGCAAAAGTTTTTCATAATAAATAAATATATTTTTGACACAATTTGAAATTCACTCTGTCTTCAACAACTGTTTTGTCAGCCACATGAATACCTATATAAAATGTAATTTATATTTTGCTATAACTGTGCTCATTTTAAAAAAATATATTTCATGTTCTGAGACATCTTCTGAGAAAGATTTTATTTGTTAAAGGAAAGATTATTGAAAATGAAGTCTTAATAGCAGATATTTCCCAAAGTCAGCCTACAAGGCCATCCATATGAAAAGTGTTTTATTTAAGAAAAGGAAAATACTCAAGCAAGGCAAAAAATGAAATGCTGCTTGGAAACGTAATAGTGGTAATACAACATGAATGGTTACTTGACATAGTAAAAATTGTGAATGTTATGTTTACATGCCATTTATTTCTTATTTTAAAAATTATTTTGACTGTGTCATAATTGATAATTGAAAAGTCCAAAAATCAGTAGATATACAAAATAAAAATTTGTGGCTTTGCACAAATACCAGCCAAATCTGACATTATATGAATGAAACTAACATTAAGAACAGAAACCGATAAGTTTATTCACAAACCCAAAAGTCTGGTAGGGATCATCCATTCAGTGTTTTAAAAGGGAACCTCAGGAGAAAACTAAAACCTACTCTGTGTCCACAATTCTTCTCTTTTCTATGACAGTGATTGGTTCTAGACATAGATGCAATGTTTCTAAGAAATTTCAAATTAGGAAGTACATGTGAGTGCTAATTGAAGGCTGTTTTAAGATCATTGGAACCATATATATGGTACTGTGTTTTCATGTTTATGTACTAATAATAACCCTTATTCAATGCATGTCTTTATCCATGTCTATTTGTGATCATTTGTGTGAAAATATACTGTTTATAACTTAGAATATTTCAACTATATCATAAAATTAATTTTAAGAAGAAAGATAATAGCTTTATTCTTTTTGTGAATAATAGCTTTAAATTGTATTGTTCCTACAATTGTGACCCATTTCTGGGAAAAAGTAGTGTGTTTCTCAAACAGAAAAGACCCTATGACACCAACAATCCAGTCTTGTCTTTCTCTAGTAATCCTAGCACGACTATGTTCAAAAGCTTGCAAGTAATTTTAGAAAGAACCAGTTTTAAGTTTTAATGGAGCCCAAATCCTAAATAAATAAAATGACAAGAAAAAAATGTATGCTAAAAATATGTATGAGGAACTTGTTCATCGTGCAGAAAGATTACATTGAAATGCTATTCAAGGGTCAGCCTTTATAGAGACTGACTGACACACATAAGAAGTTTTTTTTTTTAAGTGATCAGAAAACTTTTCAACACTCCTGCTGTAGAGTCAACATGATCAGAGAGCTTGAAGTGAGAAAGCCCCAGACAAAGCAAAGACACATGAAGATTTATAGCCAAGAGTCAGAGATGGTGGGCAGTCAGTGATTGAGAAATTACCAAGAGGAACCTGACTAGATGTCAAGGAGAGAGAACTTCTTGTTGAACTGACCTACTAGCATTCTTGAAAGCAGGACTTGGAAGTCAAGGCAAAGGATGTGGAATTGAACCCAGAGACTCAAATTGGGGAATGGAGTACCCACAAGCTAATTGAGCACTAAAAAAAAAAAAAAAAGAGTTCAGAGTTCAAAACAAAGGGCAAAGGTTTTGTTAATGATGGGACTCAGACGAGCCTGAATCACATTTAGTAAAGGAAAGGATACTTTTAATACATAAGAGGTAAAGTGAACTCACTGGTATCATGACTTTATTTGTGGGTATTTGGAGTCTGTATCATACAAATGTGACAGCTTTGTGAAGTTTGGAGTTTGAAGACATTGCTTTTCTCCTACACCATCTGCAAAGAGGACCCTGAAACACTCATGCAAATAGAAAAATAATACAATATAGAGGTAATAATGAGCTAAGCATATATATAAACAGAAACAAGGTTTGCAGTCAGCCGAAAAGGAAAAGCAAGAGTTAAGAGAGTGGTGGAAATGGAGCTAGAGTAATGTGTTAACAGATCAGAAGAAACCATGGTAAATCATAACTTAGCATGATGTGAATTGTACTCAGAGGCCAGAAGATGTTATCACCAGTTAGCACCAGGAAGTTGGAAAGGGGAGTGGATTTTGGAGAAGAGATAATATGTCAATATAAGACATGTTGAGTATGAAGCAATGGCATAACACATTAGTAATATTCCCGAGGTGATATCTGTATGGGAAGAGGATGGGCATTTATGGTTAGGGTGAAATTTTAGGATTCATCAGCATATATTAGCAATTAAGTTTGGGAATTTCTGGAGATCCCTATATGTGTGTCTTTTTACATCTGCTCAGTAGTAACAGCTTTCTTTAATTGAGCACCTATCATGTGCTATTTTTGTCATTTCTCTTTATTAACTATTTCTATTCAATAAGGAGGAAAATGGCCTGCTGTTTATTAAAAATTCTGAGCCCAAGGACAAAGGGATCATACAGTCAGAATTTGAATTTAAAGTAAGGTCATCTGTGATAATGTGGGCCAGAGCATACACTTCACTGCCTTCTTGAATGCACTCTTTCACTTAGAAACCTTTATCACATATTGAAATCCTACTTATTTAAGACTCATTCCAAATGAAATTTTCCCATGAAAGTTTTATTAAGCTTTACCTCCAACTATCACCATCCAGTGTGTTGATATTCAAGGCAATGATCACTCCCCACCCAGTGCTGGAGGTATGTATGTTTGTACACACACACACATACACACACACACACACACATATATGCTGTAGCTCCCTTTCACTTTGTGATGCCAGAACACACTCATCATCTATCCATTTGTTGCACAAACATGATCCTTTCCAGCCTAGGGTTGTGGTTGCAGTAGGCATTTGATAGTTTCTGAATCAATAGGTGACAAATAAATTCATAAGAATCACAGAGTAAGTTTAGAGAAAGATAAATGACAGACTAATATTGCCTGCCAATAACTAGACACAAGTTCTCATTAAGTTAGTGAAAGAGCCAATAAAAGAAAAAAAAAAACAATTACAAGAGAAAGAAAGGGGGAAATAACTTCTGGAGATGCTTGTGTGTAGAGAAAAGGGCTGAGTACATTGAAAAGGAATAAAAAAGTGATAGTAAAGCTCATAGCCAGTCATCCCCTCTTTCCTCATACTAACTTGCATTACTGTGTGTTGGCAGTGAATAAAGATGTCAATGAGAACATCTTACAATATGTATCTCCTCATTCTTTAAGAATGGAGGAAGGATGTTTTGGAGAGAATTGAGGGGAGTAGACTTTCCTGGGACAAGTAGGAGTGGAGAACATTGCTACAGACCCAAGAAGAAAAAGCAGCAGATGGGATGACTTATAGCTGTTCACTGCTATAAACTGAAGCCAAGCTGGTAGATGGGTTTCTACATGATGGGGCCTATCTTACAGGATAGGAAACAACCAAAGACACAGCCACCTAGATCTCAGCTCAGATGTGGATGAAATCCACAGTTCATTTAATACTTAGTTTCTTACAATAAAGAAAATCTATTTAAAGATTGACATTTAGCAATAATTAATGGGCTTCCTCTGAGTTCAGTGCACCAACTTATATCAATGGACATAGCTAGGGAAATGGAAAGGTCTTCTGATGAGGCACTTGAAAATGACATTGAAAAAGTCCTGACTTTTTAATTTATTTTTTTGACATATGACTTCTTTCCTCCCTTTCCATCCTCTCACTTCCCCATTCCTTTCTTCTTCCCTATTCCATCCACATCTAGCTCCCTGCTTTGTCTCTTCTGTATTATTCTTCTTCCCCTATTTATTTTCTTGTGGTACTAAGTATTGAACCCAAGTCCTCATACATGCTAAACAAACCTTAATCCACTGAGCCACATCCTTACTCCTACTCAATTCTTTTTAACCCCCATTCCTCATCTGAAGCTGAGAATAAAAACAAGTAGGTTGGTCTGGAGGGATGGCTTAGTGGTTAAGGCATTTGCCTACAAAGCCAAAGGACCCAGGTTTGATTCCCAGGACCCACGTTAGCCAGATATACATGAGGGTGCACATGTTCATTTGCAGTGGCTAGAGCCCTTGGTATATCCATTCTCTCTCTCTCTCTCTCTCTCTCTCTCTCTCTCTCTCTCTCTCTCTCTCTCAAATAAATAAATAAATAAAATTTTACAAGGTAGGTTATTCCTCAAGCTACTCTAGATACATTCACTGAATATTATGTGGCAGGCACTGGATTTGTTGGGATTAAAGGAAGTATTAACATGTATCTGAGAAATGGCATGCTAGTTCTAATTAATTGATATTACAGTAATGATCACTGGCATTTCCATATCACAGTTTTAGAAATAAAGGTATTTGAGTCAGGGGTCTAGCTCAGCATTAGAATTCTTGCCTAATATGTATGAAGCCTGGTCTTGCTCATCTCCAGCACTGCATAAATAAATAAATAATAAATAGTTAATGTAAATCCTAATATTTCCCTCCAGAAATAGAGCTATAATGATTTATTTAATCCTTGGTAAATGATTTCTCCTTAAATTTTCAACAATGATGTTAAGAGGATACTTTGGTTCAGAATTTGACTACTATTTGCTTGGGAAAAAATTTCCTTAGAATCTGACTTATTGAACGGTTTTGTCAAGCTGTAAAACTAGACACAAAATGTAGACACAATTAAAATAAGCTAGGTAGTTCATAATCTTTGAACTTTAAAATGATGACACTTGTAGTCAGTGATTGCCCAAGTTATAATGAGTGCAGCAAGCCCACACTTGTGGGATTTCTAAAACCAAATTTAGATTTGAATATAGAAAGGGATTCTTTCTGATAAATCTAACTTCCCAGATGGACATGATTTATCTGATAATCTGTCTCACACTTTTCCTAGTTTTCAGAGTTCAGAATATGTGAGCTATCATGTACAACACTTCAGCAAAACATTTGTAAATATTTTACAGTAATTTAGAGCATGTGAAAAGTTATGGAAAGCCCCTGCAGTCAAAATATAGAATAGCAATAATTACATGTTTGATCCTTTTTGGTGGTATTTAATCATAATTAGGTTGGCATTGAAAAAACTTAAAGAGTTGTATCAAATCCATGACTTTCTGTTCATGAGATGTATATACCCAAACTACATGTCACATTAACCTGTCTCAGTGGGGGCTATTGTTACTGCTACTACTATTATTATTTTGATACTTTACTGCTATCACTACTACTGTTGTTATTTTGATACTTCATTGATTCTCCAATGCCTAATCATCAAGGCATAGATTTAAGCATTGTTGTTCCTAGAACTTGGTAGCTCATTCCATTTTCTCAGACAAACACTGAATAAATGTCTGAACAACATACAGGTAAATAATATGATTAAAAGTAATTAGACTTGCAAAATTTGTCATAAGAACAACCAAGTAATAAAGATTACAATGTAATGCTAACATGTTTTAACATGGATTGAACTGTTCTACTCAACCCTATTAACAAAACTCTGCTCTGCAATGGCACTGTGTCTACAGTGCTGAGAGTGTCTCATGCCAAGGACTTTTGCCTGCTAACATGTCTTACTCTTTGCAAATATCTTGGTTATAATTCCTTTGTGGACTTCTGGTTCACAGCAGTGATACCTTTTCTAAGTTCACTTTCTTTTTGGTTGTTTTAATACTTTTACATACATGATTATGCCCACAGGTAACAGGAAACCAGCATTTCAAAAGGAAACTTGATCGCATCTGTAGATATCACAGGGATCCTACACCAGTGCGTGAGCGCCCGGAGGCTTCAGGCTGCTGCCAGAAGTACATATTTTTTTGATTGGTAAGAACTGCCAGGTGACGCTTCATGAAATATAAATGGAAGAAAGACTCAGAGAGCGCAATAAACCCTCCACCCATCAGTCAGTCCAGGAAGACCAGAGAAGGAAGTTTAGCAAGTACAAGATATGGCTTGGAGAGTTCCAGTGTCAGTCTATCTTTTATTCAAAGGTAGGTAATTGGATTTGTTTTTTGTTAGCTTTGTATCACTGTGAAGTATAAAAAGGACTTAATTCTCTGAATTAAAACTTGGTTTTACACTTGCCTGTGACAAAGATCTGATCAAGGAACATGTGGATTCATTTAGTTTATGACATATAGTCTGAACCTGAAATGGTTGCTTTTTGTTGTTTCAACTGAAGAGTAGTTGATTACAACTACTATGCTACAGTTTTGTGATTGAATGTACTAACTTTTTTAAAGGAAAAAGTGTTTCTGCCTTCTGTGATTATACAGTAGCCCACCGAATGACTAAGAAACCATGTGGGAAATGTCCCAGATGGATTCGGAACCTCAAATGTGACAAATTAAAACCAGAACAGAAACCAGCAATAGATAGAAGGACTTTGGATGTGTTATGTGTACATGAAGGATGCTCACCTGTGAAATATGCTCCCCCCATTCCTGCCACTATATAGCTGTGACAGTGACCACACTGACTGAAGCTGTGGGGACTACGATGCCTCCACGCAGAGCCCAGCAAAGTAATTGGACAGTTAACAAAACTGAAGGTATTTGCTTTCCTTTTTGTATTCCAAGTGACCTTCTGAAAACCCAAGGGGGGAAATTGTGCTATGTTAGGAGCCACAGTGGAAAGTTCTAACTCTGTGCTTTGTTGGATCATCAGCTCCTTTAGCAAGATGCTGTAGAGCCACAGTGACAGATAAATGTGTCAGCCAAGAGTTGTGTTGGTTAAAGAAGTGGTGGGACAGCAGAGAGAAAGGTGCCTGCTCCAGCTACCATCCTGAGTGCCAACATGCCAACATGCCGTGCTCTCTGCTTGAACTCTGCTTGCTCCCAGCAGCGCATGTCTGTCTGGTATGGTTGCATGCAACTTTGAGATTTTTTTAATATTGTATTTATTTGTTTATTTAAGAGAGAGAGAGAGAGAGAGAGAGAGAATGAGCCCATTGGGGCAGACAGACTCCAGATGCATGTTCCCTCTTGTGCATCTGGCTTATGTGGGTCCTGGGGAATCAAACCATGGTCCTTAGGCTTCACAGGCAAACACCTTAACCACTAAGCCATTTCCCCAGCCCAACTTTGATCTTCTCGATGAGACACATTACACTGTGACCCATGGCCGTCCACGCAGCAGCCGTAGAAATTCTGGCTATAGGAGGATGTGCTCTCAGCTGTGGGAAGGTCTGTTTTGTGTCTGCTGCTGGGGGTCTGTTGTCATCTTAGTGGATGCTGTGTGTCCCAAGCACTTACAGCTCTCTTTCCTCGTGGATGGCACCTGCCTGTCTCCTTCCTTCTTCCTGTTCCTGTTTCAGTGGCTTCTGAGGCATCAGCATTTTCAAACACATTTGAACTAAAGGTGAACTTGGGAAAGCTGTTTGCCGTCAATGGCTGTGGCAGGCTGGCTGTGAATCTCACACCCATCTCATCTTATAGTGCCCTTTCACAATGTCCCTGATATGGACTAGTAATGTGATCCGGGACAGAGGAGAAACCATGTCTTGTTGTCAGCGTCCAGCCAAGGCAAATGTTTCATTACTAAATATGAAAGATATTAATATTTATGTGTACTTCATTTCACTAATAATTTTAAAGTTAACATATTTTATCCATTTGATCTTTTAACATAAATCTGTAAAATAAAATACGAAGAAAATTTTTAAAAACATACTTTTTCTCCTAGTTACTGATGTGACCATAATTCCTGCATCACTTTTTGCCCTCTGTATTGATGAACTGCAAATATAATTCTCCAAATTTTAGGTAAAAGGAATGAGGATACCAAGTCTATATTTTTCCTTTGCTTTGACCATATAGAATTTTTCCTTTGTTTGTTTGTTTGTTTGTTTGTTTTTCGAGGTAGGGTTTCCCATTAGCCCAGACTGACCTGGAATTCACTATGTAGTCTCAGGGTGGCCTTGAACTCTCAGCAATCCTCCTACCTCTGTCTCTCAGTTCTGGGATTAAAGGCATGTGCCACCATGCCCTGCTTAATTTTTCCCTTTTTTTAACCCTTGTTTTTTTTTTTTTTTTGCAGTGTTGGGAATGGAACCTGGGTTCTGTGCATGCTGGGCAAATGCTCTACTACTGAGCTACATACCTCTCTATATTTTTTTCCTTTCTATCTTAACTTGAAAATATAAGTATTTCAGAAAATTTTAAATAAAATTGTAACTAATACTCTTCAAGGGAAAGGTAAGTGTATCTGGTATGCCCTTTCTTTGAGAATGGCTTCTTTTAATTCTCCTATTTTCAAGAAAATTCTGGTTCAGATTTGGTTAAGTAAACTTTTTAGATTTGAGTTAGGAAGAACTCAGAGCAGCTTACAATGGGAAAATCTTCCTGCCTCAGAATTAATTATTATTAAAGTTATGAACTGTGCTGATGATCTCACATTCAACAAAATGAATATGACTTATAAGGTTATACTATGTGCTCTCAATCAAAGTATGAGACAATATATAATATCTCGTGCACACCTTAATACATAAAGATTTAACATTCTCATCATAAAAAGGGCTTTTTAAACTTGGTTTCCTAAAAACACATAAATAGGATTGTCTTAATTTCCTTGGGATGCAAATTCAGCTGTGGTGTAGCATAACAGACAAATTCTAATGAGGAGGTTAGTTTATTTATGGCAATGACAAAATGAGATACCACTAATTCTGCTTGGGAAAAATTTTTAAATAGTAATAATTAAAGTGTATCCAAAGGAGGGATTTCCATAAGAAGATTTCACTTGACTGAAAATTGTATCCAGCTCCCATAGCATTCATGCTGTTGGAACTAGAAACAAAAACTTGTGTTTTTAATCCCACCCCCATGGCTTTTTCCAGTACTTGAACAACCTCATTGCTGAGTAAAGCCTTCCATTACCACATGGAGGTCTTGCCAATAATCCCATTCACCTGAGCCCTAAGTCATTTCTGGATTCCTGCGGTGTCATAGCAGTCTTTCCTCTGGAAAGGCAATAAAAATCTTACTTATTTTATCACAAGATTAAACCTAGCTCTTCCTAGGCCTTTTCTGGGTAAAGAGGAAACACGAAGAGCATGTGGGTCCTCTGGTCCTCAGCAGTCAAGTGCACATCTGGGAAACACACTTCAAAATAACCTGCTAAGACCAGAGCCAATGCTGCCATCTTTTGACCAACTTGTCTCTACACCCTACTATGCAGCTTCTAAAGAATGGGACAGTCTTCATCTAACTTCCACCCTGTAATTAGTTGATGGTGTGTCAAGATGACACAGATCAGACCCATGTGATTATAATCAGTATGTCATGAGATCAACATTTCGAAGGACCAAAACACCCCTAAAATATTCTTGAGGGAAAAATTCTCTTTAGATACATGTTGAACATGTGTCATAAAAGCCACTGTTCAGTGGTTAACATCCTCTCCTTTTCCCAGCTGACTACATGGAAGGACCCGTGGCCCTGAGGTTCTCCCACCCTTGCCTGGAAGACCATAATAGTTACTGCATTAATGGCGTGTGTGCATTTCACCACGAGCTAGAGAAAGCCATCTGCAGGTAATTGCAAAAAAGGCTCCAAGTCCTAAAAACAGAAGGTGACATACATTTCCATATTCCTGTCTTAGCCACTAAGAGTGGTGCTCTGTCAGAATGTGACTTGCCAGTCTCCTTTGTACCCAACCATCTACAGAGACTTTCTCCAAGCTTCCTAGTCCACATCTCTTAAGAATATGGTAGGCAGACCAGCAGCATGTGTGGAACTAGAGCTTGTTAGAAATGTAGCTTTTTATGTTCCACCCAGAACTATTAAGGTATCTCTAGTACTGGAATAGTTTAGACACTATTTTTAATAACATTTTATTTATTTACTGGAGAGAGAGAGAATGGGCACACCAGAGCCACTGCAAATGAACTTGATACATCTGCCACCTTGTGCATCTGGCTTACATGGGTCCTGGGCAATAGAACCTGGGTCTTTAGGCTTCATAGGCAGGTACCTTAATTGCCATGCCATCTCTCTAGCCCTAGACACTATTTTTTTTTAACCTTATCAACAACCTACATACTATATAACCCATATGCCATGGTCATCATCCTTTCCCACCACCCTTACTTTTCTTCCTTCCTAATCCTTCTTTACTGAATCTCTTCATTCCAACTGGTCTCTCTTCTATTTTGATGTCTTCATTTTTACCCTGTTATTATGCAGTAGACACTTGAAAAAAAATATTTATTTATTAGAAAGGGGCAGAGAGAGAATGGGCACACCAGGACCTCTAGGCACTGCAAACAAACTCCAGGTGCATATGCCACCTTGTGCATTTGGCTTACGTGGGCACTGGGGAATTGAACTTGGGTTCTTGGACTTCACAGTCACGCACCTTAACTGCTAAGCTATCTCTCAAGCTTTAACACTATTTTAATAATCATTTATTTGCTCTTTTTTTTTTTTTTTTGCAAACAGTCTTCCCATCTACCAATGAGAGGGAAATACGAAGCCTTAATGAAGTGATTGTTGTAAAGTGCATTGCTACGTCTTAACTTTAACAGACTGTCTCTCCAAGTTACTTCCTTTCTTCTTTAGTTCTTTGAACAGTGTCTTTTTTTTTTTCTGTGCTGCTAGCATCACAAGTTTTAAAGTTGTATGTTCCTTTCTCTCTTCAAAGATGTTTTACTGGTTACACTGGAGAAAGGTGTGAGCACTTGACCTTAACTTCATATGCTGCAGACTCTTATGAAAAATATGTTGCCATTGGCATTGGCGTTGGATTGCTAACAAGTGCTTTTCTTGCTGTCTTTTACTGCTATGTCAGAAAGAGGTATGGAAAAGACAAAATGCTAAGTCACTTTGAATGTGTTCACTTAGAAAATATTTCCTGTGCCAGGCATTAATGTGTATATTTTTAAGTGAAAAACGGAGTTTACATTGGAGAAGTTCTTATATAACATTTTCAAATGCCTTTTGTCATCTACCCTCCTGAATTGTGAAACTTTTCCTTCAACTGCAATAGTGTAGTTCAAGTTTAGTTTTTTTTCTACCTGTGTCTGCCTAGGTCAAATGATAAAGACCAACAGCCCCAAGGCAGGGGAACCAAGTATGTCTTATTCACAGTTATAGTTTTAGAAGGGGAAGAGAAGGAGGAGGAAGGGAAGAGGGAGAAGAGGAGAAAGAAGAGCAAGGAGAAGAGGAAGATGGACAAGAGGAGGAAGAGAAGGAGGGGAAGGACTGAGGAAGAGGGGGAAGAGCAGGGGAAAAGGAGGAAGGAGAAGAGCAGGAGAGGACTGTGGACATTCGCAGTGGCTATGGGAGGTCAGGCTCTGTAGAACTGGGCCTGAGAAGGGCACAGTGGTACAGGTGCTCGTGGGGGTGGGGGGCGTCTGAAGTGAGACCCATCACAAGGTGAGCCAGCAGGGGCGCAGCAGAAGCTGCTGAGCTGAGGCATGACCAGCCTGAGTGCACTTAGCCTGGCTCTCCAGGGAGACCCAGAATGTGAATGGCACCACAGACTTGACCCAAGGAGGAGCAGCTCTTAGTTTTAGCACACACATCAATCAACTGTGGGTCACAAGGTGCTTATAGGACAGGAAACGGGATTTTGTGACTTCCTAGGAGAGAATTGGTGCCTGTGCATGGGTCACTACTCACTGCCACTGAGGAACGACCCCTCCAGCAGGTTGGTGACATCTCAGTAGGGCACTGCTACCCCAGCTTTCTTGTGTAACCCTCAGTGATAAACAACCATGACAGTCATATGGAAATCCATACTGTGTTTCAGGTATCTGAACCCGAAATCTCCTTACAACATCTATTCTCAAGGGAGACCTCTGTGAGGCCTTCTAAGGCACTTGTGCGTCATCTGTTCAAACCAACAGGACCCCAAATTGAGATCTTTAGATGAAACAAAAAGTACCAAGCTATGACACTTGAAAATAATTGCAGTCGGATTCACAATAAAATAAGAAGGTAAAGCTCCACGCTGGTCTTTAGACATGTCCATCTTCGGAGACCACAGACACTGAATGAACAGATGAGCAATGGCAGCAACCCAGTGTGTGGCCCTCCTCTGCGTTTGTGGCTGGGTAGTTATTGTCATCGCTGCAGAAGTGTTTCATGCCTATGCCTACCTCAGACGTGAATTTTCATCTCAGCTCTCGACCTTGGAACAAACCCCAGCCATGCTGAGCTTAGTTCTTCTTGGGCTCTTTGTCTACGGGTCCACACCACACACCCAGCTCCAAACATTCTGTCCTCATGCTGTTTGAGAGAATTGGGTGTCGCGAGCCAAACTTGTCTGAAGTCTAAGCCACTGAAAGACAATGGAACGTCCAAGGCAAGCACAAGTCATCTGAGCTTGTGACAACACGACGCCACCCTTGTCAGTGGCATGCAGAATCACCTAGAGTGTCTGCAGCGTGGAAGCCCTCGGGACATCAAGTGCAGAGTAAGCAAAGCCTCTCTGCTTCCAGACGGATTATGCCTGTGTGCTGGCTTCCTTTGTCCCCTGAGGCTTTTGTGCATCACTTTGTCCTATCATTCATAGGAGCACCTGGTGTCCATCCTTGTGGGACTGAAATCTGAGGATTCTTTTGACTACTGAATGTCTACGGTTGGTCCTGAGATTGAACCCGAAGACTAGATATAGGAGCAACAGCACCCGGAAACTTCCATTCCTGAACACTTGCTAACAGATTTGCACATGGAGTAAGTGGAGTGATGGGAGGAATAGCTACTGAGAATCAGGAGCTTTCCTGTTCAATTATGTTTCTGCCACATAATTAAAACTGTTTGGACCAATCTCTTAATTTCTTTGGGCTTTGGCTGCATTATCTACAAGGCCCCTTTAGCTTTAAAATTAGGCAGTGGTAGAAGAAGAAGAAGAGAAAACTATGTCTGCACTGAAAATGAGATTATCCTCAATTCTTCTATCACCAACCCTGTCTCCAACCTCCAAACATACCACTTATAATTCTATGTATATTTCAATGTTCAGTTTGTAAAATAATAATTTATTTTTAAAAGAACTATAAATGAAATGTAAAAACTAATAGCAGTTACCAGCTTTTCTTCTTACACTCAATATGAAACTATAGACTCATTTTTACTGCTCATAAGCAAAATAGTTTTAACCATGATGTTGATTAAGAGTCATACATGAGTATTCATATGCTATCAGACTAGTCATAAGCCTTTCACGTAGATGAACATAATTTTTCATTCACTCCTGGGAAAAGCTTGACATTATGTTTTCCTTTGAGGAGAAGGTGCTTCCCAGGCTCTGCATTTCCTTCAGAAGGAATGTGATGCAGCTGCCTTCCTGGTCAGCTTTCTGCATGTCCTTATGGTTACATCACACTGGGGTGGGAGTGGCGGCCCCGCCTGTGACTCCAGCCGTCCACCCACACCTAGAAAGCCACCCTCTTCCTGAGCACCTTGAAGAGAGGCAGAAAGCTTCTGGGGAGAGTCCAGGAAGAGCAGCACAGGTCTGTTCCTTGGTGGAAGGAAAGGAAGTAATATACTCCCAGGAAGGATTCCCATAAATATCCATCAAGATCCATGATCTGGAAATGCCTGCCAATTTCAAACACAACGAACTGAAATCAGAACACCAAAAGAATGAAGATTTCCAGACTGCCAAACCAAAATGTTATCCAATACAAATATAACACACATGCAGTTTTTTTTTCACTTAGCGTGGCATTTATTAATAACATAAAACCCACCAGTAAAACTACATGGAAACTTATCACGGCTTATGAAAGTCACATGTTTATATGGTGTGTCATACAAAATCCTGGGCTGAATTTGCAGGAAGGAGTCTCTGGCATTCCTGTGGTGCTACAGGTACATCTGGCCACATCTGTGTTCACTAGCAAGGCAGTGGTGCATCTGGAGGTACATCTGGCCACATCTGTGTTCACTAGCAAGTCAGTGGTACATCTGGAGGTACATCTGGCCACATCTGTGTTCACTAGCAAGGCAGTGGTACATCTAGAGGTACATCTGGCCACATATGCGTTCACTAGCAAGTCAGTGGTACATCTGGAGGTACATCTGGCCACATCTGTGTTCACTAGCAAGGCAGTGGTACATCTAGAGGTACATCTGACCACATCTGCATTCACTAGCAAGGCAGTGGTACATCTGGAGGTACATCTGGCCACATCTGCGTTCACTAGCAAGGCAGTGGTACATCTGGAGGTACATCTGGCCACATCTGCATTCACTAGCAAGGCAGTGGTACATCTTGAGGTACATCTGGCCACATCTGCGTTCACTAGCAAGGCAGTGGTACATCTAGAGGTACATCTGGCCACATCTGCGTTCACTAGCAAGGCAGTGGTACATCTGGAGGTACATCTGGCCACATCTGCGTTCACTAGCAAGGAGTGGTACATCTAGAGGTACATCTGGCCACATCTGTGTTCACTAGCAAGGCAGTGGTACATCTGGAGGTACATCTGGCCACATCTGTGTTCATTAGCAAGGCAGTGGTACATCTAGAGGTACATCTGGCCACATCTGCGTTCACTAGCAAGGCAGTGGTACATCTGGAGGTACATCTGGCCACATCTGCGTTCACTAGCAAGGCAGTGGTACATCTGCAGGTACATCTGACCACATCTGCATTCACTAGCAAGGCAGTGGTACATCTGGAGGTACATCTGACCACATCTGCATTCACTAGCAAGGAGTGGTACATCTGGAGGTACATCTGGCCACATCTGCGTTCACTAGCAAGTCAGTGGTACATCTGGAGGTACATCTGGCCACATCTGTGTTCACTAGCAAGGCAGTGGTACATCTGGAGGTACATCTGACCACATCTGCATTCACTAGCAAGGCAGTGGTGCATCTAGAGGTACATCTGACCACATCTGCATTCACTAGCAAGGCAGTGGTACATCTAGAGGTACATCTGGCCACATCTGCATTCACTAGCAAGGCAGTGGTACATCTGGAGGTACATCTGACTACATCTGCATTCACTAGCAAGGCAGTGGTGCATCTAGAAGTACATCTGGCCACATCTGCATTCACTAGCAAGGCAGTGGTACATCTGGAGGTACATCTGACCACATCTGTGTTCACTAGCAAGGCAGTGGTACATCTGGAGGTACATTTGACCACATCTATGTTCACTAGCAAGGCAGTGGTACATCTGGAGGTACATCTGACCACATCTGCATTCACTAGCAAGGCAGTGGTACATCTGGAGGTACATCTGGCCACATCTGTGTTCATTAGCAAGGCAGTGGTACATCTAGAGGTACATCTGGCCACATCTGCGTTCACTAGCAAGGCAGTGGTACATCTAGAGGTACATCTGACCACATCTGCATTCACTAGCAAGGCAGTGGTACATCTGGAGGTACATCTGGCCACATCTGCGTTCACTAGCAAGGCAGTGGTACATCTGGAGGTACATCTGGCCACATCTGCATTCACTAGCAAGGCAGTGGTACATCTTGAGGTACATCTGGCCACATCTGCGTTCCCTAGCAAGGCAGTGGTACATCTAGAGGTACATCTGGCCACATCTGCGTTCACTAGCAAGGAGTGGTACATCTGGAGGTACATCTGACCACATCTGCATTCACTAGCAAGGCAGTGGTACATCTGGAGGTACATCTGACCACATCTGCATTCACTAGCAAGTCAGTGGTACATCTGGAGGTACATCTGGCCACATCTGTGTTCATTAGCAAGGCAGTGGTACATCTAGAGGTACATCTGGCCACATCTGCATTCACTAGCAAGGCAGTGGTGCATCTAGAGGTACATCTGGCCACATCTGCGTTCACTATCAAGGCAGTGGTACATCTAGAGGTACATCTGGCCACATCTGCATTCACTAGCAAGGCAGTGGTACATCTAGAGGTACATCTGGCCACATCTGCATTCACTAGCAAGGCAGTGGTACATCTGGAGGTACATCTGACCACATCTGCATTCACTAGCAAGGCAGTGGTACGTCTGGAGGTACATTAGACCACATCTGTATTCATTAGTAAGGTTGTAGCACATCTGGCCACATCTGTGTTCACTAGCAAGACTGAAATGGGAAAATGCTAGAAGATGACTTGAATGGTCTCAGTTGCTGTTTTTTATTCCTCTATGCCATAAGACCCTGAAAAGGACACACTGAGTAATGTCTTCATCAGAGTTTCACTTTCAACTGTCAATCATGGCTCTCTAAATTGGGGCATCAACTAGGAAAGAAATGATGTTCCTGGAATCTTTGACAAAGCTGAACTGGCCAAGAGGCTCGCCAGCCTCTCGTGTTCCCTCTTTTGCCCCCTCCCTATGACTGACCTTCTGTTCTTTGAGAGCACATGAGTTCATCAATATTCATGAGTGCATCATTATTTAGCACTTCAGACTATGATAGGGGTGGGGCAAACACTTTAATATCAGCCATTCCTGAGCTAGTAAATTTACCAAAAGCAAAAAGGAGTTAAAATGACTTGTCATTGTGCTCGGTTCCCCCAAATTAGATTTATATGTAATATTATTTCCATAACATTTGAAGATGATGAAATTATAGCACAGCTCATCTTTTAGCGTTTCCTGCTGCAATGCAGATGTAATCCTTTACTTTTGACATATCCATGTTGGTGACATCAAGAAAGATTTTCATTCATTATATTTAATTGAAAAAATATCTTAAGAAAATAACAAGATGAACATCAGCAGTTTAGGCTTTTGATGTTGGATATGAGGCCAGTTCATGTAGCAGAAGACTCTGAGTAAGCTGCCTAACTTCATGTTACAAAATGCAGCATGCTTTCTGTATATGATATAAATATTGATATTCTGCAACCCACACTCATGGGAAGGGCTACCAGACTCTGTTGCAAAACACCACTCTTTCTGGCTTACATCATGCCTGCATGACATCAGATAGGATTAACTGCCAAGATGAACTGAAAGTGTTGAAATCTCATTTGTCAGAGTCTGGCAGGGCCAATCTGGGTGAGTCCAAATTTCTGTCCAAGGCTTTGGCATGGTTATGTCCAGTAGCACATCTAGGAGTGGATCTTTCCAATTTCAAATGATATTTCCATTAATTAGTCAAATCCATCAATGACCAGCCCAGCATACAAGAGCCAGAGCAGTTCATTTCCTAGGAATTCCAAGGTTAGGTCTTGAAGATATCCAAAGGCTTGTCACTTTATTTCACTGCTCTGCCTAAACTACACGTGATGGATGTCCTGCACCATGGGTGACACCTACAGCTTACAAGAACACCTCATAAAGTGTAGGAATGCGATTGTATGATAACAAAAAGGGCTGTGTAGTTCCATGTAAGCACCTCACAGCCTTTCTGTGCTGCCTTTAGATCTCAGGAATTGGACTGTAAATATCTAGATTGAAATCCAGTCAGAGCCCAGGTGAAGCAGTTCTAGGAAGAACAAGGCTCCTGGTCTTTCAGAGGACACTAAGTAGACACTAGGCATGGTAGTACAGGACTGTAATCCAAGCCCTTGAGAGGCAGGGGATAATCTCAAGTTTGAGGCCAGTTTAGAGCATATATCTAGATTCTGTCAGGTAAAAGAGGCTTGGGAGATGGCTCCTATTAGGTAGAAAGCTTGCCACATGGGAACAAGGACCTGAGTTTAGACCCTCAGCAGCCATGTACATGCTGGGCATGATGGCAAGTGCATGTCATCCCATGCTCAGGAGATAGAGACAGGCAGATTATCAGGGCAAGATGGCTGCCCAGACTAGCCAATCAGTGAACTCGCTCCCAATAAATATGGCAGAGTGGCTGAGGAAGACACCCAGCATTTACCTATGGCCTCCACATGTATGTGCACACACTTGTACAAGCTCACTCCCATATGAAAATGCATACACACACTCTCTCTCTCTCTCTCTCTCTCTCTCTCTCACACACACACACACACACACACACACAAACACACACAAAGGCTACTAATTAGTGCCCACATCTTTCTGGGAAAAAATGACATCTCTAGATATTTCTAAGTGAACAAACATGTTCATTGTGTATGAAGTTCTTTAACAAATCAAGTTGAAGCAATATTGTTATAGAGCTACGGTTCAAAATCCATTCATGGGCTGGGGAAATGGCTCAGTGGTTAAATGTGTTTGTTTGCAAAGCCTGCTAGCCCAGGTTTGATTACCCATGTAAAGGCAGATGCACAAAGCGGCACATGTACCTGGAATTCCTTTGTAGGAACAAGAGGCCCTGGCACACCCATACACATATTCATTCTCTCTCTCTCTCACACACACACATACACACACACAAATAAAATTTTAAAGGATTGAAAAAATAGGGCTAGAGAGATTGCTTAGTGGTTAAGATACTTGCCTGTGAAGCTTAAGGACCCAGGTTCAATTCCCTAGTGCCCAAATAAGCCAGGTGGACAAGACGGCACATGCATCTGGAGTTCGTTTACAATGGCTGGAGGCCCTAGCGTGTCCATTTTCTCTTTCTCTGCCTCTTCTCTCTCTCTCTCTCTCCCTCTCTCAAATAAATAAATAAAATATTTTTAAGTATTGCAAAAAATAAAATACACTCATGGCTCTTTACAGCAAGCTCTGGGTGATAAGCATCTCTCAGGACAACAAGCACAAACACCAGAAGAGAAAACTTGACCAAAAGATGTGGAAGGATGAGCTGGGACAACCTTCTGCCCCCACTGAGATTGGCCCCTACCACACGCATACTATATCAGTCCAAGGAAGCAACGGGAAATACTGGACACTGAGACTGGATGTGGGGAATTTCTCCTGGGGCTCTGAGTGTTGTGAACAAAACAAGGACCATGATGTTTTTGTTTACAGTGCATACAGTGATGAGCTGCCCTGCACCAAGACCTCAGTGAGGAAGCGTGTTGTGCTGGTTGACAGCTCACAGCACCATCAGTGGACTGAATCCCACTGTGTTCTGTCCCTAGGCTGAAAGAAGAAAGCCAACCTACACCTGAGGAAGAAGAGATTTTCAACAAAAAGCAATCAAAGAAAATTCAGAAGAAATAGATGGAAGGAAAAGAATGCCAAAAGAATAAAAAAAACAAAAAACAAAACCAACAACAACAACAAAAAACAGCAGTTCTATGAAGGAGCCTTCCAGAAGGCAAGCTTCTTCTGCATTGCCCCAAGACGTGGCCAGTGCAGAACAGCAAAGGACTATGTGCTAGAGCAAAAGCAAACACATCACCCTCAGTGCACATAGTAAAGATGTTCATTATTCTGTGTTTTGTGGTATCCACTCATACACTATATGAACAGTGTTTGTAAATGAGGCAGTTAGGCTTATCGGGGCCCCCAAAATTGAACTAAAAGTGCCTGAAGGTGAGAAATGTCCTTGGGCCTGCAAGAATATAAGAATATGTTTCCACTTATCTTTTTCCTTCTTTCTTTTTCTATTTTTTTTTTGTTGTTGTTGTTGTTTTTGTTTTTTCTGAGGTAGGGTCTCACTCTAGCTCAGGCTGGCCTGGAAAATTCACTCTGCAATCTCAGGGTGGCTTTGCACTCATGGCGATCTTCCTACCTCTGCCTCTCAAGTGCTGGGATGAAAGGCGTGCACCACCACAAGTCCATACACCTTCCACCTTGCTAGAGGTCAGAAATGGCAGAAGGATCTGGTCTTTCCTTGCCTTTTCTTCCATGAAGGAGTTCCTCTTTCCTGGCAGAGAAAAGGTTGTACCCTTCTGGGAGGGCTAAGATTCCTGGGAAGATGGCCCTTTTCCAGGAAGCCTGACCCCTACCTAGACATCTGGGGTGTGTGCTGAATAGACCAGTTTAGTCCTCATCCTGTGAACTCCCATGAAAGACCCCAATCTCAGTCTCTAGGGGGATTTTCCATTTTCCAGGACCCCACTCCTGCCCCCTCTTGGGTAGCAGTTCTGTATTCTTTCTTCCTCTTAAACTATATCCCTATAATCTCTAATATAAAATCTTTCTAAACTTTATCTTCTGGTCACTGATTCAGTGAAAGTTCTGTGTGACTAGGACCATTCGGCCCCTTAGCTCCTGAATATTGCCTACTCAATAGTGAAGAAAGGCTCTGAAAGAGACTCCAAGATGTCTCTGTCAAAAATATTCAGGATATTTTAACTAATCCATACTTGTGTGCCATTGTGGCTTAGAAAAGGCAATTTACTTAATCAGGGCCCATAGTTTTGAAATGTTGGGCAGATCTGAACCAGATATATCCAATGTCAAAATCTACTTGAGCCAGACAGAGCCAATATCCAGATCCTTCATCTATATGTTCCAGGTGATGATTTTTTCCCTAATATTATATGGAAGATTCACATAGGAGATTAACTTCCGAATGAATGGAGAGATGGGCCCTGTCTTCCAGTTGCCTGAACTAACTTCTGTCATGGATCATCCTCAAAAATTGTCTGTTATTTGCAGATTAAGATTCGCACACCATCCTCAGAGTGGGGTCAGAACAGTGTCACCTGTCAGCTGACAGGTGAGGCCACAGACTGCAGATCAAATGCCATCTTATCCTTAGGACTCAAGAGATAACGAGATTCCTGGACAATACTCCATGGAATCTCTACACAAGTGTTGTGTGGCACAGTTCCCTTCACCAGTGCACACCTGATAGATTGATGATGGGAAAGGAGGGCAGCATCTAGATGGTCTTCCCACGTAGGGAACCAGTGAAAACCCTCCTTGCCCTGCATTGTCTCCAGTCCTGCCCGGAACCCCACTTGCACTTCTAAGAAAAGCAGTAAATTTCAGTGCATCTGCATTGGGCAAAACTTGAAACATGAAAACAAGCTGTGTGTGCTGGGGAGTTGGCTCAGCAGTTAAAGGCACTTGTTTGCAAAGCCTGCAGGCCCAAGTTCTATTCCCCTGTACCTACATGAGCCAGATGAGCAAAGAGGCACATGTGTCTGGAGTTAATTGGCAGCTACAAGAGGCCTGGTTGCACCCATACTCTTTCTCACTCAAATACATAAAAATACCTTTTTAAAAAAAATGGTACAATAGTTGTCACTCCAATGTTCTAGGTCCTAATGTATAATGTACTGATTTTTCTGTTTTAACTTTGTTGGAACTTTGTACATGATGTTGTCTGTTAAGTGGAGAAATTAGACTATTAAGGTTGATTTCCACATCCCCTTCCTGGTTGGATGAAATATGTTGGAATGTGAAGCCTGGAGATGGTAGCGGGGGTGGGGGGTGAGGTAAAATGCATGACTTGCAAGCCTGAGGACCTGAGTTCAAGCCGCAGAACCCACATAAAAATGATGGTGGGGCTTGGGAGATGACTCAGCGGCTAAAGGTGCTTGCTTTCAAAACCTGCTAGCCTGGCCAGGCATGGTGGCTCACGCCTGTAATCCCAGCACTTGGGAGGCAGAGGTAGGAGGATTTCCATGAGTTCAAGGCCACCCTGAGACTACATAGTAAATTCCAGGTCAGCCTGAGCTAGAGCGAGACCCTACCTCAGAAAAAAAAAAAAAAAAAACAACAACTCTGGTGTACACACACACAAAAATTAATAAATGAACTATTTAAAAATAAAACAATGAAGGGCATGGTGACGTGTGTGCACAACACTTGCAATCCCAGCACTGGGGAGGTAGATACGAGCAGGTCCTTGGGGCTCCCTGGCCAGGCTCTCTAGTTTACTTTGTAAGTTCCAGGACAGCAGGAGATTATTGGGATCCAAAGTTAACTTTTAACCTACTCTACATCTGTCTTGCTAGCATAGTGCTAATCTGCAGCAGAATATACATTTTATTAACCTTATATATTATCTTCATATATTCTCTGCTGCTCTGTCTTGCTTAACAAGTTGGCCGTAATTTTCCTGCCTCCCCTGCGTGCACTTTATGTTCAGAATTAGCTACTACAATCTGAACCTTCACCTATAACCTTGAAAGTTAAGCAGATGTACTATTTAAAAATTACATCTCTATCTATCTATCTACATGTATGTAGTTTTTACATTGGTTATAGTCTTGTAACTCTGCTTCCCAGCCCCCATTTTCCCCAAGGGCTCTCCTCAATAGGATCCTTGATGTTCATTGTGGGGTAGTTAGGGACTCTTGTCAGTCTCTGTGTCTAGCAAAAGACAAGCCCTCTGTAAGCTGTGAGAGTCTCCACCTGGAGTTTCCACCCTGCGAGGCAGCTCAAAGACAATTGGAAAAAAGTGTGCCCAGGGCAAGAGAGACGGCTCAGCTGTTAAGGCACTTGCCTGAAAAGCCTATGGACCAAAGTTTGAGTCCCCAGTACCCATTTAAAACAAGAAGCACAAGGTGGTACATAGTCTTGGAGTTTGCAGTGTCTGGAGGCCCTGGTGCCTCTCTCTCAAATAGATTTTTTAATGTGTGCACAGCACTCAGGGGCACCACCTGAGGTTGTCCTACAGCCTTCACATGAACACATACTCGTGCTTGGGCATGTGCGCCAAGAGAGAAGAGAGAAGAAAAGGAAGAAAAGAAACTTCATGCCAAGTCCGCCAGGCAGATCCCACACAGACATCATTGCCTTTGGCTTTCGTGGTGTTGGTTTTAAATCAAGCCTATGTTTGGAAACTACCGTATTTTCCTATAAAGACCTAGCTTGCTTTGAAAACAGGAGGTGTAGAGCTCGGGCTGTATCTTCTCCCGTAGCTTCAGTGAGGAGTACGCCCTCTACACCAGTCAGGGTCCGTTGCTTCGGTGGAAGATTCAAGGTTTCCATGAGCCTTTATTATTTATTTGTTTATTTATTTTTAATTAAATTTATTAGTTTTCTTTTCAGCGGATACAGGCAGTTTGGTACTATTGTTTAGGCTCATCCTTGATCTACCCCCTCCCATTGGACCCTCCTTGTTGATGTAAATGGGTCGTGCATTGTGGAGTTAGCCCCCAGTTATTGGTATGATAAATGTCTCTGCATATCATGACCCAACATGTGACTCTGACATTCTTTCCGCCCCCTCTTCCGCAAAATTTCCCTGAGCCATGTTGGGTTCATTTGTGGTCTGTTTCAGTGCTGAGGTGTTGGGGGCCTCTGAGGCTCTGGCTTTCTGATTTGGTAAGAGTTGATTTTTCTCTGTGTTGGTCTCCTTCCCCTTTGTGCTGGTATCCAGTTCATCAGGAAAAATCACCCTTGCTTGTTTCGCCAATTGTCCTTAGTTTCAGTTGGGCCCCTTTTGAGGTATGTTGGGGCAGCTCTCTCCTTAGGATCTGCCTCTATCTGAAAAAGAGAAGCAGATTCTCCAATGGAGAGTAAGTTAGCACCTGGAAAATTGAGATAGCACTTACTTTTTTGATAGACAGTATGATAGGTGTAGGCCCTTTTATACCCCACGATTGATGGTAGCTTGATATTGGAGAGTGGGCTTATGTTTGGGTATGGTTCTGACTTGTTTCCCAGCTCCAGCTATGGGTCTCGTACCACTGAGGGGATCAGTTAGCCAAATCAAAAGCAGTTGGTTCCCCATCATGGCTATGTGCCACTATTGCACTTGTGTGGGCATCACATCAGGTTATTTGTTGCTAATTAGGTTAGACAATGAGTTGCTTGGACAGATATTGGTCATTTCCCCCAGTCGCCCATGTAGCACCTTCTGGCACTAGACACGCTGACTGTCTGGGGACTGACTCTCTCCTGGCTTCCAGCCATGCCGTTCGATTTTACGTATCAGCTGCGTATGGAGTATTCAGCAATAGGGTCTTACCACTGGCCTTTGGTGGGTCATCAAGTACTCTGACAGAAGTCTGTCATTGTTTTGGGAAACCTTGTAGGTTTCTCTGATCGAAAGCTCATTGTGGATGGTAGCCCCAAGCTGGTAGTGGGGGTTACAGGTCAGTGCCCACTAAGAAATTGATGAAAAACATAACTAATATACAAGAGTTAGAGAGGAGAGAGGTGGGAGGGATAGTGGGAGAGGGAGGGAGGGAAGATGTAGAAGATTTAGGTTAGGCTTGTTCCTACCCTCTCCAGTGTCTTGTGGTTCAGGTGTTTCCTGTAAGGGTCTAGTGAAGGTTCTCCATGAGCCTTTAAATTGCCAACTTGGTTGTCTGCATTCATTTGAAGATCTTTCCCCGGCTACTTCCTGAGTCTAATTACTAAGCAGCCTCTAGAGGGCGCCGTTGTACTGCAAACGTTGCAGACCACAAAGCACTCTCAAGAGTTACCAAGAGCACAGGGCTTAGGAGAACCTCCACTCACCTGGACGCTGCGGGGTGGCATCTTGTTACTCAGCCCTCTGCCCTGCCCACGCCCTCAGCTGCTCTGCTACAGGCCCTTCCTGAGGCATCTGCTAAGGTTCACTCCCAGGGCAAACCGGGCACTGGCTCCCCACTGTTCACATCTCTAGTAAGGACGCCTCAACCAGCAGTGTGAAGCAGTCTCGGGGGAGGGGGCCTGCCTTTCTCACCCCTCCTCCGCCTGACCCCCATGCAGCTGCAGCCAAGGGCTGCTCTGCTCTCAGCCCCTGGCTGGATCCCACAGTTCCTACCTGAGTATCGGGATCTCTGCTCTTCACTTGTATGGTACCCTCCCCCAATCCATCTACCAAGATGTCTACAAGTGCTGCCTCCTACTTGAACAATTTTGTTCGTTACAACCACCATCTCTCCCTCTCTCAACTTCCTCCACAGCCCTTGGGGACCACATTCCACCATGTGTTAGAGTTATGTTCTTGGCTAAATTTCAAGGGTAGTGGTAGTAAGTGTCATGCGCTAAGTCCATGCCACAGACAAGGTACACGATTAAATAATTTGTATTTAACATCACCCAGCCCTCAGAGACAGCCATGAGGCAGGTTTTACTGGGGGTTGTGGGAAACAGTGGTTAGCAAGGTGTCTGCCGCTTAATACATTGACAACTTCCCCTGCACCCATTTCCAGCTACCTTAATCCAAAATACTGTTGTCAAAGCAGCGGTGGGTATGTAGCTGCATGTGCTTGAGATGTGCATGTGTGTCCACATTGCTCTGCTCAAGTTTCCATGTTTACCTCCTGCTTCTCTCAGATGAAATCACACACAAGTAAGTACAATATTCTAATCATGCACTAATCATTCCTTTACGTTAGAAAAAACAGGTTTTAGATTAAATTTTAAAACAGCGTGACTTGAGAGAGTATTGTGTGTTATCTTGCTTCTTTTTCCCCCCATTTCTTTGGCCAGGTTACTGCTCAGCCATCTTAACAGAAAGTCCCCTTATCCTCCTAGAATTAACATTGCACCAGAGCTGACTGTACCCTGAAGTTACCACAGCCGTTGTCTCTGCCTACAGCTTCATCATAATTATTAAGCATTTGAGGTTTCAAATTATATTAGGTGCTCATGACTTTGGGGTTGTGGGGAAGTTATTGTGACTCTTGTTTATCTACCAGAATTTTAGAAAGAGTGGGCAGGACACAATTCTGTGGCCTCGTATTACTGTGGGTTTGAGTTCTGGCTTGTTCAACCCTTTGTAAAGCTTCCATGGGAAGTTGTCGTGACTGTACTTTTTCCTTTTTATGTCAACTAACACTTGAAACATAGTTTTCATCCTGAGATTATTAACTCACTATTCTAATGTGAAGGGCTCCAGTACTCTGCTTTCACCATGACTCATTTCCTTCCTTTTTATCCTTGGAGAATACTGTTACTTTAAGCCAAAGTGTTAAACTATGCAAAGAGGTTGACTCTTTCCAGTAATTGATACTCAGCAGTAGATTCATCCAAAGTGGGCTAGAAGTGGAGCTTAGTGGAAAAGACCTTGGGTTCAACTCCTAATAACAAAGGCAAGGAGTGGGGCAGGAACTAGTCCAAACTGTGGATATTTCAGCAGCAAAAACTTGCTTGATTATTCCTTAAGCATTTAATAGAAAGAAGGACATTAGACAAAAGGTAATTAAGAAGCAAGAGTGGCCGTGGTAGGTATGAGCGACCTCAGCTTGAGCCTCAAAGCATATAACTGCCCAGATTATGAAGCACGTTTGTTGAAACTACAGCAGAGAAGAGAAAAGTGAATGATAATTCTGAAGACATCGTTGGAGCCTGTACCAGTAACCTTTATGCGGCCATGACAAAATACCTGACCAAGCAATGTAAGGGAAGAATATTTACTTTGAGTCCCAGCTTTGGAGAGAGCTCAGCACTGTGGAGAGACAGGTCAGCTATGGAAGTGACTGTTCATGGCACTGTCCATGATGGCCAGAGTGTGTGCCAGACAAGAAGTGAAGAAAACAGGCCAGAAACAGCAGTGAGTGTAACAGTCAAAGGCTCATCTTAATCCCACCACCCAGAGCCCTCCTCCTCAGGGAGCCACAGCTTTCCAAATAATGGTACAGGCTGAGGACCAAGTGTTCAAAGATGAGCCTGCAGGGAACTTTCCACAGTCAAACCGCACCGGATTCCCTGGTGTCAGCTGTACTTGGAAGTTTTAGCTCAGTCTTGGGACATTAGGTAAATTAGCTATGACTTAAGTATCTGTCACCTTCCTAGACTACAGAGTTCACTCAGAGTGTGAACAGCACTGGAGGCTTTTGCTCCTTGGGGGTATCACTGTACACTTCCGCCTTGTATGGACTCAACTTGTTCTTTGAAGTGAAGGCTGGAAGTCTAAAGCAGTAGCAATTTCTCTTTTTTTAACATCTTATTGACACCTGCCAAGCATATACACAATTAACCATGATCATAATCCCCTCCTGCCACCCTCCTTCCCCCTTCCTCACCTCCCCGCCGCTGAATCCCTTCTTTTTGTTTTCTTCCAAATTGTCCATGTGCCATGCCACTGTGCTCGTGATTTCCCTCCAGGTCACGCAGGTCTTGTGCAGGTTTTCTCAGCCAGTGTAGGTTATGAGCGTCATGGCCACTGTGTCTGGAAGACAGTATTGTAAGCACTCCACCACTTCCTTTGGCTCTTACATTCTTTGTGCCACCTCTTCTGCAATGGTCCCTGAGCTTTGGAGGGTGTGATAGAGACATCTCTCAGTGATGAACATTCCACTGCCCCTTCTCGGTGCTTTGATGAGTTTTGAACCCCCAGTGGTTACCATCTGAAAGTAGAAGTTTCTCCAGCCATGGTGAGAGTGACATCAAATTGGCATCAATACAAGAATTTAGAGGGTACCTTGGTGGCATAACATATCCATTTAGCCAGACAACAGTAGTAGCTTGGTCCCTAGTACTTACGACCTTCTCAGCCATAGGCTTTTGACTAGATTTTCAGCACCAGGCATAGATTCCCTCCCGTGGAGTGGGCCTCAAGTCCCATTAGAGAGTACTTGGTCCCCTACAACAGACATGCCACTTGGCTGGCCAGCTGTGAAACTTGCAGATCCCTCTGTGAAGCAGTAGCAGTTTCTGACACTGAAATTATTTTATATGCCAAGATGCCAACATGAGAATAAAATCACTACGATGATATCAGACACCACATAGTGACAATCAGAAAATAAGTGGCTGAAAAATTATGACACTGTTATTGTTGGCAGTGTTTTTTTTTTTCTTTTGGCTTGGAATACTTGGATGTTAACATTACACTTAATAGCCCACATGACTATGCTGTTAAGTGTGCCTTCTAAATGTATGTATTCATGAGTTGAATACATTTATTTTTTACATTGAATTCATTGAATAGTAGATTTAAAAAATTAGTCTATAGCCTTATATGTTAGTAACAATTTAATTTTTTCATAACATAAACTACTGGCTATGAACATGTGTAAATGATTTCCTTACTCATCCTCTGCATTGATTTGGAAAGTTGCATAGAATTTATACATATGGACAAATATTAGGACATATGTCTGGTATGATAGCCCTCATCAAATCCCCTAATGACTGCATTTGAACTCTAAACACTTCCTTCAAATATTTTGTTTCATAATTCTTTCAGTGTATTTAATGAATTGGTATAAATTTGAAATTTATTTTAAAACAGTAAAAGTTATGTTAGTTTGAATTTAAATAATTATAATAAAATGAGACTAAAGGAACAAAAATAATAAATAATAAAAATAAAAAAATAAAATAATAAAAATAATTAAATTAATATTAGTTTTCTGTATAAATAATAACATTAATAAAGTAGTAACAGCACTACAAAGAACTTAGGAAATTAAAATGAAAAGTGAAACGAACCTGTTATTTATTTTAACAACATAAAAGTTTGTTTGTTTAATAAAATTTTTCATGACAATGGTCAGTCAATTAGTGTAAATGATTTGGGGACTAATGACTGTGTATAGTTTCAGCCATTCATTTTGTGTGCTATTTTTGCCAACGATATTCTAGCAAATTACCTAAATTATCTCGATTAGCTTTATGGATATGCTATTAGAGATATCTGGTTTGGGGCTGCAGAGGTAGGTACTGGTGCTTGCTGTGCAAGCATGAGGTTCTGACTGTGCATCTCCAGCCCCCACGGGAAGTGCTGGGTATTGTGGCACATGCTCCGAATGCTGGCGCTGAGGAGGCAGAAACAGGAAGATGCCTAGGGCTTGCTGGCCAGGTAGTTTAGCAGAATTGGTGAGCTCCAGGTTCAGTGAGAGAGCTTGACCCAGAAAATAAGGTGAAGAGCAACTGAGGAAGACACCCAACATTGCCCTCTGGCCTCCACACACACATGCATACATGTACATGCACACACGTGTGTCTAAATGCTTACAAACACACATTCACACTTGTGTGCACACCACACACAGGCAAAAAAGAGATGAACCATTTAAAAATATGTAGTTAGTTAGTTAGCTAGTTAGTTAAGGGAGAGAGAGAGAGGACATGCCAGAGCTGCAACAAAAGTGAGATGCATGTGCCACTTGGTGCATCTGGCTCTACTTGGATACTGGGGAATTGAACTCAGCCCTGCAGGCTTTGCAAGCAAGTACCTTTAGCCACTGGGCCATCTCCCAGCCTCAAGGACCATTTTCTTGACAAGGAGATTATTGCTTCTATTTCTGTCCTTTTTAATATGTTTTCAAACTATGCGGAAAAAATCCAAATATTCAACACCAGAGATATTCTCACAAATGACTTTTAAACAATTTACTCAAAGCACACAGACAGAATGTTGATGTAAAATTTAGCCAAAAATATTTTTGGCTTCAGTCTTAAATGGGGACATTTGTTCGTGCTTGTTCAACAGGCCACATGAATAAAACAGGAAGCACAATGTTTATTGCAGCTAAAACGTGTCATAGCTTTTCCTATGTGTCATCCGTGTAAAGTAACTCCTGTGCTAATTATTGTGAATGTAGAGATCACAAAACAAAAATGATAATGAAATTAGATTCACTCTCACTAGTATGTATAAGAAAATATAAGATTTCCCTGTTAGGACATATCTGAAAATGTCCTGAAATGCCAGTTGATACTAAGCTCTGTGGTGCTGACACTAGTGAAACTCTCTTCTCTTCCTTTCAGTACATGCATTTTTAGTAATTTGTCTTTCATTATCTGAGGTATTATTCAAATACTGTGTCTTTCCTTTGTTTTATGAGAGAGAGAACATGCGAGCAAGCCAGGGCCTCCAGCCACTGAAGTCAAACTTTAGACATGTGTGCTACCTTGTGCCTGTGTGTGACTTTGTGTGTTTGCATCATCTTGTGTGTCTGGCTTACATGGGATCTGGAGAGTTGAGCATGGGTCCTTAGGCTTCCCAGGCAAGTGCCTTAACCGCTAAGCCATCACTCTAGCCCCAAACACTGTCTTTTCAAATATATAGGTAGATATTCACATTTCAGTTCTATTGAAAACTTAGAGATGCAAAATATGATATCTTGGGGCTGGAGATGTGGCTTAGCGGTTAAGGCACTTGCCTGAAAAGCCTAATGACCCATGTTCAACTCAGATGTGATATAATCCAGATGCACAAGGTGGTGCATGCATCTGGAGTTTGTTTACAGTGGCTTGAGGCCCTAGTGCACCCATTCTTTCTCTCTCTCTCTTTTCCTGCCCCCATCAAATAAATAAATAAAAATTTAAAATGTGACAGCTTAAACCTCAACAATATCGTGTCAATGAGAATACTCACCTGTTGCTTACACAATTCTGTCACAAAGCTGCACATTACAGACTTGCCAAAGGCCCTATTTAGAACAACAGCAGAATCTAATGATGTTATAGGAACCAAAACACAATTTTATAAAATTATTTTTCTATAGTCTCAGTTATTATCAATGTCATATTATTTTCCTCCTCAAATTTTAACTTTGAAAATTATTTTAGTATCAAAAATTGCTATTGTTTGAACTCAAAGAATAGAAATATCACATATTAAAAAGAGAGTTTTGATTCTAATCATAGGTCAGAAACTGAAGCCAGAGTATGGAGAAAGAAGGGAACTTGTCTGGATCTCTGCCTTAAGAACAAAGGTATTATGGTTTCATGAGAACACGTTTGGAGCCCTGAGCTAGGAAATCTCTGATGTATTTGTGAACAAAGATTAGATAATCAATTTGTACCAGTCAGTCAAGGGTCTCAGTAAATTTAAAAAAAAAAAAAAAAAGCCCACTCCAGGCTATGCGTAGAAGTAGTTAACTTTAAGAAACAAGACCTTGAAGAGAGATCAAGGAAGAGATGCTGGGGACTCAGACATTATTCATATGGTAGAGGAACATAATACAAATACAAGGCTGTGAGATCCAGTGAAAAAACAAAGAAGAGAACCAGTGATCTTCGTGAAATAAAGCTGAGTGAAAACGCAGGATAATTGATAGAGAATTTAATGTGACGACCTCATAAAAATCTTATGAAACTCATGAAGAATGAGAGTCCACAGACCTAGGAAATGTGGGATTCATACTTAAGTAATTAGGGGAGTTACAATATAAAAACACCTCTTAAGCCAGGTGTGGTGGCACACGCCTTTAATCCCAGCACTCCGGAGGCAGAGATAGGAGGATTGTTGTGAGTTCAAGGCCACCTTGAGACTCTATAGTGAATTCCCAGTCAGCCTGGTCTAGAGTGAGACCCTACCTTAGGGAAAAAAAAAAACAAAAACAAAAAAAAAAACACCTGTTAGAAGCTGCATGCTATAGTTAGGGATATAGTTCATTATTAAAAACAGAGTAGAAACTTGAAAAGGAGATAAGTAAAATTCTTATGCTTAAACAATACAAGCTCCGCGACTGAAACAAGCCCTGTAGGTTGAAGACATATTGGACGGGTCACAGCTAAAGAGAGAATCAGTGATATGAGGAAAGGTTTCAGGAAGACATCTGCAATGCAGAGCAGAAGGAGAGATGGAAGGCATAAAATCTTCTGATTTCATGTGAATTCTAAGAATAGAGAAGAGATTAACCATTCCAGACAATATAACAGAGAACCAGAACCAAAACTGGGTAGGGGTCTGTAAGGTGAAAATGCACACCAAGTCTTAAGGACACGAGTGTGACCAAATTACAGCAAAAGTATGACAGCATAGCCAGGCGTGGTGGCGCACGCCTTTAATCCCAGCACTTGGGAGGTAGAGGTAGGAGGATCACTGAGAGTTCAAGGACACCCTGAAAATACATAGTGAATTCTGGGTCAGCCTGACCTAGAGTGAGACCCCACCTCGATCAAAGCAAAAACAAAACAGTATAACAAAATAAAGGATTAAAAAATCTCTTCAAGGGCTGGAGAAATTGCTCAGTGGTTAAGGCACTTGCTTGTGAAGCCTAAGGACCCAGATTCAATTTCCCAGTACCCATGTAAAGCCAGATGCAAAAGAAGGTGCATGCATCTGGAGTTCATTTGTTGTGGCTAGAGGTCCTTGTCTCTTTCCTTGCAAATAAATTAAATTTAAAAATACCTTAAGCTGGGCATGGTGGCACACACCTTTAATCCCAGCACTCAGGAGGTAGAGGTAGGAGCTTTGCCATAAGTTCGAGGCCACCCTAAGGCTCCATAGTGAATTCCAGGTCAGCCTGGGCTAGAGTGAGACCCTACCTTGAAAACCCAAAAAACAACAACAAAAAAACCTTAAAATGTGCCTGTTTGCAAACCCTGATGCCCTTGGGGTTCAGTACCCCAGCCATCTACATAAGGCTAGATATAAAAAGTGGTTCAAGCCCCTGAGCTTCATTTGCAGTAGCAAGAGTTCCTGGCATTCTTACACATGTGCACGTGCGAGCACACACACACACACACACACACACACTTTTTATAAATAATATACTTAAATCCAACAAGATGTTTTGCCTGAAAAATAAGTAAATTAGAATGTCAGTAAGTTTCTCATCAAAAAATAGCTGATGAGAAATTATAATGCAATAAATGTTATAATTTTAAAAACAACATGTTCAGGATATTTAGAGACAATCATTGCTTTAAAAAATTCTATGTCCTTAATAAGACTAAAATACTCAAACACAAAGGGTCTTAGAACTTTCCAGCAAATCTCAAATAAATTATTGTTCACATTTATTTATGAAAAATTCAGCACAATTTTATATGTTGGATTAATTTCATGTTTTTATAAAGAATAAACATAGTATACAAGGGTAAGTGAATAGTTTTCTGGAAAAAATACATATAGTTTAAAAAATATATACACCTAGTACTGTCTACACAAGACCCTCATAATTGGATGCTTTAGTGCGTTGAGACTGTTCAGACTCAAGGAAATGGACGGAATTCATTTTTAACTGTGATATGAACATTTGGGAAGCCATGAATGGGATTTTATGATTTAGAGAAGTATATGTTGTTGTTAAGTTGAAGAGAGCTGTATCTGTGAAGATTAATTTTGGTTGTCTACTTAATTGGAATGAGAAATACTTAGAAAATCTGTAAGACACACCCCTGGGTCTGTCTCCAATGGCATTTCCAGAGACAATGAAATCATGAGGACTCTGACCTAATCAATGACCAGTTCCTAGATTGATTCCTAACATGAGGAATACTTGTTGGTGGCAAGTGGTCAGAAGTGGGACCATTGGAGGAAGGAGGTCACTGGAGTCATGTCCTTAAGCTTCTGTCTTCCCCTGGTGTCTTCTGTCCTGCTCTTTCTCAGCTTCTTCTCCATCATGGTACCAGCTGCTCACCCCCTTGCTGTGATGGACTGAACTCTCCAAAACACTCTGAAAAAATTTGTCCTTCCTCGGGTTGTTTCTGTCAGATATTTCATCACAGTAAGACAAACGTCACCTAGGCACTAAACTGCTCTCATCTATATGATCTATGATTTAATCAATGCTGATCTTTTCCAATGGTTGATGGGACTTGTTCTTTAATTCTTTTCAAGCTTTCCCACTACATAATGAAGACATAATCTGTGACTGCCCTTCTTGCAAAATCTACATTAAACAATGCAGGGTTTGCAATTTTTCATTTCTACAAAATGTTATTTACTACTACAAAACAATTGAAAAACCCACAATGAGAATTAAGAATATATTCCAGCAGGTTAAAAACTACAGTAAGGGCTGGAGAGATGGTTTAGTGGTTAAGCACTTGCTTGTGAAGCCTAAGGACCCCAGTTCAAGGCTCAATTCCCTAGGACCCGTGTTAGCCAGATGCACAAGAGGGGCACACATCTGGAGTTCGTTTGCAGTGGCTAGAGACCCTGATGCGCCCATTCTCTCTCTCTCTCTCTGTGTGTCTCATTCTCTCTGTGTGTCTGTTGCTCTCAAATTAATGAATAAAAAGAAACAAAAAAATTAGCCAGGTGTGGTGGCGCACGCCTTTAATCCCAGCACTCGGGAGGCAGAGGTAGGAGGATTTCCATGAGTTCAAGGCCACCCTGAGACTCCATAGTGAATTCCAGGTCAGCCTGGGCTGGAGTGAGACCCTACCTCGAAAAATCAAAAAATAATAATAATAATTAATTAAAAATACTCCTTAGCCCAACATTCTCTTCTAAACATTAAAAAAAAAAAAATACAATGACTTTAATTCCAGAACTCCAGAGGCAGAGGTAGATGGATCACTCACTATGAGTTCAAGACCACCCTGAGACTACATAGTGAATTCCAGATCATTCTGGGCTAGAGTGAGACCCTACCTCAAAAACAAAAATAAAAAAGAAGAAAAACACCACAATGAGAATTACGAACATATTTCAGCAGATTTAAAACCCAAGAGAAAATAGATGCTGTAAAAGGAGACATGAGGATAAAGTAAATCAGACATGGATGTTGGTAAATAAAGAATGAAATACATACTAAACATAACTGGGGGCAGTATGAAGACGCTGCAACAGGCACTCAAATACTACAGGTAAATCACAATGCAAGCTGAAGGGACAAATCGGGGAAAAAAGTTCAAAGGTGCCATATTTGTTTTAAAAAAATATTTTCTAACAAAAGATCATATTACAAAATTATAAAAACTAAAAGTGACTAGAAAGCTTATAATTAAAAAATATCATTAAGTAACTGTTAGGATAAATGTCATACCCCACTTGTAAAATAGGAGAGCAAATAAAATATACTATAGAAGTTTCTTTTGGTCAGTAAAAGCACAAAGAAATATCTTATTGCATAAAAAATAAAATCATAGCCTATAGTGGTGGCGCATGCCTTTAGTCTCAGTACTGGGGAGGCAGAGGTAGGAAGATCATTGTGAGTTCATGACTAGCCTTGAGCTACAAAATGATTACAGGACAGCCTGGGCTAGATGGAGACTCTACCTCAAAACAAAGAGAAAACAGATAGTAGAGATAAGTTGAAATATATTATGATGTATGATTATTATGAACAACTGCAATTGGTGATAGGTGAGAATAAGTTGAGATGGAACATAAGAGTATAACCTGATGGAAATATGACCAATATACAACATGTTAAAAATATAAATAAATCTAAAGAAGGCAGAGCACAGACACCTGAAGTGGTTCTCGGATCTCCACATGGGTACCGTAGCATGTGTGGCCCTAACTGTCCCCCCCCCCCACCGACACACAATGTACTTTCAGAAAGAAAAAATAAATTACAAAGTGAAATTCAAGCACTCAGTTATGTAAGAATGATACACAGAACCACCAAACAACAGATCATGAGGTATCAGATCAGAACTGAAGAGAGGTGATAATGATCAGTAATCAGTATGTGATGTGTAGCCAAGAGTTTTAAATGGGATTAATAGGAGCATTGTCTAAAAGTACAAATAATGATGCATGTAAACTGTGATAATCTTGAACTTTTATTTACCCAATAACCCAAACTTTACAAAAGCTGGCAAAATTACCAAAAGAAATAGGGAAATATGTGATAATGGTTATTTAAAAATCCTCTCAAAAATTATTGTATATGCAAATAAGCAGAGAGTATACACAAAGCTTGAAAAACACAATGTGTTTAATCAAAAGATATACGTGGTACCCCACAGAGAGGTGCAGACACCCTTTTCTAGCATCTGTGTGAACTTGACATTCAATGAGCCTTTCATGGGTACTGTAACATTTAGATAAATTTAACAAGTTCCTGTGAGTCATTTAATTTTGTTTTATTTTTCTAGATCTTCTTGGGTTTGCCATCCATAACTAGTTTATTGAAGCTATTTTCTTCTTTGCATCTAAAAGTTGGTCACTGATAAGAAGTTTGATTAGCTTCTGTGTTTGACTAGATTGCTGACAACGTTTGCCTCAGTTTTTCTGTGTCCAGTCACGTAGCCCCAAGGTCTCCTGTGTTGTCTTTGAGAACTGAATTACTATTACTTCAAGCCTTGCAAGCCACTGTTCTTATCAATATGTTTTGTTTAGTTATGTTCTAAACCTTCCATTCTTTCTCTTAACCCTATCTTCCTGTCATAACATAGAAGTGTTTTAACTAACAACATAGTGAGTTAGACAGAATTTAGATATGACTTTAATCTCATTGTATATTACATACAGTGGGTGGGGGGGGGGAGCTGCAAGGTCAAAGGCAAGGCTCTAACTATTTCTAATTCTAGCAAGAGCCTACACTGCCTGGTGTGCACAGATCCAATGCCAAGAGAGGCTGGGTGGGAGGAAGGGAGAGAGAAGAGAGGGAGACAAGGAAGGAAGAAGGGAAGAGGAAGGGAGAAGGGAGGGAGGGAAGAAGGGAGGAAGTGGCCAATTTCAAACCACCCTTGAATGGATTCTGAGAACTTTTCCTGTATAACATCTTAAGTACTTTTGTTATTAAAGAATTTATGTTCAGGCCTTAGCAGGTTTCACGCCTGGCTTTAAACCACGATTTAAGCTTTAGTTTTTATTTTATTTTCAATAAAATATAAATTAAGAAAGAATAATAGTTTCTCTTCCACATAGGGGTTTACAAGGATCAAATAGGAATAGCATAGTGAAATAGCTCAGATTGGATGATTTAACCTACAAAAATTTATTTTCTCACAGTTTTTGAGATTAAATGTTGGAGATCAGGGTATCAGCAGATTCAGATTTCTTTTCTTTTTTCTTTTTATTTTGTTGGTGGGGGGGGGGTGTTTTGAGGTAGGGTTTCACTCTAACTCAGGCTGACCTGGAATTCACTATGGGGTTTCAGAGTGGCCTCGAACTCACAGCGACCCTCCTGCCTCTGCCTCACAAGTGCTGGGTCTTTTTCTTTTTTTCTTTATTTATTTCCTTCCTTCCTCTTTTTTTCTTTCTTCTGCCAGATAAACCATATTACACTGTAAAAACAAACTAAGGATGTAGCCTGTGAAAAATATGTTCAGAGCAACTTTCTAAAATTAAAAATACATAACCACAACTGTAAGATTTTTAAATATACAAAAATGTTAAATATAACTTTTCATATGTGGGATACATTATTATAAAACTGACATCCTCAGAGCTAAGTACTAACTCTTTGTCCACAGACTTCAGGGGAGATAAGAGATGTTAATTTTAATGAGCTACTTTTAAACTGTATTAACCACTGGGGCTGGAGAGATGGCTTAGCCGTTAAGCTCTTGCCTATGAAGCCTAAGGATCCTGGTTCAAGGCTCGATTCCCCAGGAGCCATGTAAGCTAGATGCACAAGGGGACGCATGTGTCTGGAGTTCATTTGCAGTGGCTGGAGGCCCTGATGCACCTATTCTCTCCTTCTCTCTCTCCCTTTGTCTGTCTGTCACTCATAAAAAAAATAAAAACAAACAAAAAAATCTATTAACCACTGAAATCAATATAATTAGCCTAACTAGTTGAGATGGTAAAGAATGAGAAAATAGGTATATAGCATCTCCATATCCAAAGGGAATACATTCAAGACTCCCAGGGTAAGTCTGAAAACAACAAAAATACTGAATTTTCTATGCACTGTTTCTTATATGTGAATAGTTTATTAATTGGAAACAAGAGGCTGGCAATAACAAGTAATAAAAAAGTAGAACAATTATAGCTCAACGTGCTGGCACATGCCCATAATCCCAGCATTCCAGAGGTTGGGGTAGGAGGAGTGAGAGTTCAAGGCCAGCCTGGGGCTACAGAGTGAAACTGTCTCCAAAAGCAAAAGCAAAACAAAACAAAACAAAACAAAAATAGTCCAAGCAAACTGAAACATGCTGTTAAAAAGTCACACGAAAAGTTTCTCAAGTATCTTCTGTCCTCACACATCTTATGGTGACATGAAGTGATGCCTTGTCTGTGTGACGCGATGAACGGAGGTGGATGAAGGAAGCGCAGTGACATAGTGTTAGGCGACCACATAAAGGTGGGTAAACACACTTGTCAGTGACCCAGCTAGCGCAGGGACAACACAACATCCATGGGGGAAAGGGATGATTCACCCTGTGAGAAGAATGGGATAGGATAGGGGCAGATCTCATCCTGCTTCCTAGATGGCATGCATTTTCAAACACATTAGTTATTTCTGGAATTTTCCATGTAATATATTTGGCCATGGTCAACCCTGATTAGTGAAGTCATGGAGCGTGAAACTGTAGGTATGGAGGGACTACTGTGCAAGTAATTCCTTATAAGGTTACAGTTGACATTTTGCATCAGTTACAGTTTAATAGCAGCAATAAAATCATGTAGTTGATAATTAGATATAAATGAAAAAAATGTATAATTTTGTGAGTATCTGTTATAAGTGTGAGTTGACCTGTGACTTTATAAGCAGCTATAGTACTTATAGAACTTATAGATTTCTTCATCCGCCAGGCTGTCCAGACTGTTGCTGTTGTGATGTGTGCTTTCACAGGTTCTACTTGAGACTTTGATGTTGTTTGATGACTGAGCTGTGCCCTTGAACAATATTAGGCTGCAAGTATGCAGCTGTCCAAAAACTTGGTAATGTTTATGCTTTCTGAAAAATATTCTAAAGTAAAACCAGTTCAGGCGTATGAACTTTGTCTTATAGCATTTATAACACACAACTGACGTCAATTCAGGAACCAAAACAAAGACGGATGTCATGCTTCTGAATAAACAAACACCAAAGTCATTACATTCTTTCTTTTGGTCCTTCGTGCTTAGATTTACAGCACAATATTAATAGCTAAAAGCAAAATTAGTTACCATATAGTACTTAATGGCATTTGTTACCATTAAGTATGCTCTTATATTTTCAGCCTGAGCCACCCAAAGAAAGAAATTAGACATTTAAAAATATGACATCCTGTTATATAACTCTCTCTTTTTTTTAAAGAAAGAGATACTGCCCACTCTAAATTGTGAAAAGTTGGTGTTTATAATTAAATGTTTTTCTGATACTCTAACAATTACATATGCAAAAACATTGTTTAAACTGTTGTGACATTGCAATACTCCCCACAAAAGAGGAAATTTATATTAGTCTATTTTTGTTTATTTTGTAATAAAATAAAAGAGCCCCCTCTGACATTTAGCCATATTCTATTTATCTGTAATGTTTGTCATGGACAAAGATTGTTTCTTCATGTGTGTGTGTGTATATTTAGAGAATGTGGGCAGACCATCTCTTGAACATCTACTTTCTGTACACCAGATATTCTCTTCAGTACTTTGAATATACGAGGTTATTCGAACCTCAGGAGTTTACCATGGCACATGTTCTATTGTCACCATTCTACAGATTAATCTGATTCCAACTTGTTAACCGACTCTGGGTTAGTAAGGAAGGAAGCTGAAACTCAAGAAAGGAGTTTAAAAATAGAATCATTAGCAGGATCAAGACTCCAAAAGGTTTCCAAGACTTCACACAAAATTGCACTTAAAGCATAGACAGCAGCTATGATAGTATCACACACACACACACAATGTATTTGCATTCATGTTTCTGGGCTTATAACTTTTTTCTGAAGGAAAGCCTTAGAAACTAGAATTTCTAGTCCCCAAGGCAGGTCAGACAAGTTCTAGCCTTCCTCCACCTCTCTTTTTGGAGCTTGCCATTAAGAAATCACTTGAGCCTCTTCGTTATTTTAGAAGGGGTCTTCTCCATAAAGGTAGGAGGGATGCTTCACAGAGTTCAAGAAAAATACTAATGCAAACAGGCCCTTCCGGGTTCCCATACCTAGTCTTTTTTTTTAATTTATTTTATTTTGTTTTTAAAATTTGTTTATTTATTTAAGAGAGAAAAAGAGGCAGATAGAGAGAGAAAGGGAGAGAATGGGTACGCCAGGGCCTCCAGCCACTGCAAACAACTCCAGATGCATGCACCATCTTGCACATCTGGCTTATATGTGTCCTGGGAAATCAAACCTGGGTCCGTTGGCTTTGCAGGCAAGTGCCTTAACTGCTAAGCCATTTCTCCAGCCCCATACCTAGTCTAAACAATAGTAAACAATGGAGTCTCCATTAAAAATAAAAAATAGAACAAAGGACAGGGCTTGAAAAACCTTGAATAATTGAACAGTAGATGGTCTTAAAGGACCTGAGAGGCAGTAGGAGCTGGATGCCTCTTCTCCTCAAGCCTTATCTATGCCCGTTTCCTTTTGAAACACTGTTCATTCTGAATTGGTAAAAGTAGGTCCTTCTCTGAGCCTCATCAGACAAGCAAGCAAATTAATTGACCCTAAGGAGTAAGTTGTGGGAACCCCAGGTTAAGGCTGAGTTAGAAGCCCAGTAAGACTTACCTGGAGTTTGCAACTGGCATCCAAAGTAACAGAGACAGTCTTGGGGACACTGCACTGAACCTGTGGAACCGGGCACTCTCTTTGTCATTCCTGAGCTGAACTGGAGTAGAGGGCACCCTCCCCCCAGCTTGGATGTGCTACGGAAGTAATCATGCGATTGCTTGTGGGAACAAATCCCCATGTACTTTGAGACTTAGTTAATTAGTCAATTGTGGTGTGAGAGAAAAGTCACTGTTTCTCTCAATACAATAATCTGCCCTTTCTCCACCTAAAATCAAGGATGGGAGAGCATCTGCCCTTTGGGGTGCCTTGCAGCCTTGACCTCCACTGCTAGAGCAACTCCTGGAAGGCGCCATCTGCTTCGTCTGGACTCTGCCGCAAGAATCTGTCCTCCGCTCATCTGAGACGTCCCATCTGCTGCTCCCGCCCATTCCTGCGGCGGCCTTGGTGGCCCGCCCCACCTGAGACTGCTTCGAATCCGTCCTCAGGCTCTGCGAGGGCTTGCTTCCTCAAGCAATCCTGCCACCAAAGCACAAGTCTGAGTCCGCTCTTGGGATACGTTTGATACTTACATGGAAGAGACTACTTTCCAACATCAGTCCAACACTGCTGGGACTGTTTCGAATGGCAATGATTCAGAGTCAGACTAGGTTCACAGGGCTGATGGGGTTGTCTTACATACCCTCCTGACCAAGAATTTTGCAAGAGATGTAAAGGAACTTGTACAGGGTAAGTTTAAATACCACTAAAAGTATAGAAATAAAACAAATCTAATAAGTTTATTTTTAATTAAAATGTTTATGGTTAACAAAGTCCAGTGAGTATAATAATAGTTATTACATGTTCTCCGTTTCCAGTTGCAAACTTATTGGAGCCACAAATACTTCTCAAGTGCTTTTCTTTTTCAATGAAGTCTGCAGAATTCCACCAGACAGGTCTGGTCTTAGACTTTCTTTAAAAAAAAAAAAAAAAACAAAAAACAAAACAAAACCAAAAAAAACTATGAGAGAGGCTCCAAGAAGAAAATAAATTCACTGATATGAATAATGATGGCCTGATTTTAATATCACTAAGAAGGAACTTTTTTAAAAGTATTTATTTATTTTAGAGAGAGAGGGAGGGAAGAAAGGGGAGAGGAAGAGGGAGAGTGAGAGAGAAAGAGAAAGAGCACGGGTGTGCCAGGGCCTCTAGCCATTGCAAGCAAACTCCAGATGCATGTGCCATTCTGTGCATCTAGTTACGTGGGTACTGGGAAATCCAACCCAGGTCATTAGGCTTTACAGACAAGCTCCTTAACCAGTGAGCAATCTCTCTAGCTGCATGGTGCCTTTTTAAAACAACAACAACAAAAATAATAAGATTATAAGGGATGCTTACAGGTAAAAGAAAATGAAAACCATGCTTTTGGGTAAGTGAAAAGCCAGTGACCCTGGGGTGGAGGCAAAGGAGTAATGAAAGGTTTGCTTTCAGCAAGGAGATTGCTGGACTTAGTTTGTACACCAGTGCTCTCCTCAAACAGAGAAAGCAGAAGCTACTATTGGGAAAACTGCTACATTCAAGACATCATCACAGGTGGAGGTGGGCACATGTTTGACCATGTTCAGTTCAGGATCATGATTACTTATGCTAAAGAAATGATGGCTGGCCCAAATACCTCTGGACAGAGAGCTTAGCATCATGATCAGTGGTTTTCTCCAGGCCACGTTAAAGACTGAGCCAAGTGTCACTTGGAATCAGGTGTCGCGATGCTTCCAGCATTGCTCTTTATGTTCAGAATCGCTTTGGCAACCAAGGGGTCTTTTGTACTTCCATATGAATTCTTAGATTTTTTCTATTTCTATGAAGAATTATATTGAAATTTGATTGCAACTGCATTGAATTAGTAGATTGCTTTTGGCAGTATGATTTTTCATCATCTAGTGGCTTTCTCCATTTCTTAGGATTTTAAGATTTTCATTGTAGCAGTATTTCACTTCTGTGGTTAGGTTGATTCCAAAGCATGGTATGTCAGGTGCGGGTAGAAGGGGGCAATTATGAATAGAATTGTTTTTCTTGATTTCTTTCTCAGCATATTTACTGCTGGTCTATAGGTAGGAAAGCTACTGATTTTGCCAAGTTGCTCTAATGGAGTTCTAATCTGCCACTTTATCCAGAAATCCCCATCACAATTAATGTTAATTCCTTGTCATATCTTAATTCTTTTTGCAATATTGTTATTATTTATTTGCAAGCTAAGATAGATAGAAGGGAGACAGAGAGAATGCATTCACCAGGGCCCCTACCCACTGCAAATGGACTGCAGATGCATGTGTCACTTTGCGCATCTGGCTCTACATGGATGCTGGGAATTGAACCCAGACCTGCCAACTTTGTGGTCAAATGTCATTAGCTGCTGAGCCATGTCCCCAGTACCATTCCTGAGTTCTTGTTTAGCCATTAGGGGGATTACAGGGACAGGCCCCTGTACTTACAAGAAGAAAAACTATTAGTAATGTACTTCAAAATTGTTTCCTTGGGCTGGAGAGATGGCTTAGCAGTGAAGGTGCTTGCTTTCACATCCTAAGGATGCTTGTTTGACTCTCCAGGTCCCACATAAGGCAGACACACAAGGTGACACAAGTGTGCAAGGTCACACGTGCACAAGATGGCACGTGTGTCTAGAGTTTGATCGCAGTGGCTGGAGGACCGGGTGTGCCAATTCTCTCTCTCTCCCCCCTCTCTCTCCATCTCTTGCTCACTTTCATAAAAAAATTATAAAAATTATTTAAATTATTTTTTAATTTCACCTTGGACTCTGGAGAAACTTACCAAGACCAGCCAAAATCACCAAGTAGCTTAGGCTCAGTCTTTAACATGGCCTGAAGAAAACTTTGCTAGCCGTGATGCTAAGCTCTCTGCCCAGAAGTGTTTGTGCCAGCCATCATTTCTTTAGAATGTGTAATTATGACCCTGAGCTGAACATGGTCAAGCATGTGCCCACCTCCACCTGTGATGATGTCTTCCACATATGAATGTAGAAATTTCCCCTATAATAGCTTCTGTTTTCCAATCCCCTGCTGGTCCAATCCTGGATCCGTCTAAGAACATATGTGAATAGCTACTGATCTACAATGGTCACCAAGGGGAGGAGAAAACTAGTTCATTGTGTCGAGTGGGGTGTGGTATAGCTCAGTACAGGAGAGGTCCCACATTTCTAAAGGTTGCTAACTGCATTGTGTAGGAGAAGGCACTGTTGACTGCATAAGCCAAACAGTGTCCCAGGTAGTAAAATTATTCCCAGCCTCAGGTCACTGGTTTTTCTTTCCACTTTGAGCCAGTCTTGTTAAACCATCTCCCTCTTTCTTAGGTAACTGGCAGTTTGGTGTGGGAAAATGGTGGCTTTTTGGTTTGCAGGCTTCTGTGAGTTTGATTTGGGTGGCAGTTCCTGTACTGGTTCAGATCCGATGTCCCCCTACACTCCTGTGATTCCAATGATTGTCTCCAGCTGGGGGCAGTTGGGGAGTTGGAGTTCTGCTGGAGGAGGTGTGCTACTAGGGGTAGACCTTGAGGCTCATTGGCCCCCAGTTTGCCAGTGCTAGCTCAGCTCATTCTTTTTTTAAAGAATATTTATTTATGTGAGAGAGAGAGAGAGAGACAGACAGACAGACAGACAGACATAGAATGGATAGGCCAGGTCTTTTAACCAGTGCAAATGAACTCCAGACACATGCACCATCTTGTGCATCTGGCTTATGTGGCTACTATGAAACTGAACCTGGGCCCTTAGGCTTCACAGGCGAGCACCTTAACCACGAAGCCATCTTGCCAGCCCTAAGCTCACTCTTTTGCTGCAAGATTGCGATGTCCAGCCTCTGCTACACCATCTTTCCTGACATCATGAAGGGTCCTCTCAAGTTTATAAGCCAAAATAAGCCTTTATCCCCGATATGCTGCTTTTGGTCAGGTGTTTTGTCCCAGAAACATGAAGGTCACTGTAATAGTTGTCAACTATACATAGTGCACTGCTTTGGGCTTCTTGTCCAGCTTCTGTGATTCACATTAGGATCTGCCCCCAAACATGGGCCACTGTGAGATGAAATGTCAGCATGAATCCTCTACCTTGGGGATCTATTCTAAACTAAGAAGATGTTACTTTCTTGTAGGACTTGGGCTCTGTACCACTTTAAAAGTTTTTTTTGTTGTTGTTTTATTTTTATTTATTTATTTGAGAGCAACAGACAGAGAAACAAAGGCAGATAGAGAGAGAGAATGAGTGTTCCAGGGCTTCCAGCCACTGCAAACTAACTCCAGAAGCAAGCACCCTCTTGTGCATCTGGCTAACGTGGGTCCTGGAGAATTGAGCCTCGAATCAGGGTCTTTAGGCTTTACAAGCAAGTGCTTAACCACTAAGCCATCTCTCCAGCCCTCTGTACCACTTTTTTTAAAATTGTTTATTTTTATTTATTTATTTGAGAGCGACAGAGAGAAAGAAAGAGAGAGAGAAAATGGGTGCCCCAGGGCTTCCATCCACTGCAAATGAACTCCAGATGCATGGGCTCCCTTGTGCACCTGGCTGACGTGGGTCCTGGGGAATTGAGCCTCAAACTGGGGTCTTTAGGCTTCATAAGCAAGCACTTAACTGCTAAGCCATCTCTCCAGCTGGCTCTGTACCACTTTAAACCAGAAACATTATTAACCTCAGTAGCTTACTCAAGTTAAAGCCAACAGGCTCAAGTAGAAACGAAGGCAGAAGTGAAGAGAGCTGCGTACCTGGAGGGAGGTCAGAGGGTCCCCAAAGCACAGGGAGGCACCACGAGGGGATTGTCAGGAAGAGGGGTGAGTTGATGATGAGCATGAGGGAGAGGACAGATATATACGGTCAGTGAGAGAATGGGGTGCCTGGGTGGGATGAAGGAGTAAGTCAAGACTGCACAGTAAGCCTGAGAAGCAAAGAGAACCCTGGATAGACCAGGGAGTTGAAATCTAACAAACTGTCTTTTAATCCCAGCTCCACCACAGCCTGACTTTGGATGAACTCTGTTAGCCTCGGGTTCTCGTCAGTGAATTTTGGAGTATTATATCTACTTAATGGATGGCTGTGAGGGCTGAAAGACAGAATATGTGGAATGTGCCTAACTTCATGTCTCACACATAGTGAGTAAATGCTCAGTAAATGTTGGTTCTTTCTCTTGCTTCGTTTTCTACTGTTGTCCTTCCTTCCTACCCCCACCTAAGTCTTATTCATCTTTACAGACTGGTGTTGTGCTTTCAGCTTCACATAGCTCTCTGGGAACCATCTGGTCCCATACTTGAAAAATTGATGAAATATACAGAAATATCCAACTTCCCTTTAGCTAAATCTAAAAGGCATTAAAAGTAAAATGACAAACTATCTTGAAATAATCAAATTTGTTCTTTTATCAAAAAGAGTAACCACTCAATGTTTACCCCAGAATTATGAGAAAATTCTTAGCAAAATTTTTTACTCAATTAAATTCAAACAAGTCCACATTAATTCCAAAATTACAATATCACATTTAAAATGTGCAATAAGGGCTGGAGAGATGGCTTAGCAGTTAAGGCACTTGCCTGTGAATCCCAAGGACCCAGGTTCAATTCCCTAGGACCTATGTAAACCAGATATACAAGGTGATTCATTGGTCTGGAGTTTGTTTACAGTGGCTAGAGCCCCTGGCATTCCCATTCACTCTCCCTACCTCTCCTTCTTCCTGTATCTCTTAAATAAATAAACAAAACATCAAAAATATGTAATAAGAATTTCATTATAAGAAGTCCTATGGACTCAGACAAAGAATTTTGCTGTAACTTTGTGTCTAGAGTATTGCTCAAACTCAAAATATCTGTTGTAATATTATAATGTTTAAAGGTAATTGTCAAGTGTCTGAGTTAAAATTTTATGGATAGGGCTGGAGAGATGGCTTAGTGGTTAAGCGCTTGCCTGTGAAGCCTAAGGACCCTGGTTCAAGGCCCGATTCTCTAGGACCCATGGTAGCCAGATGCACAAGGGGGTGCACACGTCTGGAGTTTGTTTGCAGTGGCTGGAGGCCTGGTGCACCCATTCTCTCTCTTTCTCTCTATCTGCCTCTTTCTCTGTCTCTTTCAAAAAAATAAATAAAAATAAATTTAAAAATATGGATAAGAAGACTGTATATAATAATAAAAGAAAGTGAGAGTGAGACCCTGGACCCCCAGCATGTTCCAGAAGCACGCTTGCCCTCCTATCTGTGACCCCTGTGGAGACGCGCTCCCATGGTTCCAAAGAACACCGCTCTCCAAGGTGGTCGGCTGCCTTGGTTTCCCATGTTTATGTTGTACCCGGCCAGTGTGCAATTAGATAGATTGTAATGAATCTCAGATTCACTTTTATATTTCAGATCAAAGACCACACTGTTTCTCAACAATCACTTTTGAAGAATCTGTTTGGATTTGTATGAACATGTAAAAGTATTTCAAATGTTAAAAAAAGTAGGAGTAGCAAATGGGTGAACTGAGTGGTATCTCTTCCCTTACTTCATACCATTGAAGATGTGCTTATCTTTAAGGTTTCACTATCATTTCTGCATTAATTTCCATTGTAATGAACACCAACTGTGATGAGGTCTTTTCTTGTGGTGCAAAAGGGCTATGTGTTCTCTGGGCTTTAACTGCTGAGTTGCCAATGGAAGGAGCCCTTTGGCTCCTTAAGCTGCTCAGTATTTTCTCAATGATTCACCTAATCTCAGGCCACTTTTCTAAACATGATTCAGGATGCTATGAGGTTTTTAGTAGCACAATATTTGAAAGATTGTGTAAAGTATGTTTCTACTCAATTTTGGTCATCTGAACCAAGCCTATCATATGACATTTTGACTTGGGGGCAGTAGTGGTCAGTGCTAAGACTTATTTAGTATAATGGCTAATGGACATTATTTTATACCTTGGCCCTGAATTTGAATCACAGGTGTCTAACAAAACTGGTCCAGGAGCAAGCTGAGATAATAAGTGCATGGTTAATGTAATGTGAATCACAGTTGCAGCAATTATTAACATCCTTATGTCTGATCACTGCCAGATATAGGACAACCTAGCCCAAATATAATTTCTTTCTCTTCCTATAATTGACAATTTGGCATTCAGCTTTGGTAATCAATAAATTCATGTAACAACTATGCACTTATTGCCTGCTATCTGCATGCCACTCAACTAGAGACAGCATAGCACCCAACACAACTGAGGGCTCATTTTGGCCTCGAGAACATTGAACTCTGACATCAAGAAGAAACTGTGTGTGTTTGTGTGTGTGTGTGTGTGTGTGTGTGTGTGTGTGTGTGTGTGTGTGTCTGGCCATAGGGATTGAACCCTGGGCCTTGGGTATCTTAAGCAATCACTCTACAGCTGAGCTACTGAGCTGTCACTTCATCTCAGGAGAACAACTTTTCAATTGCCAGTAATGAGAACAATAGCTAATACTGAACAACATATGTGTGTTACACAATGTTTTCATAATTTCTAATCCTCACATTTAAATTTTTTGTTCATTTTTAATTATTTGACAGTGACATACAGAGAGAGAGAGAGAGAGAGAGGCAAATATAGAGAATGGGTGTTCCAGGGCCTCCAGCCACTGCAAACAAACTCCAGACACATGCTCTCCCCTGAGCATCTGGCTAATATGGGTCCTGGGGAATTGAGCCTCAAACTGGGGTCCTTAGGCTTCACAGGCAAGTGTTCAACCACTAAGTCATCTCTCCAGATGGAAAAGCTTCCTCAAGATCACATATTTATTATCAGTGTGTCCAGCCGTCTCTCCAACATGAACAAGCACATGGAGAAGATGGGGATTTCAAGGAAGTAATAAAGATCTTACCACTCTGCAAATGTGACTTCTTTAAGGAGATAATTTTGGAAATAATATTTGAACCATTTGGAGATTTCTTCTGGCTTAAAGGTAGCAGTGAATTCCACATGTAGATACTCATGAGGATTGTCTTGAGAGGGAAGAAAAGTAATGACATTCTAGAGTACTTACATGGTTGGTGAGAGGATCTGAGTGTGGAAGGGTCCCTCAGTTGGGTCTCATAGATAAGTAGAGTCTAGAGTCTAGAAGCCCTTTGAATGGTATTTGATTCCTGTCATCATTTTTCCAATTTTATGTCATCCTGAAGTTCAAATTGCTAGGTAAAAACTAAACATGGGGTCTGGCGAGATGGCATAGCAGTTAAGGCACTTACCTGCAAAGCCAAAGGACCTTGGTTAAATTCCCCACATAAGCCAAATGGAGTTCATTTGCAGTGGCTGGAAGCCCTGGCATGCCCATTCTCTCTTTCTTTCTCTCTTTCTCTGCCTCTTTCCTTCTCTCAAATAAATAAATAAAAATAAAATATTTAAAAAAAAACTAAACATGGCCTCCCATCCTGTTTCTCAAATCAGCTATTCAGCCTCACAGAAGACACAATGGTATATATATTCATGTTTATATTTTATATACACATACATACCTCCTTGAAACAAATAATGAAAAAGAGGTACATGGCTAGAGAGATGGCTGAGCAATTAAATTCATTTGCAGTGGCTAGAGGCACACTGGCACAGCACCCATTCTTTCTGTCTCTCTCTCCCACTCTCTCTCTCTTTCACTTTCTCTCTCTCTCTCTGCATGCAAATAAGTAAAAATATGTTAGAATCTTAAAGAATCCCTCTGTCCCTAATATCTCTATTAGAATGTATAATGCTATGTTCTAAAGGAAGTAGAGGTACTGTGTATAAGAGCTGTCTATCCTTCCAACTTAATTAATAAAGAAGTAAGAATGTAGTAGGTTTAGTAGGTTACACCTATAACACCAGCATTCAAGAGGCCAGGGCAGGTGGATTGCTGTGCACTTTAGAACAGCCTGGCCTTCACAGTAACACCTTGTGTCAAAAATAATTCAAGAGGCTGGGGAGATGGCTTAGGGGTTAAGGTGCTTGCCTGCAAAGCCAAAGGACCCAGGTTCAATTCCCCAGTACCCACATAAGCCAGATGTACAAAGGGGTGCAGTCATCTGGAGTTCATTTTCAGTGGCTAGAAGCCCTGGCACACCCATTCTCTCTCTATCTCCTCTCTATCTCTCTGCTTGCAAATAAATAAATAAAAATAATTCAAAACAAAACAATTTTTTAAATGTTATAGTAAAACCCACCATGAGTAGCTTTTCTAATGCATTCATTACAATATAGATCATAACCCTGCAGGGAAAAGTCATTCCTCTCTAGTGTGTGGGCGCCTCGTTACAGTTTAAGAGGAGGAGTCTATGGTATAGATGTCCCATCTTGAGGCTCACAGGCCACCATCTTCACTGATAGCAATACAAGGTGGCATGTGCCTATAATTTCACTTCTAGCTGCTCCATTCTACTGGGCACTAGCAATCTCTTCATTGTTATAGGTCTCTCTCCATTCCCCTTGTCTAGACCTCAGCATTCCACCAGTACCAGTGTATGCATCTCCCCTTTAGCACACCCACATCCATTTGCTTGGTAAATCTTGTAACAAGGTGATTACTCTCTCAGATTTTTTTTTTTTCACTCACTTATTTCCTGGTACTAAATAATCACTTGATATTTATCAGTGCTAGCAATTACTTCTTAGTGTTCTAACTCATTATTTTACTAATCTTATTTCATCTGAGTCCCATGAAAAGCTGGAGCAATTATCTCTAAGTTTTGTAGATGAGGATTCAGCAGGTTAGTAAAGCCCAAGTCAAGATCAGTTATGATGGACCCAGTATTGAACCTTAGGCTTCTAAAACAATGAATTTAGTGCCTTTTTTGCTTAACTGAGATTTTTCTTATTTGTAAAATATTCAATTTATATATACATTTTTCTCATTCAAAAGGGAAACTGTCTTCATAAATGTAGTTTGCATCATGTATAACAAGACAGTCCTCTTAATTTACCAAAGGGTTTGGATTTTCTAGGTTTTAAATTCTCATTTTATTTCTAAAGAGTTCATGGTCCCTAGGCTAGAAGCCCTGGCACACCCATTCTCTCTCTATCTCCTCTCTATCTCTCTGCTTGCAAATAAATAAATAAAAATAATTCAAAACAAAACAATTTCTATTCTTTCAATTTCTTCTAACCAAAGGGAGGAAGATAGAAAAGCAAAGATCCGAGGAGAGATGGAGCCAACACTTGAGCCGAGAGGAGGGGCTGGTAGGGTGGACTGCCTTTGTGCCTCCCAAGGGCGCCGGCCGTCCTGTTGCTCTAGGACATGTTAGCAGGGCCTTTGCACACTTGCCTAATCTCACCCAGAGCTTAAAATCGTGTATGGTGGCTCCATCTCCTTATGTGGTGCTAAGAAAAAGATGCCGTTAGTGCTCTCACAACTTAAAGAGACATATAAGAAAGTGAAGAGCTGGTCCCAGAGAACTTAATGACTTCCACAAGTTAGTGCAACAATTTGTTTGTTTGTTTAGAACTTAGATCTAAACATATAATGCAGTGCTCTTTCCCACTGTGTTTTCATTTGAGCATTGAGCCGTCTTCTGTTTGTAAAAGTGCATGTATTTGGGATCTTTCTTGGACTACATGAATCACGATCTCTAGAGGGTAAGCCCAGGGTACCGACGAGTTGTTGACACTGGCCAAATGATTTTAAATGCAGCCATGATAATGAGTGTTCATCTAGTCAGCCAACACAGTATAGCCATTCACATAGATGCTTCCTCACAGAGTTAAGTCACATTATAACATCATGTCATATTGATGTCTAATATAACTGGGAGAGACTTTCTAAGCCAAACACATAATGCCAGTAAAATAAAGACTTGATGACTATTGTTTTACTATCTCTGACAATGTTGAACAGTTAAAACAAAACATGTAGGGGATGAAGAGATTGCTTTATGGTTAAGGTGCTTGCCTGTAAAGCCTAATGACCAGGGTTCAATCCCTCAGTACCCAGGTAAAGCTGGATGCACAAAGTAGTGCATGAATATGGAGTTTGTTTGTAGAGGCTAGAGGCCCTAGCATGCCCATTCTCTCTCCTCTTTCTCCTTGAAAATAAATAAATAAAAATATTTAGAAGCAAAAACAAAACAAACAAACAAAAAAACTCACCAACATCTATACAACAACAAAAAGTCTAGGCCTAGATTCCATCTTCAGTACCACAAAAAAACAATTCCTGAAATTTTTGAGAAATTCTTCTTGTTTCTTAGATGCTCTGCCTCCCAGGTACCCATGAACTAGGAGCCCTTGATACTGCTCCTTGCTACTTACATAGAGAAAATAATTATCTTTATGCCTAAGAAGACTTAAAGGCAAGAAAATCTCATTGTATCATGTTTTGCTTTTCCTCCACATTTGAGGACATTAACATAGAATATTGGTAAATTAACATGAATCCATATGTAATTATAAAATAACTATGTCAATCATATAGCAGAAAAGTGCAAAGTTTCTCAAAGTGAAGACACTTATTTAAATGGCTGCCTTGGGTCTTCGTGAGCCCAAGTGTCTGTCGACAGAGCAGACCTGAGATGTGTTAGGAACGTCCTTATGAAGGTTCATGTTTCCACTGCAGAATGTTGAAGTGTGGGCTGCGCTGCTAGGTGTCAGCTCAACAGAAGCAGGAGCCTTTGAAGAAAAGCTGCATTCCTAATTCATCATCCCTGCGTGTGCAATTAGCCCTGCGTGGGCTTGCACAGAAGGGCAGGTCTGCTGACATGAGAGCCTCGCTCAGGATAAGTCAGCAATGGCCACTTGAGACTCAGCTTGGTTTGTTTCTGTGGGTTCCACAGCACCCTTGCTCGCTCCTTCGCTGGCCCCTCTCCACCTGCCCCCTGGCCCCTCTCCACCTATCCCCACCCCCTGGATCGGGTCTTCATCTGCTTGTGGACTTGTCTGGTCTCATTGAAGTTGATTTCCTGTGTCTCAGAGCACAGTGTTGGGAGGGGAAAGGGGCTTTGGTTCCTATGTCATTCTTGTTTTTCTTACTTTGTTTTAATAGTTTAAAAAAATTAACTCTCATTTGCAAGACATCCTTACTGCCTTTTCTAGATATCTTTAGGTGTGTTTTTAGGTTGTTTTTTATTGAGCATACAAAATAATAGGTTTCATTATGACTATGCAGTTATACATCCATATATATACACATACATACATACATATACATAGATACAATTTTTCTTTTTATTTTTTTTTCTGTCACCATCCATTGCCCCCCTCCATTTTCCTCCAAGTCCCCTCCCCAGCAGTCCCCTTTCTCCTTTGTGACACAGGTATGTGCACCTGTGTACACACACACACACACACACACACACACCTGGGTTAGACATATTTTTGTTGGAACTTCTTTTATAATGAAATTCTTTCATAAGCATGATGAATAAAAGTTTAGCAAATGTTCTGGAGATGGAAGTTCAAAAGCTAACACATGTGAGCCTCCCTCCCCTGCACAGGTAGTTCTCCATAAGCGCAGAGAGCAAAAGCCATCTGCAGAGGAATGAGCAACTCTCTGAAAGTGATGTGAAACTAGAACAGCTCAGAAGTGTGGCATAATAGAACCACAGGAGAGAATCATGTGTGTAGCAAATTCTGAACTTTAAGCACATGAAATGACAATGGTAAGTTCCTCCCTAGTGCTTGCTGTGTGCCGCCCAGCCTTGGGAAAATTTCATTCTTTTCTTGTAGATTGTAACATTCTTCCAATGAATTATTAATTTTCTGCTAGGGATCAAGCCTTGCACATGTTAAGCAAACCCTCTGTCACTGAGCTATATCTCCATTCCCAGACAAATTTATTAATCTTTTTTATCTGTTCTAGTCACACCTATACAATGGAAATAAAAAAACCACTTATCTCATGCAGTTGTGAGGAATAATAATCAAAAATACTTAAGCTACCTAGTATAAAAGAAATCACAAAAAATTTTGTTTCAATCCATAGCATTCACTCAATATTCAAATGGCATGTGCAATTTAAATGTTTCAGAAGTCTTAAGAAAAATACCTTAGTCAGAATAACCAATAAGAAAACATAGGTTAATATTTATCTTTAAACTTTAAAATGTTACATATGTGTGCGTGTGTGTGTTCTTTACTCATACTGAAAGAAAAATAACACCGTTTTTCTTTATGAGTTCTCAAACCAATTCAAGAATGGATTAGTCCACAGGAAAATTAAGTCTATTTCAAAAGAAAAGTGTCATTACATTTACTATATATTCCTTCCTTTTTCTTTTCTTTTTACCCCCCTCTGAGATATAGTCTCACTCTATAGCCCAGGCTGGCCTCACACACATGGAATCCTCCTGCCTCAGACTCCCAAGTGCTATGATTATAAATATGAGCCTGACTCCCTTTCTTTATTTTGTCTCTAGCTAGATTCAAGTTGTGGGTGTTTCAGTACCTTGCCTGTCAATGTAAGAAAGTGTCTGATAGAGACAGTCAACAAACAGATGTGTCTCTATTGGTTCATGTTTATTAGTTGGGAAATTCTTGTGACTTGATTTTCTTCTTGAACGGTTCTGTCTTCATTCAAATATGCTCTGTGGCTTTAAGAAAAATATGATTGCACTTCATACTGTGTATATATTTAAAAGGATGATTAGTGAAAAATGTCCCCAATCATTTAAAAAACAAAACAGAAGAATACTATTTTGTGGAGGCAAACCCTGCCCGATGTGTCATGCTGCAGTCATTCTGAAAAGTAAAGCCCTCAGAACTGATTAAAAATAGAACAGGACAAGTGGTGTCGGGGTGGGGAGCAGGGCTAGTGTGACAGGCGGCAGGAGAAAAGAACCAAACGTGGAGGAAAGCGAAAGGAACCTGGGGTGGGAAGGGAACAAGTTGGACAGGGAGAAGAGGGAGGAAACAAAAATCAAAATTTGTTTAAAATACAGCATGATGAAACCTAATTCTCTGTATGCCAATAAAAACTAAAACTAAAAAATAAAAAGCATAGAACCTAGGCTGAGGAGATGGCTCTACGGTTAAAGGAACTTGACTGTGAAGCTTTGCAGCCTGGGCTCAATTCCCCAGCCACCCACATAGGACCAACCAGGAATTCGTTTTCAGTGGCCTGGTGTCTGAGTACACACATACACACACATAAGTAAATAAATAAATAAATAAATAAATTTTATAGATTTGCAAGGAGAGAAAGAGAGAGGGAATAAGAGAGAGAAACAGAGCATGCACCAGTCTCTCCTGTTGCTGCAAATAAACTCCAGACACATATGTAACTTTGTGCATCTGGGTTTATGTGGGTTAAGGTAAAACAGAGCCAGGATGGAGAGAGAACTTAGTGGTTAAAAGTTCTGGCAAGTCTTATAAAGTCTCATGGCATGGGTTCAATTCCCCATTTTTCTCTCACTCTATCAAAAATAAATAGATAATCTATTTACAAAAAGTTTTTAAGAACCAGAACCAATATTTGTAGTTTGTTGCTTATGGAAATAAAAATACTTATCTCATGGAATTATTGTAAGGAATAAATAAGCACAGATATTTAAACTACCCAATAAGTTTTAAAAAGCTAGGAATATTGGCTGATCTTATTATGTGGCAGATCTTACTTAAAGACAAATATCTACTTTTAGTTCTAAGTGTAAATGAAATCACAAAAATTATTTTTCAGTAAATCCATTCATTTAATTAGTCAAACAGTATAAAATCGGATACAAGGGCTGAAGAGATGGCTTAGCAGTAAAGGCGTTTGCCTGCAAAGCCAAAGGATCCTGGTTCAACTCTCCAGGACACAGGTAAGCCAGATGCACAACAAGGTGCATGCATCTGGAGTTCGTTTTTTTTTTCTCTCTCTCTTCCTCTTTCACACTCTAAACTAGCATTTAAAAAATCATATACAAAATTATTTCATGAAAATGATGAGGAAGTATATTACTAAGAATTTTGTTGAAAGATTTTTGCCTTATTTTAATATTATATGACATTATCTAATTTACCGTATATTTAAAAACCTACAAAGCAACAAATTCCTCATTCAAGTGGAACTTGTTTTAAAAATCTTCATATAGTCAACATGTGTCTAAAGTTAGAATAGATGCTACATTTCCACAAATTACAGATAGGAAAGGATGCATATACAAGACCACATTGTTTGAAGTTTGGAAATAACTTGTGTTGCACACATTTCCTATGTTTTCCAGTGCTTTATTTTATTTATTTATTTATTTTTAATTTTGGTGTGAACCCATGGCCTCCAGTATGGTAAACGTTCACTCTGCACATGAGCTACACAGCTACCACCCCAGCACTCGATGTCTTCATTGTTAAAACAGGTACCATTTTGTCTCTCTGGTTATTGCTAAGGACAAGCTAATAAGGGAATATTTTGTCTTCTAGAAACAAACGAGTTTACTAAAGTAACTGCTCTTAGTTCTTCAGCTCGTTAAGTAGCAATTTCGTCATAACCCGGTGTCCGCTGCAGTCAGAAGGAACAGGGACTTCACAGGGAAAAAGTGGAAAGGAAGGACGATAAAGTTTTATAAGTCCTTGCTGGAGCCTTTGGAAAGGGCGTAGGGCTTGCTGTGCCTGCTGTTTGCAATGCAGTGAGTGTCAGGCCCAGCGATGTGTGTGCCCAGGCCAGGGTTGACTAAGTTTTTTTCCTAAGAGAACCTCCTTTAATAAAATTCGGGTATTTTAGTCCCTTTTTCAACAATGTTCATATGTTTGTTACATATCAATTTAAACATACTTACACAAAGCTACCATGAATGCACTGTCAATTTTAAATAAGAACATTTTATTAAGCATAGCAAGCATAGTTTAAAAATAGTATTACATATAAGCCGGGCGTGGTGGCACATGCCTTTAATACCAGCACTTGGGAGGCAGAGGTAGGAGGATCACCAGGAGTTCGAGGCCATCCTGAGACTACATAATTAATTCCAGGTCAGCTTGAGCTGGAGTGAAACCCTACCTTGAACAAAATAGCAGTCCGTATGGTTATAAGTCTAAGCGTGTCAAACCAGGGCCTGCCAATTTGGCTGATGTCTTAAAGTCAGTGAAAATTGTTTATGACTTTGTTTTCTTCTAGAACTGTCAATCTTTATTTGCACATGTTTTGTGCCTTTAAGAGGAAATATGATGTACTTCATATTATGTATATATTTAAATGAACGATTAATGAAAATTGTTCCTAATTATTAAAAAAAAAAAGGAAGACAAATACTATTTTGCGGAGGCAGTAGCAAATCCTGCCCGATGTGTCATGGTGGAGTCATTCTCAAAAGTAATGGCTACAAACTTGAGTAAGCATAGAACCAATAACATAGAACCAGTAAAGAAAAGATTTCTTCACACCATGTTAAAAAAAAATTTAGCCTGTTGAAGGGCACAACACTATGGAAAATCCTGAGACAGACGGTGAGGCTCTTTCACTCGTGTGTGCAGACGTCAGCTCTGCAATGACAACATTCCTCTACGGCACGATGCCATGGAGTTGCCCTTTGCCAACTGGGCAGCGTGACCCCATTCTCCCCATCACACCCCCAGTGCATTCTTCCTTCACATAGGCACAACACTCTGCCTGAGACAAGATGATGTTGATCAGGGCTCTTGCAAGCACCTGCTGGGGTCACTGTGAAGAATGAGGAAATGATCTATACTCTTTCAGATTTCGCTTTTCTTGTGAATTTATTATGTGCAGGGAGAGAAGGAGAGAGAGAGGGAGGGTCTCTTGTCACTGCAAACAAACTCCAAACACATGTACCATGTTGTACATTGTGGTGGTGTGTACTGATTGGGGTATTGAACTTGGACCATCAGGCTTTGCAAGGAAGTGCCTTTAATCACTGAGAAATCTCCCCAGACCCTGAATTTTGCTTTTATTCCTCAAGCCCTTGAACTATTTTCTTTCCTAACTCCCATCCATTGGATGAAAGCCAATTTGTAACCAAGTTTCTTTTACTAAATCTAATTTCCCAAACATGCATTTTCTATCAATGTCCATAAAACCCATTGCCAGCACCCTTTGGGGACAGAGAGCAATTCATTGAGAAGAACCTACTGTCTGTGGTCCAGACAGATTCAGAAGATGAACAGACACTCTTTCCTCCTCTGTCTGCTCCTGGATTCACCGACCTCTGACACATGGGCCAGCCAGCTCTCCTGTTGTAAGTATCAGTGAAGCAGGTGTATACAGGAGATGCTAGCTCTTCTAGGCACTGTGGTGCTATCCTATCCTGCTCCACTCGTGAGCAAGCTGACAGCCAATATGTTATCACGGAGTCACACGCAGGCATTCCAAATCTTCCCCATGGAAAGGAAGAAGTCTTTGTTGCCAACAAGAGAATTTCTAGACATTAACGGGGCTTGAACATAACTGGCTGGCACATCCACAACCTTCCAGTGGTTGTTGTCAACCACACATGACCTGCACAATTCTGAGCTCACCAACATTTTGACATAAAGGATAGAGGAGGACAAGAATCCTGAGACATCAGTGCAGAAGAAAGACTATTTGAAAAAAGGAGGGTGTTCAGTGGAATCCGGTGGGTGAGGGATCAAAGAGGATAATGGGATGGGAATATGATTACAGTACATGATACACTAAAATTCTCAATAAAAATTGTTAAAAATAAAAGTATTGCATTAAGGGAGAGAAAACCCATTATTATTACTATTATCATTATTAAAAATGTTGAAAATTAGAACTGGAAGGGTAAGGGGATAACAATGTCCATCAGATTCCATTTTCTTTTTCACTTTATTTACCTTATTTATTTACTTATGAGAGTGAGAAAGAGACAGATACAGAATGGGCATGCCAGGGCCCCTAGCCACTACAAACAAACTCCAGATACATGTACCATCTTGTGCATCTGGCTTTACAGCAGGTACTGGAGACTCTAACCAGGGTCCTTGGCTTTGCAGGCTAGCATCTTAACCGTTGGCCGTATCTCCAGAGCCCAGACTCCATTTTCTACCCAAGTGTGTCTGTGCACTGCTAGCTGGATTCCCTGTTCTTTAGCTCCAGGGGATACAAGAAAAAGTAGCAGGCCTGAACGTAAGACTTACAGATAAAAGTTGAAGCTCAGCGAGCTGCCCTACCAGACATGCAGGACCACTCTGTGCATCTAGGGAGAAGCTAAGCCACAAGTACGGTAGGAGCTCAGAATGTGAGGAGAGCCCCATAGGATTAGGAACCATGAAAAAGGATTCCAATTGACTAGCTCCTTAAAGGGCAGCCACTCTCCCAAAGCACAACTTCTTCATCCAGGGCAGGAGAGGGGACCACACAAAAGCATGCTTGTGAGCTTGGGTAAGGCGGAGAAATTTGTCTGGAAAACTGGTGAGAAAGGATGGACAAGCGGGGTTCCCATTTGTGGCAGGCCTTGTTCAAAAAAGAAGAGAGACTACAGGGTTTGACTGGAATTGGCCTGGGGACAGGACTATGGAGGGTGATGGAAGGGGCCTATGATCAAATGATAGTATACCCATGAATTAAAATTCTCAATTGAAAATGCTGCAGAAGGGACTGGAGAGATGGCTTAGCGCTTAAAGTGTTTGCCTGCAAAGCCAAAGGATCACGGTTAGATTCTCCAGGACCCACGTAAGCCAGATGCACAAGGGGGCGCACGCATCTGGAGCTCGTTTGCAGTGGCCACAGGCCCTGGTGCGCCCATTCTCTCTCTCTCTCCTTCCCTCCTTCTTTCTCTAAAATAAATAAATAAATAAAATATATTAAAAAATTTTAAAAAAATACTGCAAAAAACAGCTTGGCGGTGCATGCTTTTAATTCCAGCACGTAGGGGAGGCAGATGTAGGAGGATCACTGAGAGTTGGAGGAAAACTTGGACTAAAGAGTGAGTTCCAGGTCAGCCTGGGCTACAGTGAGACCCTACCTCAGGAAAATAAAATTAAATGCTGAAAAGAAAAAGGCACGGGGAAGTGATTGAAAGATTTTGTGTAGGAGAGAGACAGGTTTAAGGTCATGTTTGGGAATGGTAACGTAAAAACAACAGCAGATTATGGGTAGCAAATAGGACACCAAAACACAGGGTAGAGCTTTTCTTCATTGCCAGCAGACGTTGAGGTGATAAAGGCTTGACTCCTGTCGGAGCTGAGGGGTTGAGGAGAAGGCACAGCCATGAAAGGCGTTTCCTGGCAGGGAGGCTGTGGCCGGTGGAATAGGAGGAGAGCGACAGCCTTCAAGTATGTTCCCAAACAAGAGTTATTCGGGCTGAAGCCGGTAAGTCACAAGTATGCGCTGGGAGCACCAGCCCCAGCTGGAACCCTGACTTTGAGTCAAGTTATGTCTGTCACCCACAGCAACCAAAGCCACCCACTACCCGGCAGGTGACCCCACGGAAGCAAACCGATCCATCTGGTCCAAGCTCCCCACCTCCTCCCGCTAGAGTCTCGCGGCAGGGAGGATGGAAAAGTTTGGGGAGTAGTCCTGGGCTTACTAGAAGCACAGTTTTCATTCCTGAAACGCTACTCTCAGGTGCTCCCAAGAGGGAGGATGACATCCGGGCAGTCCAGCGGTCACCACTCCTCCCCCCCAGGGGGCCAGAATTATGAAACTTTGGACACCCCGCTAGCAAGTCCTGGCTTTCGGAAGCACCTCCCCAGACTTATAAAGGCCGCGGCGCCGGGCCATAGAGCTCAGTGACCCGACTGGAGCGGCGTCAGAGAGACACGTGGTCCCTCGGCATCCCCAGCTTCAGGCATCCCGCGGCGCTCCGCTCCCGACCCTGCGTCCGCGTCCGCATCCTGCTGCCCCGCGCCGCGCACCCCGCCGGAGGATGGAGACCAGGACGCGCCCCGCCGCCGCTCGGGTCCAGCTGGTGCTCTGCCTGGGTAAGCCTGCGTCGTCCCGGGGAAGAGGACGGCCCCGTGCATTGGTCATAGGACGAGCCTCGAGCCAGCCCCCAGCCCCCAGGATCAATCTAAGAGGGTGTCTTTGGGGATGTGTCTGTCTTTCTGTCCAGCAGGAGGACTGAAGGTGCGGGTGAGAGCATCGATGTTGAGTGTTTCACTGATACATTAATCATTGGCACGCCTGCTGTGCATAGTGAACGTAGCTTCTGACTGGGCAAAATAAAGAAAAAAATGGAAAAGCTTGCGTTCATTTTTTTTTCCTTCTTTTGGAAATTTGCCAGTCCTAAAAATGCTAAGAGATTATCTGATTTTGTGTCTCCGAGGGGGAAGGGGAGCGGAACCAGATCAGCTTGCAAGAGAACTTTGGAAAAAAGTATGTCCTCCCCCCCCCCCACACATACACACTTGATTTTGTACAAGTGTTAAGTAGTCAGCCTGGTTTAGCTACCTGGGGGGGGGGGGGGGCTCTGTGTCCCCCGCCAGCGCATCTGCAGTTCCTGGGCGCCTGGAGCCCCGCTGACCCCAGCAGGGCCACGCGGAAGCTCTGGCTCGGCAGCTGCTGTCAGGTCAGCCGGCCTTCTCCCCAGCAAGTCAGGCGCCTGCACGTGCTGGGGGCTAATTGCCTCCAGAAACCCGGAATTAACCACGGTGTTTCGTGGATAATTTTCTTGTTTGAAATGACTTGGTGCTTGTTGGCAGGGAGGGAGGGGGACAGAGATGTTTATGCAGCCTGTTTGCTTTTTCAATTACCTTCCCCTAATTTCTTAAGCATCAGATGATTTGGGAATAGCGTGTTAACCCTCCCAGTATGTGAATAGTTTAATAAGGAAATAAAAGTTACTAGTCTCGCATTCTTCCTGAAATGGCACCAGGCAAACTCCCCTCGCACACTAACTCTACCTGGGCAGGATGTGACAGTTAAATTATTTTGACACGCCTAACAAGGGTTGGGAGACCTAATGAAACACACAGTATGCATAGCTAGAGTTTTATACGTCCAACTTGGGGAACCCAAGTGGAAACTGGATCTGTGTGTGGCTTCTGCCAAGCCTGAGTTAAGAAAGAATGACCATCAACAATGCGGCATTGCTGTCTTGTCTCTGTGAAAAGAATCAAACCAGGAAGGTGTTTTCCTAGAGTTAGAAATTAACCTAAAGGTCAGCATCTCCTGGAGCCTTTCCTCTCCCCACCCCCACTCCACCTGCCAGACACAGCAGCCTTGACAATGCAAGTGGCTGTTCTGGCATCTCATTGAATATTCCAATTTGATAGCACCAGAGCCTATGAATAACCTGGTTGCTACCCACCTAGTGCGTGTGTGTTGTGTGCTTTTGTTGTCATGAAAGTGCTGGGCTCCTTTATTGCATTACTTAATTATAGTTCACCTGTTTCGTCAGCTGCCAAGCCCATTTCCAAATGAGCTGGGGCAGTTTCTGTTTTCCCAGTCGGTTCAGATATTTCTCTACCACTAGGAAAGTTCCTGTTTGAAGTTCTGTGTCCATTCAGGTATGCAGGTCCTGTTGTTTTATTCCAAAGCATAGGGGGGAAAAGGTAAGGCTATCTGTAATATATGAAATTGCTCCCCCCCAAAAGATTGCCAAAAAAACTCAATCCCTGTCCTTCAAAAAATATGTATTTTAGATTTAAGCAAACTATCATTGCTTTTGTGGAATTTATATGTGTTTATAATTATGGGGAAAGTTTCACTGTGCATTCTAAATTCAGATTTAAGCTGCTGTATATACCATCATTTGATTACTATAACTTTCACAGCTATGTGACGTTGATGTCTTGGTTTATGCATGGGGAAACTGACTCAAGTTCCTATTCCAAAGGGGTGTTAAACCCTGAAAGAGCTCACATTGAGGTTTCCAAGCACTTTTAACTTACTGAACTTTAGGTAAAAGGGCTGAGGTATCCACAAGTGGATAACATTTCTATTATCTCTAACTTCCCCTTCCTAATTTTATGATTGTCCCAGAAAAAGGAAGAGAGTTTTGGGTTCTACAGTCATGTCTAGGGACTTCTTGTAAGTGAAATGTCTCATTCATGTCCAAACAGGTTTCTGAGCCTGTTCTTCAGTGGCACCCCCTAGTCCACGTGGTCAGGCTGCACCACACCATCAGAGAGTTGAACAAGTAAACATTCTTTCTTGAAAATATAAGAAACAATTTCAGCAAGACAAGGACTGGCTTCTCTCCTCTCTGTTGAACCTGACAGTTTATGATCCTGGTCCAACCTGAGATGACACGCCTGCGCAGAAAACACGATGACAGGCCTCTCCTGTGTGGATTTTGACCCAAGTACCCTAGATGCCCTCTGCATTGCCTTGCCACTAGGGGAGCAGCTTGTGTCATGGGAATGTCTAGTCAGTACTGGGACCCAACTCCGGGAAGTGAGAAGGACATAGTTAGTGCCTGCCTGCTGGGGGCCAACAATGTTGTATGTCAGAGACCTTATATCCATCACCTCATTTGTCCCTTAAAATTGCTGTATAGACAGAGTAGTCACCACTTTTGACAAAAGCAGACACTAAGACTTAGTGAAGTCGAGTCCCTTAACTTACAAGGACTTAGAGACAGGAAATTGCATGCAAGGTCATTCTTTGACCATGTGTTAGGAGCTAGTGGGTCCCTGGTTTATTGAAAATATATTCCAAATAACAGGTTCAGAGAGAGAGAGAGAAGTTGCAGATTTGCCAGTGGGGAGGCCTCGGGGCTTGGAACTGTTCTAGGGGGAGTGTGCACCAAATGAACTTTCTGATTGGGTGCAGCATAAGGCACAGAAGGCATGTGACTCTTTGTGCAATCTTTGCTAAATGTTGAAATGAAAATGTTGAATTTTTACAGTGCTTGCATTCTTTGTTTATCAGCACAGTTCTTGGGTATGAGTATCATTATCCAATAATCACTGGAGCCAACTGGTTGGGTCCTTTATTTCTACATGTTCCAAAGTGGCATATACTAAGTCAAGCAACCAAGAGAAGACTATATTTTTATTCCTTACATCTGTTCACATAATTGTGAGGTGTTTGCAGCATTGACAAAAGACCAAGATGGAAAGTATAGCCCGTCACCATTAACAGTGAGAAAGATGACTTTTCTCATTCATTATAAAATTTTAATATTTACATAGTCACTTTTAAGAAATTAATTTGAAAATTTTCTGTACAGATTTGTGAGTTTCCTATTCCTTGACAAGAGGTGCTAATGTCAAGTACTGCATCTCTTTTTTAGTGATAGGGGGGTTCAAGACAGGGTTTATCTCTAGCCCAGGCTGACCTGGAATTCACTATGTAGTCTCAGGTTGGCCTTGAACTCACTGTGATCCTCCTACCTCTGCCTCCTACCACTGCTGGGATTAAAGGTGTGGGCCATGACATCTTCTCTAAAAAGACTGTAAATGCAGGGATGGCTTCCTCATCATCTTCACTTTGAAGATAGACTTATGCAAATTGCCTGTTAATGTGGCTATAACTGCTCCTGGGAACATTCCACTGGAAGGCCAGGTGAAGGCTCCCAAAGCTCTGGTGGGTGAGGTCTCAAAAAAGGGCAACCTCACAGCCATCACTTTGGTATGGCCATGCAATTCTGGTCCTTTTGAAACAGTGATGTCATGCCACAGACTCAGTGTCCTCTGGTGATGTGGCTTATGTAAGACTGGGTGTTGTTAGAGCAGATGAAAGGTTCAATGGCATTCTAGGTTAAAATAATGATTTCATTAACTAGGATGTTATTTATAATACTTAGGATTGTTTCTTATTTGTGCAGAAAAATTGTTAGTGCTTAATCTCTCAGGTCAAAATTGCCATTTCTTTTTGTTAGTTATTTATTTATTGATTTGAGAGCAACAGAGAGAGAGAGAGAGAGAGAGAGAGAGAGAGAGAGAGAGAGAATGGGTTTGCCAGGACCTCCAGCATGCACCACCTTGTGCATCTGGCATACATGGGTCCTGGGGAATTGAGCCTTGAACCAGGGATCTTAGGCTTCACAGGCAAGCGCTTAACCACTAAGCCATCTCTCCAGCCCCAAACTGCCATTTTTAAATGTGATATGAAAGTTCTTGACCCACAAATGTATGTTCACATACATGCACATGTATATGTTAAAGCTTTTATACCTTAAAATTAAAAGGTTTAGTGGTGAAGCCCTTCTGATCAGACCTCATCCATTCCTCAGGTCTGACTTTGTCACAGCACACTGTGTATGCAAAGCAGGGCTAGTGGGGAGACAATGACAATAACAGGTTAGATTAAATGTTAATGCATGTTTGTTAGATGGAATGAGATCTATACGTTATTCAGATGTCTAACTACTGTTTATTTCAACCAAATGTTCTTAAATATGTGTGTGAGACAGAAGACATATTGAGATTGAGCAATAGTTTCTGAAAACTCAGTTTTTGGTTCTGATTAGAATTTTTCTTCCCTCTTCTCCACATTTCTCTCTAACTATAGTCTCTAATCACTGATAGTATGCTTACCAAATTTCATGTTTATCTGTACTCTGTGTATAGGGAGAGAGAGAAAGGGGAAGGGCTAAGGGAAAAGAGAGGAGAGAAGAAAGAGAAGAGAAAGAGAGAGAGAGAGGTTGAAAATTACTCAACAGTAATAAAGCAAAATGATGGATACCCAGTAAGAGAAAGAAAAGTATTGTTTTTGAAGTGAGAGGGATTTTACTTTGAGTTATACAATCTCCATCTCCCCCTCCATGCCACTTTACATCTTCCTCATGGTTTCAGAGCTAGAAACTGCAACAGCAAGGAATAAACTAAGTATCTGAGGTAAAGTAGGACCTGCTTCCCAGGAGTCCAGGGCAGGCTTTCACACTGTGACTCTTAAGGAGATAATTCCCAGACGGTGGGCTGTCCTGTCACTGCACAGCATCTAGTAGCAACCCAGGACTCTACCCACTAGATGTCAGCAGTTTCTCCCACTGACACCCAGCCAGTCTTGGTTCTGGTTGAGAACCTTTAAGTCAATATGTTTTATGGGCACTCATAGTTCCCAGTTTGAATTACCAAGACAAATAAAATTAATATCAATGGTTATCTGACTCCAAAGATGAATTTCAGCTTAGCAGCTCTTATTGCTTTAGGTCTACTATCAGCTATTTCCAAAATTTCATTTATTCTTCATTCCCTATACTTTCCCCTTGGAACATGGGAATAGCTTCCATGGCTGTAAGGTAATTTCTTCTCTGATGATTTCTAAACAAAGTTCATCATCTCCATCCTCTTTCCTGCTCTCCAGATCTGTATTCTCAGCCATCTCATATATTACATAGCTATGAGAATTTCAGACTCAATCTGCTCATTCATTAAATCCTCCTGTGAAGCTTTTAGATCCAATTCCACCATACCTACTATCCTGTCTGCTCTATGCTCACTTAAATGCACCACCATCTTAATATATTCAGGCCAGTTACTTGGCATTATTCACGAAATCTCTGCTCTCTTTACCGTCTCCCGCCTGACCCCATCTTTGTGAAGCTCCATTGAGTTTACCAAGGACAAGAGATGAGTCTTTTCCTTTCTCCACTTTGTTCAATGCCTCACATGTAGAAAGTACTCAATATTTATTGAATAAATATTATTAGATACAAATAGTCAACTGAGACCATGCATAGGGCAAGCTTCCCTTCCTTTTTTCTGTTTCTCAGATTGTAACGATGCCCTCCTCATCCTGTTACCCTACTGTTATATGGATGTGCCTCTCACTGAGGTCAAGGTCCATAACATCAGTCAAATCTATATTTTCACAAACTACATTTTTATAAGGGAGGATTCCTTAGCATCTTCCAATATGTGAGTTATATTATGCAGGTTCTCAGATTAAAAATAATTAACTTTGAGCTTTTTAAAATAACCTTCAGTGGCTGGATGTGGCAACATGTCACCTGCATTCCCAGCACTCAGAATGTTATAGCAGAAAGTTGGAGAGTTTGAGCAGGCCTGGGCCACATACTGAGTTCAAGGCCAGCCTGACAGAGCTACATAGTAAATAGACTCTCTCTCTCTCTCTCTCTCTCTCTCTCTCTCTCTCTCTCTCTCCTCTCTCTCTCTCCTCTCTCTCTCTCTCTCTCTCTCTCTCTCTCTCTCTCTCTCTCTCTCTCTCTCTCCATTCCCCACTTGTTCTGCTCACTGATGCAACTTTATCCTTTTGAAAAAGATCAGCTACAGGCATCTACAGTGGAAGCAAATTGATGAGCATGCTTCCCAAATGCCATTAAATATTGTAGGCTTTAGGCCACAATATGACCATGATGGAACAACAATGACAAATACCTCAAATCCCTTATGAGACTCTCCTTTGCAGTACTGAGGGAAGGAAGAGTGCTTTACGTTCCTGAATTGGATCTGCAAGTGTGGAGTTGATAAGCAAGATGGGAAGAAGGAAAGGCACCACAGACAGTAAAAACTCCCGCATTCATATAGATTGTACCCTTCACCCCAGGCCTGCTCGCGTTCTGATGTACTCATCATAGACACACACCATGTTTAGAGTAGAATGGATGTTTTCCCCTTATACTTCAACTCACTGAATTCATGACTTGAATTGCTTTAAGTACTTTATTGTATGATGACTAAAATATATGAGTCCTCAGAAGTATGGTTTAGAAATGACAACTAAAACTATAAATATAATTTAATGCACATTAGTTTAAATCATGTCACAGAAAATATTGCCATTTGTCTAGGAAGACCCTATGGGCATTGTGAAATTCAAAATTAAAGGAAATTCTTATTTGACTGTTACTTAATCAACTTCTGGCATCATGCTATTTTATCTCAATTATCTATATAGACAGTTAGCTTTTTAAAGTTTTATATTTATTTATTACACACACACACAGAGAGAGAGAGAGAGGAGAGAGAGGAGAGAGTGGAGAGAGAGAATGGATATGCCAGGGCCTCTAGCCACTCCAGACATGCACCACCATGTGCATCTGGCTTACATGGGTACTGGGGAATTGAACCTGGGTCCTTAGGCTTTTCAGGCAAGCTCCTTAACTGCCAAGCCATCTTTCCAGCCCAATATTTAGATTCTAATGAAGCTTCATTTTAAAGTTAGTAACCAAAACTGTAGGACTAAAGGTTAGTTTTATTGCACATACACACATACATATTCTCTCAAAAACAGGTGCTGGGCTGGAGGGATTGCTTAGTGGTTAAGCCATTTCCCTGCAAAGCCAAAGGACCCACGTTTGATTCCCAGGACCCATGTTAGCCAGATGCACAAGGGGCACACACATTTGGAGTTCGTTTGCAGTGGCTAGAGGCCCTGGTGTGCCCATTCTTTCTCTCTCGCTATCTATCTTCCTCCCTCTCTCTCTCTCTCTCTTTCTCTGCCAAATAAATAAATAAATAAAATTTTAAAAAGGAAAGAAAAACAAAACATAATAAAAAAATAAACCTATGTAAAAAAGCATACCCTCAAATATCATCATAATAAAGATATTTAAAAAAATAGGTGCTAAAAAGTTTTATCAGTAGGTCTTTCATTATCTTATTTGATAGAGCTTAATTTTTTTTTTTTTTTGATGCATGTCTCTTTCTAGCCCAGAATGACTTGAAACTCACTCCATAGTCCAGGCTGGCCTTGAATTTACAGCAGTTCTCAGATCTTAGCCTCCCCAGTGCTGAGATTATAGGTGAGAACCACCATGCCTGTCTTGCTTACAGTTATTTTAACCAAGCTGACATAAGATCTTATATAACTGTGAATTTAAAAAAAATCACAAAACCCAAAATGCACATTTGCTCCCTAAGAGTTCACAAGATCTGATTACTATGTTATAAAGAAATCCTAAAATTACAGCCTGCTGTAGAAAAAAGTAGGAAACTAACCGTTCCTGAGTAGGCTGACACGTGACTATACCAAACTTGGTCTACTAAGCGGATTTGCTACCTGTTTGGGCCAGGTGGTCTAGATATGCTAAGCAATTTAACTGACAAAAGAAGCTGCATGCCTATCGTTCGGGTATTTTGTTATTTGCTTGGCTGCTTTCCAGAGGGGATATCTTTATCCACACAGTTTGCATCTGAATTTTCTGTCTTGGCTTGGTCCTGGAGTCACCCCACCCCAGCCTCTTGCCAGTGGAGCCCCCCAGTGGAACTAGCAGGAAGGAAGCGAGGTCAAAAGAAACTGAGAGCCACAAGAGCATTTTCTGGGTGGCATCCTGCCTGACTGTCGGGCAAGCAGGTCCTGTGGCGCTGCCGGGTCCACGGGCAGTCAGGGCCATCCCCATTCCGGGGATGGCACTCAGCCTCTCCCACGCACACGCATGGTCCTCAGCATTGCTTAAGGGTGTAGGCTCGGCCCTGACTCACTGGGAAGAGGCGAATTGCATCCTGTGAGTCAGTGGCTCCACTTCCTGCTGGCACATGGGAGATTTCACTGAAACACAGCCTGCTAAAGGTGAAGATAGAGAGACAGGCAGGTGAGCATCGCGTCCCCAACCTGTCAGAACTGTAGCCACACAGCAGCTCCGGAGGGACTTCCTCTGCAGTGAAACAGAAGCTCTCACTACCATTTTAGTTTATGCATCACCTACTTGTGTCACCACCTCACACACAATTCATCTGGGGTCTCAGCTACCAATGCAAAACTTGTCACCAGCACTGTTTTTTACATAGACATGGTCCAAAACATTTATCATCATAGTGAATCATTTCCTTAACAAGTATCTATTACAGATCAAAAACTCAACTATAATATTTTCAACTGCATTATAGATTGTCATATGCAAAAACCACTAATATCATGAAAAAACAGTTAAGACAAAGGTGCCCTATAGATATGACATTAATTATTCATTTCCAGTATGACCTTAAAATAATGAATAATGCTGGGATTGTAACTCAGTGTAAAATGTTTGCTTAGCATATGCAAGGCTCTGGATTCGATATCCAGAACCACAATAAAAGGGAGTTTTGCTTTAAAGTTACAAGGTGGGTTATCATACTCCCTCCTCTACTAGTTTTCTGTGTTAACATTTTGTAAATTTATTTATTTAGAAGGAGGGAGGGTGAGAGACACACACAGAGTTTAGATGCACCTGTCACACTGCACATGAACTCCATATGCATGCACCACTTTTTGCATCTGGTTTTATGTGGGTACTGGAGACATCAAACTCCTGGCTGTCAGGCTTTGCAAACAACACTTTTAACCACTGAGCTATCTCCTTAGCCCGGCCAACCAGATTTTCAAGGTCTTGAGGTAGAGGCACTGTGGGGGAGCACCTGAAACCTCTGCTCTAAAGGGGCTCTGCTGCGTATTGAGACAGACAATTTAGAACCACTTTTGCTGTTCCATGGGCTGCAGTCACCTGTGAGGGAGCTGTAATCATACACTCTGGTATGAGAGAAACACTGAAATGATTTAACATTTCGTCTGTGAATACTTTTGGATTAACTCAGAAAGTCTCACGGAAACTATGCTGGGCAGTGGACTGTGTCCAAGGGAACGTCATTGGTTAAGGGAAGCCCAGCTTTTGTGGAGGCACACCCAGGGCTAGACAGTCTTTAATCAACAAAGACAGATGTTTCACCTGTGCCCCGAACAACCCAGAACAAAGTTTCCAAGAACAGAAAAACTAACAATCACTAAAAACCTTTAAAAACACCAAAAATCACTAATTCAAAAAAAATGTTCTGTATTCTACAATAGTCACAAGTTGTAGTTGTAAGCAATTTCAAGCAGGAAAGGCTAGTCTTGACTGATCCCTTCCCTGTGTGACACTTAAATAATGAATGATGGCCTTAGATAGAGAAACTAGCTTGCTTCAAATATGTTTTTTTTTTTCTTTCCTGGTCAGTCCTTTCCTAGAGAGACTTGCCAGTGTCTCTTCCAGGGCTGTCCTCCCCTGGAGAAGCAGTGAGCAGGAGCGTTGGGGACAAAAATCATGCGCAACCGCAAGTCCAGAGCATGGGGGGAGGTTAAGCTGAAGGATCTGATTCTTCAGTATCTCTAGTAGGAGCACAAAATGCCAAATTATAGAGATTTATAATCTTGGAAACCAGTAGAGGACACTCCCTGGATATATTGTTCAACCTAGAGGCTAGATGTTGAGTGTCTGGTACACTGGGCATTTCAAAAGACACTTCTTGCCATGTTCTCTACACAGCTCAGCAGCATCTACCTGAGTTATTCTAGTGCCTACATTCTGACATTTATCTTTTCACTGGAGATGTGTAATGAAAGAGATAGTTGTTCCAAACTCTTACTCTGCTGACAGAGACTGGTCTGGAGTGGATCTCCTGTTCCATCTCGTGTGATGTAAGCCTCTCAGCTGGCCCTCTATATCCATGGATTCAAAAATAATTTACAAATATCTGTAATGAACATGGATGAATCTTTCTGTCATTAGCACCTAAGCAAGGTGGCCTAATAAGTTTCTACGTGAGCATTTAGGTTTTACAATTTATTGAGAGATGGTTTGAAGTATACAGGGAGTAGTCTCTAAGTTGTGTGACAATCCTGTGCCACTTTATATAAGGGACGTGAGCATCTGTAGATTTAGGTATCTAAAAGGAATTCTGGATCTAGTACCCCATGAACAAAGAGGGACAACAGGATTCTGATTTTACATAGATTACATTTCATCAATTAAAGTCTTTTTACATGTGTGATATAATGTAAGAGTAACTTGGGCACTTAAATAAATAATTAATGAATCTGGAGTTGAATTTTTGTTTTGTTGTTATCATAAGGCCAAATTTTTATTTGAAATCTGTGACGAATTCTATATCAGCAATAAGCTCAGAAAATCAAATGTCATTGAAAATGTTATTGTAAAATATTTTGAGCTGATCAAATCTGTAGCTATGAATGTAATACCAGAGCTTTTGCTCTTAGAGATAACAGCCAAGGGCTCACTTATTTTCAATTAGATAACTCTTTTTAAAAATTGCTTTCTGTTATGAATTCGATGAGTTAAGTCCTTAAAAACAAAACAGCTCTATCACTTCTGCAGAAATATAGAAATCTAATGAGGGTTTCTTTCCTTGAACAGGTCTCCTACAAGCCGTTCTCAGCACAACGGTGATTCCATCATGTATCCCAGGAGAATCTAACGATAACTGCACAGCTTTGGGTAAGCCCAAGTTTGATAAAAAATGCATCACAGTTCTTGTACATTTTTAAAATAAAACATGTAAATATATCTATGTAAAAGGAAGGAAACCTACTAACTTTTAACCTACCACTTAACAATAGTTTTGGAAAGAATATGAAAAGGAATGGGAGGGGTTTGGGAATCACAAGTGAAGATTTCAGATAGAGAATAATAAAAACCACATTGTGACACCAAACTATTATTCAAGGTCTGTATTCCATGAGAAACTAGAAAATGTGTGTGTGTGTGTGTGTGTGTGTGTGTGCGTGTGTGTGTGTGTGCGTGTGTGTAAGAGGAATGAATAGGATCCTTCTTTCCCAGTCACAATGTTCAGAAAACAATTATGGAGTATTTCATGTATACCAAGCATCATGTCGAGGTGTACAGATAGAGTGATAACAATTCATTCCTGCCCCTTCCAGGAATGCTCTAGACATGGGCCAAGGGAGAGAGAGCACTCTGAACTCAGTGTGACCCAAAGGTAGAAGTCCAGGGATGGTTTGAAGAAACACAGTCTTTTCCACTTTCTCTCCTGTCTATCACCATCCAGCTTTTGGGAGGTTGGCCTGCCCCCTGCCACCACTCTTTCTGCTATGTGGGCAAGAGAACCCCAACCAAGATGCTTTCTTTGAGCAAATTCACAAGTACCCTTCACATTTTAATAAAAATATTGACACACTATTTTAATGGGACTCCTATATTCCTTGTATTTGCCTAATAGGCATTCCTAGTTAAGAGTTTATCTAGTTCATGTTAAGGTCTCTATGCAAAAGATTTGGGGATATTTGATTCGTTTCTTCCATAACAACCTTGACAACTAGGAACATACACCAAATAAAGCTTACTGGTGTAAAAACCCATGACAGTCTTAAGCTCTCGTTAATTAGAGGGCTGGAGAAATGGTTCAGTGGTTAAGGAACTTGCCTGCAAAGTGTGAGTACCCTGGTTTGATTCCCTAGTACCCACACAAAGCCAGATGCACAAAGTGGTACAGGCATCTGGAGTCCATTTTCAGTGTCTAGACATCCAGTTTGTCATTCATTGATTTGAGAGTAATGAATTTGGCTTTGAGCATTGAAAAAAATGATCAGATTTGACTTGGAGAAGGGAATACTACCTACTGTGGAGGGTGAAAATGTGTGTGTGTGTGTGTGTGTGTGTGTGTGTGTGTGTGTGTGTGTTGAAATTTTCTATCTGTGAAAGCCACTTTTTGAGAACTAAGCCCTCACATGTGCTTTGGTTTAGTCTGCTGGACATATTACTTTGAGTTTAAGTGCTTGTTTGTGGGTCCCAGAAGTGAGATAACCAGAGTAACTCTCAACCCATGGAAATCCTTCTGTAGTGATTGGCATCTGCTGTGTTTTGTGAGGATGTTCTGTGGTTACTATGATAAAGGGATCATCAATGCTCTCAGAGTTCTGGGATGCAACAGAGTGCATTCAATTCTCCCTTCTCATCACAGTCCAGATGGAGGACAACCCTCGCGTGGCTCAAGTGTCCATCACGAAGTGCAGCTCTGACATGAATGGCTACTGTTTGCATGGACAGTGCATCTACCTGGTGGACATGAATGAAAATTACTGCAGGTGATATGCCCAACACAAACACCCGGTGCTAACACTGAGCCCTACACTTCTGTCTCCTTTTGGGGACAGACAGTAGCTAACAGTGTGAAATACAGTAGTGTACAGAGTGGGGAGGGCTTCATGTGACTCATGCTTGTTCCTACAACAACTCCATTGTAAATCTTTTCACTGGATCTCTGTATGAGCCATTATTTCCACATCTCACTCTACAAAACTTATAAAGCACCGTCCTAGATTTCCAGCACCTTTGCAGTCAAACCAAACTGTCATTATATTACCAGTGTTTAGTCTGGGAGCTCTGTAGGGCCATTTTATTGGTGTTAAATCAATGTTGGGTTCAATCTTTTTTTTAAATTTTTTTGTTCATTTTTATTTATTTATTTGAGGATGACAGATAGAGAGAGAGTGGGCGCGCCAGGGCCTCTAGCCACTGCAGACGAACTCCAGACGCGTGCGCCCCCTTGTGCATCTGGCTAACATGGGTCCTGAGGAATCAAGCCTCAAACCGGGGTCCTTAGGCTTCACAGGCAAGCGCTTAACTGCTAAGCCATCTCTCCAGCCTGTTGGGTTCAATCTTTAAACTCACTTTTATAACTTTTAGCAAGTCTTGCTGATCTTACATAGTGATAGGAAATTAGTTCATACAAAGCTAACTCATTACCATGATGCAACTTTTAAATAGTCACTTTCTTGTTGCGTTTTTCTTGTAGATGTGAAGTGGGTTACACTGGAGTCCGCTGTGAACACTTCTTCCTAACTGTCCATCAGCCCTTGAGCAAAGAATATGTTGCCTTGACGGTGATTCTTATTCTTTTGTTTCTTGTCATCATTGCTGGTTCCACATACTACTTCTGCAGATGGTATGTCCCAGATTTCCTTTACATGCTACTTTGAAAAGTTACACAACACAGACTGACATTGTGGTTGAGGTGTGAGCCCAGTTCTAGAAGAATCAGAAAGAATCTCTACTGTGGCATTTTCTTGTTCACATGATGTTATTAGAATCCAGCAAGGATTATAAGTTTCTTTATAAAATACAAGCAGAAATGCTTATCCTGAAGCATTTAGGATTATTATCCTATAGCAATAGTATCACAATATTATAATTGAGAAAAGCATATAACTATAGAATGGCAGGGTTTTTTTGGGGGGGTTCTGGGGGTAGTTAGAACCATGCTGTGCAAACAGTATGAATAGTAAATGATAGTGGTCCTGAAAATGTCCCCATTTTGTTCTTATTTTAAAACTAGTACAAATATTTTAGGGATTTTTTTTCCCTGAAAGTAGACTATTTTTGTAAGATTAAATTTATTTTGTCCATGTTTGGTTCTAAGTCTTCATCAATACCTTCCTAATTGGTTGTAAAAGAACTGAACATTATTGAGAGAAAAGGATAGAGAATGAGATGCACCAGAGGATAAATTCTCCCCTAGAGCTGCACAGTATTTCTGATCACTTGATGACGTTTGAGGAGTCAGTCACCATGTGAACTGTGTTTAATTGTGGCCATTCCCTTCCAAATTTGACTGACTGCAAAACACAATCCTCTTCCCTCTCCTTTTTTATCTTCTCCAACCATACCCAAGTCTCTTTTGTCACTTTGAACACCCTTTGCTAATGTGCCTTTGGAACCTATATATTTGTCTTTTTTAAAATAGAACTTGTTTTTATTACTGTTAATTACAGAATTAAGCATTTCATTTCTGAATATTTCCAGGTACAAAAATAAAAAAAGTAAAGAATTAAAGAAGGAATATGAGAGAGTGACATCAGGGGACCCAGCATTGCCGCCAGTCTGAAGAGGACCATCAACTTCACAGGCAGGGATGCATGGCATTCCTGGTTAATGTTAACACTCCTATTTTATTAATAATATTTATGTTGGATCATGTGTTAAGTCAACAAATGTATATAGTGGAAAGTTTTATTTTTGACAGACTATTTGATAATATATTATGTGTAAAAATATTTAATATCAAAAGAAAATTGTTATTTTTGTAAGAAAGTTTCTTGAGTGAAATGCTTTATTGAAAGCTGCAAAGCTTATAAGTCTTCCATACAGTGTTCAGGCTTGAGTAATGCCTACTGTGTGGCTCAGGAGATGTTAGATTTCTGTGGGCTAAAATACATGGTCAGATCACTTTTTATAAGTCATTTTCTTCTATGTCTCAAATCAGTGACAATTGGCTCAGTGATACCATGTCTTGGAATAGTGGTTGGAACCACTGTTTAACGCGCTCAAATGGTGATGCAGTTGGGGTTGGGGAGAAGCAAATGCTGGCCGTGGGCTCTCTGCCACACATCTGAACCAGTGACTCCTAGCAAACACATGCTCTTCACCCCACCCTGCTTCCTGCATGCTGTGGTGCCCAGAGGAGATCAGGTCAGTTCCCTGTGCCAGCTCACAGCTCCCATAGGCACTGTCCCCATGGAACAGATTCTCCTCTACTAGCGTGAGTGGAAAAAACATATTATCTTTCTTGTCAACAGTGCGTATTCCATTTTTGTAGAGCCTGCCATTTAGGTGAGGTAATTGCTCTTATCAATTAGAAAAATATACACTTGAAGACAAACGTGTGTTCCATTTTTGAGTATTTATTTTTATAGGGAATCCATTAAAGAATTATTACATTAAATCAGGGTCTAAAACTTAATGGACTTACCATAATTCTAAAATATAAAAAGATAATGGCTAATGATAGAAATATAGCTCTTTTATATTCAAGACACTTTTGTCTTTTGTCATTGTTGAAGTTTTTGTGGTTTTTTTTTTTTTTTTTTTTTGCATGTTTGGTCTTTTTTGTTGATGTTTGTTTTATGAGGGTCTCATAGCCCAGGCTGACCTGAAACTCCCTCACTCTGTAGCTCAGGCTGGCCTTGAATTTATGGTGGTCCTCTTACTTCAGCCTCCCAAGTTCTGGGATTAAAGGGATATGCTTCCATGCCAGGCTTGTTTTGTTATTATTTTTGTTTTGTTTGTTTTTGACACAGGATCTTACTCTTTAGTACAGCTGACCTTAAACTCACTATTATATAGCCTGGCCCCCCAAACTTGTGGAGCTCCTCCTATCTCAGCCTCATGAGTGTTGGGATTACAAGAGAGCTTTCACATAGAAAGCAGTTCTGTCAATAGCTTCTTCTAGAAATCAAAGTTACAGATTGAAAAGTATGTTCTTCCAAAGAAGTAGCAAAAAAAAATAAGTTGCTCTGTACTTTTCCAGTGAGAGCATTCAAAATTGAGAGCCTTAGCCATACGTTTCCATGGAGGCTAAACTGAAAGTGGGGCTCCTCCCCCTGCTATTTGTTTATGTTTGGGAAAGATACTAAGTTACTTCTCAACTCCAGGCCTATCAGTCTCGGTGAGTTAATGGGCATATTTTGGGCAGTTGAAGTAGGAGTCACTCTGTTACCACCTCTGGACTTCCTGAGAGGCTGCCTCCCTGAATGCTGAACCTTGGGATGACATACCAGGTCAGGGAGGGTCTGTTCTTCCTCCACCTTTTTCCTGGCTCATGCTAGGGCAATAAAGAGATCATGAGCCACTGCTGACCTGTGGAGGGCCCAGGCCAGGACTTGCTGCCCTGTGAACCCTGGATTGTTCACCAGGCTCCTATCTGAAGTCTTGCCCAAAAAACAAGCAATAAGCATACATATTCACATATACATGCTTGTGTATACACAATCTCCATCCATCACAGAATTACAGACATGTTCTGTGTGAACCAACATATAAAACGTTTTAAAAAAGACAAAAGGAAAGGAAATAAAAACCAGTGAGATCTAAAGGTATATTTCTTTCCCATTTAATCTACTGAAGTCAAATGTGCTGTGCAAGGAGGACACGTTTTAAATCTTCCAAATACCTCGTCACACCAAGTGGACGTAAAGAAAGCTGGCCCATTTTCAGTGACCTTGGCTGCTTAAAAGGAACAGTTAGTGGCTGGCAGTAACAGGTAAAATCCATTCACTTAATTTACAGAAGGTTTTTGGGACCTTGGCAGTGGGACATGGTTCTTCTGTAAACATCTCCTTTCAGATAATTTAACTTCATGCAAGTAACTTTGGATAGCTTTATGTTTATTTTAAAATGTTAAAAAAGTTTTTTAACATAAACCCTAAGAGAGTTAAATCTTTCTTTATAAATGCCTTCTTCTCCTTTTGTTCCTAATACTAGGGATTAAACTCAGGGCCTTACACATGCTAGGCAATCACTCTACAACTGAGACACACCCATAGCCTTATAAATGCATATTTAATAGTGAAAATATATGACCCAGACTACAGCTAGTGGATAAATATAAGTAAAAAAAGAACAGAGTATGTATTGTGGATTATCCTGAGGAAGCATAAAAGATGATTTATATTAGTTTATGTTTCTTACAAATTTCTTATTATATATAGCACACACACACACACACACACACACACACACACATATAAATTAACAATGCCAAATGTCCACTGCATCGAGAACCAAAGCAATCCCAAATATAGGATTGTTCATCTCCTACCAAGACCACCCAGTAACCCAGAAGGCACACTCTGCAGCCAGGGACATTAACTTCTATGCTTCATACGGAAAGTTCAACCTTAAGAGTTGGACTTTGTACTGTATGAAACATTTCTATCACAGTGCAACACCACTGGTCTCTTGCATAGTTTTTTGCCCTTTTCTCTGTGCCAAGAACCAAAACAATTTGAGATAAATAGTATTGCTATGAGCATGTCTCAACTCAAATTTTTATTTTTCAATTCTTGAGGAGACTAGATCCCTTTACCTTACAAAATTTTATGTAGCAAATAACATAACGCTATTTATTATCTTGTTTCTAATTCAACAATTGCTCTTTTAAACCTTATCTAATTTTGTCATTTTGCTTCATAGATTTTTTTTTAAAGTTTGATTTGCTCCCCAATCTCTTCCAATTTTTCTACAACTGTGGGGGGAAGGGAGTACGATCAGTGATTTGGGAGACATTTTTAAAGCTCAAACTAAAGGGAAATTACGTCTAAAACGTCTACTGTTCAGGTCTGACGATGTTAAAGGTGACAGCGTGTACTTTTCTTTTTGCCTTTCTGCACTCTGAAACTGCACTTTTTACATCTGAAGAGCCATGTTGGTATGCAGATTCTGTGGAAGATGCTATGCAGCATAAAGATGTGCTGTATTCCACTTAAAGTATGATTTGATTGATTTTTATCATAATACTGAATTGTATCAATTTGTTTGTGTTCAGTATCAACATTGATAATTGTGTACTTTGAGATTGTGAATGAGAATATATGATTAACAGATTGTTGTTAAATTGTATTTATTTCTGTTATGAATTGCCAAAAAAAAAAAATCCCACAATTGAGAAATAAAAGTGCATTAAGCACCATGCATAAAAAAAAAACTGATGTCTCATTCATTTGCTTTGGTATTTTGTTTCACAGGAAACTAGAGGGATTTAGAGGTGGCAGAACTACAGCGTTGAAGGATATAAAGACACAGTGCTCTTAATTCAGAAAGACGCTGTATACGTGTGCCATATTTCATGAATATATAGTGAAGTCATAGAGTAAAGAACTGTTTGAAATAAAGTGACATTCTAGGTGGTAGGAGCCTTTGAAGAATATTCTAGTATGTTCTATTAGGAGAGGCTTGTGTCTTATGATTCCCTCAGTATGAGGCTCACCATGATACTGAGTTATGACTGTGTCAGATGGCACATGTGGATCAAACTCAGATCTGTTCTGTTTCCTAGGAAGAAATAGGAATTCTTGAAAAGTAGAATTCTTGTTATCTTACAGATCCATAAGACTGACAAAGCTATTACTAAAGGAAGAATGAATAAATTCTGATCAGGTGAACAACAGAAGTCTACCACATAGTATACAGTATCAGACCAAATAATTAGAGACAGATCAGACGGTCTGAATAGAAAAAGTTTATTGAAGAGTGGTGGGAGTTTTAACTGGACCTTGGAAAATTAATGGTACTTTGAGAAACAAGCAAGAGATTTTGAGCAAAACCCGAACAAAATCCTAGGATGTTCAAGGGGTGTCAGGTGAGCGTGCTGATGGTCTTGGCAGGAGCAGATGTGGGAGCAGCTGAGAACTGACCTTGAAGTTCTTCAGGGTTACTGAGAAGGTCAGGTTTGTATTAACACAAATGGGGCATCATATCAGGCTCTTCATCAGGGAAGAGACTCTATTTTTCTGTTTAAAGATTTTTTTGTTCACTTTTATTTATGTATTTGAGAGCAACAGGGAGAGAAAGGGTGAGGGGAGAGAGAGAGAATGGGTGTGCCAGGGCCTCCAGCCATTGCAAACAAACTCCAGATGCATGCGCCCCCTTGTACATCTGGCTTACATGGGTCCTGGGAAATCAAGCCTCAAACCAGAGTCCTTAGGCTTCACAGGTAAGTGCTTAACCGCTAAGCCATCTCTCCAACCCAGGGAAGAGATTCTATAAGTCAGAATGACCTACATGCTGAACCACCCCTCCAAAGATATCTAAGTTTGCATCCCTGTGAATGGTACCTTCCATGATAGGAGGGATGTTACAGATATGGGCAACATTGTAGATCTTGAGATTGCAGAGTTCTGAATTAGTCAAGTAAGTGGCTCACAGCTGAGGACAGAGAAAAAAAATTTGACCCATAGTTCTAAAGAAAGAATGGGGCTATAGTGAAGAAATACTGACAGTCAATAGAAATGGAAACTTCTCTATGGAGATGATGGTAGATATCGAGAAGACTCAAAAGTCAACGAAGTTAAGAACAAGATGCTGTTGAGGGTTCAACACTAAAGGAGACATCTCTATCATACACTCCAGGAAGGCTCAGTGGCTATTGTGGAAGAGGGTGAAAAGAATATAAGAGCCACAGGGTGGGAAAGAGTACTTTGAGGCACTGTCCCCTGGACTTGAGCTGACTGGTGTATTCATGACCTCAACGTAGTGGTCATGACCCCTACAAGACCACATAGTCCTGAGCCCATCAACATTTTGATATGGAGTATGGAAAAGAATGTAAGGAATGAAACATTGAAACAGAAGAAGGACTACTTGGGGGCTGGAAAGATGGCTGGAGGCAGAGAGGCCAGCCACGAGAATGTTGTCATGGCTTCACAGCAAACTAAGCACAGCTTGGCTTCAGGTACCAGCTCGGGGAAGGAAGCACAGGAGGGAATTTTTACACCAAACATGGAACGAAAAAAAAAACAAGTTTCAGTGTAACCGAATATGGGAATGAAAAAAAGGCAAAGTTGGGAAAAATTCATATTAAGAAAGAAAGGAAGCCACCTGTATAGAAATAGCATATTTACTTCATTTGGCAATGCCTCAAAGTTATAAGATTTTTTAGGGTTCGCAGACCACCTTTGCATGTACTAACTTCTTTTGTACATGCATACTTATAGAGATTAATAATTACTAGCTACCAGAGAATGGGGCTGGGCTGAGAGCACGCATTCAGCATGTGCAAGGTTCAATGCCCAGATAAGAAAAAATAAATTCACAAAATAAAACATAAAGAAAATATAGTGTCTGGAAAGGTTGGGTTTGCAAAGGTACTGATCTCATACAGTGTTCCAGGAATCCTGAGTCCCAAGTAGTATCTTCCCACTTCAGATTTTAGGGTTTAGACACACCACAGGGCTATGGTGTGGAGTCATTCAGGTGTGGTGAGAACATACCAAGGGACTATGGCCGAAGCCAGAGAAATATCTGCATGGAATGAAGCCATAAAAAATTCAAACGGAACAAGCAAAGAAACTATTCCCTACCTCTTTCAAGCATTCAAATACTAAGTTCCTACTGGCTGTCTTAAGAATAAACAATGGGCAATACAGGTGAAACTTGGAACATGTATTCTAATGAGCTAAGTCAGAAAATCAATAGTCAACAATACCAGTAGCAAACACATATGGTGTTTGCTAGTCATGGTCAAGTTTTTTGAGTATTACACACTCATAATCCTCTGACATGTGACAGATTTCATAAGGCATGTTTTACAGATACGAAAGTGAAAACATGGAGTAACTTGCCTAAGTCTTCCTGCACATTGATGAATAAGGTCGTATCACACAGTGTGCTATATCTTAGGAGCTGCTTTAGCCTGGCAGGGCTGGTCGGAGCATCTCTGAAGCAGGCTGCCATAGCAAAATAGCCTAGCAACCCCGGACACTGCTAGGCTTGGGCAGTAAACACATCCCTTTCTTCACAATGCACCTAGCAACATGTTGGCAACCTGGGATCCCCACCTGCATTGCGCTGCATGTACATCCGCCCCAAACAATGGAATCAGGTGTTCCTTCCCTCCAGCGACACTCCTTCTGTGGTCTCATTCTATTCAAATATGTTCTAAGATATAGCCAGGATTAAAAGATATGGGGGCCTCCTGGCCTGGACTGGTTTTGAATACAAGTGCAGTAAATCAAATTGTGACCCCTAAGCAAACTTTTAGGGAAAATCCCTAGTTTACCATCTTATTCTTATGCTTAATCGGGGTACATATGATTCCAAGCACATGTATCATGGGAAGGGGGGATGTGCACAGTACAGAAAAGGTTATGCACCTGAAGGCTATCAGTGAACATAGAGAACCGCCCCCCCCCCAAACTATGCCCCTTAGGAAGCAGCCCTTCTTTCTGTAGATTGCTTAAAGAGAAGCTCTGGGAGGCAGCCCAGCGCCCTTGGGCAGAGCTCTACACAGGCGGCCCGGCTCCTTCAGCAGAGCTCTATAGCTTTTCTCTTAAAGTCTCTTACTCCCTATGGGCTTCTTTTCCAGTTCTTTTAATGAGTTTGCCAGGAACCTAGAAATACTGAGACCACTTGGTTACATCTTTACAGAGGTAATGTGTGAACACAGACTCAGATGAGAAGCATCGGACCTTACAAACCTAAAGAACCCAACTTTTCCTACACCGCTCTTACTGGGACAGTGTGGCTCTATGTACAAAGAACAGTGAGGTCAGTGTGCGACAGAGAATGCCCTGGACAGTGACAAGGTAAGTTAGAAAAGTAGTCAACAATAAAAAATATAGATTAGAGGCTACAAGTAAGCACTCTGCCTTGTCTTACAAATGCAATCCATCAAGGCAGTGAACTTATCACGGGTCCCTTCCCCCAGACATCTGCAGGTAGGCTTGTGCTTCATTGTATAGCACTCATCCTTGTCCTGTTGAGAAAATAGTGTCTTGAATTGTGGTGTTTTGCGCATCTTCGAGCTCTTACTCTCTTATGACTGAATTGATAAATCTGTCTGAAAGGAGATCCCCTTTCATAGACATTCCATGTCACTTGTGACCCTTTTTCCCCAATGTAGCAGCCTCAGGATTAATAGGTGTTGAGTTTAGATGTGCTGCTCCAAAGATGTCCTTAGAAGTATGTGACGGTGTTAAATCCATAGCCTCATGCCTGTCAGATCCAGCAGCATTTTTCCATAAAGGACACAGCTTCTACTATTTACCTTACAGGCCGTGTGTGCTCACGTTTTTAGTGGAGCTGGCACCTTGAATCCTACTCTTGTTTATTCCTTATCTCGCAAACTGCATTCACATGAAAACTATTACACTCATAAGATTTCTGTATTTCTTCTCAAAGTGAATAGTATTCACTAGTGGCTGATCCCTAGATTCTCCTTTTGCTTTGTTTTTCTGAGAGCCATATTTGGAAGGGAGCTATGCTCTCCACTATACCACTAATGTACATTCAGAGTCACTTTTGGAATGTAGCTATGCCCACTAAACCATGGATGCACACTGAGTGCCACATTCAGAAGACATTGTTGTGCCTTGCTTTCATAGCCCTAGTGTCTTTTCATATTAGACGTACTCCAGGAACTTATTTGCCCTCAAAGCCTTCTAAAGCTTCTCTGTGCATGGTAGCCTCTGAATTGTCTCATGCTGTGAGGGTCTTCCCCCGCATGCAATCCTGTCAAAGCGCCAGCCATATTAAAGTATGTGCTACCTTAAAAATGCAATCCAAATGGTGAGAGAGACAGAGAGTAGTACTATAATTGGTGCCAATTGAATTGTTTAAGGTAGGGTCTTGGTCTGGTAGGATGGTCTGGAATTCACAAGGTAATCTCAGGCTGGATTCGAACTCACAGCAATCCTCCTACCTCAGCCTCCTAAGTGTTGAGATTAAAGGCATGTGCTACCATGCTATTTCTACTTGAAAAGGACCATTCTTTCTGCAGAATGCGAAAGTGATGTAGAGCAAGGCTCAAACCTGATTAACAAGGTGAGGAGCGTTTCAGCGTTCACAGGGGCAGGACAAAGATGGAAATAGAGATGAGTGATGACAGAGGCTGAAAGTATTGAACGTGAGGTCCCACTAGCACATGCTTTATGTCAGTAGGACTTACATAGTTACTTCCAGAAGAAAACTAGGAAAACATGACCAAAGTAAGAGAGAAATCCCCAATTGGCGGCAATTGTCAAGTACATAATAACACTTGGTGAGGGGTAGCTGAGACAGATGGAAGGGCTTTGGTTTGACTTCTAGTGTGCTGGTTTCTAGTGACCAGCGAGGTGAAGGCTACATGCTGCTAGAGGAAGAGGCTGCTAGCAAAACACATGTTTATCCAGAGTCATGGCTGTGACAGAAGAAAAATGACAAGTGCCCACCTTTCCAGTTGTTAATTACACAGCTTTTGGATGAAACAAACCTCTTGCTTTTCTCTGTGGTCTTTTCTGTGTTTGTTAACACTTATAGGCAAGATAAATCTACCAGGCTGGGAAGATTGTTCAATGGCTAAAGGCCCTTGCCTGAAAAACCTGCTGGCTTGGGCTCAACTCTCCAGTTCCCACAGAAAACCAAACACACAAAGTAGTACATGCATCTGGAGTTCATTTGCAGAGTCAAGAAGCCCTGGTATGGCCATATTCCCCACCCCCCCCCTCTCTCTCTCTCTCTCTCTCTATTTCTAAGTAAATAAGTAAATAAATAAAATTTTAAAAAAACTATTTGTGGAACTAGAGAGATGACTCAGCAGTCAAGGTGCCTGCCTGAAAAGCTCAAGGACCCAAGTTTGACTCCCCATTAAATTCCATGTAATGTCAGACATACAAGGTGACACGAATGTCTGAAGTTCATTTGCAGTGGCGAGAGACCCTGGTATGCCCATCCTCTCGCCTTCTATCTGCCTCTTTATCTTCCCCAAATAAATAAATAAAATATTTACAAAAATACACTTAAAAGCTATTTTAATAAAAGAAAAGTTGGCTAGACATGGTGGCACATGCCTTTAATCCCAGCACTCAGGAGGCAGGCATAGGAGGATCGCTGAGAGTTGAAGGCCACCCTGAGAGTACATAGTGAATTCCAGGTCAGCCTGGACTAGAGTAAAACCCTACCTCACAAAAAAATAAAATAAAATAAAAATAAAAAAGCCACATCAGAGAGAATATAATAATTATTGATTGAAATGAAATTATTGGGAATATCTATTGCATTTAACATCTAGTCACCCCCCGCCCCAGGCACTCTGTCAAAGATAACTGAGCTGGCTCTGTCGCTGAGTTTCAGGAAAGGGACTGATGTGTGAGTCATGTGCTTACGTAAGATGCAGTGTGGATTGCAATGGGAGAATGTGGCTGTGGGAATATCAATAAAGCCCTGGTCAGTGGGCAGGGCTTCTTTATACATGGGTTGGGCGGTGGGACAGAAAGCTGAGCTGGGGACCACATAGTCCTCATCGGCCCCTCCAGGGTGCATGGTGGCTCCTGGCTTGTCTGTGGCGCCTCTGACATCGGCCGTCACAAGGTTAAAGACATGAATCTAGCCAGATTTCCAGAAACAAATTGCTGTCGTTGATATGAAACTGCAAAACCTAAAACACTGTCCTTCTTTACAATGCCACTTCTGCTTTATTTATGTCACCAATGACTCCTTGACCAGTCACAGACTCTCCCAGTGCACCTTAAAAATGGAGCGTATGCCAAAGAAGTTGATATGTTTAACAAGTGCTTATTTTGTGGCCACTTGCCATTCTCTGCTACCTAACAGAAGAGTTTAACCTTTATCACTCACAAGATAGGATAACCATTCCTTATTAGGGCTACTCTAGGCTATGATAAAAAGCTAGACTAAGGCTATAGCAGAAAGTTTCTGGATCAGGGTCCACACTATCTGAAATTTCACCCCTAAAACAATATGCCCACACTCATGCTCTTTCTGCCTGATTCTTGCTCTCTGTCTCTCACTAAAATAAATAAATTAATTAATTAAAATATTTTTAAATAGAATATTTTGGCTGCATATACTAATCAACCCTTTTTCATCATTTCTTTTTCTTTTCTTTCTTTTCTTTTAACCACAATGTTCAGCATTAGGCTTCAGGCTTGAGATACTTTCATGGGAAACACATTGCCAGTGCCAGACATACACACACTAGGTTATAGTCATGGAGAAGGATTCCCTGGGTGTGCATTTCACCAAGGGACAAGTTTGGGACCATGTTGTAGGTGTTGCTCACCAAGATCTGTAGCAGAGCCTTGTCACTGCAAAGCAGTTGTGGCATGCAATAAGTTTGTCTGTGCATGTGTGTGCATGCATGTGAGCAGCAAGAAGCTGAGAGGCTCATAAACATTTATTGCCACTTAGACCACTGTTTTTAAACACATACCCTAGAAAATTACTTGTTTTAATGTTTGTTTTAGCAAAATCTCAAAATATTGCCAAGTAAAAATAAATTTAAAGGTTTCCCCTTTCCCCTGACAACTTAAAATCACTATTAACTACGTGATCTGTAGTTGTTTACAACTTGTTATGTATAAGTGGTTGTGGGTAGGTTTATACTTATTTATTCACGGAAATAAGGTCAGTCTATGTATTTCATGTTATATTTAGTCGTTAACCACTTAAAAACAGCACATTTTCTCATGTGGTTAAAGTATATAGCATTTGAGTGGTAGCACATACTTAAAACAACACTGTATCATGAGATGTGCAAGTCCTTTCCAGTTTTGCGCAGTTGTGTGTAAGTTTTAATGCATTTCATTTTGGCAAAATCTCTGACTAGCTCCTTAGAATAAGTTTCCCAAAGTAAACTTAGTAGGCCAAAGATAAGAACAATGTGGAATTTGGTTTTTGATAAGATTCTCAATAGTTTTCTGTTTTTAAATTCTGGATGACAAAATCAATATATAACTAGCAAGCAATAGGGGACATTGGTAAATGAGAAGTTGATGAATTACTCTATAAGCTTGTATCCCTTTTCCATCTTTCCACATTTCTTCTCCCTCTCTACTGTCTCTCTGAAGAACTTAGTTCCAGATAACATACAGTTGTGCCCTGACAGTTCATTTTCTAAGAATGAGAATATTCTGTTATACAACCATCAAAATTAGGAAATTTAACATTGATTGATTGCATGTAACTGCTTAGTAATCCTTCCACACCAAACTGTTACTAGTCCTGAAAAGGTGCTTTATGGTTATTTAATTTTTTCTCATTTAGTTCAGTCTTTGGTTGGTAATGTTGTTCAGTGAGAAGAGTTCTTGCCCAGCTCCTGAAAGACCCTGGCTGAACATTCAGCACTGAAAACAATCAATCCAGAATCTAGTCCTGGCTCACCACTTGTATTCGAATGCCAAGTCTTCTTAATGTCTTTTAATCTTTAGTAGTTCCTCAGGGTTTCATTTCTATATTTTTTTTTGTCTTTGTTTTTGACATTTGCAAAGATGACAATACAGTCCCATGCTTTGGGGGAGATGCTTTCCTGATAACATTAAATGGTCAGATTAAAAATTTCTCAAACAAAAAGGGGTGACAGGTAGAAAAAGTTAGCTCACTACTCACAGTTGTCCGGCAAGTTCTTTCTTGAAGACAGATCTAATCTGTCTTCCTGTTGTGGCAAAAGCTCGTGTGATCCTATTGTTGAGGGAAAGAACATAATTGGGCATGGGAGGAATTTTTTCTGGGTTGTGGAGACATGAATTCTGTAGAAAGTTTATTATTTGATTTTACAAATTTCTATAATAAACATGTTTTCACTACCAGAAATTTGGCTAAAAATGAATCTAAAAAGAATATTCTTTTCAAGCTTCTTTGGATCCACTGGATGGAGGAGAGAAAGGGGTAGGGGAAGGTTAACCAGAACTAAAGACATTATGGCAAAGCCATGGGAAAGCTACTTTGTTTAGTTAATAATATACAATATATTATACATTATATATTTTAAGTGAAAGTTTGGGCAGAAGTGCCTTTGAGGGGTGGATTAAACTATTCCCAGAACCCACAGGTTGCCACGGGAAAACCCCAGAGCCTGGGGTTGGCATCCTTCTCAGTGAGCTGTTGATCAGGAAGCCCCGGAGGCTCCCAAAAGGATGCAGCTTATTGCCAATGCTCCTGGCTGCCCACCCTAACCAGATGGTAAGACCTTACTGCTGAAGACAGTTTGGTTGTGGGACACTGAGAAACAGAGTTGGAGCCCAGCTGGAAGCCTCCTCCTGCTTGCCTGCTGGCTGTCACAGTGCTGGGAAGTGCTCTGCAGGTTGCCTGTTTGACCCATGTCCCGTCCACCAGCCCTCTCCTTCTCATCCCCAGCATTCCTGTCCTTGCTGGTTTCACACTGATATTTGTTTCAACAGTAGTAGTGGTACATGCCTGTAATAACAGCTCCCAGGAAGCTGAGGCAAGAGGCATAATCATTTGTTCTGTGCCAATAAATACTCCACAAAACCTCATTTCCTGCAGCAGTGATCGCTGCCGACATTTGGCTGGAGGCTGTGACACCCTCTGGCGTCATCTCACTGGCACACTCTGCGTACTTCTAGGTCGGCTTCGGGGTGCTGCGAGGGGCCGCTCCCTTTGACATTGCGCAGCATCCAACAGCCCCTGGTTCTGTGAGTCACCCATGACTTGTAGAAAAGTTTCATCAGCATGCTTTCAACCTTATTCAGCTTTGAAGTCCCCTAGCAAGCTTCTTTTCTTGAATAAACTGTAAGCATTCAACATTAGTATTGATGCTCCCGTCTTCGTCTGCTACTGTCCCTGTCGTAATGACTGTGGGTAGGATGTAAGTAAGCAGCATTGCTCACAGATTAAATGAATCAGTCTGACTGTGCAATGATCCCAAAACGCAGCAGAATAGCCAATAAAACCTTTGCCCACGGACATGAAGACACCTGATCTGTACTGCCACCTACTGGTGACAACTACAGTTGATTTGCTTTTCTATAGTATCTCTTCAGAGCATTACCGGAGTGTATTTTCAAGCTGAAAATTCCCTGGTAGCAATGCTTTCTACAATGCAAAACAATTCTATAGTTATCTTCTTGTTGATTTGTTATATTCTGTTTACATGACATAACTGGCAGGTGTTTAAAGGTCTTCCTTACTACAAATCTTTTCTACTAAACCGTGAATGTTCTTCTCAATTTTCTCCTTAATCCTTTGGATTAAGACAAGTGATTCATTTTAAAAGGCTGGTGTCATAGAGGAAGGATAGCTCGTGAGTAACTTTCACTTTGTTAGCATACACTCAGGTATGATAGTCACAGCAAGGTGTGCCCGTCAGGAAGGGATTTTCATAAGAGAGTGAAGGGAGAATGGACACCCCTGAAAGTTATGGAACATTGTTGTCTTAACTAGGAAGCCAGAGTGTGTGCCAAGGGAATGAAGAGACACCCCACGGAAGTCATTGAAGGTCAGAATAACGTCAGGCAGTGAATAGGGAAGGTGTTACAAGGAGAAAAGGAGGGCATCAGCAGCCATTGCCTGTCTGCAAATTTTCCCAAGGATTAGAGAAGTATGTAACTTCTTCTAAGTAATTCATAAAGTAAGCCAGCCAGCTAATTCTATTCTGTCTCTATTTCTCCTTCTTCCACAGAGTAGTACCAATGTAAGCAGGACTCAAGATAAACTTGTTAAAAGCAAACAGCGTTGGCAAGGTGCCCTCCATCTTCCATCCAAGTACAAACCAGACCTGACCCTACTTAGGTCATGTGTATTCAACGTGGTGTGACCAGAGACCCTACGTTTATTACTTCCTCAAAGAACTTCACAGGAACAAAATAATTCAGCAGAACATTTGTAAAACTGAACAATATAAGCACCTGATAAAATGAGCAGATTAAGTAGCAGACCTAATAGTCAGACTGAATTCATTTCCTTGTCATCACTGATAAGCAAGAACATGGATCAGTCAGTGCCCACCAGTGAAAGTCTACCTGGCACACGAGAGGACTCGGACAAAGCCATGGGTATTAGTGCTAGACTGTGCCTACGACAGTGTTTGGGTGTGAGCAGGGTGATCTGGGGCAGAGCTTAAGAAAACTTAAGAACACAAATCTTCACTCTGGATGAGGGGTCCAAGTGAAGCCATGGGCAGTTCAATAGCTCAGTATCTTCAGTGTTTTAAGAGGTACAAGGAAGGATTAGAGGTTCCAGTGATAGTCAGTAAAGAACCAGCAGTCACATCTGACAAGAGACAGTGATGCACCCTTGTAATTGGGTCACACGTTCGGGCACTGGCTTTATGTCATGTTCCACTATGGTCATGACATAGGGCTAAGTGTCCCTTCTTGGCATGTTTTGTTTGGTTTTGTTTTTAATTTTTTATTTATCTGTTTATTTATTTACAGAGAGAGAGAGCGAGAGAGAGAGAGAGAGAGAGAGAGAGAGAGAGAGAGAATGGGTGCACCAAGGTCTCTAGCTACTGCAAACACATTCCAGATGCATGTGCTACTTTGTGTACCTGGCTAAATGTGGGTACTGGGGAATTAAACCTGGGTCCTTAGGCTTTACAGTCAAGCACCATAACCACTGAGCAATCTCTCCAGCCCCATACCACAGCCTTTTAAATTACAACTGGTTAATTTTATTTTATTAGTTACAGTTCCTTATGTTATTTATTCCTACATCCAGCAGATGTTTGTAGGTTTCAGGTTTTGCCTGGCATTAAGTGACATGCAAGGAGTAGATTGGAAAACAGGACAGCCAGATGTCTAGCTTAAGCAGCCACAAAATGACCAGAGGGCATGGTGTCCACATCTAACTCCAGCCTTCATCACTTTCTGCCTCTCTGGGGGAAGTTTTTCAATACCATGGATTCTCAGTTTAATTCATCTATAAATGGAAGTAATAATAACTTTCTGAAGACATCATTATTAAGCAAGTGTTAGCTATACAGAGAGTAATCACTATCTACCCATAGTATGAACCCATATGAGGATTTAGGACTATGTTTTGAGAAAATTGTTCCCCAGCAAAATAGAAGCCTCACCATTTAAGGGCACTGCTCACCAGCCAGGGTAGGGATCTTAACTCTATTCTCTACACTCACCTCAGCTTCCTGATAGAGTCTAGATTAATATGAACTGATCTGGATCATTCGCTTTGTCAATCATGAGAACCCTAACTTATGCCCAGTGCTGGCGGGGCTGAGGCTGGGGTGGTAGGCGGGGGCAGGCAGACACCCAAAGGGAGCTCTATAAGAAAATAGCTGTTCAGCGTTCCAGAGAGGATGACAACATACATGCTGCCTTCAGGAAAGTGTGCTTGACAGCCCACTTGAGGTTGGGATTTGAGTCTCATATTTTACAAATTATATTTTTCCTATGTGAATGGTTTCTTCTATTATTTGCTTCTTGTTTGGCAGTATCTATAATTCATTTAGCACCCAAGTGATTTAATTGGCATGAGAATGTCAGATTATGGATAAATAGTCAAAATATAGATTTAGATTGTTTTCAATGCACATATTTGCATTTATCAAAGTTAATTCCTGAACAAATGTTTTAAAATATATCTGTGATAATTTTTGTTTTCTTTTTTGAAATACCATTATCCTCCCAAGCTGGCATGTTTAATCTATTTCTTTTATTTTAAAATAGACTCTTCAGGGGCTGGAGAGATGGCTTAACAGTTAAGGCATTTGCCTGCAAATCCAAAGGACCTAGGTTCGATTCCCCAGGGCCCACATAAGCCAGATACATGTGTCTAGAGTTCATTTGCAGTGGCTGGAGGCCCTGTGCGCCCATTCTCTCTTTCCCTCTCTCTGCCTCTTTCTCTCAAATAAATAAATTAATTAAAAATTAATTAAAAGTTTAAAAAAATAGCCTCTCTCTCTCTCTCTCTCTCTCTTTTTTTTTTTTTGACCTATGAGCCCAAAGCCTCCTGTGTGCTGGGACACCATAACCCTGGTTCCACTGTCAGATTTGGAATGTGTCATCGTTGGGATTCCAATGGCACTGGAATTTGAGGCTCTGCTCAACTAGAAAATATGCAAACAAGTTGGACAAAAGTGCCACTGCGGATAGAAATATGCTCTTCTAATGAAGAACTTTATGGTCACGAGTCTATAAGAATTTGATCAACTTTGACTTGTGGAGCTAAGCTTTAAGAAAAAAAAAATTAAACAAACTGCCCTTGGCTACCCTTCACAGGGTTCATTTGAATAGTGACCTGACACACTTTGAAGGAAGTTTTTATATGAAGTGAGCTAAATAAAATGAAAGAAGATGAATCAATTATTTTTTCCAAAGCATTAGAATTTCTGCTGCATCATACAGATCTACTGGTCTTCCTGTTGCATTTCATTAACTTTAACCTTTTAAAATATTTACTTATTTGAGAGAAGAAGAGAGGCAGAGAGAGAGAGAGAGAGAGAGAGAGAGAGAATGGGCACACTAGGGCCACTAGTCACTGCAAACAAACTTCAGATGCATGCACCACCTTGTACTTATGTGGCTTACATGGGCCCTGGGGAATTGAACCTGGGTCATTAGGCTTCACAGGCAAGCACCTTAACCACTAAGCCATATCTCCAGCCCAACTCTAACCTTTTAATCTTGTATTCACCTAAGATTTTTCCCTAAATCACCAAAAAGAACCCCACAGCTTCCTGAAGTTGTAATACTAGCATACTGTTTTTAGATTGTTAAAATTGAAGTTGATAATTTGGGCTCTGATGGGAGGGAGGCTGAATTATTAAAAAAAAAAAACCATCATTTCAAAAACTTTCTTTTTGCAAGCAGCTACCAGAGATGCATGAGAAGGATCCATTTTTGTCTAAAGTTTTGAGAACTGACGCTCCAGGCCATTTGTAAACACTATCATTTGTTGTACACTAGATGTATTTACAAATAAATGATAGTTGGAATAACACAATGTTTTCTTTAGTCCATGTGAGCTGAGCATGAGATAAATAAATTTCCTTCCCAGATGGTGGTTTGTATAGGTGGTTACATTGTGTTGAAATCATATCCACTAGCACGCTATCCACTCCTGGGTTTTTCCACAGGATTGGAATGACTAAGAATGACCACAAGGCTCTTGAGGCCAAGAACTCCAGGACAGCCTTTCTGCCTGCTCAGGTCTCACATGTCAAAAGTTCAGACATCAAAACTTTTTCTGGTAATTTTCATAAGCTTTCATAACTTGGAAAAATACATTAATCTGTTAAATGGGCTCTGACTAGGGAAATAGCCAAGAACAAAAATAAGCAACTTTTGCCATGTTTTTCCATATAATTGGATAAAAGGAATTGTTTCTCATTAACTTTGTGCACATTAATCTTGATTATACATTACCATTGAATTGAAGAGATTTAGCCAGAATATTTGGGGGGAGGATGTGAAACTAAGTGTTTAGAAGCAAAATGTGATGTTTCTATGAAGTTGAGAACAATGGCCCCAATCAATGGGGCCACTTATGAACTTCATAAAACAGACATATTTGGAGTCCTCTCCAAGAGAGTTCAAGGTCATGATCAGGAGGATGGCCTGGGTGTAAATACTTTTACAATCTTCACAGTTGATTTTCAGTGCAGCCAGGACAAAAGATGACCCCAGAAAGTTCCTGCGTCATCTGTTCAGAAATTCTTTTGAAAAAATACCTGTCTAATATTAGTTTACTTGTATCTGCTACTTTAGCTCATTATGCACACTTATAATAAAGTATAAGGTTAATTAATTCCTATGTTTTGTTTATTTTTGTATTACATAGTAGTGTTGAGCAAGTGCTTTAACCTAGAAAATGTTCATCCAAGCCCTCTGAAGAATTGTTTGCTTCAAGCATTTCTGCTATGCTGCGCCTGACCTTGGTGCTGCTGGCACAGTGAACTGCTGCCCATGGCCCTTTTTTGCTCAAGGAGCTTACATTCCAGGAAATGAATTAAGCACTCAGGTCTGGACTTCCAGGATGACTCCACACCTCACATCAGTGCAGACATGCTTCAGCAGAGCTCCTGGGCTGGCATGAGCCAAAAAATACAGGAGAGCATGAACCTTTTCCTTGGTGAACTGACAATCATGAATCAGCCTGTCTCGGACGGTTACAACCCTTCTGTCATTTTAAATGAACAATTGCTGATTATTTCACACTTCCTCATGTAAGGAACTTAAAAGCTACAATTGAGGGAATGTATTACCCATACAAGACTAGGAAACTGAAATCTTAAGTTAATGTAAATGTCTCAAGTTATCTGGAACATCAATATTTAATTTCCCCATTTGAATGACTCTCTCTACATAAGTATTTCCTATTCATTTACACTTGCAATATTTAAAATGGATCTATATGTCTAGAAGATAGAGTTGTATATGTGCATATGTAATGTCCTCTCCTTGTGAACTCTAAGGAGAATAATGGTGGCTTTCCTGGTGCATATGGGAAAAGAAGGGAAGGGTTAAGGACAGCCTGAAAAGATGTTCTGTGAATTCAAACTCTTGTTCTCCCTTAAACTGCTGTGGTGTCTGTTCTGTTTTGAAAGCTAATTTATTTGTTTAAACATTTTTTAAATTTGCTTATGAAGTAGCAGTTTGCTTTATGGCATTTTCATAATACTTAGTTTTGGTTGACTCTCTCTTATGCCCACCACCCCTTTTCCTCACTTGGACCCTTCTACCTCTAGTATTTACTTTCCACATCACATATCTTTTATTCCCCTCACAATCTCTCTCCTTAAAGCCTGACTTTATATAATCCTTTATTCTGTTTTTGACAGTACTACGGATTGAGCCCAGGGCCTGGTGCATGATGGTGGGTGCTCTACCACTGAGCTACAAGCCTAACCCTATGGCATTTTCCAAAGCAAACACCAAATGAGTGTTCATTCACACGTCAAGGAAAATGGGGCCTCATTTGAGGCTAGTGGGGATGATCCACAATCTGAGGAAGGAGATTTCAGTCCAAGTCTTACTGACATTTCTGATTCTGGCATGACAGAAATAAAGAAAAATCAGAAATCTTCCTGCCTTACTCAGAATCACATCCTGATTCACTGTTACTTAGAGGGTGGGGTAGACTAAATGAGATTTGGTCAAAAACAGGCTTGTCTGTAGCTACTAAAGTTCTACTGTGGATTTTAGAATCTGATTGTATTGGGCTTTGTGATCAAATATCATTTAGAAGTACTGAAAAGCTTAGTAGCAATGGCAAAGATTCTGCTCCAAAATACTATGTACTTAGGAAGAAACCAAGATGATATTCCCTTTAAATTCATCAAAGAATGAGCCTTGTGTGGGTGATAGGAATTTGTTTTGAGATTTTAATACAAATATGAAAGTGATTTACTGGAATTTACTGAAAAAATATTAATCCACTTTTAAGTTCAACTTCCAACTAAAGTTGTTTTTTTATCTTAATGACTATAATTACTTTTAAAAGGCACCTTGAAAAAATTCCATATAACAAACTATCTACCTCAATTACCAAGGTCTGAATCTCAGAGTCTGATCTAAAATTAGTGTTTTGTTTGTTAATATTCTTTGCTGTTTCTACAAATGCTAATCTTTGGCGTTATGTGGTTCAAAGACAATAGACATTACTATTCCTTAATGCCCATTTGAGTGAGGTAATAGGTGATAATGACTAGGGACTCAAAAAGAAAGTCCTACCTATTCAAACCGCTGACCATTACTGGTTATCACTTTCCTACTCTATAGAAGGGCAAGATGGTGACCCAGCAGCTAAGGTGTAATGACGGGAACTCAACTAACAGGGTATAATCATTCTGGCATATAAATAGAGCAGAATTTGGGTACTATTGTATTGTTTAAGTGAAGATACCAAATGATTATGATATAAAGGGAAGGTAGATTTTATTGAAAGCACAACAGTTCTATGTCACAAATATTAATATTTGAAGACAGAGATACAGTTATATCTAATGTCTGTTATTCAGCATTTATTACCCAATATGTTCCGTCACTTAGCACTTCTCAGTATTTCTAGCACAATGACAGCTACTAACTGTTAATTATTCTGACATGATAATGTTGAAGCATTGTTAACAATTATTTTAAGGACTAACTACATTTGTATACTCTAATAATTGAATTTAGTATTTATGCAAGCCATATTTGTCATGTCTTTTTTTTCCCAAGATAAGGTTTCACTCTAGTCCAAACTGACCTGGAATTTGCTATGTAGTCTCAGATGGCCTTGAACTCACAGCAATCCTCTTGCCTCTGCCTCCCCAGTGCTGGGATTAAAGGTGTGCACCACCACACCCACCCTGTGGCATGTTTTAATTACCCATAGTGTTGTTAGGAATACCAGATAGGAGACTTCTTATAGATTGTATTTATTTGAAGAACTACTCAAGTTATGTTACTAGAGAGAAGATTTGTGGGCTGGAGAGATAGTTCAGCTGCTAAAGTCATTAGCTCGCAAAGCCTGACAGCCTGGAATTAATTCCCCAGTACCCATGTAAAGTCAGATGCACAAAGTGGTACATGTGTCTGTAGTTCATTTACAGTGGCAGGAGGCCCTAGAACACCCATATACTCCCTCAATCCCTCTGCCTCTGTCTCTCTGTCTTTCATAAATAAGTAGATACTTTTTCCAATAAAGAAAAAAGGTTTGACATGGAGGCCAAATATGAAAGTCAATTTTATTGGTGAAAATATGTTATTTCTTTTGTCTCATATTTCATGAAGCAATGACTTTGAACTAATTGGTTTCACTTCTGTACTGCTAAGTGTTGATATTTTCTTGCTAAGGTTGTGTCTTCTTGCCTTGACTGTTTTTTACCCTTTAGTCTATGTCCATACAACCCTGAATGTGTCTGATCTCTGAAGCTAAGCAGGGCTGGCCAGTTGGTACTTAGATGGGAGAAATTACTATTTTAGGTGTCTGCTATTGAGTTGAAGGACAAATGAGCAATTATGAAAGGGAATTCATCCTGTATGAGGTTTAGGACTTCATCACTAAAGACATTAAAATAACCTGCACTATTTTTCAAAATATTTGTTTATTTATTCATTTATGAGAGAGAGAGAGACAGAGAAAGACAGAGAGTGGGTATGGGCACTCAATGGCCCCCTGTAATGCAAATAAACACCACACACTTGCACCATCTTGGGCATCTGGCTTTACATGGCCACTGGGGAATCGAACCTAGGCCATTAGGCATTGCAGGAAAGTGCTGAGTCAACTCTCCAGCCACAAATGACCTTCTTTTTAGATATATGGGGCCTTATTGCATCAAATATGAATCAACTTGGATCTATGCTAGATGTGTGAATTTTTGGGCTCCACTCTAGATCTGATGCAGCAAAAGTTTGAAATAGGAATGAGCATTTTTACCAAGTGCCTCGGCTGATTCTTGATAATTTTAAAGATTCAGGGCATGTCATAAAATGACTGTCTATCTTTTCAATGACAACATGTTCTAAAATATGTTTTAAAATGTTTGCCTATTGGGATTGCCTCTGCTGGAACTATACTGACATGTCCAACAGAGGGTCTAAGAAACGCCTCCCAAGTTCCATGTTATGATTATGATGATGCCAGGGATGTTGGTGGAGATTATGATTAGGAAGAGGATGGTGGTGTTGATGATAATAGAATCACATGTTTCCCCTCAAGACAGGAACTCTCAAGGTAGCCCATGCTGGCTTCAAACATAGGATGCTCCCACATCAGTGTCCCAACACTTGTCTGGAATCACAGCAATCTTGATTCAAATTCTAGAATACTTCTTGAAAATATTAAACATAGCACTAAACTTAGGGCCTTAATACTTCCTTACATTCCTTTGTCCAAAATGATCAACATTGGGACTTTATCTGGCATATTCTTTATTTCTGCTCCATACAAGAACCTTCTCTGGCCATCCCCAAACTGTACTTTTCCTTCTTTACTCTCTTGCTTAGATCTTTTTCAATAGATATCTTAGGTCTTACATATTCATATTCTTGTTTCATTTTCTTCCTCATTTGAATGCATGATCAATGATAGCCACATCTTTGACTTTTGGTCATTGCTCTATCCCTGAGCCTGAGAGGATGGTAAAAGAGACATGAGAACTCTTAATGAATACTGCTAGAAGGGAATGAGCCAGTGTAGACAGTTGCTAGTTAATCCCTCAGCAAACACATGTTTTGAGATGATCCAAAAGGGAACTGAAATGTGAGCTAGTAAGACCCAACTCACCCCACGCTCTCTGTGTTCCACCTTGGCACTGAGGCATTGGCTAAAAGCGAACTTATGCTCCAGTGTTTTCAGACAACTCCAGAAAACATGGTCTCCTTGCTTGTACTATAGGCCCTTTGGAATCCACCCCCTGACACACACAAGCACACTGGGTCAGAGGAGGCATTCCGTCATTTCTTTATATAGCTCTTCAATGGAGACATTTGCAGAGGGATAAAAGATACCTAGGGCTTTCCATGGTTCCGCTCCCTCTGAAACCTTGTCATTTTGATCTTTGCTTGATCGGTCCCTGCAATGGAGGCAGCTCTGCCGGATGCAAAGCCATGTGTGTGAGGCTGTCTTTGTGGAATGTTCCTCACCCCTCTGTGGCATCTCCTACTCAGCTTGCAAGTCGGAACTGAAATGTAGGTTTTTCATGAAGCCTTTCCTGACCTTGATGTTTCAAGTTCCTCTTGAGATCATTTAGTCCCATTCTGATTTCCTTCCGCAACATTCGGTTGTGATGACAGGATTATTTTTTAAACACATTATCTCTACTCAATTCTGAGGTTTCATTTCCCAGGACCTGGATGGTCTTTTTGTAACCCCAGTAACATAGTGTGGATTCTCATGAAGTTATGTGGACTGAGTGAAATAACTGTCCCTAATGAACCTCTGGTAAGAGGCTGCTAGCTGTTTCATAGAATGATAAGGTTTCCTTAATGCTTAATACTTTTTATAATAGCTTTATTAATTCAGTTGTCCTTATTTTATTAATAGCAACTCTCATGCTTGACCTGATTATTTGATTTAATCTTTTCAAACTTCTGTGGATGATTATTATCATCATGAATAAGGCTCACTAATTATGGGGACCAGGATTGCACCTACCTCAATGTGCTCCGAAGACTTGTCCATCCTGCACAGCTCTCAATGCCAGAGCTCCTCTTTAGTGTCCATTCCTTCCAGAATGTCTGACCACATCTGTTTATACTTGGGGATGTCCAAGTTTGCATTTAGTGAAATAGTTTTTATTGTCTGCTTATAGGTCTTTGAAAGAAGACTAAATCATTTTTAAAAAGACAAATTCAATTAAATAATCTACATATGCTCCTTTTTTTCTTTTCTTTTTTTAGGTCTTGCATTTGGGATCTCATAGGACAAATCAGTGGCTGCTTACCTTATTTTTCTAATGCTATGAATCCAATGTTTTAGTCACTGAAGTGATAACCATATACATACCTCCCTAATTATGCAAAGCTTTTATCCTATTGCTATTTGGCCCATGAAACCCTGTGCATAGACATGTCTTGACATGTACCCTGAATCTTCTCTTAAGGCCCTTCTTAATGGCCTGCAATCTGATAAAGACAGCTCCCAAGTGAATGAAAATGCCAAGTCAGCAGTGGAATTTGTAACATTATTTGCTCTGAGGCAAAGTTCATTTGATCACATCTGGCATTCCGGATGTTGGCCTGGGTCCTTCTAAGTAGTCCTTGGTCTATTCTAAAGTAAACCTCAGGTGACGTTCTAGAATCTTGATTAGCAGGAAACCATTGTTGAAGTAAGTGAAAGGCAAAATTCTTTTTGTGTAAAAGTCCACTGTCCCTTTGAGAACACGCATGAACGATGGTGAGTCAGTAACGTGAAAGAGTTTATTGCACATCTCTGTGGCTCTACCTTCAATCAGGAATATTTTATGTGGGACAATTAAAATTATTTTAAAACTATGGCAGAATTTCAATGCCCTGTGTATTTAGATTCCAGTTGTGACTATTCTTGCCAAAATGGGAAAACAGAAAGTTTCTAAACAGGTTTATTTATTTTGCTACCTGATCTTCAATAAATACTAGGGGTAGCATTTAAGAAGTTTAAAATAATTGAAAAAATCCCCAGCATTTTTCATTTCTATTAAAAGTAATCTCCGGGCCTGGTGACACATGCCTTTAATCCCAACACTTGAGAAGCTGAGGTAAGATGATTGATGTGAGTTCAAGGCCAACCTGGGATATACAGTGAGTTTCAGGTCAGTTTGGGCTAGAGATCCTGTTGCAAAAACAACAATAGAAATAGTAATTAGACTATTTGGTGAGCCACAGGGCTTGCTCAGAAGTGGAGAACGTGAGCTGTCACTGAGGTTTTTGTTTTTTCCAGGCTTATTAGATAAATCTTCACTGGGTAAGAACAATTAGACTTTAATGGGAAGCATAATGGGAACTTCCTGTGTGTCTTGTTAAGTGGACGATTGTGATTCAGTGGGTTTGGACTTGGCACTCAGCCTCTGTGTCAAACTACAGCCAATGCTCACGATGCCGGGTTTTGAGCCATTATGTTTATATTTTACAAAAAAAAAGAGTTCGGCAGAAGTTGGGTTAATTAAATTTTGGGAGAAGACACAATAAGATGACTTGGGTAGATGTCAGATGTCTACAGTACAGGCCTGATATAAAGAAAGCAGAAGTGACCCTTCATAGGAAACATTGGTCTTCCCATCAGTGTCCTGGGAAAACTACAATGCTTTACACGGAGACATCTTTCTGAGTAGCTGTAAGCAACTAGTTAAGATGACATTTTAAAGTTATTTCAAACAAACTGTTACTTTTGCTTACAACTAAATGCTGTCAATTTCTTTATAGTTTTTTTTTTTTTTTTTTTTTTTTTTTTTCCTGGAAGAAGCAACTTCTGACTTACTTCCCAGTCTTTCTAAAGAGACAACTACTGACAACTCACAGTGCTCTTCTGTCCCCGGGATTCTTTCTCCCTCATTACCTCCCTGACCTTGGGGTGTCACACTCTCTTCCAGGACTGAGCCAGTTTCTAGCCATGATTTGGTGCTTGGAGAACATAGTCACCCTTTCAAGATACTAAGGACTATTTCTGTTTCCCCAACACTTAATGTGTGTCCACGCATGTGGGAGTGAGAGGGTTTAAAGGCTCTATGGCTCTCTTTCTTCCCTCTTCCACATCCCTGGCTGTGTGCCCTCAGATGCCAGCTGACTCATTCCGCATGAGCCATTGTCTGCTCTGGAGTTAGTCCACATTTTCCCCACCTTCCCATTTCCTCTGCCTTGAGCTCTAACTCTCAGACAAAATTGCTTTCCTAAAGAGATGAGTGATATCATATCCTTTCCCAAATTGTTTATCTTATCCCCAGTCCATGATGCACTCAGCAAGTCTAATTCCCTTTGTATGAGAAATGTCATTAACATTTGTCACAGAATCAAATTAACTTTAAATGCATTATGGCATCTTGATACTGAAAATAGTTTTTAGAAGAATGCTTTAAAATAAAGACAACGAAGTAAGGAGTTTTTCCTGCCTATCCACTGTCATATATAAGTAATGATTTGTACCCATGCTGTGTGCCAAAATATGTCTACCTGTATGAGACAAGGTTTCTGGGTCCTGTCAGTAGAAAGCCTGACTCTGTTACCATGAATCACAATGTGCTCCTCTGGAAACATAATGGTCATCTTCTGGTGCTATCTATTGTAAATTTATAGGTTAATAAGACACTATAACTTTTGATATTGGTTGCAAAAAAAAGCCAAACATGCCTTTAATCCCAGCACTTGGGAGGCAGAGGTAGGAGGATCACGATGAGTTCAAGGCCACCCTGAAACTACGTAGTGAATTCTTGGTCAGCCTGGTCTAGAGTGATACTCTACCTCAAAAAAAACAAAGCAAAACAAAACAAACAAACAAACAAAACAAAAAAACACACAAACACCCAAGCACAGCTAAATACAGTGGAGAAGAGAAAATTTCCCTTCAGATGAGTCACATTTCCAGCTGTGGGCTGTCACGTTCTCATGCTGGGTGAGCAGGGCTGCCGAGGAGTAGGGGTGAGAGAAAGACAACTGGGGTCCAATGGCAGCGCAGTATCCCCAAGTGGGTGCAGAAGATAGACGTCATTTCCTTATTTACACAGGATGTCACAGCTGCCTCAGTGGAGTGGTAGGGGAGTGTGGCAGCAGAAGGTGTATGAACAAAACCTCTTTATGCCTGTATTCCTTGGGCTAGTTCTTCAAGTGCTAGGAAAAGATAAATAACACAATTTAAGAAATTTTGCTAGTAAATTTACTAAAAGGTGCTTCACTGACTTTCTTGTGAGGACAGAGCAGCCTGCCTCTTCTTGTGGGTATGAGTTAACCATTCACTTCACTTGGATTCTGAAAGGGTTTTAGTTCGTTCTGTTCACTTGGGACAGGTGGCTAGACTTGTTTGTAACTCTACCACATATTTGTTAGTCCCACACATACAGCTTTTAAGGTGTCCTCAGGAAGTGCAATGTAGTATGAGATAATTCCAGACTCAACACAGAAGAGTGGAACAACCAACCTCAAGAGCCTACAGCAAGAAGAACACAACAACCAAAACTAGAGCAATCACAAAAATTTCAAATTTCAAGAAGGCACCAAAGCCCATAAAGCCTCCAACATGGTAGGTATTAAATTGAACCTCACAATTATAACATTAAATATTAATGGTCTTAACTCACCCATCAAGAGACCCAGTTGGGGATAGAGAGATGGTTTAATGATTAAAGTGCTTGCTTGCAAAGTCTAAGGACCCAGGTTTGATTCCCCAGGACACACATAAACTAGATGCACATGGTGGCACATGTTTCTAGAGCTCATTTGGAGTGGATAGAGGCCTTGACATGCCCATTCTCTGTCTCTCTCTATCTACTTATCTCTATCTATCTGTCTATCTCTCTTTCCCTTTTTCTCTCTCTATCTCTCTCTCTATCTCTCAAATAAATAAATTAAATATTTTAAGAGACACAAGTTAATAGGTGGATCCAAAAAATGGACCCTTCCATCTGCTGTCTTCAAGAAACCCACCTCACCACTAAGGATAGACACCTCCCAAGAGTGAAAGGATGGACATGGCTATATTATTATCTGACAAAATAGACTTCAAACAAAAAACAATCAAAAAAAGACAAAGAAAGACACGTTTACTTATCAAGGAATGATCCAACAAGAGGACATCACAATCATAAATGTACACCCACTAAACACTAGTGTACCACAGTTTATAAAGCAAAACATACTCAACAACAAACCAGAAATTAATCCTAATACCGTCATAGTAGGGAATGTCACTGCCCCAGTATCATCAGTAGAGAGATCACCCAAGCAGAAAATCCTCAGGGAAATGATAGAACTTAACAACACTATAGATCAATCAGATCTAACAAATAGCCACATACATTCTACCCTAATTCTACAGAATACGTTCTTTTCAGCAGTCTACAGAACATTCTCCAAAAGATGAAATATTAGAGCATAAAGCATGTCTCCATAAATTTAGGAACATTCATGTAATTTCTTACATCATAATAAACTATAATGAGTTAAACCTAGAAATTAACAAGAGAAACAGCAGAAACTACACCAGCTCTTGGAAACTGAACAGAATGTTATTAAACAATGAATGAGTTGTGGAAGATATCAAAATGCAAATTGTAAAATTGCTAGAACTGAATAATAATGAAAACACAACATACCAAAACTTATGGGACACAATGAAAACAGTCCTAATGGAAAATTCATAGCACTATAGCCTTTATACAGGCAGAGAGATTTCAAATTAACAACCTAACCACCTACCTAAACATGGTGGAAAAAAAACAAGAACAGTCCAGGGCTGGAGAGATGGCTTAGTGGTTAAGCGCTTGCCTGTGAAGCCTAAGGACCCCGGTTCGGGCTCGGTTCCCCAGGTCCCACGTTAGCCAGATGCACAAGGGGGCGCATGCGTCTGGAGTTCATTTGCAGAGGCTGGAAGCCCTGGCGTGCCCATTCTCTCTCTCTCCCTCTATCTGTCTTTCTCTCTGTGTCTGTCACTCTCAAACAAATAAATAAAAAAAAAATTAAAGAAAAAAAAAAAACAAGAACAATCCAATCCAAAGAGTTCCAGATGAGAAAGAAATGATTAAGATCAGAGCTGAAATTAATGCATTGGAATTCATTTCACCCCCTTAGTCTTAATGATGATTTTTTTTATTCTTCTCATCTGTGCTGTAGTATTGTGATAAAAGTTCATATTTTCAAGCCTCTAATGCTCTACTGCAAAGCCATATTCCCAGCTAGGTAGATAAAGAAGCCGGTCTACAGAAAACTCACATTATCAAGAGCTGGTTGTAATGAACCAAGAATAGCACGTAACTCACTTCCCGATCATTGGTGTTGGCTCTGCAGTGCTGACAACAGAACGTGAACAGTCAACACAGCGGTCCTGACTCAGACATAGGACTCGGTGTGTTTACAGAGAGCCAAGGCTGCCTCCTTTGAATCCCACATAGTTCCTCCTCTTGTATCCCACATAGTTCCTCCTCTTGAAGTCAATGAAAGCTCTGTGCTGAGAATGTACTAAGAAACTTGTAGGAGAAAATCATAAATACAATGGGTAATTTTTAAAGGACAACCTTTCAGTAGAAAAAATAAATCATTGTATCTGATGAGGAATCCATCCCAAATGACCCTAACACTATAATGATTTGTGTTGAAGTCAGAGGCTGAATATCCAAGCTCCCTTTCTTTCCTTTTTTATTTTATTTATTTATTTTTATTTTTTTGGTTTTTCGAGGTAGGTCTCACTCTAGCCCACGCTGACCTGGAATTCACTATGGAGTCTCAGGGTGGCCTCAAACTCACGGCAATCCTCCTACCTCTGCCTCCTGAGTGCTGGGATTAAAGGCGTGAGCCACCATGCCCGGCTTCTTTTTTATTTTATTAATGTGTGTTAACTGTACAAAATAGTGGAATTTATCACGCTTTCCAACATGTGCGTGGCATGGTTCAGTCATACTCACCACCCTTTTATTTGTCTTGTCCCTGCATTCCTCCTTCCTTTCCTTGCTTTCTTGCTTTTCTTTTTTAAAATTCTTTATTTTTTTATAATTAACAACATCCATGATTGTAAACAATACCCCATGGTAATTCCCTCCCTCCCCACACTTTCCCTGTGAAACTCCACTCAATATCATATCCCCTCCCCCTCTTAATCAGTGTTTCTTTTATTTTGATGTTATTATCTTTTCCTCCTATATTGATGGTTTTGTGTAGGTAGTGTCAGGCACTGTGAGTTCATGGATATCCAGGCCATTTTGTGTCTGGAGGAGCATGTTGTAAGGAGTCCTACTCTTCTTTGGCTCTTACATTCTTTCCACCACCTCTTCCCTAGTGGACCCTGAGCCTTAGAAGGTGTGATAGAGATACTGCAGTGCTGAGCACTCCTCTGTCACTTCTTCTCAGCACCATGATGCCTTCTGAGTCATCCCAAGGTCATTGCCATCTGAAAAGAGAAAGTTCTCTAACAAAAAAGTGAGAGTAGCATTAATATATGGGTATGAACATTAAGAGAAGTGCTTACTGGGCAGTTTGATGAGCATAGTATATTTTTAGCCAGACAGAGAAGACATTACATCCCTAGGGCTCATGACTACCCTTGTTGTAGGTTTTCAGTATCAGGGATGTATTCCCTCCCATGAGGCGGGTCTCCAGTCAAATTAGAGGGCAGAGTTGGTTTCCCCCAAACAGACGTGCCACTATTGTACCCATTGGCTCATTTGGCCTGTTTGGCCAAATATAAGGCTTGTAGTGTCCACTGTGGAGTATCTTCACTAGTGATTTCTCTCTCTCCATTGAGCTGCATACACTGTGGCTTTTTCCAACTTTCTGTTAGCTGGTCTACATGGAAGAGATTTTCAGCTCAGTTCTAGCAGGATTTCTCAGTGATCTTGCAGCCCAAATATGTGCAGTCTTCAGTAATAGGGTCTTACCATCTCTTCCTGGTAGAAATCAAGGGTCTTGGCAATGGCCTGTAATGTTTTGGGGGCATCAGGGACCTCCCTGGCCAACAATTACTGGAAGGTATCCCATTCCTGGCACTGAAAATTTTCTAGTAACAATCTATGGCTCCTGTGTATTCCATTTTCCAAAAAGGTAGGTTTCTATATGATTTATTTATATCCTCTTAGATTTTGATTAGCCTCCCTCCATCTTTCCTTTACTCAATCTCTTCCCCTGACCTCTTAGGTATTTTCATCCTGATTAATCTACTCTTCCCTGGTGGTCTAGTGGTTAGGATTCAGCACTCTCTCTTTCTCTTTTTCTTTTTCTTTTGTGCAGTACTTTCTCTGGAGTTTACTTCACTTAACATAATGATCTTCAGTACCCATTTTCCTGCATGCAACATAATTCTGTTATTCTTTGTGGATTAATAATGCTCCCCTGTGTTTTTTCACTACATTTCTTTATTCATTCTTCTATTGACTGATACCTACGCTTATCCTATGACCTGACTCCTGGGGATAAATGGCCCTGCAGTAAACATGAGTACTTTCTCTTTTAACTACTTCCTATTACTAGTTAATTTACATACATATGATTTAATTTAGATATTTGAGAATAAAAGTGGAAAAACTTAGTCATAACATCTTTCTCATTTAAAGATACATCATGAAATGAATTTTGCCCCATGCATTTCACTGTCTCTATTATCAAGCCTTTTTAGTCATTGTACTAAAATTCTACTTAAAATAACTTATGACTGAAAAAGCTTACCTATACCACAAAGCTCAATTACTCATAATATAGTAGAGTACAGATACCCTGAACTTTAAAATAATATAAAAAACACATAACTACACGTATACTACAAGACAAAATTCTAAGAGCTTTCTTCATGATATGGGGAAGGTGTCCTAAGACAGCAAGTCAGAGAAAAGATGATGTTTTCAGCAGCAGGACAGAGCATCAGAAAGCGAGGATCGGAGACTACTATGATACCTGTGGGCTTATCCTGAAGCCAGGGCTTGACACACAACCAAAACACATGTGAAAGGAGAGACATTTTAAGATGCACAAGATCTCAAACTACAGCTAACGTACCCTCTGTGAAAAAGTTTATAGGAAATATTCTAAAGAAAGAAAACAATGAATGGAAGAATAACACTTAGCTATTCTCTATTTTACTTATCTAGTTGCAAAGAGAGGGGGAGGGAGAGAGAGGGAGAATGGTGCTCCAGGGCCTTTTAGCCACTGCAAACAAACTCCAGATGTTTGCAACACTTTGTTCATCTAGCTTTACGTGGGTACTGGGAAATCAAATTTGCATCATTAAGCATTGCAGGTAAGTGTCTTAACTGCTGAACCATCTCTCCAGCCCTTGATTATTCTTAATAACCCAAGATACATAAACATAATATGTCCTACAAGAAGTGAAGTCAATTAGACAGAGATATACTGTGATATTCTTTTTTCCATTTCTAATTTTTTTGTGAGAAAGAGGAAGACAGAGAGAGAGAGAATAGAGGCACCAGGGCCTCCAGCCACTGAAAATAAACTCCAGATGAATGAGCCCCCTTGTACATCTGGCTTACTTGGGTTTTGGGAATCAAACCGAATTCCTTTGGTTTTGCAGGCAAATGCCTTATCCACTAAGCCATCTCTCTAGCCTCCTATTGTAAGGAACACAGGTTCATGAACAATTCTTCTTTGAGCAGCACATAAAGAGCGTCTCTTCTGTAGAGATGTAGCATGTTAAAGTCAAGGACAGAATTCCCACAGCAGTATATGTTACGATAACAACCACCTGAACCCAAAATAGATTGCAGTGACTTCCCCAGGAGTGGTATTGTGGGCAGGACAGTGTGGCAGGAGGCTTTAGGAGCTATTATTTACAGGCATTACCCTTGGTTTCCTCTGACTGAATCATATCTATGTATTTGGAAAGTTAGCAGTTAAATGAATAGTACAGCTATAGCTTGTTTTTCATTCAATGGCTCAATCCGTTATTCATTGGTATTTCAACCTGAATTTAAAGAGGCTTCCTTCTGTGAAAGTTTTTTGATCTTATATGTGTTTAAGTTGTTCCTTTTATTTGTAAAGCATTTTGGATTTTTTTTCTGAGTATATTTTGAGTACATTAGAAGCAAAAAGAAAATGTCGTGTATGAGACACAGCTGAGGGTCACCTAGCCCTGATTGCAGAAAGGTCAGTGTGTTTCCTCTTGCCTGGTCATCACACTCTACCACTCTAACCCTTTGCCTCTGGAGGGCAAAGGTGCATTCAGTGGCACACCCGTGCTCTTCTGTGCAAGATGCACTGTCTTCATGTGTTTTCACTATTACGCTGTACTAAAATTCGTCCTCTTCATGTTCCAACTGTTTTCATGCTGAAATCCTGAAGCATGTTCTCTTCATCTTTCACATTCTCCTAAAGAGTTCTACAGTTGAATATCAGGCGTGTCCATTGGCAGACTTCAAACCCCTGAGCTGGGCATAATCTGCAAGCACTTCACAGACTGAGAACTCTTGCCTGAACAAAGGATGCGCATGTCAGGGTCTCTGAAATAACGTGCTCCTGGGACTTCGACAGCAACTGTTCTTGCTAGGAAGCCATCTTCTGAAAACACGAGGAAGCCAAGCAAGATGGCATTAAGGATGCAAACCAGAAAAGTGATGTATGACTGGGCTGTGGCCTCCTTTCTTTGTCTGCGTGGTCTGTGGTAACAAAGAGAAGGGCTGGGGAGATACTCAGTACTTACAGGCACTTGCTTGCAAAGCCTGCCCACCTGGCTTCAATTCACAAATACTCACATAAAGCTAGACACACAAAGTGGTGCAGCTGGAATTTGTTTGCAGTGGCAAGAGGCTCTGATAGACCCATATACTCAATTTCTCACTCACTCATAGGCTTAAATAAATAGGTAAATAAATGGAAACAAACATTAAAAAGAAGAAGGAAAGAGGTCACATACAACAGAAGGACATTTGTGTTATAAGGATGAGATGTTAAATCTGATAAACTTAGGTGTCAGTTTACTTCTGTGTTCTTTCATCATGTGGTATTAACAGATTACAAAACTATTATTTTCCATATTAAAAGAGAGGATAGAGGAGAAATAAGTCTGCATACCCATGGTGGGCCCAGTTCTCCACTAGGTATATATTTAATAGATACTTAGATGTATGATGTTTGAGTCTGAGGGACCTGGGTTCAAAAATGACCTCTGCAAAAAGTGTGTGATTTCCACAAGGCTATTTCAACCCTTGATTTTCTCTGTTACATGGGTGTAAAAATAGTTACTTTTGAAGATCATAGGAGATGAAATCTATAAAATGCTTAGCACATGAACTCTCAATAAATGTTATCTAAATTATGTGATAGCATTTGCAATTCAAAAGGACTCTTTCCAGTCAGAGAAAGCTCTTCCAGTTAAATAAATAGAAACCCCAACTAATGGGTTTCAGAAGCAATGGGAATGGAAATTAATGGCTTTCTGTTCCTACCTCACTGGGAACTCAATACAGCAACAGATAATATTATTTACTAAGAATATCCAAAGTATTTAAAATTGACCTAGGAATCAAGAGTGTCAAACAGATGAATAAGTATATCCCTAATTCTATTTTAGAAACGATCCATGTTGGACAGAGTGAATTCTTTCTCAATAGCTTTTAAAATGTCTTTCTCATTTAGCTTTGGAATTACATTAGCCTCATTACTGCACAGTTTTCTTGTGTAAAAGTGAAACATCCCACTTGTCTGACTCACAAGTGACTGATGAATCTTCATTACAGCTTTGGTCTTTCTCCTGTGGACTTAAGACACAAATGTTAAAACTGTGACAACTTTCTGCTGGCATCCAATCTGGAGAAAGCCCGGCTTTGTGAATCCCTCCCCAGCCACAGGACACAAGCACCAGGTTTCTGTGCATTTCTGACATGCTCTTACATGACACCCCAGATTCACCATGGAATGTGCCTTCCCTTGTTGCTACTTTCAACTCTGCTCCTTGGCTAGAAGGCATCGATGGAGAAGTCAGTCTGACAGACTACATCATAGCTTACTGGATGTTGTATTATTGGTATGGCCAGGTGCATGTAGTATAAAACCTAAAATAACAGAGGTATACACAAGAAGAAGTTTTTCTCTTACATAAATTAAATCTGAAGGTAAAAACAGAAGGTCGGAGTATTCAATTGAAATCAGGGATTCTAGCTCTTTCATTCCCATTCTCTTAGCCCATCCCTTCCAGATACGGGATCAGTTCACAGCCCAGTGTGACTCCTAGAGATTCAGCCACATGTCCATTACAATGTGTTGGAAAGCGCTAAAAGGGAAAGAGTGAAAGGTGTGGTGATTTGAATGCATCGGCCCCAGTGGTAGTTACATTCTCCTTGCTGGGACACAACACACAACGGGTGTAGGTGTTGGAAAGGAAGGGGCTTAACAGTTCTGAGGGGAAGCTGCATCATGACAGGAGAAGCATGGCAGACAGCTGGGGTGACATATCTCCACATGAAGCGGGTAAGAGGCAGCAAGAGCGTGCTGACCATGGATACCCAGGGAAGCTAGAGGAACACACCTGAAGGCCTGTCCTCAGCAGAACACCCCTCCAAGGCTCCACAAGCCAGGGGAATCAATACGAGGGTTAACCAACAACACATGAGGCTGTGGGGGAAGGCGACATTTTACATGTAAACCATGACACCCTGGTGGGACTCATGTGTTTGAATACTTAGTCCTCAGTTTGTGGTGCTATTTGGGAAAGTTGTGGAACCTTTGTGAGGTGCAGTCTTGGTGAAGGAAGTGGGTCTTGCATTACGGGTGATCCCTGCTTGCTGCTCTCCCGCACCACACACTACCTCCTCTCTGCGATGCCTGCTTGGGCCTTTCATGGCTCCCCTGCCATATCAGACTTCCCTTTAAAAGAAAGCAGAGTTAAAGAAGTTCCTTCCTTAAGCTGCTTCTCATCTGATATTTTGTTCCAGAAACAAAATGTAACTGACAAAATAGACATGTGCTGACATCTTCAGTAACATTCTTCAAGAGGCCTTGAGAAATTATATCCATCATTTCTTTTTTTTAATTTTTTTTAATTTTTTATTTATTTGAGAGCAATAGAGGCAGAGTGAGAGAGAGAATGGGGGCACCAGGGCCTTTAGCCATTGCAAACGAACTCCAAATGCGTGTGTCCCCCTGTGCATCTGGCTAACATGGGTCCTGAGGAATTGAGACTCGAACTGGGGTCCTTAGGTTTCATAGGCAAGTGCTTAACCACTAAGCCATCTCTCCAGCCCTATATCCATCATTTCTTAAACTCGGCATTTAGTCACGTGGCCACCATCCTCTTTAGAGAATTCTGGGAGAATATAGTATTAGCTGGGCACAGAGCCAGTTTAAATAAAATCAGGACTTTGTTACTCAGGAAATAAATAGAGTTTATAGTATGTACCTGATATTAGATAGAGTTATGACATGGTTGCTGACATGGTAATTAGTGTATCACAAAAAAACTAGATCTTGGGGCTGGAGGGATGGCTTAGAGGTTAAGAAGGTTGTCTGCAAAGCCAAAGAATCCAGGTTTGATTCCCCAGGACCCACATAAACCTGATATACAAGAAGCCAGATGCACAAGGGGGCACATGAGTCTGAAGTTTATTTGCAGCTCCTGGAGGCCTTGGCTAGCTGATTCTCTCTTTCTCTCAAACAAATTTTAAAATTTTTTTAAAAACTAGAATATTTTACATGTGTTAGTTTATATATGAAGGAAAAATTACTATCAGAACATTCTGTTCATAGCAGAAATGATGTGATTTGATGGATATGAAGGCAAAGTTACATCACACAGTAGAAAAATCTTGCATAACTCAAAAAGTACAGTGAAAGCATCCCCTATGCACAGAAACAATAAATCAAGCAATGCTTAGGCCACACCAGCAGTGAGGCAGGACCTTAGTCACAGCGCTCACTCTCGTGCATCATCATTCTAAAAATGTTTAGAATTCCAACAGGCTTCATCGTGCACTAGAAGAAAGTTATATAAATCAGTTTTAACAATATGTATTTATTCATCTCGTTTTGCACAGTGCTTTCTTCCGTGATCTCAACATTAAGTATAGTCACATGCTTTTGGTATTTAGAGCAATAATGAAAGGCCAGTCAGATGGCGTTCCAAGAATTCTTCACACACTGTCCCATTTAAGCCTTATTTGACTGACCTTCAGTCTGACTAGTCTCATCATCTCCCAGAGAAGAGAACACTCGAGCTGTTGGGCATGTAAGTAACTTACCCGGGTGTGCAAGGGGAGCAGCTGCACCAGAGCACAGATCTGGCATCCTGGTTCACACGCTCCGCACAGCAGAGGACAGCCGACATCGGAACCTCTTTCCAGTGTGAGACGGTCAAGAATGGGGGGCTCAGGAGAGCATAGATCATTTTCTCTCAAAGCTGAGGTTCTTGCTGCAAAGACTGATGGGTTCAATAAAAAAATTCACATTAGATATCTTACTTGATAAACCATCTTCTTGTGTAATTTGAGTTTTATAACCTTAGAAAATAGAGGTAAGATATGATCTTTCTACAACTATTAGAACATACACAGAAGTAATTAATATCTTAACCAAAAGATGTGTGTTATTATTATTTTATATATACTTTCAGAACTTTCTCTCTCTCTCTCTTTCCCATAAATGCCTATGTACTGTTTTTAAAGTTATGTATGATAAAATAGTAATAATAGTAACGTTTTTGTTGGGCATGTGGGTGCACGCCTTCAATCCCAGCAGTTGGGAGGCAGAGGTAGGAGAATCACTGTGAGTTTAAGACCAGCCTCAAACTACATAGTGAATTCTGGTCAGCTTGGGCCAGAGTGAGATCCTATATTGAAAACCCAAAAAGTAAATAATAAATAAATAAATAAGGTTTTTATAACCAATATCAGAAATTTCTTAAATTTTTAAATAAGCATACATTTTTGTTTTATTCTTTAGAATAATTAATTTTTGAAAATGTAGATCTTATGTCCCATGCTTTTCTCTCATTTTGTATTTGTGACTTCTCCAAAATCTATCAATATGGAAATAAGAATAAAATTTTGGTGTTTCCCTAGAAAATGCTATTGAAATTAACAATTTTGCACAGATGTCAATAATGTAGGAAAAAAAATAAATGTTTCTGCATCTAATACTTTTTTTTAAATATTTTTTTAACTTTTTATTTATTTATTTATTTGACAGCGACAGACACAGAGAGAAAGACAGATAGATGGAGAGAGAGAATGGGCGCGCCAGGGCTTCCAGCCTCTGCAAATGAACTCCAGACGCGTGCGCCCCCTTGTGCATCTGGCTAACGTGGGACCTGGGGAACCGAGCCTCGAACCGGGGTCCTTAGGCTTCACAGGCAAGCGCTTAACCGCTAAGCCATCTCTCCAGCCCTGCATCTAATACTTAATTCGGTACTGCCTCCTGATTGGGCAGACTTGGAAATATCAACTTTAGCATAGACTTTTTACATTGCTACATCCTTCTCTTGCAGTGAAAATATATTTTAAAGTACAAACTGTATACATTTTTCCAAAGTGAAACACATCTCCAAAGTTTTTATTTTTACCAGGTGTGGTGATGCACACCTTTAGTCCCAGTACTCAGGAGCCTCAGGTTGGAGAATCCCTGAGTTCAAGGCTAGCCTGGGACTACAGAGTAAGTTCCAGGTTGGCCTGAGCTGCAGTGAGATCTTGCCTTTAAAAAAAATATAAGAAAAGAAAAACAGGGCTGGAGGGATGGTTTAGTGGTTACGATGCTTGCCTACAAAGCCAAAGGACCCAGGTTTGATTACTCAAGACCCACATAAGCCAGATGCACAGTGGGGCGCATGTGGCTGGAGTTCATTTGCAGCAGCTACAGTCCCTGGCATGCCCCTTCTCTCTATCTGCCTCTCTCTCTCGCCCTAATAAATAAATAAAATATATAAATATTTTTTGAAAAACAAAACAAACAAGAAAGAAAGAAGGCTTCAGTACATGTCAGGTTTTTAAAATATTTTATTTATTTGCAAACAGAGAGAGAGATAGAGACAAGAGAAACAGAGAGAGAGAATGGGTGCACCAAGGCCTCCAACCATTGCAAATGAATTTCAGACATATGGATCACTTCGTGCATCTAACTTTATGTAGGTCCTAGGGAATTGAATCCAGGTCATTAGACTTTGCAAGCAAGTGCCTTAAGCACTGAACCATCTCTCCAGCCCCACATGCAAGACTTTTGTGGATAGAATTATTTAATGACTAAAATTGGGGATTCATATGATCCTTTTATTGGAATTTGACCACCTTTTTAAAAAAATTGGTTATTTTTATTTATTTATTTGAGAGAGAAAGAGGCAGATAGAGAGAAGGAGAGAGAATGGGCATGTCAGGGCCTCCAGCCACTGCAAACAAACTCCAGATGCGTGCGCCCCCTTGTGCATCTGGCTAACGTGGGTCCTTGGGAATCAAGCCTCGAATCGGGGTCCTTAGGCTTCACAGGCAAGTGCTTAACCGCCAAGCCATCTCTCCAGCCATGAATTTGACCACCTTAATAACTAGAAAATGTGTCGTTTTTCTGAAATAAGAAAAGGTCAAATATTTTCTGAAGTTTCACCTTTACAAAGCATTAATGGCATGGTACAATTCTAAGACTTTCTACTTCAGTGTATGATGGCTGCAGATGCCCTGCTTAGTGTCTTTCAAACTTGAGTCAGGAGCCAAAGAGACTGCTCAGCAGTTAAAGACGCTAGCTTACAATGCCCACTGGCCTGGGTTGGATCCCCAGCACCCTTGCAAAGCCAGATGCATAAGTGGCACAAGCATTGGAGTCAGTTTATAGTTGCAAGAGGCCCTGGTGTGCCCATGGTCTCTCTCCCTCCTCTCACAAATAAACAAATATTTTGAAAACTCAAGTTAGTAAGGACTTTACTTACTGTTAGGTCTTTTTTATTCATGGTGCTAACTTCTGTCCTACATTTTTGTGACATATTGGTTCTTGAAGAAATGTATTTGGAGAGGACTATTTTCATACAGTCAAATGCATGTCGTACAATGGACTTCTTTGTTAAAAGTAGTGGCATGTGGAACATTTAGTAACATGAGTATTTTAGGGATGAATGTATGTCTTTATCTTACTTAGCCCACTTGCTTCCTCAGATGAGATTGGGTGAACTCGGGTGGTATGACCCTACACAACTTTGCTACCTCAGTTTTAATTTAAGCTTTCTGTTACAGTTAATTTTCAGGCTGAGGACATGGCTAGTTTGTTAAAGGCACTTGCCTGCAAAGCCTACTAGATAGGGTTTGATTCCCCAGTACCAACATACAGCCAGATGCACAAAGTGGCAAATGCATTTGAAATTCGTTTGCAGCAGCCAGAGGCCCTGGCATGCCCATATTCATTCTCTCTCTCTCTCTCTCTCTCTCTCTCGCCCTGACTCCCTCTTTCTGCTTGCAAATACATCAATAAAAACATTTTTAAAAATTAAGTTAATTAATTTCCTCATTTCTATTATTTACTTTTTGCTTGTTAATGTCACTCAATAGCTGACAAGAAGTAACTTCAGAGAGGAAGGGTCCATTTTGGCTCCCAGGTTAAGAAGGAAGCCAGTCCACCTGGTGGGGAAGGCAAGGTGGCAGGAAAATGAAGTAGCTGCTCACATGGCATCTGTGGTCAGGAGGCAGAGGGGCAACAGCAAGGGCAGCCAGATTATAAACCCTCAGGGCTCACCCAGACATACTGAATCAAAGAGGAAATTGTAATGCACACTTCAAGAAGGTTCTTAGATGATCCTATCATCTTACTCCTCTTTTAAAAACCAAGGACTGGGATTAAAGGCATGCACCACCATGCCTGGCTTAAAATCTCCCACATTTTTTTTTTTTTTAGATTTTTTATGTATTTATTTGAGAGTGACAGACACAGAAAGAAACACAGATAGAGGGAAAGAGAGAGAATGGGCGTGCCAGGGCTTCCAGCCTCTGCAAACGAACTGCAGACGTGTGTGCCCCCTTGTGCATCTGGCTGACGTGGGACCTGGGGAACCGAGCCTCGAACCGGGGTCGTTAGGCTTCACAGGCAAGCGTTTAACCACTAAGCCATCTCTCCAGCCCATCTCCCACATTTTTGAGGTCCAATTCAAGATATGAATCTGCTGGGCATCTCATTTTCTTCCAACCCATGTCTACTCTGTTCCTCTGGTCATCCTTCACCTCCTCCATAAGGCTCCCCTACACCACTTCACATTACGTACATCCATTTGTCTCTACCCTACTCTGTGTAGTATCTGTTTTCCTTAATAAAATATGCACAAGTTTCCAGTGGCTGGAGGCCCAGGTGTGCCCATTCTCTCTCTCTCTCTCTCTTCTCTGTCTGTCTCTCTCTCTACTTGCAACTAAATAAATGAATAAATAACATCATTTTAAAAAAATAATTCTGGTCTCTGTGCCTAGAATACTGATTGGTTCTCAAAACAGTTGTTTTATTTTTTTATTTTTATTTATTTATTTATTTGACAGAAAAAGAGGAGAGAGAAATGGGTATGCCAGGGCCTCCAGCCACTGCAAATGAACTCCAGACACATGTGCCCCCTTGTGCATCTGGCTTGTGGATACTAGAGAATTGAACCTGGGTCCTTTAGCTTTGCAGGCAAATGCCTTAACCATTAAGCCATCCCTCCAGCCACTCAAAATAGTTTTTGAGTGGATGTACTACCTAGGAGATTTAGTTTTTATGTGTGTAAATGTGGTTATTTTATATTATATTTTCTTAGTTTCTATATTATCAATTCTTCTGGCTGGGGAGAAGGCTCAGTGGGTAAAGATGCTTGCTTGCAAAGTTCACCTGCCTAGGTTCAATTCCCCAGCCACCCATATAAATCTATACAGGTGTTCATTTGCAATGGCAAAAGCCTCTGGCATGTGTGTGTGCATGCACATGCGCACACACACACATGGTAATTAATTAATTTTAAAAGTGCTCAAATCATCTGTCAAATTATCTAGTCCCATTTTTCCGGTCTTTACTTTGCAAAATTCATTATAGTAACATAATAAAGGCAGGTAATTTGACTTTATACGTTTAGGTATTTAATTACAAAGTTCAGTCATGACCCTTATTGTTTGTTTTTTAAGGCAGGGTCTCACTCCAGCCCAGGCTGATCTGGAACTCTATAGTTCCCAGCAGGCCTTGAACTCTGGGTTCCTCTTATCTCAGCCTCCCCACTGCTGGGACTAAAGGCATGTGCCACCCCATATAGCCAATGATATGTATTCTTTTAAGGAAATAGAAATGATATATTTTTCAGCATGGATAAATTGCAAGGTGAGAAGTGAAAGTTATGAATACCTAAATGGAAGTAATGCTTGTCTAACAATGTGAGGAATGTTATTTATATATTGGAGAATTTCCAAATTGTGGCTGGAACTCATGTGTTGACTCAAAAATGACTCATATATTGAGCTGGGAGTGGTGGCATACATCTTCAATCCCAGCACTTGGGAGGCTGTGGGAGGAGGGTCTCCGAGTTCCAGAGCAGCCTGGATTGCAGCCTGGACTAGAATGAGACCCTGCTTCCAAAAACCAGAAGCAAACAGAAAAGATGAAGTCCTCTAATGCATTCGTAAATGCTCAAGATCAATTCTATGATGACAGTTTTAGTTCTAGAAGACACCTTTTATCAGAGTGAGAGTTTTAAAAACCATACATCAGAAGTAGACTTCTCGGAGAGTACTGAGAGTAGACACGGATGGACCAGTTGGTTAGGAGCTTCTGCCCTTATGTGTGCCCTTAACATCACAGTAGGCAAGGGAAGCAGAGACTTATCAGGGCGGAGTGGAGTTGCTGCTAGTCCACGTGAATTTGCTAAAATCCCTCCTCTGTGTCTCAGCCTAGCACACAGAACACAGCCCTGCATTTACATGCTGTTGGTTTCCTGTCCATGCACATATTCCAGACCATCAAGACACCTCAGTGAGTGCTGTGTCGTGATGCAATGATGACACCCCATGCCGCTCCCTGATGGATCGTGGAGTGCCCCAATGGTTAAGTGCAGGAGGAGAAAGCCAATGTCACGAGCATCCTGCCGGGTCACTTCAGTGGCTAGCGCCGCGTCTGTAGGAGTCACTCGATTCCCCAACTCACTCGCTGTGCCCCAGCAGCCAAGCTCACCGTCCACGTTCGCAGCACCTCCCCAGCGCTCACACAGGCCGGAGTCTGCGCCAGTTGTCTGTGCCTCGCATCGTTTGATGTACTCAACCGAAAGTAGATATCTTGATTCTTGTTTTCAGATGGGGGACCAGAGCCTTCCAATACCGAGCATCAGGTGGTGGAATTTGCATACGGAACCCTTGATTCCCTGGACTCTAACGTCCATGCAAAGCACTAAGCCATTCAGCGCCCCATAAACTGGTTGTCAGGCAGAAATGAAAATGGTCACTCCCTGATTTCCAGTTAGAAAATGACTAAGTAATCTGTAATGTAAGGCATCCACTTGAACTTGAGGCAGAAAGCGAGTGAGCAGCTCTGACCATGGATAAGCAACAGCTTCTTGACCTCCTTTGGGAGAAAACGGAGATACTGTGTATGTTAAGCAGCTGGGCTTAGACAGATGAAGACCCGAAACCAAACAGTGGGTATTGTACTTTGCGAATATAAGCAAGACTTATGGGTCAGTTAGAATTCAAACAGGGCTAGGGACATGGCTCAACTGTGGGTTAAAGTGCTTTCTTGAAAAGTCTGCCAGTCTAGGTTTGATTCCCCAGTATCCAAATAAAGCCAGGTGCCGAGAGTGGAGTTCATGTTTAGTATCAAAAGCTGCTGGCACACACACACACACACACACACACATTTTAAAAAATTAAAATAGGGGCTAAGAAAGCTGGCTTAGCAGTTAAAGGCACTTGGTTGCAAATCCTGCTGGCCTAGAATCAATTCCCAAGCTACCCAAGCTGGACTTAATGAGTGGGGCAAACATCATATTTGTTTATAACGGAGATCCTAGCATGTCCTTCCTCCCAGTATAAATAACATTAAATATATAGATAACATTAAATCATAAAAAAACATTATTTTTTTAATCCAAAGCAAATGAAAATAGGAGCTAGAGAAAAACAATGGGGTCTATGGGAACCGTAAGGTCAGCACTGTAGCCAGCTGCCTGAGCTCAGAACAAGTCACCATCTCCTTTGGAGGCCTTCTGAATCACCATGGCCTCGCCCGTTCCACACGATGACAGCGCAGCCCCCACCTCACCCGGGAACGGGCATGCCACCATACCAGCCTTTGTTCTGAGCTTGCTCACCCCGAATCAGTCCTTTCCCACCCATACCTTCCTCAGGGAAGGCCTCTCTACCCTTCCAGAGGTGCTTGGGTTGCCCGGAGGAGGAATTGACTGGCAACCTTGTTTCCCACAGCACTCTGAGCCCCTTTTTAAAAGTTTTTTAAAATTTTTTATTTATTTATTTGATAGAGAAAGAGGGAGGGAGAGAGAGAGAGAGAGAAAGAGAGAAAGAGAGAGAGAAAAAATGGGTATGCCAAGGCCTCTAGCCATTGCATATGAACTCCAGACACATGTGTCCCCTTGTACATCTGGCTAATGTGGGTCTTGGAGAACTGGACCTGGGTTCTTTGGCTTTTCAGGCAAACCCCTTAACCACTAAGCCACCCCTCCAGCCCTGAGGCCCTCTTTTATCCAATACAGTAGAGAGAAGGAACTGGAAAGATGGCTCACCAGTTTAGGTGCTTGCTTGCAAAGCCTGTATGTCACACAGACCGCACCCCTAGGTTCCTGGAAGGCTGTGAAGCTGGTTGTCATGTAACCTATGGTCTCCCAGCAAAAGAAAGCATGGCCTACAAGAAATCTGCTTTCAGCAAACATTGAGCAGAAGGGAAGGCATGACAAATGTATTTCATCCCATTGTATCTCTAGTCTTACTTAGCCTGGTCTCTGATACACCTTGCAACAGTGAGTAAAAAGTTTCTCCACATTAGGACAAATGAACTGTGACCGACATTCCTAAAACGCCTGTTTGCTGGCACAATCAGGGAAAGATGTGTATCTCCAGGTCAAGGAAAGAGTTCAGAGACAGACATCAGTGCAACTTCTTTCTCTGGAACAAGCCCAGTTCAGGTATTAACCAGAGATGCGAGACCCTTCCCTCCTCCCTATGCCTACTTATGGTGGGCTCCTGGTTTGATTTCCTTTTAAATCAGAGTCTCTCTGTGGCCCAGGCTGCCCTGGAACTCAAGATCAGCCTCCTGAGTGCCCGGATCACAGATATGTCATCTTTCCAGGCTCCCTCTTCTGTATGGAATGGACCCTTTTATCTCTGGCTTTGAAGAGTGAAGGCCCTAGCAGGACCCTTCACCCAATGTCAGCCTTGCTCCTTTAGACTAAGTTTGAAGCCTTCCTTCCACATGCCAGAGTCACCATCAACCCCTTTCTCAGAGAGGCGAGAGATAGGAAATAGGGCTGAATGAATTTGAATCAAATCTACCTGCCATGGCCAGCCCTGGTCATTCCTTCTGTTTACTTTAAAAAACATATTGATGGGCTGGAGAGATGGCTTAGCGGTTGAGCGCTTGCCTGTGAAGCCTAAGAACCCCGGTTCGAGGCTCGGTTCCCCAGGTCCCACGTTAACCAGATGCACAAGGGGGCGCACGCGTCTGGAGTTCGTTTGCAGAGGCTGGAAGCCCTGGCGCGCCCATTCTCTCTCTCTCCCTCTATCTGTCTTTCTCTCTGTGTCTGTCACTCTCAAATAAATAAATAAATAATTTAAAAAAAAACATGTTGATTGCATCTATTTATTTGCAAGCACAGAGAAGGGGGCTGTGGAAAAGAGGCAGGCCAGGGCCTCCTGCCCCTGCACATGAGCTACAGAAGCTGGGGCCACTTTGTGTGTCGTGGGAAATCCAAAGCAGGCCGTCAGGCTTTGCAAGCAAGCACCTAAACTGGTGAGCCATCTTTCCAGCTCCTTCTCTTTACTCTCTACATCTGCCTTTCTCCTCCTGTGCATGGCTTGGCGGTGGGGAGAGGAGAGGGTGGGACATCCCCAGTAAGATTATGGAGTGAGATAGTGGGGGTAATTTTGTTGTTTGTGTTTTCCGATCTCATCCTGAAGCCCAGGTTGACCTCCAATTTACCAACCTGCTGCCGCAGCCTCCTAATTATGGGGGATTAGAGGCGGGTGGCCTCGTCCAGCTAAAGTTCAAATGCCTGATTTGACAATGTGGCTTTGATATTCTGGCCGTTTAGAGCAAAGGGGGGAAAGAGCTGTCATTCCCCTGCCTGGATAGTCCACTCCACGCGTCCTCAAAGACTTCAGGGCAGCCCTGTTAGGCGACTCTTGGTCTTGAAGCACTTTTACATCTCACCGTGGGACTTTCCCACTCCTTGCCCGCCTGTTGTCACGCAAAGGGTTTTCGCCCGTTCTGGGAAAGCTGTCTGGGAGGGAGCTCCGCGTTCACTGCACTTTGGGATCCGGGCGGTGGTGAGCCCTTCCAGGCGGTTCCCTCAGGCCCGCGGCAGGGGCGGTGGGGCGGGTCGCAGGAGCCGGGCTGGGGAGAGTGACCTCGGGCCGCCTCCTCCCTGGCCGCCTCCGCCCACGGCCGCGGCCTGACGTCACGGCGGCCCTATAAAGCGGCAGGTGCGCGCCGCGCCCTCGGCTGCTAGCCGGGTGCCTGCCTTTGCTCTGCGCTCCCGGAGCCTGCGTTCGGCCGTGCGGTCCCAGAGCCCGGGTTCTGCTCTGCCCTTCCCGAGCCTGGGTTCTGCCCTGCCCTCCCCGAGCCTGGGTTCTGCTCTGCGCTCTCGGAGCCTGCATTCGGCCGTGCGTTCCTGGAGCCTGGGTTCTGCTCTGCGCTCCCGGCGCCTGCGTTCGGCCGTGCGCGCGGTCCGCGCTCCAGCTGCCCGCGCCTCCCCGAGGCGCTGGCTGCGCCCGCCTCCCGCAGCCGGCCCCGACCGGGCCTCTGACCCCTCGGCACACGCACCTCCCGCCACCCCGAGCCGAGCCGCGGGCCACTTGCCCGAGAGACCGAGACGCCGCTGCCCCGCGGGACCAATGAGAACCCGGCTGCTGCCGCGGGCGCTGTCGCTGCTGTCATTGCTGTTGCTTGGCTCAGGTGAGGACCCGCGGGGGCCCCCGGGGATGCTGAGGCTCCGGGATGGGCCCCGCGGGAGGTGACCCTGCAGGCTCACTCTCTCAGCATGATGCTGATGGAGACCTGGGAGATCGTGTGGTCCCTACCTTGCGTTTTAGAGATGAGGAAGCCGAGGCACAGAGAGGCGATTTCCACAAGACCAGTAAATTCCTGGACTCTCGTGGAATTCTCCATGTCTTCTGTCCAGTGATTTGAGTTTCACCTGCCTAGAGGTGACTCACTTGTGTCCCTGAGAGACGCTAACTGCACCACGCTGCGAGATGCTATTTGGAACCCCACCCCCCCGCCAAAGTAAATGAGAGCAAGTTGTGGTGGTGCTCTCCTTGAGTCCCACCACCCGGGAAGCTGAAGTTAGGAGGCTTACCATGAGTTCGAGGCCACCCTGAGACTAGCCTGGGCTCGAGTGAGACCCTACCTCGAAAAAAACAAACCAAGCCAAAAAAGAAAAAAAAGAAAAGAAATGAATCTAGGTATGGCGGGCACAGTTCTAATCCCAGCACTCTGGTAGCTGAGGTAGGAGGTAGGATCACTGTGAGTTCGAGGCCAGCCAGGGTCTGAGTAAGACCCTGCCTCATTACTAAAAACAACGACAAAAGTCAAAAGCAAGTAAATGAAGATAAAACAGGGACTTGGAATTTAGATCCTCTCCTTCTGCCCCACTATGAGTTTCTTCCTTATAATAACAGTAACAATGGAAAGCATCACTATCAGTTTCCCTTGACATTACTTTTTCATCTTATCTCTACACTCGTAAAAATGCTAACACGCCGTTCAGAGATTCTGACTTAACGCCTATGGAAAGGGGGCAGGCCGGCACCGAACCAAATGCAAACGCGTTTGGAATGTGAAGTAAGGGGGTGCTTAGACACGACCTCCTGAGTAGTTAGATTGGACTGACTTGGCGGGCTTTTGAAATGTGGAAATTAATGTAGACGACCTGAGGAAAAGAAAGCTGGATAACAGAAGCTCTGAAGGCGGGATAGCTGAGATTCTTCTTGTCCAAAGGCGAAGTCCCTGTCCTGAGTGGCAGGGTCCAGTGGCCACTCGTGAGGGCTCCCTGCTGTGGTGTCAGAAGGGAGGCACGTCTCCCTAACACAGCCGTCCCTGACCCTCAGCTTCATCTCTTCTACTGTCCCCACAGGACGGTATGTGGCTGGATGGGACCTCAATGACACCTCCTCTGAGAAAGGGGAAGCATTTTCTGGGGACCACAGGACCGGCGGACTTGACGTTTCTCCGGTTAGTGAAATGCCTTCTGGCAGCGAACTGTCCACGGGGATTGACTATGAATACTCAGAGGAGTATGCTAGTGAGCCACAGATAGCCAGCTACATCGCGGATGATTCCGTCCGAGGTGAGTAGAAGGAACCAAGGCCTAAGGTGGGTTTACCAGAACCAGGCGGCTCCAGCTTTGTGTGTGTGTGTTGGTCGCATGCCCTCTGAAGAGCTCTGTGTAGGGTCCTTAAATATCAGAGCATTCTCCAGTGTTTGTGTTTAATTTTCACAGGAGCACTCTTAGGTAGACATCGTTATTCTCATTTGACTAGTACAGTAAGTGACATTCAAAAGGTTACTGTGCCCCTCCCCATCCCACTGTCCAGGCTGTAAGCAGTTGAGCCAAACTAGAACCCCATGCCTTTGCTGCCTGAGGCCGGCGTTCTTTCCCACTGTGCGGGCGCCTGACCTCCACTCTGCCTGCAAAGGTAGTTATTAACCCGTCCTCTGCGCCTCCGAGCAGTGCTTGCAGCCCCTCCCCCGGCCACCCTTTCCCAAACAACTGCATCTGAACGCAAATAGAGGGGACACATATCATGGCAAGGAAGAACTGAACTTTCATAAAAGGTATCTTGACATGATAATGGAGCTCATGTACGCACAGATTTATGTTTATCCCAAATTCCACTTGCCGGGTTTCAAAAGTCGTGACTCCTGGCTTTCTTCATGTTTGTTCTCTGTTATCTTTCAAAAAAACATCAAAAGATCTTTGAGAGTACCAGAGAGGGGTCTGAGGGACATATTTGTTTACTACCCTCATGTCACCTCAGTGTTTGAGGGAAGAAGAGGCCATCTTATGTCATAGCCAAGAGCATCCCCCATGCACACAGAGCAAGATGGCTTCGAACCTTTTCGAAGGCTTCTTTACCAAGTCAACCTGACTCCTCCTCCTCCCTCTCCTCCTCCTCCATCAGCATCCAGAGCTAGTGAAGGAAGAAGTGTTGCATTGTCAACACGCAAGGCCAAACAGAAAACTAGAGTGAGGCATGGTTGGTGCTCACAATGGTATTGCAATGTATTAGTACACTGTGAGAACTCACTGGAAAAACTGTTCAGCCAAGAACCCATGGGGTCACATTCACTGCCACGATTCAGCACAGTGTCTGTCCTTGTCTCGTCTCTGTGATTCCTAATCTACCTGATGAAAGACAATGATATTCAGAAAGAGAGAGAAAGAGGGGGTGAGGGAGAGAGAGAGAATGAGCACACCAGGACCTCCAGCCACTGCAGATGTACTCCAGACTCATGTGCCACCTTGTGCATCTGACTTACATGGGTCCTGGGGAATGGAACCTGGATCCTTAGATTTTTCAGGCAAATGCCTTAACCACTAAGCCATCTCTCTAGCCCATCATTTTAACTTTGAATCAGAATGAAGTTTCTACCTACAATCTGAAAAATCCGCTACTCAGTATTCCCAATTTAACGTTTGTTGCCGGAGTTATAGTAACCTGCTAAAATATTCAAATTTCCTTAATCACAGAGGTCCTGTCTCAGACACCCTTGTGAACCTTTCACTGGGTGCCTTTTCCTTCTGTGTGATGGGTGCTTGCATGACCTTTCTGACTAAAGTGTTTTCTCTTTGCCCTGTGCTCCACTAAATACATGATTGTACAAACCTGTGAAGGGAGCGGTGTGACAAATGCACAGCCCTCAATGGAAACTCCTTCTCCCCATTGGTAGCATGTAATTACACCATACTTTGTCTAACAGTCAGTCTGACATTTCTCTAGATGTGCTGCAGTAAACAATGAGGCTTGGAGCACAAACATTACTTGATTGTTTTAGATAGAGTAAAAGTAGCAAGGAGTCCCTTGGAATGTATATTGTTATCCAGGTGCTGAAAAATCTGATAAATATATATTTTTTCAGTTTTGTCCACCTTTAGGGAATACTCACCAACTTCCAGCTAAGAGAGTGAGCACTAGATGAGTATGTGAAAATGAAATCACCCAGCATCTCAGGTCCATTTGAATCAATGCCGCTGTCCTTCTCTAAGAGACAAAGGTGTCCTGGGGACAATAAAAGGCTTTGACATCTCAGCACTGCCGAGACATTTCAGCTTGTCCTAGGACAAGTGACTTCACTACATTTCAGCTTCTGCCCTAGGCCATGTGGGGAACAGTACACACAACTGTGATTGGAGCATGACTACATTAATACTCTATCAAAAACTTGGGATATTTTAGAAATTTAGTTTTGGGTTTGTTTTTGTTTTTGTTTTTTTCAAGGTGGCCTCAAACTCATGGTAATCTTATTGCCTCTGCCTCCTGAGTGCTGGGATTAAAGACGTGAAATTGCAAAAGGCACTGAATGGATTTTCTTAAACATGGAACTCTTTTTTTTTTGGAGGCCCCACTGTTTCAGCAGACATTTATTGCCACCCATCCTGCCTGGCCCAGCAGAGCTCTTTTTTATATATTTTATTTATTCATTTGAGAGACAGAATGGGCACACCAGGGCCTCTAGCCACTGCAAATGAACTCCAGATGTATGTGTCACCTTGTGCATCTGATTTTATGTGTGTACTGGGGAATTGAACCTGGGTTGTTAAGTTTTGCAGGCAAGTGCTTTAACTGCTGAGCCATCTCTCCAGCCCAGGAACTTATTAGCAATGATACTGGATGATGATGCTAGTTGATGAGGAACGTGCGGATAAGCTAACACAATAACTAAGGAAACATGCGACATGGATATTCCCAGTTATTGTGTGAACATTGTATTAATGAGACAAGAGTAGTTCTTATCCCCATAAGTTCTTAATGCTGTGATATCTTTCTAGCTGAGAATGTTTACAATAAATACTAATTTCTTTTCTCCAGTGGAACAGGTAATTAAGCCCAAGAAAAATAGGACAGAAGGTGAAAAGGCAACAGATAAACCCAAAAGGAAGAGAAAGGGAGGCAAAAATGGAAAACACAGAAGAAATAAAAAGAAGAAAAATCCATGTGATAAAGAATTTCAAAATTTCTGCATTCATGGAGAATGCAAATATATAGACAACCTGGAAGCAGTGACTTGCAAGTAAGTTTTAAAAAATCATATGAAATTCCTTATTTCCTATACCAAGTGTGAACCCCCTATCAGAAAACCATGGATGCTTTTTTCCAATCTGCAAAGCAAGGGCCAGAAAACTTTACAAACCATAAGGTATATTTAGGCTTTGCAGACCAAGACTATATAATTACATACATGACCAATTCAAATTAGCCATTTGTTATATAAGAACCATTCTTAGCTTCCAGACTACCAAAAATTGGCAAGCCTTCATGACCCCACAATGATTACCATAACCCCACTGAGGAGAGCCCCCAGGGTAACAGGAGTTGGGGTGAAGGGATAATAAATAGTATATGACCTATTATTTTAAAATATATTATTACAATTAAAAAATAACTTAGCAAATGGACTGACCACTGGCCTATATAAACATTCATATTATATCACACACAAGTGCTTAAATGCCTCTTAAAAAAAAAACAACACTTTAAGATACTTCTCACACAACATTTTCAGTTGTTATGACTACCGTTACCCCCAGCCAAAGCTGCTGCCACATGAAATGAGAGTGGAATGCACTAACTGCATAACAAAGCATTGAGCTCAGCAGTCGATCATTCAAGGAGCACAGAGAATGACAAGGTGTGTCTTCTTGCACACCCAGACTGACTTCAGCTTCTCTTGTAGATCTTGTGGTAGGATGCATTCTTATGGAAATGCGCACACTAGCAGAACATTGTTGTTAGGTGTTGGAGTTTGAGGTCTGTGTCACTAGAGAGGTACTTGAGTGGTGAGAGCATTTTAAGAGTTTTTTTTCCTGTTTTTTTTTTTTTTTGTTGTTGTTGTTTGTTTGTTTTTGTTTTTTGAGGTAGGGTCGCTGTAGCCCAGGCTGACCAGGAATTCACTATGTAGTCTCAGGGTGGCCTCGAACTCATGGTGACCCTCCTACCTCTGCCTTGAAAGTGCTGGGATTAAAGGCGTATGCCACCACGCCCACTAGACTTGTCTTTTTTAATGTGTTTCAGATGTCATCATGACTACTTTGGGGAGCGGTGCGGAGAAAAGTCCATGAAGACACACAGCATGGTTGATGGTGACTTATCCAAGATCGCCCTGGCGGCCGTCGCGGCTCTTGTATCTGCCGCGAGCTTCACAGCTATTGCGGTTGTTATCACAATCCAGTAAGTATGAGCGACACAAGCCCTCTTTTTTGAAAAAAAAAAGCATTCCTAATGAAATTCCAGAAATCTTCACTAAGGTTTTCAGTATTTCTTTTGTTTTAATTAACTTATTTATTTGAGAGAGTGAGAGAGGAAGAGGCAGAGAGAGAGAGAGAGAACAGGTACGCCAGGGCCTCCAGCCACTGCAAACAACTCCAGATGCATGTACCATCTTGCACATTTGGCTTATGTTAGTCTAGGGGAGTCAAACTGAGGTTCTTTGGCTTTGCAGCAAACGCCTTAACCACTAAGCCATTTCTTCAGCCCAGTTTCCAGTATTTCTAGCACATCCTTATATCATATTTCAAGTGAGCTGTTCTATTGGTGGCTTGTGATCTTTGATGAGAATATAGTAAAGGTTTGCATTACCTCAGCTGCCATTGAAACATGTAATCCCACTCTTCAGTGCTAGAAGACTTCTGAACTTAGAAACTAGTAGTTTTATTTCATATCAGATTAAAAAAGGCTTTCAAGCAAGTGCCTTTAACCACTGAGCCTTTCCCCAGCCCTGTATCATACTTCTTCTTGTGGTTATTTCTGTCAAAAAGTGCTGGTATCTTCTGTGACTATTTGAAGCTTCAGTAAGCTGAACAGAAACTAATTAAGGTCTGGTTCCTCAAAGGCTCATAGTATGACATACACCCCTTTACCACTAAAACAAACAAACAAACAAAACCAAAGAACTTCAAATGAGCATCCAGGAGGAGACATGTCTTTTCTCATAGTGCAATGCAAAATTCTGAGGTAGTCATATCAGAGTCTGGTGCTAATTTATTCCCACCTGATGCCTGTTTCGTTGCCATTGGATATGATAGTGTGGGAACTTATTAAAAAACGAAACGAAACATTTCCTCCACATGGCATGGTGTAGGAAGCAAAGACAACCCTATGACTATTCCACTCCTGCAGTTTCTTCCTCAGGCAACATGGGCAGGCTTCGCCTCACGACCAAAGAATGCTAGAACTCCACCATTCTAGGGGGCAGCGTGATGGGCACCTCAGAGTGGCATTGTCTGTCAAGGCTGAACTATAGCAGAAGGGAAGCTGGGGGAGGACACGAATGGCTCTGGGATGACTCATGCCATTCAGGGCTTGGGAAAAGCGGTGGACTCATTATTCTAATTTTAGGTCTTGGTAAATTACTTTAACAACTATACTGTGTACCTGACTACCACTACTGCCCTTCAGGAAGCCCGTATTATCTTCTGCCATTGTTTACTTTTAAAGTCGAATCGGATACTGATAAAATGGTACATAAAACTGTTTTATTATGCACATAAACTTTGATGTGCAGTTTATATTTGTTTTACACACCCTAGAATTTTAATACCTCAAGCTTGATATGCAAATGTACCTAAGAAAGATGCTCTCAGCAAACCACCATTATTTAATGTGAATGAACAGATATTTAAAAATAAAAGTTAAGGGCTGGAAAGATGGCTTAGTGGTTAAGGCATTTGCCTGCAAAGCCTGAGGACCTTGGCTCGATTCCTGAGGACCCACACAAGCCAGATATACAAGGGGGCACATGTGTCTGGAGTTTGTTTCCAGTGGCTGGGGCTCTGGTGTGCCCATTTTCTCTTTCTCAAATAAATAAATAAATAATATTTTTTAGATGAGAGTTAAGGAAATATGTTTTATAATAATTAAATTTCTAGTCATTCGAATTTGCAATATCTAATAATCCTGTGGGAGGAGGAAACACGGAATGGCTGCTGGCACTCTCCTTCCCTTTGTGACAGAACTAGGGATTGAACGCAGGGCCTCACATGTCCTAGCCAAGCACTCACCCACAGAGGTATATTCCTAGTTGTTTTTAATCTGTTGTATGTATGTATGTATGTATATATGTATGTATGTTAGTAAGTATTCATTTACTTTGAGGCAGCATCTCACCAATTTGCCCAAGCAGGCCTTGAACTTGCTGTAGCAGTCAGGTCTTGAACTCATGATTACCCTGCCTTTGTGTCTTGAATAGCTGGGATCATAGGTCTATGCCACAGGCAAAGCTCCACTGGCACTTGTAAAACTGCCAGTGATGCTTCTCCTGTTCACTAAAATTATCTTACATTTGAGACATAACCAGCAGTAATCCTAAAAGCACAATTGCTGTTTTTTTTTATAATCAAAGTGATTTTTTTCCTTAAACAGTACAACAAAAATTTTTATGATTTTAATGGTAGTTTTTAGTAGAAAGACTGAAGACCTAATAGAAGAATTGCTTGTATAAGTCCTACCATATTTTAAAGTATGTATTTTTTAAAGACACAAACAAGAAATAACTACAACTACAAGGAAATATTTACATGTAGAATTAAATAAAATGCATTTTTATTAGTGGTTTTAAGAATTCTAATCATTTAAAACTTATTTTTTGGATATAAAGTCCTGTGATAAAACTGTGCCATCATTTCCTTCAATTTTTTTCATGACAGTTTTAATTAATTCTACAGAAAGAAAGAAAAGGGACATGATTATGTCCCATGCCTTTTGAAAGTTTTCATGTTGAATATACATTTAAATTTCGGTGTTGTAACTATGTGTTTGTAATAGAGATACTGGCAATATTTTGTGGTTTAGGACTTTTAACATTCTTTATTATTTATTGTACTGATGAACCCAATTTGCTAACACCAGAATATCTTGTGCTCTAAAGGCTCCGGAAACGATACTTGAGGGAATTTGAAGGAGAAGCAGAAGAACGAAAGAAACTTCGACAAGAAAATGGAAATGCACACGTCGCAGTATAGCTGAAGGCAGTACAGGTTTGGCTTTATATCTGATGATTTTGAAAAGTACATCATTATCTTAAGAAAATGAGGAATGTGTTCTTAGCATGCTCTTTGAGTATGAGGCTGAGTCCAGCATTGAGAACATGCTATATATTTATTAGTGAAAGAAGTGTGGGGAACTCCAGTGCTATTCTCAGAGCCCTTAGTGCTTAGTAGATGGTGTTGGGGGAGAGGTTAGGAAGCAAAATAGACATCACAAGAATGCATCTGATGGAGGGTTAACGGTCTTCCTGAAGGAAGAATCCCATGGGATTCATGGAGGGGTAGGAAAGGTCCTGTACCTGAAGGGGCTTTGGAAGGGAACTGCATAGGGCTGAGGCTTCCTCAGCGGGTGAGAAGCAGAAAGAAGGCAATGCTGAGATGTGGGGAACGTGTGGAAGGGCCTGGCTGAGAGGACTGCTAGGGGCGGTAAGGTCGGAATGACAGCTTGAGCTCACATGAGGAAGCAGAGCTAGGGTGCCCCACTGAGAAAGGAGAGGAAGAGAGAAGGGAATTTGCATAGTCTCTTAAAGAAAAAAGTAAGGGCAGAGGGGTACAGATTTGAAAGTGTCTTGGGGTAGGGACTTAGCCAAAGAGAAAGGTGTGAAGAATGGCTTGAAAGAAGATAAGCTATTCTATATGAAAATACACATATTTATAGCTTCTGAATAGGGAGAGCTAAGCATATTGTAGGAGGAAGTGAAATTGGAGGATAGTTCATTGAAAATGAGAGAAAGGAATGAATGCAGGAAACTGGAAGAAGAGGGAGCAAGGAGCCTCCTCACTGAAAGTTGTTCTGATGAGAGAATTCATTGCCTCAGACCTTTGGGAAAGATAATGTCATGACCTAAGTCAACAGCATTCGGCCTTCATTACATTTTAAAGTTACTTGGGATGCTTCTTAAATCTGATATTCCTGTGCCCACTCTACATCTACTGAAGTGGAATTTTTATTTTTAATGAATACTCCAATGGTTCTTTGTGCCTGGGGAACTACAGAATTTAGCCTTGGTTAGATGCAGAAACTTGGAGCCTGTTACAGACTTAGTTTCAAAATTCGTGAAATGATCATTGTTCATACCTGTGCTATGTACTCAGTCTCTGCTGTACCATGAAAAAACCATATTGGTTTACTGTACTGAAGCTAAGGTTTGGTACCAAAGTAAGGCCAGATTTGGGGTTGCTTTGTGTTACTGAGATTTGTGAGTGAGGCTCCCACATGATTTTAGGATATTCTTGTGCTGTGCTTGCACATTGTGTCTGCCTATTAACTGGTAGCTACTATTATTATGGCCTTGGTACTAATTATACTAAATTAACTGTATATCATAAATATGCCAAGTCACTTAATCTTTGTTTTTAATTATGCACACAGTATATATTTGGTTAAGAAAACTATTTTTGACTATTACTTTCATTGTTATGAATTGTGTGCCACAGGTATGAACATTCATCATTTTTCTACCTAAATAGTCATAGAAGAAGAAATGAAAGAAGAGTCAACTCATAGGGACAGTTGTCTCAGAAATATTAAAAGGTCTTAGTCAATGTAGGAAAAAGTTGACAGAAATTCTGATGCCTGATTTATCTTTCAATTTTTCTTAAGTGTGTGGTAGCACTAAGCTTATCTCTAACACTTTTTCCTTTTTTCCTAATGTTATAACAGGTTGGAGTCCCTGCCAAGTCACAGGTTCAAATGATCTGGTGGTTTAAAAATGGAAAGAAAATGGAACCATTGGTTCTGAAGGTTTTAGACTTTCAACTGTATTGCTAAGTCTTACTTCTGTACAAAAAAAGATGCATGGAGATAAAAAGTATTTTTTCAAGTTGTAAATAAGTTATTTAATATTTAAGTGTTATTTATTTTACGGTTCATTAAAGTTTTTTAATCAAACAGATTGAGAGTTTCAATGTCAGTTTTGATGTATCTTTTTTAAATACTTACTTATAAGGAGATAGGGAGAGAGAGAGAGATGGTTCAAATGTAGAGGTGGGGGTACAGGGCAGGAAGTCCCTGACGTGGTGACACTCACCACCTAGTTGGCAGAAGGAGGGTAGCTTGTCAATGCAGAATCAGAAACAACCCATTGAGGCAGCCCCCAGGGATCCACTGGGGCCCATGAGCCTCCAGAGTGCTGCCTGGGGTTGACCTTGAAGAAGGAGTAGGGCTCCAGAGTGGAGGCTACTGCAGGCATAACAGTGTCATAGTCACCCAACACTATGCCCTGTTGGAACATAAGATGTCAAAAGGGGTGCTAAGAATCTGGGGTGGCCTTCAATTTTCATTCTAAGACGCTAGACCCAATAGACGTATGAACTGAGACAGAAATTTGAGATGATCACTTTCCAGACGGGTCATCAGACGACTGTCTGGCACAGGGACTTAGCCAAAAGGAAAGGTGTGAAGACTGGCTTGGAAGAAGTTAAGCTATTCCGTGTGAAAAACAGATGTCTATAGTTGGGAAGGGAAACTTGACATCATCAATATGAAATATTATTTGTATATTAAAACACAAAAGTTAGGTTAATCTGTTCTAAAATAGGCTAAAGGTAGTGAGATAATGAGAAGCACAGAAAAGATCCTAGGATGATTCCCAGGTTCCTGGGCCAGCTGGCAGGTGACACCATGAACTAAGAAAAGTGGAAAATCTCTTGGAGAGGCTTATTAAATGTTTGGAGAGAAAGGCATGTCTTTCAGTTACCCTAGACTGAAGAATCATCACACAGGCATTGTCCCACATAGTTTCCTAGCCCCCCAAAACAATACTTATGAAGTAATTATAAAGTAATTATAATTCTCTAGAAGGCAGAAACAAGTCACTATAGCAAAAAAAAAAAAAAAAAAACCACACAGTGAACATATTGAGAACTTGAATATCCCATGAACTCATTTAAATGCCTTACACATAGTAACTCACATCATACATTTCCTTAAAAGGTAAATATATTGCATAGTAAGCCATGCTGAGAAAAAGTAAATAACTCAGCCATGGTCACATAGCTAAGCTAGTAAATGACAGGGTTAGGTTCTCTGACATTTCCACTAGGTCTCATGTTAGTCCAAGTGTCTGTTGAGTTTGGAAGATTGTATCTGCTTACCAGTTTAGCAAGGTGTGTGCATGCATGCGTTTGTGTGTGCATGTGTGTGTGTGATTGTGCGTGCATGCATGTGTGTGTGTGTGCATGTGTTCACACTGCCATTCACTTACAAGATATTTAAGATGCCATATAACTTGAAGGCCCAAATTATAAGACTCTTGGAAAAAAAAGATCCTACCTGTCATCTGCACAGAATTCAGAATTTCCCAACCCATCACCTCCACATCATATCTCAAAATATGGCTGATGTATGAGTTATGACGTGCACACACCAAATGATAAACAGAGAAGAAAGGGTACCAGCTGGGCGAATCTTGGAGATACCCAATTAAAGCTAGGTGCCACTCATCAGCCAAAACAGTCACGCCAATGTCTGAAAAGGTTCCTGTTCAATTAACGAGATACCACTGATGTGTGTCTGTGTGTGTGTGTGTGTGTGTGTGTGTGTGTGTGTGTCACAGAAAGACAATGTATGGAATACTAGTTGGATTGGCTTAGAATATCAGCATTATTTGTTGGAATGAAATCCCACTATTTTCAGGAGTTGGTAAGTAACACATCCATGGCTTCCATTCCTGGTCGCAGAAGCTTAGTCTGGGGCTGAATTGAGCTCTAGAGGCTATCTGGGGGCTAAATGAGGAACATGTCCCAACAGCATGTGCGAGCTTGTCCGTGGGTACCTCCAGTGCTGTGGCACTTTGGGAGGGAAGTGTGGACTTAACCAGGTCCTAAGAGCTCCTCCCTCTGGGAACTGATCTCAAAGAACAGCAGTTACATCCCCTATTTCTCTTTGTTGCACATCAAGCCTTTAGGTATATAAAATCCTGTGGAGGGCAGGAGAGAAGGCACTTGCTTTCAAAGCCTGATGGTCTGGGTTCGATTCCTCAGGACCCATGTAAAGCTAGATGTTGTCAAAGTGGAACATGTGTCAGGAGTTCATTTGCAGTGGCAAGAGGCCTTGACACACCCATACTCACGCTCTCTCCTCTCTCTCTCTGTGCTTGCAAGTAAACATTTTTTAAAAATTTTAATGAACTTCATTATTTCTTCTTCCTGAACAATTTTCTCCTCTCTTACTTGCCCCCAGGTAGGTAAAATCCCCTATTGCATAATCTCATGCTACTTGCTAATGTTTCAATTAAATACTTATTTGTAGCTCCGTAATTAATATCTTATCCCAATTGTCAATGAGCTCTCAAGGGCAGAATTCAAGTCTCTTTCACTACTGAATTCTTATACATTGACTGATGAATACCTGAAGGACATTATCTAATATCATTTCTTCCTATAGTGTCATTCTTACAGAAAGCACATTCCTGTAATCCCAACACTTGGGAGGCCAAGGTAAGAGGATCACTGTGAGTTTGAGGCCACCCTAAGAACTACATAGCAAATTCTAGATCAGCCTGAGCTACAGCGAGACCCTATCTCAAAGTATCACAATTAAATAATAAATCAATTTAATTTTTTTCAAAAAAAAAAGTGTTTTGTCCCTGGAAAGAATTGCATGGGTGTTGAAGTAAACATGTCTTCACACAGGGAGTGGGAAGAGTCTAAGAGCCACAGAGCGGGTAGAAGACCCTGAGGCCCAGGGTCTTTACTCGGGAGCACAAGCTTGTGGCTCAAGGACTTAACAATGTCTCGGTGTCTCTAATACCCATCTACTTAAGAGTACTTCAAGTTATGCACAATTTTCAAGGGCCTCAAGTGACTATTTCAGGGGAAATTTCTGGTATTTAATATTGCCCCTGTTATTAGAGCTATCTTTTGTCCCTTTCATTACTCCAAACAACATCTTTTGTTAAGCACATGAAGCACACTGTGCCTGGTGAGTTGGACTGTGAGCATAACAGGCTGTATGTCAAGAGCTTCGACACATGATGAATCAGATCTAGTGAAGGACCGTGAGCCTCCTAACATATCCCTAAACATCTGAGTTTCATGAGTCGGGACCGGAAAGCATGCCATTGGCATCTGGAGAGAAAGCTCAACAGTTAGAGACACTTGCCTGTAAGCCTGACAGCTCAGGGTTGATTCCCCAGTATCCCAATAAAGGCAGGTGCATAAAGGGGTTCCTGTGTCTGGAGAGTTTGTTTGCAGTAGCAGGAGGCCCTGTCGTGCCCATTCTCTCTCTCTCTCTCATTCTTTGTCTCTGCTTCTATCTATTTTTTTCTCTGGCCCTCATTTAAATAAAAATGTCTTTTAAAACATAAAGTATGCCATTGTTGCATAAAAAACTAAAAATAGAATTTTCTTACTAAACCAGAAAAAGCATTTATGCATAAAAATCTACTCACAATTTAAAATGATTTTAAACATGGAAAAGAAAGATTAGCTTGGCTTCATAACAGCTATAACCAGAGTCCACAGAAGAAGATAACTTTTGTGGCAAATCAGGTTCTCCTTTAAAATTATAATTAGTCAGGCTGGTGAGACGGCTCAGCAAGGAAAGCCTAACCACCTGGGTTTGACACCCCAATATCTGTGTAAAGCCAGATGCACAAAGTGGCACATGCATCTAGAGTTTGTTTGCAGTGGCGATAAGCTCTGGCATAGCCATTCTCTCTGTCTCTCTCTTTCTCTCTGCTTGCAATAAATAAAAATAAAATAAATAATAAAAAATTGACAACAGGGCTGGAGAGGTGGCTTAGCTGTTAAGTGCTTGCCTGTGAATCCTAAGGACCCCGGTTTGAGGTTCGATTCCCCAGGACCCACATAAGCCAGATGCACAAGGGGGCGCATGCATCTGGATTTCATTTGCAGTGGCTGGAAGCCCTGGTGCACCCATTCTCTCCCTACCTATCTGCCTCTTTCTCTCTCTATCACTCTCAAATAAATAAATGAATAAATAAATAAACAAAAAAACTTACAATAAAAATATATAATCCCACCACTAAAGTTTATCAGTACCAGAATTCTGGACAAAATATTTTAGAAAGGAAATATAAGAGGTATAAGGAAAGAATTTGATCCAGCAGAACTAATACACTAAGAACTTGGAGAATTTCATAAGATTGCTCTATAAATATAAAATTCCTAAGTTATTTTTCTACATTGGCAAATTATCTCATTAATATAAGAAGTAAAATAGTATTTACAATTTTCAACAAACTATAAGATACTAGTATATTAACAAAGAATACATAAATTTCATTGAAAAGATTTCAGATACCTATTAAAAGAAAAAATAGCATATGCTAAAGTTTGTGTGGAGAAGATAATAATGAAAGAAATACTTTATTTTTAAAAGGAAAAGGGGATTTGGTGTAGGTTAGGAGAGGGAAAATCATTTTGAAAGAAGGTTTATGGGACACAGTGTATGAATTTCTAAGTAAAATCTATAACTTCTACTATAAAATTATGTCTAGGAGAACAAAGTACACTTTAGTAAATAACAACTGGTTTTGAGTGCCAAATGAGCTTTAAGTAGCTTCTATTTATAAATCCAATTATTTCTCACAATTCTGTTAAAGATTAACTGTCCACATCACAGATAAAGGAGGCATAGAATTCACAACCTTGCCAAGGGCCACAGCGCAGATCCAGGAACGGAATGTGGGAATCTGGCTGCAGTCCTGTCTGAAGGCCGTGCCCTCTGAGACACGAGATGGATCGCGAGGAGTAAGGGTCAGACACCAGGGGCCCTGTCCTGCACTGAGGGCAAGGATCTCCTTTCCAAGCCCACTGGGTTTACTTCCACAGGGTCAGTAGAAAGCAGGTGCTAAGTGACCTATGGCTCACTTCCGGCCCCAGGCGCATTTCCAAAGAGGTGAGGAGCTCTCCCTTCACACTGGAATATTTCCATTTTCTTCCTTTCCCCATCAGTAAGAACTGACTGTGCTTTCCTAAATGTAGATGTTGAAGTTCACCGCAATATGCTGATGGTGGGAGGTGAGGCCTTTGGGGGTTAGCCAGGTAGGTGTGGAAGAGGTCTTGGGAATGGAGTCCTCACTGATAGGGCTCGTCATTTCGTGAACAACTGGAGAAGCTTCTTCTCACTGCCAAGGCAGGACACAATAAGAAGGTGGGGGAGGGGTTGTGGGACAGCTCAGTGGATAAAGTACTTGCCCTACCCAACATGAAGATCTGAGTTCCAATCCCCATGAATCATGTAAAGAAGACTGCAGTTACGTGTGTGTGTGTGTGTGTGTGTGTGTGTGTGTGTGTGTGTGTGTGTGTGTGTGACCCAGGCCTCCTACTGTGAGACCCAGTTCCCAGAGTTTCTCTGGCCAGCTAGCCTAGTGTAAGCAGCAGCAAGTGGGTGACCCTGCCTCAAATGAGGTGGACGGTGAAGACATCCATCCAGAGCAGTCCTCTGACTTCCACACGTGGCACATGTGCAACTGCAAAAGCCAGGCACTCACACATTACACACTCACACCACACACCAAGGAGGAGGAGGAAGAGATGGGTGTCTTGGCACCTGGCCCTTCTGAACTTCCTGTTTTCAAGCATCCACAACTGTGGGAAAACCATGGCTGTTGGTCAAACCTGCCCAGGCATTTTGTGATAGCAATCCAAGGAAGACACACTTCTCACCTAATTCTCTCTACAGTAGAAGCACTCACCTACGATGTGTTAATTGAGTAACTGCTCACGATCTACTCTGCCATTGTTATCATAAATTGTGGGTACTGACCAGGAAAAGTAAGGCTCTTTGGTCAAGCGTCCACAGCCACTCTCTTCATTCTGGGCATTATATACCGCAGGCTGAATGTCAGTGCTGTCGCCAGCACTCAGGAAGTGTGTGGCCTGGCCGGTCACTCATTGCTCTTGCCTTTGCTCAAATCAGAAGGCAGGGTCAGGAGCTGTGAGAAAGTTCAGATCCCACTGCTGCCACTAATATAGGCACAGCATCTCTCACTCGTGAATCTTCTACCCAGCACAGGTATACAATCTCTACTCGTGAATCTACCACTCAGCACGGGTATAGCATCTCTCACTTGTGAATCTACCACTCAGCACAGGTATAGCATCTCTTACTCATGAATCTTTCCAGCCAATTTGGTAACATTTTTCCATTCATATTTGGTGAAGAACTGAAAAGAGGAGGAACGGATGACAGAGACCCCAATCTCTAGTATTTCAAACTTTCTTTATTTTTTTTACTGTGGATCCCTTTAGAATCACAAATTCCTTTAAAAATAATGAAAAGCTTCCCCTAATCATACATACTTTTTTGTTGTTTATAAGTACAGTGTGTCCAGTGACTCCCAGAAGTACATATATTAGCCATCTAAGTTTATGGGCTAGGATTAAGAATTTCTGAGTTATGGTCTGGAGGGATGGTTTAGCAGTTAAGGTGTCTGCCTGCAAAGGCAAAGGACTAGGTTCGATAACCCAGGACCCATATAAGCCAGATGCACAAGGTGGCACACATGTCTGGAGTTCATTTGCAGTGACTGGAGGCCCTGGCATGACCATTCTCTATGTCTCTCTTTTTCTCTGTGACTCTCTCTCATAAATAAATAAATAAAGGAATTTCTATTTAGGAGGCTGGAGAGATGACTCAGCAGTTGAGGTGCTTGTCTGCAAAGCCTAATGACCCAGGTTCAATTCCCAAGTGCCCACGTAAAACCAGATGCATAAAGTGGCATATATGTCTGGCTGTTGTACCCATACTCATTCCCTCTCTCTCTCCCTACTTCTAAGTAAATTTACAAAAAAAGAACTTCTGGGTTAAAATGCATGCATACATATATTTCCTGAGTTAAAAATACCAAGCAGATCCTACAAACTTAATTCTTTTTAACTTTATTTCCTCAAAAGTTGTTCAGTGTTCTCAAAGACTTGTCTCTGATTCTAGGGGTTTGTAAGTAAATTAAACCTGCACTGCTGAACATGGGAAAGCTTGGTGGAACCCACAATGAACAGGTTTCCCCATTCCTGTGAAGAGAGCTCAAGGAAAGGTCTAAGCCTAGAGATGGCAGGTAGAAGAATAAGGAAAACGTGCAGAAAGGGAGGAGGGCCCTGATGCCAGAGGAATGAAGGCTCCTTTCCTTGTGCTGTTCAAAGTGTGCAAAGTGAGTAACTGTGAAAAATTACAGAGATGGGTCAACAATTGGAAAATCAGGAGGGTTTGGTCAGGCTGATGAAGACGGTTTCATATACATTAGAGAATTCTTTCTCCAATTTTTGCTTCTTGTGCTCAATTCACTGAGTATGGGCTTGTCCTTTTATTTATTTATGTTTTTCAAGGTAGGGTCTCACGCTAGCCCAGCTGACCTAGAACACACTGTGTAGGCTTACGATGGACTTGTACTAACGGTGATCCTCCTACCTCTGCCAACCTCCTGAGTGATGGGATTAAAGGTGTGCACCGCCACGCCTGGCCTGAGTATTTCTTCTTTTCAAGGATAATTCCAAATTTTTTTTGAAAGTTTTTCTCTTTTCTTGTAGGGTTCTCATTTTGTAACCTGAGGATTAGATGAAAAAATCATGCTTTCTTATTAGAAAGTAAATGAACATACATGCAGAGTGACTAAGAATAATCTTGAAAAGTATTTTCTGTTCTGTGAGTTTAGCCCTCATGTATGTGCATACATGTAGCATGTACATTCACACACATCCTTGTGAGTGGGCACATACACCCATTCCCTGTAGAGAATAACACACTACACCCCCAGGAACTTACCTGTAGAGAAGAGGTATTGTAAGGACCATGATTTGGGGTTGTGGTAGTTTGAATGTGGTAGTTTGAATGTTTGGCCTCATAGATTCCATTGTTTTTTTTTTTTAAAAAAAAATATATATATATGTAAAATTTTTATTTATTGGAGGGATATAGAGAGAGAATGGGTGCTCCAGCCACTGCAAATGAATTCCAGACACATGGCCACTTTGTGCATCTGGCTTTACATGGGTCCTGGGTATTTGAGCTTGGGTCCTTTATAGCTTTGCAGGTAAGTGTCTTAACCTCTAAGCCACCTCTCCAGCCCAACTCCACCATTTTTTTTTAAAAAAAAATTTGTTGTTGTTGTTATTTTTATTTATTTATTTGAGAGCGACAGAGAGAGAGAGAGAGAGAGAGAGAGAGAGAGAGAGAGAGAGGGTGCGCCAGGGCCTCTGGCCACTACAAACGAACTCCAGACGCTTGCATCCCTTGTGCATCTGGCTAATGTGGATCCTGGGGAATCGAGCCTTGAACCAGGGTCCTTAGGCTTCACAGGCAAGTACTTAACTGCTAAGCCATCTCTCCAGCCCCAACTCCACCATTTTTAATTAAACTTCCTACTTGAGCCCCCTAGCAGGCAGATAGATTCCTGCTAGAGGGGGTGTGTCACTGGTGGTGGATCTAAATTCCAGCCAAAGATGTGGTAAAAGCAGGTTTTGAGCTCTGGTGGCTTGCGTTTGCTTGCTACTTTGGGTGTTTCCTGACTGTTTGGTGGTGTCTCTGCATTTATGAACGGAAGCCAGCTTCTTCTGCCATTGATGAACTTCCCCTGGGTCTGTATGTTTGAAATAAAACCCTTCCTCCCATAAACTGTGTCCGGTTGGATGTTCGTCCTGCAACATGGAGCTGACTGTATGCAGTAGGGCGCCGGCTCCCAGTGATCTTGCCATGCCACCCATGTGCACATCAGTCACCCCACTCACGATCCACATACACATCACATAAACATCAGCCATCCCACTCATGATCCACATACACATCACATACATATCAGTCACCCCCCTCATGATCTCCAGTTATGTATTTGCAAATAATTAATCAAAAGTATTCTAGGATTCTGAAACGGGCCTGAATTCAGTGAGCTGTTAATTTTCAGGTGCATTTCTTAGCTGAATCTCACCTGCCACTTAGGTAACTTGGCAGTCTGCCTCTTGGGCTTCCCTCAAGGACCAGCAGGAACATGACTCATTCCATGAAGCCTTTTAGAGCCAATGACCTCAGTGCTGTGGACAAAGTCTAGAGATGTGGCTTGTTTAGTTATTTTTTAAGTGCATGTGTTCAGGGAGATTCTCAACAGCTGGGATTTGATTGGAGAAAGCAAGGCATCGAAATCCATTTCACTGAGCTGGTTCTGTTGCCCAGGTACCCCACAAAGACCCACCTTCACTGAGATGGGAACCTGCAACAGCAGGCCTCATGCTAAGGGGCCTAGATGGACCCTCAATTCATCTCTATTTTTTCCCCATTCTTAGGGAAGGGTTACTGTGGTGAGAAGGAGCGTTAAGTTACTTGTATTCTTTCCTGGTAAGACTAAGTTTGCTGTGTGCTCTTGTGATTTTCCTTTTTCATGGCGCTTTCCCTTCTTTGTAAGGGACAAGACCCTTCCAGTGAGAGGAGATCGTGCTATCTGGAGGGTTCTCTGAGCTTTGCAGCTTTGCAGAAAGGAAAGCTGCAGAGACCAAGGAAGGCTGAGTGGGATTAGTGGTCAGGACACTTTAACCTGGTAAACAGTCTGTCTGTCTTGCTTTGTTTGCAGCACTTAACCTCAGCCTCAACTGAAAAATGAGAGACTTGGAATTTAAAAAAGGACAGTCTTAGCCTCTAGAACACATGGAGTTTGCTTATTCATGTGCCAATAAGAGCTGTATCAAGCTGTGAGACATTGTAACCAGTATACACGTGAAGTCAGCGATAGAATTCTACTCTAAAACACAATCTTTTTTTTTTTTTTTTTTTTTTGGTTGTGTTGTTTTCTCTAGGCAGGATTTCACTCTAGCTCTGGCTGACCTCGAATTCACTATGTAGTCTCAGGGTGGCCTTGAATTCATGTCGATCCTCCTACCTCTGCCTCCTGAATGCTGGGATTAAAGACATGCGCCACCATGCCCGGCTCCCAAACACAATCTTAAAATCCATCTAAATTAGGATTCCTTATTTTAGTTGAGCTGTGTGGGTTTACTATTAACATATGAATGACATAGGAATGACTGAGGACTTCCAGACCATGTAGGGATATGAGTGATCTCCTGAAAGTGTGGAATTTGTCAGAAGTTGGCTGCTACTCGGTTGGAAGTGAGATACAAAGAAATTGTTAGCGGAAGCTTTTCCCTGGGAGACTGCACGAGCCTTGACAGGAGGCAGCATTCCTCATTCGAGAATCTACACTGATAGTAACACCTATTCCACCTGCCCACGGGACTCTGATAAGAATCTAAACACAGCTAAACGCGCTTCACTCACAATAGTGGTGGTGTGCTATAAGAAGTACACAAATTCCGAGTACAAAGCTCCTGCTAGAGTGGTAAAGATGTCTTTTGTGTTCCAAGACGAATTCTAAGATGACCCAGAGGCCCTAGAGAGCCTTGGGATGCGCCTGCTTGCCAGAAAGACCACACATGCCTAACAGATTAGGACTTCAGCCCCACCTAGGACCTCTGGGGAGGTTGGAAGAGTTGAAAGCTGATAATCAAGGGCTAAAGATATAAATTATGTGCCTATAAGGAAGCCTCCACAAACCCCCAGAGACCCAGGATGGGGATGTGCGTGGGTTGTTGAGCACTGGGGTCCCTGGAGGTGGTCCATCCCTGGCATGGAGGCTCCTCCCACGGCCACATGCTGTTTATCTGAGTTCTCTCTAAGTCTTTTTTCATTTTAAAAATTTATTATTGTTTATTTGTGTGTGTGTGTGTCTGGATGTGTGTGCCAGAGGTCAATTTTGAGGTGTTTACAGTGTACCTTCTTTGGGACAGGGTCTCTTGCTGCTGTAAATGGACTGCCAGAAAGCAAATGCATGTGAGCGTAGTTGGCCAGAGAGCTCAGGACTCTCCTGGCCCCACCCCATCATCAGAGGCACTTCGGGATCACAGATACTACGCCACTTTCTATCCAGCTCTGTGTGCATTCTGGGGAATTGAACCCAGGCAGGCAGACACTTGGTGTGTGGGAGGAAATCAGTTCCATACATCTGGTATCAGAGGTGTTGTTTTGAATGTGTGAGAACAGAAAGCAAAAACAAAAACAAAAACAAAAAATCACCTTTTTGTTCTATATCTTGAAATATCATAGAACTTTGTCATATATAATGAGTAGTAAAGATGGAGTCCTTGCCCTGTTATTGCTTTCAATATTATTATCTGGTGTTTTATTATATGCAACTTTAACTCATAAATTAATAAGAATCTTTTCTAGAAACTGTAACTATTGTTTTCCAACACAATATAAATGCTTACTTTCAATGAGGCACCTTTTAACCAGATGAATGATATACATAGACATATTATGATGGCCTCAGTTTCTGAACATGTTTACCTACCTACAAGTTCCTAAGGAGTCTTTCAAATATACATTATTGATCCTCTATTTGCAATAACAAAATCTGAAAATCTCCAAAGACCAATCTTAAAATGTATTTATTCCAATTTAAAAGGCTAGTTATCCATTGCAAAAATATCAATGAGTGTGATTCCTCATGTTTCACAATCTTGGCTGATTATGAAATATATGGAGTAAATAAAGATTTACCTATCTAAAATCAAGAGGGAAAAGGGCTGGAGAGATGGCTTAGTGGTTAAGTGCTTGCCTGTGAAGCCTAAGGACCCCGGTTCGAGGCTCAATTCCCCAGGACCCACCTTAGCCAGTGCACAAGGTGGTGAATGTGTCTGGAGTTCATTGGTAGTGGCTATAAGCCGTGGTGCACCCATTCTCTCTCTCTCTCTCTTTCTCTCTCTGCCTGTGGCTCTCAAATAAATAAGTAAAAATAAACAAAAAACATCAGGGGGAAAGGACCAGGAAAATGGCTCAGCAGTTAAAGATGCCTTCTTGCAAAGCATGCCAGCTTGGATTTGATTCCCCATTACCCATGTAAAGTCACATGCACAAAGTGGCACATGTATTTGGAGTTCATTTGCAATAGCAAGAGGCACTGATGTACCCAAACACACACACACACACACACACACACACACACACACACACACCTCTCTCTTTCTCTGCTTGCAAATAAATATATGAAATTATTAAAAAGAAAAGAAAATCAGAAAAAAATTTTCATGGCATATTTGCTTGAAAAGTTTTCTGATACAGGCTTATACATCTATGTTGCTATTGTAAGTAAAATAGTAGTAATATTATCAGCTTAGGCACGAGTTCCTTTCCTTTTCCCTTACAAATATACAAGAAGTTTCTCACCAAACTTGAGATTGGTTTTCTGGGGAGCTCTATTCTCTGTTGTGTAATGTTCAAACTTTTCATATTAAAATGTCCTGGAAGACGATGTCACATTCCTTTGAAAATCCTGAATAGTGGCACACTGTCATGCTCTTGTACAGAGAGAATTCTTGGAAGCAATTTAAAGTAACAAGAACCTAATGTGAAGAAAGAAGTAGTCATTAAAACTGAGAAATATTCCATCATTTTTGTTGTTGCTTTTTAAAAAATCTGGTGGTAGGTACATTGAAGACTACAGCATAGCTGATAACTTAATATTACCACAAATTAAAAAATATCTTAGTTTATACTTTGACAGCACATATACCAAAATCAGAACAATACAGTGAGTGGCATGGCTCCTGGGCAAGGATGAAATGCAATTTTGTGAAACCCTCCATATTTTCCACCTTGATCACAGTGGCAGAGGTTAATGCAGAGACACATAACTGGCAGAAGTGCTCAGAGCTAAAAGAACGTCTGTGGTGTCCCCTCCACGACTCAGTGTACAGCACAGAAGAGGGCGTCGGAAGAATGGTGGCTGGGGAAGGAAGAGTTACGTTCCCCAGTGCTGCCGATGCTCAAAGTCACCAGTTAATCCATTAGCAGGAGCCGTGGGGCCCCTCCACTAGAGGAAGGCAGTAACACCAGGTGAGGGTGCAGTTGGGAATTCACCTTTAGACTCCTTTATTTATTTATTATAAAAAATATTTTATTTATCTATTTGTGGGAGAAAGAGAGAGTGCGTATGGGCACACCAGGACCTCTTGCCACTGTAAATGAACTCCAGGGAGCTGTAAGTCTGGCCTCACATGGATAGTGGGGAATCAAACGTCAGGCCATTAGGCTTTACAAGAAAGTCCCTTTAACCACTGAACCATTTCTCCAGCCCAACCTGAAAAGTATTTTTAACTGACACAATTATATATAATTATTACATGCAACATATTTTGAAATGCATACATACATATTCTATGTATGTATATCACACACACACACTGTGCAGTTGCTAAGTTATCTTTTCTTGTGAAAAGAACCACTAAGATCCACTCTTTTAGTGACTCACAAGAATGCAGTTCAATATTATTAACTATAGCTATCATATACAATAATAGTCCCTGGGACTCTTATTCCTTGTGTATTGCTGAGTTTTCAAATTCTCTGCCCAGCATCTCCCCAGAACAACTTTCCTTACATTCCAGTCCCTTACAACCACCATTATATTGCAGTTCAATATTATTAACTATAGCTATCATATACAATAATAGTCCCTGGGACTCTTATTCCTTGTGTATTGCTGAGTTTTCAAATTCTCTGCCCAGCATCTCCCCAGAACAACTTTCCTTACATTCCAGTCCCTTACAACCACCATTATATTAAACTTCCTGTTTTATATATGAGCATGTGCAATGTTCGTTTTCCTGCTCCTTTCCATACAGTCCTTAAGGTCCCATTTGACTCCAACAACTTTAATCTCCCTTGATAAGAATTGAAGCAGGTGGCAGGAAAAAATAAAAAGAGGCAAAGTCATTCATATTGAAAAATTCTTCCCAATTGTAAAACCAGTAATCCTTTTATCAGAATAATGCCCCAAGGAGCATGACCTTTGAAAGTTCCCAGAACTTCTAGAACTTGGCTCCTGGGGACTGGTTGATCATCTGCACACTGGCAAGGAGAAGAAAGCTGTCAGGGGAGGCAGAGGACCCAGCAGGACATCGCCAGGAAAGGGACTGTTTGAACTTGTTCCGGAGAGTCTTGCTCACCAGCGAGATTGCCTTGCACACCAAACAAAGACACTTGTACGTAGAACTTCATCTCTGGGCGAAGCTTCCTATTCAAATAGAGACATTGCTCATGGCATGGAGGCACACCCAAGTCAGAGCAGATAACCAAATACAGGGCTTAGGCTAGAGGATCTGACCCAAATGATGGACGGAACAACCAAGGCCAGGGAAGGGGGAGCTACATAGAGACGAGGGAAGAGTGAGAGGGTCAGCTAACGGTGGGAGGAAAGAGATCCACCAGGAAGGCGGTTTAGAGAAAATCTGCAAGTGGGATCCAAACACCAGCTCTAAACTAATTGTGGGCTTGTCAGTCAAGCTGTGGTTGTGACCTGGAAGAGCTGGGAGGCACAGACTTGCAGGCCCCGCTCCAGGCCGCGGCCATCAGAACCCACCTGTTCACAGCAGCCCCGGGGGCTCCTGTTCCCGTGGCTGTGGCCGCGCGGTTAGGAGATGTGTGAGTGAGGGGCCCCAGTGGGATGCAATGGAGTCAGCTACCCAACACGCACCTGTCTCTCCACTGATGGGGGAGATATCAGCCTTGTAGGTGGTCAGCAGAGGTTCAGAATGAATAGGTATGTTAGTTGGTAAAAGGCTACATGTTGGTGAAAAAAATACTCCAACATATTTTGAATGCATATACACATGGAAAGTACTGGCACTGTGATCTCTAATAGCATCTTTGTTTATTTTTGTTAGCCAAATTACAGATATCCCTGCCTATTCATACAATTTAGTTTCTCACAGTAAAACTATGGTGTTTCTCCCCAAAGTTCAGGATTACTTAGCTGCACACTGACCCAAGGCATAAACAAAAGTCATTTAAATGGTGACTCGTTTTGGGAAAGAAGAGGTGACAGAATTCTCGCTCTTTCTATTTAGACGAAATGGTCTCTTCCGTGACTTAGCATCTTGAGATCTCCCTGCTCATGTGAAGGCTGGGCTGTGACTTGTGAGGGAGCTGCACTGTGTTGACTCCAAGTTCAGTCCCACTCCAACAGCTCCACCAAACCCAGCCACTCTTGTGTCGTATGAAGAAACATGCAAATAATATATTCTAGCACTTAGTAATATTTAAGGCAAGAAGCTTCCCTCGTGCCACTTACAATACAGGATGCTGTGAGCCTGAGTGGAGGAAACCATAAGCAAAGACCGAGTGGTGACTCTTACCTGCACAGCTACACCCAAGTTGCAAGCTCCAAACGGGAAACTCAGCACGATGAAGCAGTGGATGTCTGACATCCACTTGGCTGCTCCAAGCCTAGCAGCGCGCTCAGCTTTTACAGGAATGTGGGCATTTTGTCCTTACGTTGACACTACGAAGTAAATACCATTGCTGCAGTAAGATGAGAAAAACTGGGCCAGGCAGACCCAAGATTTTTTAACACTGAAACTTGGATCGGCATCCTGAAATTGAAAAAAAAAAAAATGTAAAAATTAAAGCAAAATGTTGTTCAGCAGCTATTCAAATGAAAGTGTTGCATCACACAAAACACACATCCTGCTTCTATATCTTCCCATGCTAGATTCGGCGTACTAATACATTGGTTGACACTCATTTAAAATTCTGGAAAACAGCACAAACCCACCAAAATACAAGGTTGCATTGTGTGTGTTTTAAGAGCATGTATGCAAATAAGTAATAGCCAATAGATAATTATGAAACTGAATGGAACATATCCTCAAAGGTCTGTGCTGTAAGAATGTTTTTGTCAGACAACTTTCTTGTGTGTTCAAGGTTGGAACAGTAAGAACAGCCCTACTGGAGAGAAACAAAGCCTCTGCAGGGCTTCTCTGGGCACGTGTAAAAATAACAGTTACATGAGCAGGGTGATTACCCCCGCTGTGAAGCAGGAAGAGTTAAATCAAGAGCCCAGCAGGGAGCTTAACCATTTTAAGAAAGGTGTGGTAATTAATCCTAATAAACAAATGGGACTACTTAACTGGCACAGTAACTCTGGAATGTGTGTTTTTAGCAGATATATGAGAAAAGAATTGAATTACCAGTTCTACCCAGTTCTCTGGTGCAAATGGGGAGCTTAACTCACAAGACTGTGCTTAAAGACCACAGGTATAAACATTTTTAAGGAAAAAAAAACTTGCTAGTTATTTTTTCAACTGAGGCTTTCTATTCTAGTGAATTTTCTAAGTGATGTGGCCTGGTATATTTTCCTAGCTATATAGAAGCTTAAGAACATATGTGGATGGGATGTAGAGATGGTGTAGCAGTTAAAGGCTCTTGATTACAAAGCCTGACACTCTGGCTTCAATTCCTTAGTACCCACGTAAAGCCAAGCACAACAACTGGCACACGTGTCTGGAGTTTGTTTGCAATGGCAAGAGGCTCTGGTGTACTCATTCATTCTCTTTCTCTCTGCTGTAAATACATAAAATAAACTTAAAAATGAAAAATAAAACATGTTTGATAAAAGACATCTCTTTGCTCCATCGAGTTCTCAGCATTGCTTACCCCTAAAAATATTAGCCTGGTATCTTCTAATAATTTATGGGGTTCCTGGAAGCATTTCTCTTAGCTGAAAGGACTCACAGCTGGGATGTGTTAGTAGTCTAACCCCCGCTTTCTGTCACCCCCTGGAACCATGATGGAGAGACACCACCACTGATAGAATCCCAGGACATTATGCTGCATAATGTTATGTTGCACACAGAGTTTAAGGAATTGTAAAGTCTGCTCCAGAACTTTTGACTTCTTTCCCTGTCACCGCTACCCCCCAAAAAAGGCTATTTGCTAGAGTTAAGTCGGATATTTTCTTTCTGGGTCTTAGATCATTTGTGAAGTATGGATGTATTCTCTGAGCCACAGGTGCATACATCTGCCCCCTGATCAAGTTGTTCTCATACTCACGTCAGATCCTCCATGAGCAGTGCCTACTCACTGAGGCATACTGAAATTCAGGCAGGGAGAAGAGAGCCAGATGGAATGAAGTGTCCAGGAGGGAGCCAGACAGGTCAAGTACTGATCATAGAGAGTGGTCCAGGAGAAACTTATCTTCTGGCCTCAGGTCTGGTGTTAATATTCTTGTCTAGGTCTCCATAAGAAAAGATGAAGGCATTGAGACACATTTAAAAAATATTTTAATTTTATTTATTTATTTTAAGAGAGAGAAAGAGGCAGAGAGATAGAAAAGGTGCTCACACCACTGCAAACAAACTCCAGATGCATGCATATGCTACCTTGTGCATCTGGCTTATGTGGGTCCTAGGGAATCAAACTGAGGTCCTTCAGCTTTGCAGGCAAGTGCCTTAACTACTATACCATCTCTCCAGCCCTAAAAACATGTTTTGACAATGTTTCTGTCTCCAGATAGATAGATAGATAGATAGATAGATAGATAGATAGATAGATAGATAGATGATAGATGGATAGTATCTTGATCATAATCTCCTCCCACCACTCTCCCCTCTTCCCTATCCTCCTATTCCCTATCGACCTCAACTAAAACCCTTCTTTCCAACTAGTTCCTGTTCTGTTTTGATGCCATCATTTTCCCCATCCTATTATGCAGGTCTTGTGTAGATAGCAAGCACCAGCCACTGTGATGTCACAATATCATGGCCACTTTATATTAGTTTGGCAAAGCATTCCTCCCCTGCCTTAGGTTCTCACATTCTTTCCTTCACCTCTTCTGCAATGGTCCCTGAGCCTTGGAGGGCGTGACTGAGATGTCTCACTTAACACTGAACACTCCAATATGAGATACATTTTTTATTCTCAGTGTTCGGTGGAATTGTAGCCAGACATGCAGGGAAAGGTTGGTTGAGATGATGGTGGGAGCATGAGAAGCAGAGTTGGATGGGGAACAGCGAAGCAGGAATGTGGACAACTGATATGTTCAGAGGACGAGTCACAAAAGAACAGCCAGAGAGCAAAGGTGCTTGCTGCTCAGTGGCAAACAGAGAACTAATCCCCAGGCTTCATGAAGGACAAGAAAAGCATGCATTCTGGAAAAAAAAGAACAAGCTCCCTTTGCCCACAGCCTAGGTGCAGTCAAGGACACAGCTGAAGTAAAACAAAGAGAGGAGGCCAAGCCCGAAGAGATGGATAAATGCATAACTTTGGGAAATTACCCTCTTCCAACCCAAAGGAGATTTCTGATTGGCCTGAATTTTCTTGCATACACATCACCTGTGCTTCTCACATTGGTACTTTTGGCCAGTTATTTCTAAAAAAGCCCTCTAAAGCATTGAGCTTTTCCTTCTCATTATATCTATCTATCTATCTATCTATCTATCTATCTTATCTATCTGACTAAATTTTGTGGAGTATATAACATCTTTGAAAACACTGATGCACTTTCTCTAGGGCCCTCCTCATTTATCCATGGTTGTTTTTTCTTTGGAGTTAAGCCCCTTCAGCAAGGCCACCATGCTAACTTCAGACTTGGGCTGCTATCTCCCCTGGGAGATCATTGCAGTTCTCTAAACCTCGTGTGTGACCAACTTTTCTTATACCTCAGCCACAGATGGCATATCAACTATGATTTCCCAAACAAAAGCATCCCCATAATTCCTAAAACCGCTGTGTTCCTGACTTCTATTCATCCCACAAGATGTCTCCCTCTCTCCTCTCCTTTCCCTTGTTGACTATCAAATCCCACTGAATGCAATTGAATAGAATTTACAACCTTATCAGGTTTCCTATTTCCATGCCAATTATTATTACTGAGCCCTAATTATCTCTTCTTAAAGAATCACAAACTCTCCCAATAAAATTTCTGCATCACAATAGTCATTACTTCTCTCCCTCATTAATCTTTTATGGGACTGCCTGATCAATATCATTGGAATAGAGCATTGATTATATCATTTTCTTGCTTAAATCCCCAATGTCATTATTATCTGATGTTTACTCAATGTTGACTCACTCCTATGCATTCATTATTTGTCTAGAAACCTCATGAGGAAACACATATAGCCCTGGAAGTACACTCAAATATCACTGAGGATACACACTTTCGTGTTCCTGTGGGTGAGTTCCTTCTGCCCACTTTCCCATCCACTGCACAGCAGTGAGCATTTTAGCTTTTAGTCATGATGAAGCTTACCATGTTCATCTACCTCTGTGTGGATAGGATAACCTAACTACTAAAATTAAGATGTCATTCTCACTCTAACTTGATCACACCCAGTAAGTTCCTCTTCTAGAAGACGGTTTTTAAAGAAAAGTCTGGGCTGGAACTGTGATTCCAAATCAGTCTGAAAACTCATCCTGAGCCTGTCTACCCGGAGAAGTCTAGGATACAGAGTGGTGCAGGACCACCATGAGCAATTACCTTGAGCCTATGTGTCCAGAAAATTTCCAAAATATCTTATCAAGACTGTTACTTCATTAAGAGATCCAAAAATTCTCTGGACATTTTCATACCTTTACAGGAAATGCTTACAGTGGTATTTACAAGTACCGATAGAGTTTCCCACACTACCCTACCCAGGAATGAATCATGAACTTAAAAGTCAAGCTAGAACTGAGCTGGAAGTCTCCTCCCTGCTGACCTAGCTGTCATAGTGCCGGGAAGTGCTATGCAGGCTGCTGGCGGAGAAAAGCCATCAACAGTCTTAATGAGAAGGGGACCCTGCAAGCTACGCAACTGGCCAGCCAGATATGCTCACTAGTGCAATGGTGGCATGCCTGTTATGGAGGCTACCAAGTGCTCTCTGATTGGATTTGAGGTATGGTCCATGGGAGAGAATTCATGCGTCATGTTGAGAACCCAGGGAAGTAGGGGAAGTTACTACTGTTGTCTGACAAAACAAATATGTTATGCCCACCAAATTGCCCTCTAAATATTTATGATTATGTCCATAGATTAGTGTTACTGTATCTTTTGGTTTGAGAAGTTTCTCTTTTCAGATGACTTTTTGGTGACTACAGGGGAGGCTCACTAAGAAAAAAATGTCTTTTCTTAATTTCACCAGCTCCACTCATCATTCATTCTGGAGCCCTGTCCATGAACCTAAGCTTACAAATTAGTGCTGAATTGAACAGTCATTGTGTCAATGCAAGGAAATTGGTAAGCTGCTGTGGAGGAAATGCATTCCTGCAGCTAGGGGTGGGGTGGGAAGTAAAGGTGAGAAGCTGGATTGTCACAGTTTTATAAGTGGAATTTAGTCTCCCTTAAACCTGGGCAGCTTGACAGCTTAGGCTGGTCCTTTACCTTGCCAACTAAAGTGTTCTGCAATTCCTTTTATGAGATGACAAGTTCCTAAAACAGGGCAACGTGTCCTCCTCTATCTGGCCTGAGCTCCAGTCTTTGCTCATGGCCCTGGGTCCTTGGCTCTGCCAGAGAAGGTGTGGCTGTAAGAGAGTTCACTGAGTACACAGACGTGGAGTCATCGCGTAGGCGACATCAAAACAGACGTGTTCTACTGCCTGTGAACCCAGAGACGTTCACGAGACTTCAAAAAGGGGGTGCTAGAAAGGAGAAAACTAAAACTAGGGCAAGAAGTTCTATTTGGGGCATGTCAGAGCAGCCACGGTGGTCACTGTGGACCAAGAGCCACCTGACTGTGGCAGCGGTCTCTCACCCTTAATGGAGGAGAGCATGTGGTCCTGGCTGGATGAGCTCTGAGGGTAAACTAGAAAAGAATGTGCTGCAATAGTGTTGGGAAAAGTGTGATGAACATTGAGCATGGCAAAGAAAAAGAGAAAAGAAATGGTTAAAATATTTTTTTCTAAACAAAGCAAAATAATAATAATAAAAAAAAACTATCAAATCCTTTTCCTGCTGGAACCAAGAGTGTGTAGCAAAGATGCTCTAAAAGCCACCCAGCGCTGGGGAAATAGCTCAGTGGTTTAAGGAGCTTGTTTGCAAAACCTGCTTGCCCTAGGGTTCAATTCCCCAGTACCCACATAAAGCCAGATGCACAAAGTAGTGCATGTGTCTGAAGTTCATTTGCGTCAGCAAGTAGCCCTGGCATCTTAACAAATAAAAATGTTTTATAAAAATAAAATAGAGCTGGAGGGATGGCTTAGAGATTAAGGCACTTGACTGCAAACCCAGATTCGATTCCCCAAGACTCATGTTAGCCAGATGCACAAGGGGCACACAGGTCTGGAGTTTGTTTCAGTGGCAGGAGGCCCTGGTGTGCCCATTTTTTTTCTCTCTCTTTCTCTGTTAAATAAATAAATATTTTCAAAAGGAGTTTATAAAAATAAAAATAAAGAGCAGGGCATGGTGGTGCACGTCTTTAATCCCAGCACTTGGGAGGCAGAGGTAGGAAGATCGCCGTGAGTTTGAGGATGTTCTGAGACAACATAGTAAGTTCCAGGTCAGCCTAGGCTAGAGTGAGACCCTACCTCTAAAAACCAAATAAATAAAATAAATAAAAAATTAAAATAAAACTTGACCCCAAGTTTTCATGTAGTCCTATGAGCTAGCTTCACAGGAAAGAGAAAACAAAATGTAGATGTGACAAAAATGTGAAGCCATAGAAAGTTATGTTAACATTATAATTAGTGAAATCCAAACAAAATGAAGACAAGGTGTTACTTGTTCAAAAAAGCAGAAAAGGGGCTGGAGAGATGGCTCAGCAGTTAAGGCACTTGCCTTCCAAGCCTAACGACCCAGGCTCAGTTCTACAGTACCCACATAAAGCCATATGCATCTGGAGTCTATTTGCAGTGGCTAGAGGCCCAAGAGCATTCATTCTCTCTCTCTTTCTTTCTGTTTGTCTTACTCTCTGTCTCTCTTTGCTTGCAAATATATAAATAAAATATTTTTAGAAAGCAGAAAAAAGTTATAAAAAAGAATAAGATATAAAATGTATTAATTTGCTCTGTGAGAAAAGGAAGACAAACTATGGCTATACCACCTTGGCCATGCCAGATCTCCTCTGAAAAGGAGAAAGATTCAAGAGAAAACACAAAAGGAAAAAGAATCAGCATGCTGGGGGCCACTGTTATCACAGGCTGGGAGATATTCATGGATCAAAGATTATCAGTTTGCATAAAGAGTGCAAAGTCATGGTCCACTGGGGCATGCAGCCTACAGAGTTTCTGTGTTTGGGAAGCTGGCCTATAGGATCACTTGCCAACATTGCATTGAGACCTCATTTGCTCATAGTGGCCTTTTGCTGGAGCCACTATGGGCCAGTTTTTGTCTTTAAAAATGTCAGAGTCCTGCCTGTTTTTTATTACCTTTCTCTCAAAGAGGCATTTGAATTGTTATTAATATCTGTGTATCCATAAGTGTCTGGATGAAAGGATTAAATTAGATAATGTATATAAAGTAAAAGTAATACACAAATATATGTATGCATATTAACCCAACCTGTTTATGCTATATTTTTTTCTTTTTTGTTTTTAGGTAGGGTCTTACTCTAACCCAGGCCGATCTGGAACTAACTCACTCTGCAGTCTTGGGCTGCCCTGGAACTCATGGTGATCCTCCTACCTCAGCCTCCTGAGTATTGAGATTGAATGTGTGCGCCACCATGCCCAGCCCATTTAGACTTTGAAGTAAAGGACAGCCAACACTTTAGTAATGGGTTTATATTGAAGTATCAGCATATGCTATGACTTATTGGAACTGTATGCTCACTCATCTATTTAACACAGCCTTTATTAATCATTATACAAGATACTGAAACTACCAACATATTTTTATTAACCACTTAAAAATCTCCCAGGCAGTGGAGTTATTATGATGACTATGGAAGACTTGAGTGTCAGAAAGATCCCTTTGCTGGAAGGTGGGAAAGGAGGGAGGGAGGGAGGGAGGGAAGGAGGAGGGGAAAGAGGGAGGGAGGAGGGAGGATGAACGCTGTCCCAGTTCAGGTTGGAGCTATCAGAGAGCCAGGTCCAGCACAAGGAAAAGATCCGTTTCCCCTGCCAAGTCACTCAGAGTGCAGAGCAAGAGGCTTGAAAAGCAGCGTGATGAGTGCTACGTGACCACACTGTACACAGTTGGTAGGGTTTGTGTTCTTTCCTACCCTGGCCCCAGCCCCTTGTCTCCTTCAGCAGGGCCCCAAGGTGGTTAGTGCCTCCCAGCTAATCCCAGGCTTGCTCTGAAGCAACGAGGAGCCGGGCTCAAAACACGTGGCTACAGGCCTGGCATTACCTCACTGTTTTATGAGATGAAAGCGAGTTTCAAACACACACTGTAGACAGTCTGAGAGGGACAAATCTCTGAACTCTTCTTTCTAAAACGCCTGTTCTTTGGAGGCATGGCTTCCCCATGGAGTTCAACGGACAGGCTTGTTTCTCCTCTCCTTTCTCCTACAGGAGACTGAGACTTTCACGGGGAGGTGCTAGATCATCCATTGTTCTCCCTGCTGTGAATCTAAGTACTGTGAAGGAAGCTCAGTCTTTGCTGGGGAATCAAGGGTCCAGCTCCACGAGGGCCAGTATAGTCTCTTCCATGCTTTCTAAACTCAGTGACACCTCAAATCTTTGACAACTGTCTCCCCACTATGTTGTCACAATACAGACTAAGGAAGAGAAAATGAATCCCTCTGTGGACCACATTCTGGTGAGTTGGAGACGCGGGTTCCCGCCACCATCTCTAGACCTGTAGTGTCGGATTTCCCAAAAACTTCCTGGGCCCGTGCAGTCGAGGCCCGCGGAGGCAAAGTGCTCAGAGCTCACCTCGGTTCTGTTCAGTGCGTGGTTCCCAAGCACTTCCCAAGTATCAGGCAGCAGGTCAGATGCTGCCGAGGAGACAGACAAGGAGAGCCCAAGAAAAATGTCTGGAAGTGATGATTTCGCACGCAGAGGACAGCGACTGCTTGCGAAGTCAGGGCTGCACCCGGACAGTCACGGGGAGCAGAAGGAAGCCTTTCCACGTGGGCCTTGGAAGAAGGAGATGTCAACGGTTGTGGCCGGAGGAGAGACCCGAAACCCGGGTTCTGGGGAGCACGTCCCCAGTCCGCTCCCTCTCTATGAGAGCTTTTGCATAAGTCACCTCACGTCTCGTCTCCGTGTTAGTTTATTTGTGTGTCAAAGAACGTGTCTGACAAGGTAAGTTGAGGTCGTTTTTAATCAAAAACATTATTACTCTGGCTTTATCTGCCTGGCTGATCTCAGGGAAGGTCTTGGGCTCCCCAGACTGTACCAAGACGGGTTGGCAAGGCTCTGGGCTAGGCGGAGGGAGGGCCGTGTTGAGGCTGGAACCCCCTCAGGCTCGGCTCCCAGACAGGTTTGGCAAGAAGTGCGACTGGCACCCTGGCTGTCACTGCTGGGTTAAGGTTGTTTACCGCTGCTCAACACCCAGAGAGGGAACGGAGGAAGACTCCAGCTTCTGCTTCATGGCTTGTTTCCCCAGGGGAACAAAAACAGAGAGAGAGACAGACAGACAGACAGACAGACAGACAGACACAGAGAGAGATTTCCTTACCAGAGAAGTTAGGGAGGCCTTGGTCACTAACATTGAACCAAAAGGAATAAAAGGCTGGGGAAGGGCTGGGGAGATGACTTGGCTATGAGGCTCTTGTCTGCAAAGCCTAAGGGCCTACGTTCAATTCCCCAGTACCCACATAAAACCAGATGCACAAAGTAGTTCATGTGTCTTGTTTGTTTGCAGTGGCTAGAGAACCTGGTGGACCATTCTTTCTATATATATCTTCTCTCTCTCTCTCTCAAATAAATAAAAATATATTAAGAAAAGGCTGAGGCTGGGCATGGTGGAGAATGCCTTTAATCCCAGCACTTGGGAGGCAGAGGTAGAAGGATCACAGTGAGTTCAAGGCCACCCTGAGACTCCATACTGAATTCCAGGTCAGCCTTAGCTAGAGCTAGACCCTACCTTGAAAAGCAAAAGAAAGAAAGAAAGAGAGAGAGAGAGAGAAAGAAAGAAAGATAGGTAGGTAGGTAGAGAAGGCTGAGGAAGAACTGTTTTAAACAGGACTTCAGCTCTGGATAGCAGTGCACAGCCAGTGACCAACAAAGGTTATGAGGGCTTTTGGTGCTTTCAGAGCCTTCTGGAGAACATGTCTGCATTCCCGGATTAGTGATACCCAGATATTCCCTTTCTCCCTCTGACCACCCACCATTCAAGATGAGGCGGGGGTCCTCCAGGAGGCACTGCTGTATCCATTTCCCCCCCCCCCACTAGCAAATAAATCAATATGTAAAAGTACTTTAAAAATCCCAGGTTATCCCCTTTGTTAACAGTTGAGAGTTTGAAAAAGACCTTTCCAGATTTAGCTCTGGTCAGATTATATTAATTTCTATCTAGTTCTGGTCACTAGCTCTGGTGTGGGCAATCACTCTTCTTATCTCACAGTAAAATGATTCTAAATGGGTTAGATAAGATGGGGGGAGGGGAGGCTACATCTTTATTCAACATTGGGGAGTTGATTCTCTTGGGAAGCATTCTAAGCAGCCAATTCACATACAGGATCTTTGGTGTGGATGACCAAAAAAAAAGTGTTTGAGATACAGAAATCTTTCTGTGTACTTATTTCAAATATGGCATTGGCAAGGATGACATCTGTACAATGTATTGATAATTAAATCTCTTTGGATTTGTTTTTATCTTTTGATTTTATTGTCACAAGTAAATATTCATGGAAATAAGATATAACAAGCAATCTTTCCTTCTTTCTCATCTCAGTTATATATCTCAGAATTAGCCATCCTTAGCAATTTGGCATGCATTTCTCCATGTTGAATCCTGATGCTATTCAAACACAGATACAGAACTTTTATTGCTGCCTTTAATGTTTGTTTGGGTGCCGCATGAAAATGACACATATATTTAAATGTTGCTTTTTCAATTAACAAAACACATAATAGATGTTTTTTCCAATTAGTTCATTCATTGCTGGATAGTTCATTTAGTGATTGCTTAAAATTTCCAGCTTGAAAGCTGCATTATTCAAGTACTTTTATTTTCTCACCCCAGTATAAATATGCTGAGAAAAGCAAGTTAGTAAAGAGGAGGCAGGTGCCTAAGTTCAATGATTCCATAGGAGAAAGATTGCTTGAAATCCTAGTCAGCCGTATCCCATCCATGAGACATGAAGCAAATTATGAATCCTCTTCTTATCACAGTCTTACACTTGGCATATTGAAGTTGGCGTTAATAGTAGCTAATTTGATCGTGTGGTCAAGTACATTAACACACAGGCTTACGGTAATTCCCAGCACACACAAGGTGACTGCTGGGAACTATCATGTGTATCTTCACACATTCACAGAAATTGTTTGCCAGATATCTGGTCATGAGTCAAGATGTATAGGATCTGTCTTAGAGAACTTCAAACTGGCTCCAGCACCCTGCTGCTTGAGGTCCTTCTGAGGGCCACATCTACGGAACCCATTATAATATGCAAGGTCAGATTGTTTCCAACATTCAAGGTACATTTTGCCATCCAACAGTAAATTGTGGCCTTTGTCAAGAGCAGGAATTATTAATCTTTTAAAATATTACCACTTTGTGGGGGCTAGAAAAGTGCTCAAAAGTTAAAGGCACTTTCTTGCAAAGCAGGCCACCCTGGGTTCAATTCCCAGCACCAGTGTAAGGCTGCATGCAAAGTGGTGCTTGCATCTGTGATCCCTACAAGCATGTATGCGCATGAGCGCACGCACACACACCAACACACACACACACATGGTTACTAGTTTGCCATAATACATGTGTGAGGTTTGTCTTACCTAAAGAACAAGGCTCTCTAATGTGTAAATAAATCTCATGTCATTTCTGTTAAAGATAGCACTCTTTCACATTAAGATAACATTGCTGTTACCACACACTTAGCTGCTCTCCAAAGTGACGTTTCTAGTGTGGTAACTTGTCCCCCATCCTTGTCTATAGCAAATGTGCCTTATGTGGTTTGGGGTGATTTGGCTAGCAGGTCTACACAGAGATAGAGGCTGTAGCAGCAAGAGCGTCCCCAGACAGGAGGACGGTGGTGTCACCTTTTGCTCCAAAGCCCAGATCACATTCTCCCAGGCAGTCTTCATCAACGAATTGTCACTCAGCACTCATCCTACAAACATAACTCAACTCACTTCTCACAGACTTAACCCCACTAGGCAGTGATGCATTGGAATGGTTTGTGGAAGTTTGAGACACACCCTGCTGAGATCAAGGTATTGTTTATCAAACAGATGTGATCTTCTGCCAGTGTGCTCTGCTATTTCAGAGGAATGTTCTAACCTCATTCTGGTGGTGTGGAACCTAGTAAATCAATGAAAGGTGCCTAAACCATGGTTCAGAACAGCATACTCAAAAAGCATCAGCGGTAGTATTTACAGGATGGAAAAAAAAAGTGAGGTTTGGGGACATTTAGTCAAGTAAAGGGACATATAGTGCCACATATATTACATAATTATTTATGCTATTAGAAACTGGGCTAGAGGCTGGGCGTGGTTGTGCAAGCCAATAATCCCAGCCTCAGAGAGTCTGAGGCCAGCCTGGGGCTACAGAGCGAGTTCCAGGTCAGACTGGGCTAGACTAGGCCCTTGCCTCAAAAAAAAACTAGAAAAGAAGTTAAACTAGAGCTATTGGAGCTCATATATACAAAGGAATTGTCACCCTAGCTATAGCTAAGAGTGTCCAATTGAAATACAGACCTTATGATTATCCTAAGAGCTACAGACAACCAGCAGACTATGGGTAGACATAAAGAGACATCTGTTTTCTATGTCTTAGACTGTCTGTGAAGTACTAGAAAAACTAGTTAAATAAATGATATGTACTACGTGTTTACTCCAATCACATCAAGATAAAACCAGTGACAGCAGAGCATAGAATCAGGATAGCTCCACTTTCAACCTCCAGAGAAGAAAAATGAATTATTTTTCACAAGTTTCCAAAATTAATAATTGGATTCAGCATCTTAGAAATCATCAACTAACTCATTTGCATACAAAACCATTCCTGTTGTTTAACTTATTTGTTTGGAGGGAATTAAAAGTAAGGGAGAGAAAAAATTTAAAAAAATAATGTTCCCTTTTAAAATGACATTATTTACTTGCAAGCAGAGAGAGAGGGGGAGGGAGATAATGGGCACATCAGGGCCTCTTGTCACTGCAAAGGAACTCTATATGGATGTGCTACTTTCTGTTCTGGCTTTATATGGGAACTGGGAAATAGATAGTCAGGCCTTTCAAACAAATGTCTTTAACTACTGAGTCATTTCTCCAGCCCCTCCTTTTTTGATTTAGGAAAATTTACTTCCTTGGTGAGGTTAGGAAAGGATATTTTGTTAATATGATTGAATGGCTCCAAGGCAATTCCTATGTAAAACCACAGAAAGACTGTTCTTATTAGGGAAATTAAATAAGGAATTTTCAGGCCTATAATCACAACATGCAGGAGGCTGAGGTAGGAGGATCACCATGAGTTTGAGGCCAGTCAGGGCTACAAAGTGAGTTCAAGGTCAGCCTGGGCTACAATAAGACCCTGCCTTAAAACACAGAAAAGAAAGGGATTGTGCGTGTGTGGGGTTTGGGGGCAGAGAGGACTTCTACAGCACAAGGCACCCCATTATTCTCTCCTTTCCCAGCAGACTGTATCTCTTTTTCATCCAAAGTCTCCTTTGAAGTCAAATATGGCCCCAAACAAATAAGAGACCAAGTATTCAGGATAAGAATCTCAACTGAGTTGCATATAGCAGGCTCTGCCAGGCATCAGGCAAACAGAACAAAAGGTAAAACTCTTCCAAGATCTACCCCAGCTCAGTAGCAGAAACTTAGGGAAACTAGAAAAGAAATGGAACCTAAAGACAGATTTCTCCAAGGGCATGAAGTGTTCTACAATGACATAGTCTCATATTTATTTATTTACTCATTGATGTATCTATTTATTTATTTAGCTTGACATTACTAAGCACCTAGAAAGTGGAGACTAGATTCCTTTCTGGTTTGAACAAGCAGGGTTTTGCATGAGCACTAGTAAAAAAATAAATAAATAAAACACTAGCTCCGAAGCATGTGGCAGGCTCCCATGGTGGAGTTCCAGAGACATATGAACTTTCTGACTCTAAAAAAAACAGCTGAAAGAATATGTAAATGAATCTAGTTAAGTTCTTTATCTTGCAAGAATATCTGAAAATCAAATCAACACAACACAAAACAAAGCATGCTTTTTCCTCCACCCATACCTACATGCAATTACCACCTGTTGCACCAGAGTTGAGGTGTAAGTACATCTCATGGGTTCACACTGAATTTCTTACCCATGGAGAATTAAACCCAGAGAATGGAAATATATTTCCAAATTCACTGTTCACTCACCTGTGCTGTTTGGGAGGAAAATTCCAAGATTTTCTGAAGATTCCAGGCACAATACTAAACTTTCCAAGATAGAAAGATATATGATACTTTTTTGTGGGTGATGTAATATCTAGCAGGAGAAACAGAAATTCAAATAGCTACAATGCAATGTTTATGAGCTATAAGCTTAAAAATAAAGGCCAGTTCCCATTTGAGAAAGGTTTGCCCTTTTCCTTTGAAGAGTCAGCTTCTAGCTTTCATACTTCAGACTTAAATGCACTTATTATTTGTTTAGGCCATTTTGCACATATGCTTACTTACAACGCAAACATTTTAATAATAGACTCTAATAACAACACGCCCTAACTGTTTTAATCTTCGAGAACACAGAATTGAAACATTACTTTATTCCAGTTATGTCTTTGGCACATAACACAACCAGCACACCATGTTGGACTGAACTTACCCTTTGGACCTCATTAGCACAAATACCAAACAAGAAGGGGTTTCGCATGCTGGGCGCAGGGATCAACACTGTGCTCCCAGGAGAAAGGTGGCTGGGGGCACTTCCTTTCACCCAGAAGGCCTGATGTCTGGCTGGACTCCTGAGATGTGTACTACAGAAGGAGGAAAATGCCTCCCTTCTGCTTCACCCACGCCTCAAGTGGCAGAGAGAAGAGGGTGTGGCCAACAATCTGGTTGAGTATGTTGTCCGAGCTGTCTGGCTCAATATAGACACATCTATAATTGATTTAGAAGGGTTTAATTGGTTTGTGAGCAACAAGGACTTTTTGACTGAGGGAGAGATGGAGGGAGGGAGTGTGTGTGTGTGTGCGCATGCACGTGTGTGTGTGTGTGTGTGTGTGTGTGTGTGTGTGTGTGTGTGAGAGTTGGTGTAGGCCTGTTTGGAGAAGTGGTGACTCTGTACTCATGTAGGGTGTCCTCTATCACTCCTCCACTTTCCTTCCTTGCCTTCAGTCAGGCTGGCTGACCATGGAGCCCAGGCGATCCTCCTGTCTATGCTCCTTCTCTGTACTGGGATCTGCAGGAATGCATAGTCATGCCATACCTCTTAGTAATTACATAGATATTGGAGATCAAACTCATATCCTCATTCTTGCATAGCAGGCTCTCCTATGCACTGAGCCATCTCTCTCAAGTTCAAGAAGAATATAGGTTTCCAAAAAGTCCCAAGGGGAAGTCTACCTTTTGTCACCCCATGCAAACTTGCATTCACTGCCCTCCACCTCTTGTACAGCTCTCCTGTGTTTTAGAGAGAAGGTCTAGGTATGTAGGTCTAAATGGTCTGAGACTCTGCATGGAGACCCAGCTGGCCTTAGACTTGCACTGATCCTTCTGCTGCAACCTCCTGAGTATCTGGATTACTGGTGTGCACTGATTCCTGGTTCCTGTCCATCTCTTCCTTGATGTTTGGCCCTCAGTTTAAATGTCACTTTCTCAGAGAAATTATCCCTGTCCATGCTGCTTCCCAATGCTGGGAACCCAGTGTTTCTCCCACATGATCCTTGTACATTCTATTATTTCTACAATTATGTGTTTGTTTCCCATATATCACTGGAAATTGAGGAGTATAGGAGCAAGACACTTAACAGGCACTTGTTATACTCCTGTTTTTTAGTGGAATGAGAAAATAACACTCAGAGTATTTTGGAACCATATGGCTGAAGCCTATTATCTATCTATCTATCTATCTATCTATCTATCTATCTATCTATCTATCATCCATGTATCATATATTTATCTATTCATCCATCCAAGTTTAGACCTTGGTTTTGATTTAGATTACTTTTCTATTTCATCACTCATGGTGTATCTTAGAACTATAAGATCCAGCACTATTTGTTTTCCATTAATAACTTATTAAGTAACAGGTAAAATGCTTTAGAGTATACAAAAAAATAAATTGTGTCAGAGGATCTTTTTCACTGTACATCAGATTCTCCCAGCCAGCCTTGAAATGACTGAACATCCAAAGTACAGACTTCCAAGTTCATTCAGACTTCAAACCCCAGTAGAATCCTCTAGGCATCCCACTTGTTAGTTCTCCCATTATTTTATATATTAAAGCAGACCATGCCAAAACAAGTTAAAATTAATACACTATTAAAAACAAGGCAAATAAGAATTAAACAATGATCTTTATTTTTCTAGAATGGGCAGTTCTCATGGCTTGGTAGGAAAACAAATAATTTTTCTGTTATGGAGATGATCAGTACTGAACCCATGATCTGCTTTAGAGATCTATATAATAACTAGGAACTGTGATGATCCTAGTCAGTCACAAGGAGACATTTGAGTCGGTGTGCTAAGTATAGAAGTTGTTCCTAAAGGGCAGAAGAAATATGTGGGAACTAAATCTCAAAAACAAAATAACAACAGTGATTAAAAGAAACCGTATGAGTACATGCAGATTTCCATCTCACCCATTAAAGAACTAGTGAGTATAATAAGACTACCTTAAGTAGGTAAAGGAAGGATGATAGCCTCTGGTGACTACATGTGGATTTATTCTCAGCTGTCTTTGTTATTTGCAGACAAGCTTGAGTATGCAATACCTCTCTATCTCTATCTCTAAAATAAACATACTTTATCTATCTTCAAATATATTCCTATATTACTAATATAATTACCAAAACCCAAATCATCTCAGACATATATGATGTCAAGCACATACATAGTTTGGTGATGACCTCACTAAATTTTTTTCCAGTTCATTGTAAGCCTGTAGTCTTTGATTATGTCTGCTCTGCTATTTGCTCCCAATGCTGACTATCAACCAATCTAATAGAAGCCAAACCACAGTCTGAATTCTTTCTTCCATCAGTGAGTACATTGCCTTTCAACTCAACTCCCATCAAGTCTCAAGAGAAATAACAAATGTAGACAAATTCTTTACCAGAATACTTTGTGCAATTCCCAATACAGTTCTTTTTCTTATGTGAAAATTCATGGGCATATTCATTATGGATCTCCATTCTTATCAACATTCTTGGGCACTGAGTTCCAACCCGAACCACCCACTAAACTCTGCATATAGCACCTGAGGCTTTTAGTAGCTTCACATCTGCAAGTTCTTCCCAAGTTCTCTCACAAACCAGTCCTAAAGCATAAGGAGCACATGGGCATGTTTAAACTCAGCTCCAACCCCACTTCTCTGGTACCAGCTTTTTCAGTGTTCATTTTATTGTGACCAATGAAAAAGAAAAACACTTAAACAAAAGACTTATTTATTTCAGCTCATGATTTTATAGATACAAGGTCATAGTCACTTGACTCCATTTCTAGGCGCACCATGGGGTGAGCATGTGGAAGGAGGCCATTCATGTCATGACCAATGGGAAGAAAAGAGAGGGAGGGAGGGAGAGAGGGACGAGAATGCCTGATAACAACCATTGTTGTAGTTACCTTCTCATTGCTGGCACCAAACATCTGACCAGAAATGGCTGATGGGAGAAAAAGAGTTTATTTTGGCTTATAGTCTCAAGGGAAAGCCTCATGATGGCAGGGAAAGGATAATAGGTGGAAGAGAGGCTGGGCATCACCTTGTGCCACAGCAGCTGTCAGGAAGCAGTAAGAGTGAAGAGGAAGTTGGGCTGTAATGCCCCTAAGTTCACCCCCAGAAACACACCTCCTCCAGCAAGGAAGGCTCCACCTCCCACATTGCCACTAGCTGAGGACCAAGTATTCAAACACATGAGCTTATAGAGAGACACCGTCTTCCCACGACCACAACCTTCAAAAGCATTCCTTTGTTGACCAGTATCCCATAAAGTTTCCAGTATCTCCTGTAAAAGTACCACCATCTTGGAGCCAAGCATTCCAAAACATGAGCCAGGGGGGCACGTTTCAGATCTATATCCAGTAGTGGTATAACTGATTCAAATGACATTGATCCTTCTCTCTCAAACCTTATACAAAATTATTTGCAGTTCATCAGAAAGCCTTAATGTACGGGGGTACTTATCTACAACCCCAGCACACCAAAGGTGAAGCTGGAGGACGGGGATTTCAAGGCCAAGTCTTGTCTACATAGCAAGTTCAAGGCCAACCTGGGATACATGAGACTGCCTAAAAAGGAGAGAGCAGAGCTGAGAGATGGCTTTAGCAGTTAACACACTTGCCTGCAAAGCCTAAAACCCCAGGTTTGATTCCCCAGTTCTCATGTAAGCCAGAGGCATATGGTGGTACATGCATCTGGAATATGTTTGCATGACTATCAAATAAAAAATAAAAATAAAACATTTTTAAAAAGAGGGTATAAAAAAAAAAGTGGGGCCCACTTTGTATACTCTGGGCACTGTCCTTCTGATATAAACCAACTGGTACATTCGTGACCCCCACAGTGCTTACTGACACTCCAACAAGACCTGCACTTCTCTGAGCCCATCAGCATTTGGGCATGGAGGATGAAGGAGGACAAAAGGAACGAGACAACAAAACAGAGGAAGACTACCTGGAAAGAGAGTGTCCTCAGTGGAATGAGGATAGCAGAGAGGGGACTAACGAGGGTAATAAAGTGAGAATAGGATCAAATTATAACATGTTCATGTGTTAAAGTTCTCACCATCTCCACCACCAGCCATTTTTACTTCTTTTTAGTTTTCATTCCCATGTCTTTCTACTACAGACTGGCTTTTTTCTTGGCTGGCATTTTATGTGAGTCCAGTGGATCAAATTCAGTTCCTCATGCTTGGGGGCAAGAACTTTATCAACTGAGCTATCTCCCTAGGCCTGGTATTGATTTTATTATTATCTTATTCCTTTTTGGATACTATAGAAAAATGTGATAGCATGGGTACCTTACAAAGATTAAAAGTTTATGTCTCACAGCTCTGAAGGATGAAGTATGAAGAGCCTTCAAAATTGAGTGTCTATTCTGCCATGACTAGCTAGCTCACTGCTGGTGTTTGAAGAGGCAAGGGTCCCTTACACTATCTCATCTAGATGTCACAAAATTTCCCATAAATAAAATATGGACAAGACTCGAGATATAATTCACCCTGATGAACCTTGCCCTCTAGCTGTGAAACTTTCAAATCAAACATTCTACTGCACTTCCAAAATAACAATGATGGATAGGACAGACATAGGACAGATATTCCCATTCCAAGAGGGAGAAACAGGAAGGAGGGGACATTAGACTTGCAAGTCACTAGAGGACAGACTCAACTTCGTGTGTCCCTGAGAACATTAGAAAGGGAAACATCACTGGGTGTGTTGGCTCTCACCTTGAATCCCAACACTTGGGAGGCAGAGGTAGGAGGATTGCTGTGAGCTCAAGGCCACCCTGAGACTGCATAGCGAATCCGAGGTCAGTCTGGGCTAGAGTGAGACTCTACTTCTGGGAAAAAGAAAAAAAAAGTGTGTGTGTGTGGGAACATCACTCTTGGTTCTCCAAAGCATGTCCTTCTGAAAGGAGGGAGGATGAAGCCTAAGGGATTTTGTTGAGGGAAAGCTTATTTGAATTTTACCTTTGGCTTTGGGTGCAGACAGGACATTCTGAGCTACCTCAAACATAAGAATATGGTCTCCTCCGTTAAGGGTTAACCCAACTGAGTCTGCTGGTAATTTAGCCAAGACTCCTCCTCTACAGACAAGCTAAAGAGGTAGAAGGAGTAGCTATCCCCTTAAGGGAATGTAATCCAAGAGAAGCCACTCCTGTCATATAGTTCTCATAGATCCCAGCCAAAGTTGCCTGCCTTTCGGAGTTCTAACTCAGAAATCAAGACTTTTATACACCCTGCCCTTGTCTCTCTCCCTTCATTGCTGGCCGGTCTCTAAATACATGCTGAGCTTTTCTACCTTTCCCTCCATGTGTACCTCCTTTGTCTTGTTGTCCATGTGCCTAATCTTTTATGGTCGTGAGACAAAGAACTGGGCAGTGAAAAAATCTGCCATATTTTGGAGGTCCCACTGAGATATTTCAATAAACAAATCTATTTTGCCTAACTTCTCTTGCCCTTCTTCTCCAGTGTTTCACATCACAATTGCAATATTTTCACTTTTCTCTATGCCCCTCTGCTCTTCCCAAGCTTCATTATAAGTTCATAAACCAAATCCCTCCTTCCTTTTTTTCTTTTTGCTGCTTTGAGGTAGGGTCTCCCTCTACCCCAGGCTGACCTGGAATTAACTATGTAATCTCAGGGTGGCCGTGAGCTCTAGTGATCCTCCTACATCACCCTTCTGAATGCTGGGATAAAAGGCTTGCACTACCATGCCTAGATCAGCTTTCTCTTTTTTTAAATTTTTATTTTGATTATTATTATTTTTTTTTTTGAGGTAAGGTTTTGTTCTAGCCCAGGTTGACCTGGAATTCACTACTTTATCTCTTTTTCTTGGTGGGTGAGGGGGAGGTTTTTGAAGTAGGGTCTCACTCTAACCCAGACTGACCTGGAACTTCCTATGTAGTCTCAGGGTGGCCTTGAACTCATAGCAATCATCCTACCTCTGCATCCCGAGTGCTGGGATTAAAGGCATGTGCCATCATGTTGGACTCTTCCTATTTTTTTTTCCAGAGTGTACATGTAATGCCTTTATCTTTAGATTGTCCTAAGTCTAATTCTCTTTTATTTTTCAATATTTATTTATTTGCAAACACAGAAAAACAGAGAGGGAAAGGACACAGAGAGAATAAGTTTAATTTTCTTCTTTCTCTGCAATGGGACATATCTTTCCCATCACTGCCATTCCCTCAAGCTCAGAAGACCTCAACTATGGGATGGAGAGATGACTTAGGGGTTAAGACACTTGCCTGCAAAGCCAAAGGACTCAGGTTCAATTCCCCAGAACCCATGTAAGCCAGATGCACATGGTGGCACATGTGTCTGGAGTTTGTTTACAGTGGCTAAAGGCCCTGGTGTGCCCATTCTATCTCTTTTTCTCCTAAAATATAAATAAAGTATTTTTAAAAGAGGGGATTATGAGCTATATACATTATGCACATTGATGAAAACTGTCATTAAAACATTTTGATTATGTGGCTGGGGATATGGCTCAGTGGTTAAAGGCACTTGCTTGCAAAGCCTTCCAGCTTGGGTTCAATTTCTCATTAACCATGTAAAGCCAGATGCATAAAGTGGTACATGTGTCTGAGACTACATAGTGAATTCCAGGTGAGCCTGAGCTGAGCTACAGTGAAACCCTACCTCGAAAAAAAAAGCATTAAATATGTGAAAATGGGGATTTTTAAGTAATTTGACCACAAAAATAGTATGAGGTAATGTGTATATTTAACTGAATTTGGACACCACAGTGCATACCTATTTCATTTTTTTTCTTTTAGGTTTTCAATGTAGAGTTTCACTCTAGTCCAAGCTGACCTGGAATTCACTAGGTAGTCTCAGGGTGGCCTTGAACTCACAATGATCCTCCTATCTCTGCCTCCCAAGTGCTGAGATTAAAGGTATGTGCCACCATGCCCAGCTTTTTTATTTTTATTTTTAGGCATATTTCAAATATTATGCTGTTAACCATAAATATGTGCAATTCATATTTAAAGATAAATTACAAGGGAGAAAATGTACTGCATATCTTCTGTTTATATTATAAAGCAGGGAGCAATGAAGGGTAAATTCAGCTTTGGGCTCCATACACTTTAAGTCTAAGTAAAAGAAGATAATTAAACAAGCAATTATCACACAGTAGAGAAAGTTCTAGGTGTCAAGGAAAAACCTGGATTGTCACTGGAATGAAAATAAGTTAATATCCTATTATAAAAATAGAAAACCTGCAGGTGTGGTGGCACACACCTTTAATCCAAGAACTCGGGAGGTGGAGGTAAGAGGATCTCTGTGAGCCAGGGGCCATCCTGAGACTACATGTGAATTCCAAGTCAGCTGAGACCCTACCTTGGGGAAAAAAAAACAAAAAGAAAACTTGGAATCTGGATGTACTGCTCTGTAGTGGAGGTAGTGGAGCAAACACAGACTATGAGGGGAAAGAGCAAAAGGGAAAGACAGAGAAAGGAAGGAAGAAGAAGGAGGAAGAGAAAGAGGAACAGAGGAGCAAGAGGAGTTTAACAAGAGAAAAGAAGGAAGGAAAGAAGGGAGGAAGGGAGGGAAGGATGAAGGGAGGAAGGAGTCTAGCATAGAAAATGGAAGTGGTATGTAGGTTACATAATCAGGCTCACTGACTGGTTTAAAACTATGGTTCATGCATTTATTAACTTAGGAATGCCTCTTAATCATTCTGGGCACATTCCTAACCTTGTTAAATCCACTTGAACTAGTGGTTAAAATAAAAGAATTTGTGACATTTGTATTTTGGAGGAAAAGGAAATCTCAGAATTTGGAATTAAATATTCTGAAATACTCAAAATAGCTGTCCCTAGAGTACTGAATGAAACTAGGACTCATTTTTACTCACAGAGTAAAAATGCACATGTAAAATTCCAGTAAGAAAAGCATGAGGGCCCACAGTGAGAAACAGAAAAATAAAACAAAATAAAATAAATAAATAAGAAAGAAAGCCAGATGTAGCTACTGGCTCACAATCCCAGCACTGAGGAAGGGGAGTCGGCAGGCCTCTAGACCTCTGGACCTAGCTGACAGCCAGTATAGCCTGTTTATCACATTCCTGGCCAGAGAGATACCTTGTCTTTGAAAACGGTGGACGTTGCCTGAAAAATAACATCTGAAATTGTCCTCTGGTTCTGCTTACATGTGCATACACACACACCCTACTCCACCACAAACACACACTCATGAACACACACACACACACGGAAAGAAAAGGTAGTTATTTCTCCAAGCAACAAATCATGTCCCAGGTCACCTTACATTTAAGTCAAACCTTCCCCCATCAAGGGAGGTCTGCCATTGCCCACAATGCATGAGGAGGTGTGCGCTTCCTCCTGGGCTCTTGCTCACAGTGTCTACCTGAGGGGTAAGGTTGTGGTGGTCCAGCACTGTCACCCTCCAGTGTAACTTGCTTAAAGCTGGCATGTGTTACCAACGAGGAGAGGTTCCACATGACTAGCAAATCCAATTATCTTTCTGACTAGTTTCCCAGGGTTTCTTCCTATCTCATAAACGTCCATTATTACACCAGCTCATTCTTTGTGTTGGTAATGTTTACTAGGTGTCATCTAGGGCACGATGGCAGCAAGACCAGCCCAGACTTCCCCCAGCCACATCAGGTCCATGTCATTCACTCAGCATCCTTTGATAACAAACAAAGATATAAAAAATGATGAAATTAATTGACAATATCATATTGATAGCATAAACATCAACTTCCCACAAATCAATATATAGATTCAGTGGGCATTTTCAATGTTAACATCAATAATATTTTGTAGTAATGCTGATTTTTTGATTTTAAAATGCAAATGGAAAAGTGCAGATACAAGAATGAGAATATTTTAATGAAGAAAGACAAGTGGTGGTACACATCCCACCAGATAGCAAGACTGAACTATAAAGCCCTTCTATTTAATGCTACATGGCCCTTGAATAGGGGAAGGACAACATAAGAGTTGTGAACCAAAATAAAGAATTCAAGTAAATGATGATTGATAATGTGAACACTTCATAAACCTCAGAGGTAATGTTGACGATTTGAAGGGAATCCTAAAGTATCTCACAAATGATGCTTGGAAAACTGGTTTACCATATGCAAAGTAAAAGTGGGGCCCTACTGTATGATAAATCATAAAAATAAAATCTACTTTGAAAGGATTAAAATCCACATGTAAATAGCACAACTTAGAATTTTAAAAAGAAAATAGAATATTTTTATGACCTTAGATTAATGAAGGACTTCTTAAATAAGACACAAAAATAAATAGAAAGGGGTAGAGAGATGGTTTAGCAGTTAAGGATCTTTCCTGCGAAGCCTAAGGACCCAGATTTAATTCCCTAGTACCCATGTAAGCCAGATGCACTAAGTGGCACATTCATTTGGAGTTCGTTTGCACTGGCTAGAGGCTCCAGTGGGGCCATTCTCTTTCTCTCTCAAATAAATAACTTTATTTTAAAAATAGAAATATTTAAAAATAAGGACATCACCATGCAATAGTAGTGTAACTCCAGAAACATTTAAAATTACATTACATGGGCTGGAGGGACGGCTTAGTGGTTAAAGTGTTTGCCTGCAAAGCCAAAGGACCCAGATTCAATTCCCCAAGACCCACATTAGCGAGATGCACAAGGGGGTGCACACATCTGGAGTTCTTTTGCAGTGCTGGAGGCCCTAGCACACCCATTCTCTCTCTCTCTCTGTCTCTCTGTATATTTCCCCCTCTTTCTCTGTCAAATAAATAAAAATAAAACATTAAAAAATAAAATAAGATTCTATTTCATAAGTTTGAGGCCAGCCTGGGCTACACAGTGAATTCCAAGTCAATCTGGGCTAGAGTCAGTTCCTGCTTTAGCCCCTTTTCCCCTGCAAAGAAGGAAATTCATATTAAATTCAATTTAAATTATAAAAGATTCTTGAGGAAAGTGTCACCTGGAACCTCACATAAGCAAAATCACCCAGGACAATGACCTCTACATCTAGACCTTGATTTGAATATATAAGCATCTAACCTCCCATTATAATATAGCGACCCAGCCAGATACTTCTTCCCAGTCAGGCTGGTGTTCTCCCAAGCAGAATTTCGGCTGATTTATATTCTCTCTCACTTTCCTGTGCTGGGGCCCATGGCCCAGATCACTGCCAAGCTTCCACAGACTTGTTGAAGGGCTATTTTAGTAAGGAGCCCACTTCATATCTTTTCTATCAAGCAGTAGTCATTGACAGTTTCTTAACATTTCATAACCTTTTCTTTCTCTGTGCTGTCATTAATCAGGCAATAAATAAGCCAGGTATATGTGGCCACTGCTTGCCTTATTTTTGATTTGTTGAGGTCAAACCTCTCCATATACTGTGGCAGAGGGCACTTGTGGTCTGAAGACTGTATAATGTTCACTGGAATCCCAGACACCCTTTGGTCTACATATTTTAAGAATTCAAATGACTTCATTTTCTCCTACTTAGCAATTAACAACATGTGTTTCACTATTTCCTGAAAGTCAGTATCTCTGGTGACTTTAGTTTTGCTAGCTCTCTGAAAACCAAAACTGTAGTTTATGCCTCAAAGTTCCTAAGTCACCAGTGGTCAATTGAACAATACCAAAGCTTATGACATTCAGTAAATTATTCTTAATATATTAATAGATCTAAGTATGAGACATCCAGATGGATCTATGTATCTATTGACCTACCTAATAATAGACTACCTACTTAAATAATAGTAGGGGCTGACTGCAATAGAGCAGTCCTAGAACTGAGTCACTCCTCAGGATTACTGTGTCTTCTCAGACGGGCCCATTATAAGAGATGCTCAGACGGTTATTATTCTCAGAACAATGGAGCATCTTAGCTAACACCTTGGCGTGCACACCCAAGTGACTGGACACCTGCTACTCAGGAGTCTAGTCATGCTAGGGAGATCCACAGCCTGTTGGGTTCATCTTGGTATTTGATCCATGATGTACCAGTTGCAGATTCCATGTGAAAATAAAGACAAATTTGCACTCTAGTCTCTTCTGATTGTTTCTGTGAACATTTCATATTATTTTTATTACTTGTTTGTTTATTGGAGAGAGACAAAAAGGCAGATAGATAAGCAGAGAGAGAGAGAGAATGGGAGTGTCAGGGCCTCCAGCCACTGAAAATGAACTCCAGACACATGCCCTACTTTGTGCATCTGGCTTACATGGGTACCGGGGAATAGAACCCTGGACCTTAGGCTTTGCAGGCAAGTCCCTTAACTGCTAAGCCATCTCTCCAGACCCCATATTATAGTCATGTGATTCGTTCCAAAGTTTTCCATAGCACAGGGCAATGCTGTAGTCTTCACCTTTCTACACTTGTGTCTACTTTGTCCTTGAATAGAACCAATTGTCCTGGAAGCTCACAGGGAAATTTCTCATGACTTTTTTTTTTTTTATTATTGTCTGTAGAATCTAGTACGATGCTTTAAAATTCAGGGTGCAATAAACAGTTACAGAATTGAATCCTGATATTTCTTGGCTAGAAAGATAAACTAGAGATCTGTGTTTTTCGTTAGCTTGTAAGGAATAGAGAGGGAGGAGGAGAAAAGAACTGATGAAAAGAGGAGTGCCCATTGTCTTTACTGTCTGTTCAATAGTTTTCGTAAAGCTTGTATTCAGTCTCTGTGGTGGTTTGATTCAGGTGTCCCTCATAAACTTAGGTGTTCTGAATGCTAGTCTCCCCAGCTGATAGCAATTGGAAATTAAAGCCTCCTGGAGGCAGTGTGTTGATGCAAGCGGGCTTATGGGTGTTATAGCCAGTTTCCCCTTGCCAGTGTTTGGCACACTCTCCTGTTGCTATTGTCCACCTTATGTTGGCAGGAGTCGATGTCCACCCTCTGCACATGCCATCGTTTCCCCTGTCATTCCCCTGTATTGTCAAGAGGCTGAAGCAGGAAAGTTGGGAGTTGGAGGACAGCCTGAGCTATGTAGAAAAACCTTGTGAGTGAGTGAGTGTGTGTGTGTGTGTGTGTGTGTGTGTGTGTGTGTGTGTGAAAGAGAGAGACTTCTATCACATGTTCATTATAGTAACTTCTCTCAGCCGGTGTTGTGGCGCATGTCTTTAATCCCAGCACTAGGGAGGCAGAGGTAGGAGGATAGCCGAGAGTTCAAGACCACCCTGAGACTACAGAGCGAATTCCAGCCCAGTCTGAGCTAGAGTGAGACCCTACCTTGAAAAACAAACAAACAAAACAACAAAACAAAACAAAACAAAACAAAACAAAAAGTAACTTCTCTCTCTTTGAAACAGAGTCTTGCTATAGCCCAGGGCTGGCCTCAATCTGATGGCAATCTTCCTACCTCAGCCTCCCCAGTGCTGGGATTACAGATGTGAGTCACCACGCTGGGTAACTTAAAGACAAGCTGAGGGAGCATGGAGCCTGGCCCCTCCTTGGTGGTTTTGTGAGGCTCTAGCTTTTTGTGATTTTGTTAGTTCTTGTCTCAGTCTTTACCTTAGGACATTTAAAGAAAATACCATCAGCTCAGACATTCTATAAACAAAAGGAAAGTTTTCACCCTTCTGGAGTGTGAGAGGTCCAATATTGGCACAGGTAGGGTCCTGCTCTAATGGGAGCCCGCTTCCTCATGGACAACCATCTCCTCACCCTCAGCTCACACAGAGGCAAGGTAAGAGTGGTTTCTGGAGAGTTTTTTGCCGTAAGCGTGCTGTCATGGTTTGAATATGAAATAGTCCTATAGGCTCATGCATGGAAGTCCAGATGCCCATCGGGTGGTTCCGTTTGGGAGGCGATGCTGAAGGCAGCAGGTCACTGGGGTGGGTCTGTGTGGATGCCTTGTCCCTGCCATCCCCCCCAGACTTGGAAGTGAGTAACTCCTGCCACGTGATCCTCCTCCCATGATGCTCTGCCTCTCTGTGGTTCCAGAACCAATGGATCTGAGGATTATGGGCTGAACCCTGTGCAGCGATGAGCCAAAAGCCTTATTAATCCCTTCCTGTAAATTGTTTATCTCAGGTAGTAGTCTGAGCAGCTACAAGTCTAACACACGCAGGAACCAACTGCATTCAGGATGCTCTCTCCTTTATGACCTGACCACCTCCCCAGAGCCCTACAGCCTAAAACCATTGCCTTGGGGACTTGGATTTCAACATGCTAATTTGAGAGGGACACAGTCAAGCACAGCAAGCCTTCAGTGGTTAAGCAACTCGAGGACACTTAAAGTGTGCATAAAGTTGACTGTATCGAAGGGTCTATCCTCAGAGCCACTACAGAAGGCAATACAGCCGAGAGGTCCAGCTCACCTGTCAGCTGGTGTAGACCATGATATATGGGGTTTAGAGACGTCACAGGACTGCTGAAGAGTAATCTTGTTTTATTTCTTGTGCTAAGGAGAATTAACTGAGTTACCTTGAAACCATGTGTTTTCTATCCCTTAGCACCTTGAAAGAAATGTCAACTGCATTTTGTTGGATCCCAGATATTTCGTCAAATAACCAATGAATAATTCTTCACAGTTCTTGTACAATTATTTTATTTATTTATTTATTTACAGAGAGAGAGACAGAGAGAAGAGAGACAAAGGGAGAGATAATGAACATGCTAAGGCCTCTAGCCATTGCAAGCCAACTCCAGATGCATGTGCCACTTTGTGCATCTGACTTTATGTGGACACTGGGGAAATGAAACTCTGGTTGTTAGGCTTTGCAGGCAAGTGCCTTTAACTGTTAAGCCATCTCTCCAGTCCCTGTGCATTTAAAAAAATATATTTTTATTTACTTATTTACTTCAGAGAAAACGAGAATGAATGGGCATGGCAGGGGCTCTTTCCTCTACAAATGAACTCCAGACACATGTGCCGCTTTGTGCATCTGGCTTTATATGGGTACTAGGGAGTTGAATTGAGGCCAACCCAGGCCACCAGGATTTTGAACCTTTAACCACTGAGAAATTTCTCCAGCCCTTGTACAATGCTTGTCTTAGTAGAAGTGTATTGTGTATTAATTAATTAATTCTTGTACTAATAAAAAGTCAATGGACTTTACCACATATATCGGCTTTTCCCTGAAGATGCCATGTGGCAAACATCTTATACCCTTATACACTTAGGTCCTGCCCCCATTTCTTTTATTTATTTATTTATTTGAGAGCAACAGAGAGAGAAAGAGCCAGAGAGAAAGAAAGAGAGAATGGGCGCGCCAGGGCCTCCAGCCATTGCAAGTGAACTCCAGATGCAAGCACCACCTTGTGTATCTGGCTTACATGGGTCCTGGGGAATCGAGCCTCAAACTAGGGGCCTTAGGCTTCACAGGCAAGTGCTTGACCACTAAGCTGTCTCTACAGCCCCCCCAACCCCCATTTCAATGAAAGAAAACAAGATTCTCAGCACAGCTTTTCATACAAGACGTTTTGAACCCCGCCCTCCATGTTTAAACAAAATATTATCTATCAAGTGTTCCACAGTTCTGGTGGGTCATATGCCTTTCATAAAGTATTTCCTAAACACTAGCCTATGCTGTTACTGGGACACTGACTTCTCACCATTTTCAAAGTAATTGTGCCTTTAGTCACTATTTTCATTGTCCTCAGAGCTTCTGATTTCCTGGTTTTTAGCTCAGTTCTTTCTAGTTTGGGCAGAAACTTCTACACCACACGGAACTACTGAAGAGTAATTGAGTAGCTGACTCTGGTGCCCCAGGCAGGGACAATGCGGCCCTGGGCTCCCCCGCCCAGGCACGTTCCACACCCGCTGCTGCCCTCCCCAGGTTAGGAGAAAGAGAAGAACGTGAGAAAGAGCGGTGGTTGGTTATTGAGTTGCGCGCTCATAGTAAGTACATCACTAACTGCATTTTTTTGGCTCAGTCTGCGTCTGGCCAGACTCCCATGGGGAGGGGTAGTTTTCTTTAGGGGATGCAAAGCACATTGGAAATCAACTTTTCTGACTCAGAAAAGCAGTTTCCTACCTAGACTAATGGAGGATTTACTTAATCTACTTGGGAGGTTCAAATGACATTTAAATTGATCTACAGATCTGTAGATCTGTAACTGGTTCACTTCCCAACTGATTTGGGTCCCAGAGATTTCTGAAATATATGAACACTTCAAATCTTGTTACCCATGCATCCAGTACAGGAATGTTCTAGATCTGTCACTGGAGGACACATAATCTAGCTTAGGTTAAGGATGTCTTTTTATTTTTTTAATGTATTATTAGTTTTGTTTGATCGAAATTTTAATCCATAGAAAGCAAACATAAGAAACTTGGTGGATTCAAAATTGTTGAGGCTCACACTTTGCACCCACATTTTACATCCAAATGCCACTAATGTGGATTCATCAGTGCGGATCCTCTGGCCTGATGATCTGAAGTTAAGCCCCCTGTTACCACTGGTGGTAACACTGCTCTGAAATGAAATGATGTTTGTTCTGCTTCTGAAATGTAATCAGGCTCAGCTGTAAGATGATGCTCAAAGTCCCCTCGCCCTTTCCTGTCTCTGAAGTTTGAATCCCCTTCTGTTGCGCTCGCTTCATATTGCTGGACAAAGTGCCTGACTAAAAGCAGCTTGTGGGAGGAAGGGGTGAGGTTGGGTTACAGACTGAGGGGAAGTCCCATGATGGCAGGGGAAAACTGTGGCATGAGAGGGTGGGCATCACCTCTGGCCAGTTTCTGGTGACCAACCGCAGCAGGAGAGTGGCCGCAGCACTAGCAAAGGGGACGCTGGCTATGACACCTATAAGTCCACCCCCAACAATGTACGTCCAACAGGGTTCCAGTTCCCAAGGTGCTATCAGCTGGGTATCAAGCATTCAGAACACATAAGCTTATGAAAGACACCTGAATCAAACCACTATCACTTCTTTTCAAAAAGAAAAAAAAGTGTATAATTCATAAGCTAGAGCTTTTAACAGGTCTTGCCCTCAGGGCATCTTTCTTATTGTCCCAGTGTAGAGCAGTGAGGTTCTCTTCGTGGTGCCCGTCTCTGTAACAATTCCATGCCGTTATTGGCTTGAAACTTTCTCACATTTCGTTCCTAGCTAAACTTTTTTTGTTTGTTTGTTTTTGAGATTAGGGTCTCACTCTAGCCCAGACTGACCCATCACTCACTCTGTAGTCCCAGACTGGCCTTGAACTCCTACCTCTGCCTCCTGAGTGCTGGGATTAAAGGCCATGTGCCACCATACCTGGTCAAACTTATTTTTCACCTTGCTGCTCTGTGTTTTGCTCTCTTTCATTGTAGATCTGAAGAGCAGCTAAAAGCCATAGTGTTATTCTGCATTGAAATTTTCTCTGCTAAGTAAATTAGTTCATTATCTTTAAATTCTACCTCACTCAAGTTCTCAGGACCGGGCAGAATTCAGTGAGATTCTTTGCCTAAATTTCCACGCGCTGCCTGTGGCCCAGTTCTGACAGAGTCCTTGCTCCATCCACTCTGACACCTTTCGGGCTGAGCGTTCACAGCCTGTGCTTCTCTCAGGCTGCAGTGCATTCTGGATTTCCAAACTCTCACCAGAAGGGCTCTTTAAGCTCTACTTATATCATTGTGAATTCTCAAGCTCAGAATTCCAAACTCTTCCGCATCCCTCCTGCACACGAATCCCAGAGGCTGAGGCCCGCATGGTCTGTCACAGCAGCGGCCCCTCTTCTCTCCTCAATACCGAGTTCTGGAATCAGTTACTACTCCTTGCTGTTGTGGGAACGGATCCCTGACATGAGCAGCCTAAGGAGGGAAAGGGTTCATCTCAGCTTACAGTTTCAAAGGGACACACCCCATCCTGGTGGCAGAGGCATTGTTGCAGGAGGGGAATACAGAGAGGACAAACAGGAAGTAGAAACCTAGAAAAGTCAGGCTGGACAGATGGCTTGCTTGCAAAACCTAAGGAGCCAGGCTTGACTCCCCAGAACCCACATAAGCCAGATTCACAAAGTAGTGCATGCATCTTGAGTTCATTTGCAGTGGCTAGAGGCCCTGGTGTGCCCATTCGTTCTCTCTCTCTCTGTTATAAATAAATAAATAAAATATTCTAAAAACCTATAAAAGTGTCTAGGCTATACAACTCAAGGCCCACCCTCAGTGACCCACTTCTTCCAACAAGGTTGCACCCCCTAAAGATTTCACAATCTTCCTAAGCAATGCCACCAGCTGAATCCTAAGTTTTCAAACATATGGGCCTATGGAGAACATTTTGCATTCAAGTCATAACATACTTGGAGTCATGGTGCATGCCTTTAACCCCCACATTTGGAGGCTGAAGTAGGAGGATCATTGTGAGTTGAGGCCAGACTGGGCTACAGAGTGAGTTCCAGGTCAGGCTGGGCTAGAGTGCAACCCTGCCTCAGAAAACAAACAGGGCTGGGGCAATGGCTTGGCAGTTAAGGCACTTGCCTGCAAAGCCAAAGGACCTAAAGGTTTGATGCCCCAGGACCCATGTGAACCTGATGCACAAAGTGATACATGTGTCTGGAGTTCATTTGCAGTGGCTGGAGGCCCTGGCATGCCCATTCTCTCTCTATCTGCTTCTTTCTTTCCCTCCCTCCCTCCCTCCCTCTCTCTCTCTCTCAAATAAATAAAAATAAGAAAAATTAAGATTTATTAAAAAACAAATAGAAAACAGCCTTCCCATAACTTATGAGATTGTGGGTGATTGGTTTTACATTAAAAAGTATTTCAGGGAGCTGGAGAGATGGCTTAGCAGTTAAGGCACTTTCCTGCAAAGCCAAAGGACCCAGGTTTAATTCTCCAGGACCCACGTAAGCCAGATGCATGGAGGACACATGCATCTGAAGTTTGTTTGCAGTGGTGAAAGGTCCTGGTGTGCCCATTCTCTCTCTCTCTCTCTCCCTCTCTCTCTCTCTCTCTCTCTCTCTCTCTCTCAAATAAATAAAAATTTTAAAAAGTACTTCAGGGGCTGGAGAGAGTGCTCAGAGGTTGAGAACACTTGCTTGCAAAGTCTAATGGCCCAGATTCAGTTCCTCAGTACCCATGACAAGCCAGATGGACAAAGTGGTGCACGTATCTGGAGTTTGTTTGCAGCAGCCAGAGGCTCTGGTGTGCCTGTACTATGTCTCTCTCTTTCCTGATCCTATATGTGTGCATGCATGTATATATGTATGTATGTGTGCACATATGCATGTATCTATGTATGTATACATACACACACACAAGTGTTTAAGAGATTGGGGAGACAGGCCAGTGGGTAAAGTGCTTGCCATAAAAACATGAGATCTGAGATACTCAGAACCCACTTGAAATGCCAGTCAAGGTGGTTTGTATTGTAAGAAATATTTCCTATGAAAATTAATTTTTTTCTGATCATTAATTTGAAAAAAGAATGCTTGTTACCTGTGAAAGACAATTCCTAGAATCACTTCCATTGCATATTACCATCATTTTCTCACAATACAAACTCCCCATAGGCTTCATGCCAACAACCCACAGCCCCACTAGGAGATCATACTGCCTGGAATCATAAACACTTGTTCCAGTCAAAATCTTAAGCTTTCTAAGACCTTAAATATAATATAATCATTGAAGTGCACAGCTAAGCTTTGTAAAGAAATCATTCTCTAGAAACTGATGGTATGAGTGCAAACTGCCTGGAAACATGTGAATGGAAATGATATAGCTCCTATGTATACAGCCTAGTCAACACTCATTCTTGTTTGCAAAAGAAAGTGAACAGCTAGGTGGATAATTCGGGTGAGGCCTTCTATCCCCAGTTTATTAACACAGTTCCAACCCTAACTCTCTTCAAAGTGACCCATTTATCGTTCACTATTTTAAATGCTTGTGTTATGTTGCTATAACACTTATAATAAAGCTTTACAACAAAATTTAGCTCATTGATGGATCAAATGAATGTGCCCAAGCAGCTCCTCTCAGTATATTCTAGAGTAATGGGACCAGGTAATATAATACCACAGTACCCATGAAATTTTATTGGACTCTTTCTTGTACCCATACTCTCTCTATCTGCCTCTTTCTCTCTCTAATAAATAAATTAAATTAAAACAAGTTTCAAACCCTATGTAGGGTGTCCTAACTGGGTTCCTTGGATGGGCTTTTTCAGGTTCCACTTAACTTGTTGTTTTTTTATGAATTTATTTATGGTTATGTGTGTGGATGACATTCTCAACTAAAATGATTTTCTCCTCCCATTTCAATAGACTCTGAAGAAAATTAGCACTCTGTGTAGGATCATGGATTTCATATAAAAACTAAACAACCAGTTAATTACAGTGGTTATGTAATCACTGACTAAGGGAGGTATGCACAGGACCAAATACAAGGATTACTCCATAGAAACCTGAAAGTGGAGGTGGACGGTGAGAAGGCATGTAGCACTCTGTAAATTTCTTCACTATTGAAGTTTGGAGCCCTGGTGTGTATCCTCTCACTCATTTGTCTCTTGCCTATAGAAATCTGGCATTTACACATCCCACTTTAATGAAACAACTCTAATAGTCATAAGTCAATGACATTGTCCTTCCTGAAACCAATGGATAAAAACCACTACTGTTCTTATCTTACTTGGTCTTTATGCAGAAAGTAAATATCACTCCACTTGAGAATTTCTCCTTTTTATTTTTATATGATCACTTAATTACACTGTAGCTTTTCTTTTTCTAATTTTCTTTCTACTGAGGCAGGGCCTTATTCTATCCCAGGCTGACACAGCACTCACTCTGTAATCTCAGGCTGGCCTTGACCTCACAGCAATCCTTCTATTGCTACCTCCTGAGTACTGGGATTAAAGATGTGTGCCACCATACCAGGCTGCTTTTCTTTTTATCAATATTTTTATTTATTTATTTACTTATTTAGTTATTTAGGGAGAGAGAAAACACACACACACACACACACACACACACACACACACACACACACACACACTCAGTGCTTAGGGCCTATATCCACTGTAAATGAACTCCAGACACATATTCCATTTTGTGCTTACATATTTACTTGAGTACTGGGGAATTGAAATTAGGCTGGCAGGCTTTGCAAGTGTCTTTAAACTACTCAGCCATCTTTCCACCCCTCTTATAGCCTTTTTTCCACATCTCCAAAAATTATTTCTAAGAGTTCTATCAATATTTCCCCTTATTTAATCAGTATTTGAGTTCTATTCCCAGACAGCATCCCCTCTTGACACACCCCCTCTCCCTAGCTGATCAAGTGCTCATTCATGAATCTGCAGAGTATCTTTACATTGCTCTGCTCATGATCTTCTTGCCTGCCCCCCAGATTCCCCTCTAAGGTCCAAAGCAAACTGTCTCATCATCTACTCTACCTCTTCACCTGACATTTCATGGACAGCTTCTACTCATCATAGCAAGCACTTAACCTCTGTCTTCTCCATGAGTATAGTGACAGTCTTTAATAAGGTAGAGAGAAGAGACAGATGACTGTATAAGGAAAAAAGCAAGAATGCTGAGGCCATGGTAATGAATTTTATAGACATTGTTTTAGCCTTCATGGATTTACACTTTAGTGGAAGGTATGAGTAAATATAGAAGCAATGGTAATATAGTGTGCATAATGCCCAAACAGATCAGGCAAATAGGCTGCTACCAAGCATGTGGGAGGAAGGACCCCTAACTTAACATGACCCCTAACATGAAGGAAGGTGCTTTAGAATAAAGAGACATATAATGCAAACCAACTCAAAGGAGTTCGCCCTGATTACATTACAAGCTGTCACAGGATTGGGGCAGGGTGTGGAGGAAGTGTGGATGTTGTCATGAGGTGTGAGACTAAAGAGACAAAGAATTTTATGAGCCACACCAGTGAGCTTAAACCTAACCCTAGAAGCAGTAAATCTTTTCCAGCAGGGTGGGGCTTGATGCCATTTGTTTAAATGGAATCCCCTATCACAGGCACAGCAGGCAGTTTGGGAGGCAGAATGATAATTATTAAACCACTGCATTGTGGAAGCAAGTGGGTGGAGATGTTGATAAGACTATTAAGGGCTTCTAGAAGGTAGAATATAGAGACTTCATGATGGAGGAGGTCATAACAGGGAAATAATTAATATGTGCACAGTGGAAATATAAAATAAAATAAAGTTTAGTTGCCATTTTGAACTACATTTGCTGGCTAGAGAGATGGCTCAGTGGATACTTGTAAAGTCTGATGGCCCAGATTTGATTCCTCAGTACCCATATAAAATCAGATGCACAAAATGGCATGTGTCTGGAGTACATTTGTAGTGGCAAGTGGTCCTAAAGTACCCAATCTCTCTCAATCTCTCTCTCTCTCAAATTAATAAACAAAAAAATTTGAAAAAAAATAAACTACATTTGATCTAAGGAAGTAGATTGTCTCAAACATAAGTGTCTCTCTTTTTTTCTCTTTCTGTCAGGAAAATTTCAGCTTCTTTAACTCTTAGAGAGCATTTTTAGAGAATGGAAGGAAAGCTACAAGAGAAAGAAAGAGAGATTGACTCAATTACTGTATAGAAGTCAAACAAGATAAGAACAAAAGTGGTTTTTGTCCATGGTTTTAGCCATAGATTTGCAATTATAGGAAAGAAAGAATTCTCTGCCAATGAGAGACTAAATTTAAAACTGTGGTTGGGAAGGCAGCCTCTTTTGTTCTGTCAGACTGGACTTAATTTCCCATGATCTCTTCAAGGTTCTGTCCTTGGGCAAAACACGTAGGCTCATGGTGCTACCTTCCACAGACAGAGTCATCCACAGCTCTCCTAGTGGCTGTCACTTCAGAAGCCTGAACAATCTTTCCTAGAGACCAGTGGGGACCACCTCACACTGTCGGAGAAAGGAAAAGATCATGCCCTAAATTTCTTCATGTGTTACATATATGTGATTACATAAATGTTGGATTCTGTAGAAGTTTCCATTAAAAGAAAATGAATACTTTTCTTGGGTTAGAGCATTGGTAGGGTTAATGGTATTAGGTTTATTAGTCAAATAATTAAATATAGCTCCTCAGTCATGCTTTTAAATAGTAGTATAATATAACACTTTTTTTTTTTTTGCTGATGTCACAACTCAATGTAGACCAAACTATACTGCCTAGCTCCCCGACCTCCTGAGTGCCTTCCATCTCACCTCCCTTTAACTACATCAATACTGCGCAGCTCCCATCTCTGGAGAGTTTTCCATCCACCTGCTGTCATTGTGTGGTCCTTCAGTCACAGCTACCAAAGGTCATTCCATTCCTATCTACTTCCAGCCCAAACTCACTCAGTTCACTTCTTACTCACAGTCCACTGAATAGAATTAGTCACCTTGCCCCAGCTCAATTATCATGGAATTTGAAGAATAAAGAAGGCCCAGGACTATTTTCTGAGCACTAAATTGCTGGTACAGTCCATCCTTGCACATATCAAATGCTTTCATTACCTCTTAAGGTGCTAGCAGCTGCCACCGTGAGCTTGACTTAGGGTCTCTGGATAATAGCTGCATTTGGTCACAGTCTGAGTGGATTAGGAAACCTCTGAAATCATCTCTCCTCTTGCAGAATATATACACACCTATATTCATCATATAAGCACAGAATAACTGTGATCAACTCATTCATAAAGAATGGGGCGGCCCACTTTAAGCACTGGGACATAGTAATCTGAAATCCTTACAAGCAAACGCTGTGAAGGTTCTATCTTTTAGACTGAGGAATATTCCATGATTTCTCTTGCTACTGTTCTACTGAGAAACCTTTGTTAACCAGTATGCTTTATAATGAGTGGTCCTACCTATGAAGTGATTCATATTATTCATTCATAGATAGATAGATAGATAGATAGATAGATAGATAGATAGATAGATAGATAGATAGATAGATAGATGAGAAAGAGATAGAGAATGGGAATGCTAGGGCTTCCAGCCACTGCAAACAAACTCCAGATGCATATGCCACCTTGTGCATCTGGCTTCTGGCTTATGTGGGTCCTGGGGAATTGAACCAAGGTCCTTTGGCTTTGCAGGCAAACACCTTAACCACTAAGCCATCTTCTCCAGCCCTAAAGTGATTCTTTAATGTTCTCCTTGGCCATATATTAAGTGCACATCAAGAAATTGTCCTTTTCATGGCTACATAGCTTCCTTCACTGATATTACCAAACCAAAGATGAAAATATTTTATCTATAGTCGGTGCCTGTCATTGTACAATAGAGCATTGGAGAAACCACCCTACTATACAGAACACTTAAATGCACTCAGATTTCCAACTCCAGTGGTTTGAATTTTTAATTCTTAAAAATTATGTGTGTGTGTGTGTGTGTGTGTGTGTGTGTGTACCAGGGTCTCTTGCCAGTGCAAACAGCGTTATGTAGAGCTTTATGTGGGTGGCTGGAAAATTGAACATGGGTTGACCGACTTTGCAAGCAAGTGCCTTTAAACAACCACTGAGCCATTTTCCCTGCACCCTAGGGTTTTATTAATGACAAGATTGATTGCATAGCAATGGAACTAATTATTTAAAGTCTGCAAAGTGCCAAATTAATGAATCACCACTGTCAGACTGAAAATTTATGATTATGGGAAGAGCGCTAAAATAGACTTTCTAAAACCACAAGGCAAAATCACTCCAGTTCAGAACCCTTACTCTCAATGCCAAGCACAACCGAGTTTGCAGGTCACTCACCCCAGAGCCCAACAAAGGTGGGGCCGCCTTCCTGTAGGGCTCTGCTAGCTCCGCCGCAGATACTCAGCTGATTCCAACCATGCAGTTGTGTCTCATTTCCAGCTGTAGCAAAGACAGAGTATAAACAGTTAAGCATAGAGATGAGCTGCCAGGCATGATTGTATAGTCCTAGTACTGAGGATTGCCACAGGTTTAAGGCCAGACTGGTGTATGGGGCAGGCCAGCCACGGCTACACAACGAGATCTTGTCTCAAGAAATCCTAACACAGCACAATTCAACAGAGCAGAAGAAAGGATATACCAGGCAGCGCCTGCTGACTTTAGAGCCCATCAGGAATGTGCGAGGACAACATAGAACACTTGAGGAACCCTCCTGTCACATTCAAATCCCTTTTTTCTGTGGAACACCTGTCCTTGCGTTGATGTCTTCAAATGCATATTTTAACAAATACAGTCCAACGTTTCTGGGCACTTGTAACTTAAAGTGAGTACAACTTTAGTGGGATTCCTTTTGTGACCTTCCATGCAGGAGAGGGAGGGGCTAGGCACTACTTGTGTCTGTGGTTGGGGTGTTATGACCACAAATGAGAAAATGAGTGATTAGGTCATTTGATGTCAATGAAATACAATTCTCTAGTGTTGTAAGGTAGAGATTCATTTAATGAAGCAAGAAAAATAATTTTAAAAACATTAGATTTACGTTTTATAAAAAGCTCCATTGTATCTGAAAATATAAATAAATTGGTTTTGAATTGATAAAGCATGCATCTTTCACATTGCATTTTTGCAATATTTACAGTTATGTAAAATATAGGGAATGTACAAATTTTATTCTGCTAATGATGTCACTGGGTATGTTTCTTCATGAAATTGTGCCCCTGATACATGGGAACAGGACAACAAGACTATGTCCCAGAACTATTACCCACTAATTAGTTGAACTAATAGACATTTATGCTCTAAATCAGATTTTTATTGCTATTTATCAAACTCTTACAATTTCATAAACCCTCATAATTTCATAAATCCTCACAATTTCATAAACAGGCCAAAGATTGGCTTCCATCATATGACAAGGACAGTGTATTTATAGATTTGATTGTGTAGATGATTTACATCAGAATGTATAAGATGCTATTTTCCCCATGTCTAGCCAATCATAGCAATTTAAGGCATATACAAGTTAAGCCTGATGAAAATCCCTTTTTTGGCTTCAAAACTTAAGTGTGGGCTGGAGAGATTGCTCAGTAGTCAAAGGTGCTTGCTTGCAAAGCCTGACGACCTAGTTTTGATTCCCCAGTACCCATGTAAAGCCAGATGCACAAGATGGTGCATGTGTCTGGAGTTCTGTTTGCAGAGGCAAGAAGCTCTGGCATGCCTATTTTCTCCCTCCCTCTCTCTCTCTCTCTCTCTCTCCTTAAAAACACATAATAAATAAAATAAAATATATTTTGTAAAAACTTGGTGTTAATTAGGCTCTGAGGACATTTTATAGTGCTAAACTTTTTAAATTTATTGATTTATTTATGAAAGAAAGAGAGAGAGAGAGAGAGAGAGAGAGACTGAGAGTGGACACCCCTCATCCTCCTGCTGCTGGAAAAACTCCAGGTACACACATCACTTTATGAACCTGTCTTTGCATGGGTACTGGGGAATGGAAATTGGGCTGGCAGATTTGCAAACAAGTGCCTTTAACCATTGAACATCTCCTCAGCCTTATAATGGTAAGAGTTCGAGGTGGACGATGCACACACTTCTGAAGGGTGAAGACAAGTGAGCAAAGCCTTTGGACTCACGTGGACTTTTCCACAGGCTGGGGGGTGTATCTGTGGAAGATGCCTCACCCCAGACCCACCCTTCCCTTATCTCCTCTTCCTCCCCATTCCAGGCAGCACTGTCAAGTGACTCTGGGAACGTCCTGAAATCTGCCTCCTCTTCTCAGGGAAAACCCGCTCCTCCTGCCCTTGGGTTAAAAGTCCACCAACAGAGTGACAGGTTCAAAAATGTCATTGGATTTTGGGAGTACCAGGGATAACATGTCTATATTTGGGACCGGAAAGCTGTTCTCTGCTGTCCCTGTGACATTCAAATAAAGAAAAGAGCTGTCATCTCTTATACCCTGAAATGACATGAAAGAAAATATAAACAAGCCTCTGTTTCCCATGCGCAGCCCGTACAGTAAAGGCCATTGTTCCTTGGGAACTTCAACTGACACCCGCCCGCTGTGCCGGACCGACTGGCTTGTCCTCACGTTACAGCTATGAGGTCACAGTAATGACAGTCCCATCCCTTGGGTGATCTTCCTCTCTGGCTGCACTGAGATATTTCCTGGTGTACCTGGTGTGTCCAAATTCAGAACTGAAAGAAGCAGAGAGCCTTCTTGTTAGAAAACTTTTCTCCTTGGGAGGGAGACTCTCTCAAGATAGCCAGTGCAAGGCTGCTGACAGACAGGGCACCAGCGTTTGGCCCGTGGAACATGGGAAGTTCAAACACCTGTGAAGCAGGGTCTCAACAGAGTTGATCCACTTATCCATAAAAGCAGCTTAAGGGGAGTATTTGTCATTTCTGAGATGCTTTGTAGATAACTGAAAACCCCTGGCGGAGGACACCAGATAAAATAACGCATTTTTAATGAAGAGGACACTTGCCAGTATTCACACCTGAGTCATATTTGTTCCTCAAGTCAAACAAATTAAGCCTATTTATTCCCTACTGAGAACTGTTACCCAGTGATCCCCCTGACCCCAGTGATGTTTTAAATAGTCTGAAGCAGAGCTGAGCTTGCCAGGGGAGTGGGGGACTTGTTCCCACCTTCACTTTATTGCTTTCTTCTCTGATGAGTCGTTCTCCAGTTCCCGTCAGCACAGTTTCTGCTTTGGTCCTGCCATTGCCCACATGTGCAGTCCCCGGAAGGCTGGAATGGGCTGAAGTGGCTCTTCTCCAACATGGGACGACATGAAGGGGCAGGGATGGGCTTTAAAGTGGCACTCTTGGTTTGTCAGAGAATCTCATCAGTAAAACTTTGGCCTAAGCACTATTGCTTATCTTCCATGGCCAGACATAATGAATGCCATTGAGATAAGGAAAGGTGATGGCAACAAACTTGATGACAGCTCTCGTTCCACATGGCCATAGCCAAGTGCCGTTCCTCCAGCTGAGTGCTGTTACTGGTGTCACTTGTCTGTCCCCCAACTTGGGCCTTGAAGTCGGGGGTTTCACACTGACAGAATGAATGCTGGCCACAAGGTACAACTCATCAGTCACAGATGATCCAGACACTGACTGGACCCTGTCCACTGAAGGGGCAGCACTGGAGAAGGACACAGCACTGACCCACAGGGTGACAGATGAAAGAACTGGCTGGTGTCTGACTTGGGAGGAGGCGTGCTCTCTGAGGAGAGTTCAGCACCTGTGCCTGGACCTCCCCCCGGGAGAATGAGAACTATAGCTCCTCTAACCAAAGAAGAGATGGCCAGGGAAGGTACAAGGACCACCTCCCCCACTTTGTATTTATGCCAAAGTTCCCTATCACCATCTGAACATCTCATAAAATAAAAGAAGTTAAAATTCAGGAGACATGCCTCAGCTTGTCACTGAGTGAAAGCAACAGTTTGCATGGGAACAACTGGCAGCTTGCATTTGTCATGTGTCTTTTGAAGCCAGCAGCACTTTTATTTCTGGCATAAAATTATATCTTCTTTTCTCTTGTGGCTAAAACATGTTGCTTGGCTGCAACAGAACATCCTTTCTGGAGCACCCTCTCCTGACAAAAGAAGGTTATGAGCCTAAAAAGCATGTTCATTTCCTCTAGGAAGTGGGGTCTGCTCCTTCGGACCTCCTTCTGACATCTAGGACTTGTGCGCCACAGCCCAGCGCAGGATGCGGCTCAGCTCGGGCCAGAAGCAGGGCTAGCTCAGCGCCATCTCTGGGCCATGGGGAGCGTGACAGGCCGGGGAAGAAGAAAGAAAGATTTGTGGATCTCACAACAGCCTGTTAACGGGGAGCTATGGGGAAGCAACCACCTGCTCTGCCCTTAGACATTCTCTGGAACAGACAAAATGAGAAGATGTAGCATGGCTTCATGAACTTGTCAACAAATAAGTCGCCTTCCATCAATTTCCATCCATTTTCAGGGCTTCCTTCTTTAGACTGTTCATGATCCACCAAGACTACAAGCCTTTCACGTTCTCATCTTTATGTGTGATGCTATCAGATGAAATTGCGAAGTCTAGGTTACTGAAAGGCCATGTGTTTTTAGAGTCTCACAGCATTTCCCCCAGTTTTGGGGATGTACACTATTCATGTGTCAGAGATTCTTGAGCTCCGGTGTGTTCCAACTGTGTGCTGGGGGCGGGGAGTGCAGTGGTAGACAGCAGATATAGTTTCTGCACAATGGGCATTAGAGTCTATTGTGAGTTACTCATTGAAATACCACAGACTGAAGGAAAATTCAAAAGTTAGCAAGAAAATCAGAGGGATCAGAACCATGCTTTTCAGAATAAAAAAAAAAGATCCATGTAGATTAGACACAAAATACATAAATGCCTCAATTCTTGAGTTATGGGTTTGTAAAGGAGGCTTCACATGAACAATTACAATGTGCATTTGGTCTTCTAAAACACAATGTACACATAATATAAGTAATGAGTGGTAAATAATGGGCTTTGAAATTTCAGAGATGAGCTCAAATCCAATTAGTTCTGCAGTTCTAAGCAGTTTATTCAGAGACTGTTTATCCCCAAAATGTGAATAATGTGGAATTTAAGATTGCTAGGTTTTTGTTTACCATGTTTAAAATAAACAAGTGTATTTAACAACCCAGCAGCGTCGCCCATTGCCGGTATCTGCTACAGCTACCCTGCCTGTTCCCTCTGGCTGCTTAGGGATAGTGGAGACTCCCCGCTTTTAAGACCTATTGTCCAATTATTGTCAGCTGTATAATGTTTGAGGGTTATTTTGATTACATTCGTGTGATTAGTGTATGACCACACTTGATGCCCATTAATTCCCTAAAGTTAATACTTAATGAAACTACTAGCATGTACTGCTTCAGAAAGTAGGTTGGCAAACTGCTTTTTGACACTCAAGGAACAAAGTTTGAACAGAATAGAAAATTGTATGTTTAAATAGCAGAGCGTTTCGGATTCAATTATCCAAACTGATCCAATTCACATAAAAATTATAGACCCTATCATAACAATAAATCACTAATTCTAGATTGCTCCTCAAATAGTCCAAGTTGTGTGTATGGGGGGGAGTGGGGTTACATAACATGTGTGCATTGTGGGAAAGTGGGGCTGCACGATGCCCATGCATGGTGGGAGAGTGGGGTTGTACACTGTGTGTGCCTGGTGGGAGAGTGGGGTTGTACACTGTGTGTGCATAGTGGGAGAGTGGGGTTGTACATTGTGTGTGCACAGTGGGAGAGTGGGGTTGTACATTGTGTGTGCACAGTAGGAGAGTGTGGTTGTATACTGTGTGTGCACAGTGGGAGAGTGGGGCTGTACACGGTGTGTGCATAGTGGGAGAGTGAGGTTGTACACTGTGTGTGCATAGTGGGAGAGGGGTTGTACACTGTGTGTGCATAGTGGGAGAGTGGGGATGTACACTGTGTGTGCACAGTGGGAGAGTGGGGCTGTACACGGTGTGTGCACAGTGGGAGAGGTGTTGTACGCTGTGTGTGCACAGTGGGAGAGTGGGGTTGTACACTGTGTGTGCACAGTGGGAGAGTGGGGTTGTACACTGTGTGTGCACAGTGGGAGAGTGGGGTTGTACACTGTGTGTGCACAGTGGGAGAGTGGGGTTGTACACTGTGTGTGCACAGTGGGAGAGTGGGGTTGTACACTGTGTGTGCACAGTGGGAGAGTGGGGCTGTACACGGTGTGTGCACAGTGGGAGAGTGGGGTTGTACACTGTGTGTGCATAGTGGGAGAGTGGGGTTGTACACTGTGTGTGCACAGTGGGAGAGTGGGGATGTACACTGTGTGTGCACAGTGGGAGAGGGGTTGTACACTGTGTGTGCACAGTGGGAGAGTGGGGATGTACACTGTGTGTGCACAGTGGGAGAGTGGGGTTGTACACTGTGTGTGCACAGTGGGAGAGTGGGGATGTACACTGTGTGTGCACAGTGGGAGAGGGGTTGTACACGGTGTGTGCACAGTGGGAGAGTGGGGTTGTACACTGTGTGTGCATAGTGGGAGAGTGGGGTTGTACATTGTGTGTGCACAGTGGGAGAGTGGGGTTGTACATTGTGTGTGCACAGTAGGAGAGTGTGGTTGTATACTGTGTGTGCACAGTGGGAGAGTGGGGCTGTACACGGTGTGTGCATAGTGGGAGAGTGAGGTTGTACACTGTGTGTGCATAGTGGGAGAGGGGTTGTACACTGTGTGTGCATAGTGGGAGAGTGGGGATGTACACTGTGTGTGCACAGTGGGAGAGTGGGGCTGTACACGGTGTGTGCACAGTGGGAGAGGTGTTGTACGCTGTGTGTGCACAGTGGGAGAGTGGGGTTGTACACTGTGTGTGCACAGTGGGAGAGTGGGGTTGTACACTGTGTGTGCACAGTGGGAGAGTGGGGTTGTACACTGTGTGTGCACAGTGGGAGAGTGGGGTTGTACACTGTGTGTGCACAGTGGGAGAGTGGGGTTGTACACTGTGTGTGCACAGTGGGAGAGTGGGGCTGTACACGGTGTGTGCACAGTGGGAGAGTGGGGTTGTACACTGTGTGTGCATAGTGGGAGAGTGGGGTTGTACACTGTGTGTGCACAGTGGGAGAGTGGGGATGTACACTGTGTGTGCACAGTGGGAGAGGGGTTGTACACTGTGTGTGCACAGTGGGAGAGTGGGGATGTACACTGTGTGTGCACAGTGGGAGAGTGGGGTTGTACACTGTGTGTGCACAGTGGGAGAGTGGGGATGTACACTGTGTGTGCACAGTGGGAGAGGGGTTGTACACGGTGTGTGCACAGTGGGAGAGTGGGGTTGTACACTGTGTGTGCATAGTGGGAGAGTGGGGTTGTACACTGTGTGTGCACAGTGGGAGAGTGGGGTTGTACACTGTGTGTGCACAGTGGGAGAGGGGTTGTACACGGTGTGTGCACAGTGGGAGAGTGGGGTTGTACACTGTGTGTGCATAGTGGGAGAGTGGGGTTGTACACTGTGTGTGCACAGTGGGAGAGTGGGGTTGTACACTGTGTGTGCACAGTGGGAGAGTGGTTGTACATTGTGTGTGCACAGTGGGAGATGGGTTGTACACTGTGTGTACATAGTGGGAGAGTGGGGTTGTACACTGTGTGTGCACAGTGGGAGAGTGGGGATGTACACTGTGTGTGCACAGTGGGAGAGTGGGGTTGTACACTGTGTGTGCACAGTGGGAGAGTGGGGTTGTACACTGTGTGTGCACAGTTGGAGAGTGGGGTTATACACTGTGTGTGCACAGTGGGAGAGTGGGGTTGTACACTGTGTGTGCACAGTGGGAGAGTGGGGTTGTACACTGTGTGTGCACAGTGGGAGAGTGGGGTTGTACACTGTGTGTGCACAGTGGGAGAGTGGGGTTGTACACTGTGTGTGCACAGTGGGAGAATGGGGATGTACACTGTGTGTGCACAGTGGGAGAGGGGTTGTACACTGTGTGTGCACAGTGGGAGAGTGGGGCTGTACACGGTGTGTGCACAGTGGGAGAGGGGTTGTACACTGTGTGTGCACAGTGGGAGAGTGGGAATGTACACTGTGTGTGCACAGTGGGAGAGTGGGGTTGTACACTGTGTGTGCACAGTGGGATAGTGGTTGTATACTGTGTGTGCACAGTGGGAGAGGGGTTGTACACTGTGTGTGCACAGTGGGAGAGTGGGGTTGTACATTGTGTGTGCACAGTGGGAGAGGGGTTGTACACTGTGTGTGCACAGTGGGAGAGTGGTTGTATACTGTGTGTGCACAGTGGTAGAGTGGGGTTGTACACTGTGTGTGCACAGTGGGAGAGTGGGGATGTACACTGTGTGTGCACAGTGGGAGAGTGGGGTTGTATACTGTGTGTGCACAGTGGGATAGTGGGGTTGTACACTGTGTGTGCACAGTGGGAGAGGGGTTGTATACTGTGTGTGCATAGTGGGAGATGGGTTGTACACTGTGTGTGCACAGTGGGAGAGTGTGGTTGTACACTGTGTGTGTCAGTGGGAGAGTGTGGTTGTACACTGTGTGTGCATAATGGGAGAGTGGGGTTGTACATTGTGTGTGCACAGTGGGAGAGTGGGGTTGTACATTGTGTGTGCACAGTGGGAGAGTGGGGTTGTACACTGTGTGTGCACAGTGGGAGAGTGGGGTTGTACACTGTGTGTGCACAGTGGGAGAGGGGTTGTACACTGTGTGTGTCAGTGGGAGAGTGGGGTTGTACACTGTGTGTGCACAGTGGGAGAGTGGGGCTGTACACGGTGTGTGCACAGTGGGAGAGTGGGGTTGTACACTGTGTGTGCATAGTGGGAGATGGGTTGTACACTGTGTGTGCATAGTGGGAGAGTGGGGATGTACACTGTGTGTGTCAGTGGGAGAGTGTGGTTGTACACTGTGTGTGCACAGTGGGAGAGTGGGGTTGTACATTGTGTGTGCACAGTGGGAGAGTGGGGTTGTACATTGTGTGTGCACAGTGGGAGAGTGGGGTTGTACACTGTGTGTGCACAGTGGGAGAGTGGGGTTGTACACTGTGTGTGCACAGTGGGAGAGGGGTTGTACACTGTGTGTGTCAGTGGGAGAGTGGGGTTGTACACTGTGTGTGCACAGTGGGAGAGTGGGGTTGTACACTGTGTGTGCATAATGGGAGAGTGGGGTTGTACACTGTGTGTGCACAGGGGGAGAGTGGGGTTGTATACTGTGTGTGCACAGTGGGATAGTGGTTGTATACTGTGTGTGCACAGTGGGAGAGTGGGAATGTACACTGTGTGTGCACAGTGGGAGAGTGGGGTTGTACACTGTGTGTGCACAGTGGGAGAGTGGGGTTGTACACTGTGTGTGCACAGTGGGAGAGTGGGGTTGTATACTGTGTGTGCACAGTGGGAGAGTGGTTGTATACTGTGTGTGCACAGTGGGAGATGGGTTGTACACTGTGTGTGCACAGTGGGAGAGTGGGAATGTACACTGTGTGTGCACAGTGGGAGAGTGGGAATGTACACTGTGTGTGCACAGTGGGAGAGTGGGGTTGTACACTGTGTGTGCACAGTGGGAGAGTGGGGTTGTACACTGTGTGTGCACAGTGGGAGAGTGGGGTTGTACACTGTGTGTGCACAGTGGGAGAGTGGGGTTGTACACTGTGTGTGCACAGTGGGAGAGTGGGGTTGTACACTGTGTGTGTCAGTGGGAGAGTGGTGTTGTACACTGTGTGTGCACAGTGGGAGAGGGGTTGTACACTGTGTGTGCACAGTGGGAGAGTGGGGATGTACACTGTGTGTGTCAGTGGGAGAGTGGTGTTGTACACTGTGTGTGCACAGTGGGAGAGGGGTTGTACACTGTGTGTGCACAGTGGGAGAGTGGGGTTGTACACTGTGTGTCAGTGGGAGAGTGGGTGTGTACACTGTGTGTGCCCAGTGGGAGAGTGGTTGTATACTGTGTGTGCACAGTGGGAGAGGGGTTGTATACTGTGTGTGCACAGTGGGAGAGTGGGGTTGTACACTGTGTGTGCACAGTGGGAGAGTGGGGCTGTACACTGTGTGTGTCAGTGGGAGAGTGGTGTTGTACACTGTGTGTGCACAGTGGGAGAGGGGTTGTACACTGTGTGTGCACAGTGGGAGAGGGGTTGTATACTGTGTGTACACAGTGGGAAAGTGGGGTTGTACACTGTGTGTGCACAGTGGGAGAGTGGGGTTGTACACTGTGTGTGCACAGTGGGAGAGTGGGGTTGTATACTGTGTGTGCACAGTGGGAGAGTGTGGTTGTACACTTGTGTGCATAGTGGGAGACTGGTGTTGCTGATCCAACATATCTACCTATAGTCGAATGTCTTACATATATGTTTCTTAAAGTTTTAGCATTCCTACCTCACAAATTTAAGCACAAGTTATCAATCCAAAACAGAATGACTACTAAGTGTCTTAATAGCGGCCATCTATACTGCATTTGGTGGCTTCTCAAGTTACAACTCCAAGGGTTGGTAAGGTGCCTAAATGAGCCTATGATTGGATAGGACCAAAACTGATAAAAGTCAGACCCTAGGTCACAGGGACTGAGGGAAGGTGAGATATTTGCAATGTAATGTGAACAGTTGGTGAGATTCCCAGAAGAAGCCTGGGAAAGGGATAAGGTTGTACTTGAAGGTCTTATAGACTTAAGCCATAAGTTTTACTGCCATTTTGAGATCAAACACCTCTGTATTCAAGGAATATTGTCTCCATGTTGGCAGCCTTCTTAGCAAAGCTGCTAACTGCTGGAATTCTCGATCCTCAGAGGCAACAGGTTTCAAACTTGACTCATGGTCTAGGGACTTCATTTCCTTCCCATGTCCCCACAATTTTCCCTATCTTTCCACAATTCCTCAACAGTAGGTGGATATTTATCAACTATCCTTAATATTGAATGTTGACTTTACTTGTTTTTTTTTTGTTTGTTTGTTTTTTTGTTTTTTTTTTTTGCATGAAATTGTGGTCTGGTATTTATTTTATTGTGTACCATCTTTCCCAGCTTTATTTTTAGGAAGATGGTCATGACAAAAGAAGTACGAAGTGCTGTGTGGGAGGAAGAGGGGCATGTGGTCTTTCGGTGCATGCCCTTCAGTGCCTCTTCATTCAGCTTTCCATTTTCTGTAGCCCACTTCCACTTCTGCATGACCAGTTTCAAAAGAATGCAAACCTGGTAGCCCCAACTGCCTCTTAAAGGGGATGGTTCAATCCTCAGCAGGTCAAAGTGTTCCCACCACTTAGCAAGAACAGGGAAGCCCAGTGAGAGATCTTCCTTTTAAAAATAAAATCTTGTACAAAGGCTATCTAAATACTGGCTTAAACATATTGCTTTAACAACCACAAGAGAGCTTATTTTTATATGGACAAAGAAATATGTTTCCTTGGTGCCTCTCCTAGAACTATGTTATACATAAAATAATCTCTCAAAGAATATTTAAATTGCAAACTGTTAGTCTTTTAGCACTGAAATAACTATTCTACCCTCAAAGCACTTAAAATAAAAACCAATTAAAGTGAAAAGTAGAAGTCTTTCAAAGTCTCACGTTGTGCATATGTAAAAGATTGGAGGAGGCATATTTTGTTTTTACAGTATTTGAGAACCTTCTCCCAGTTTGAATTTACAGCCTTGCTCCTTGGGGAGGAGGTCATTTCCCCACGTGACTCGGTCAGATGACAGGTCCTCTGCTCTGTACCTTCAGAAGCACTTTTGTTCTTATCTCTCGGCCCTTCTGCTGCCCATGGCGCTGGCTGGGAAGGTATTATTATCTTCTCTGCAGAGGAGAGAAAAGCGGCAGGTGGGACTTCAGTGTCTTCCCTGAGGACCTGGGAAAGTCAAGCCACAGATGTATGATTCAGATTTTGAATTTAACACCCTAAGCTGTGGAGTAGTAAACAGCAAACTTGCCAGAACTTTGGTGATAAGATTCGTTTGTGTTAAGAGAAGTCAAAATCATAACTAAAATTATCAGCACTGAGGGCTGAGTGTTAGGTTTAGATGCATATGCTAAAATATTACGTCTTTTAATTACCCGGAAAAATAATTGTGGGCACATTTACATATATATATTCAATATTTACATTAGCTTTAAGAGATCATAATGGTTTCTTTTACAGAACACTCAACTGAGTTGCATTTTTCCGGGGGTGATTCTGGGGGAGTGGGTGGGAGGGTGTTGGTTGTAAATTAGAGATGGTGAAGGCTTCTAGTGCAGTGATCAGCAACAGGTTGAAAAGCCTCTCTCTTTGGCATGAGTGTGATGGGATAAATGAGCCAACAGGATGCTCAACCACACCGGGTCAGCTGAAGCTGACAATGTGACTCTGCTGTGGACCCCACGGCAGCCCTTGTACTTTGTCCCAGGCACGTTCCGTGAGGGGTGAGGAAGATGGACTTGTTCCTGTCAGTGAATCTTGGCCACCTTAGAAACTCTTCAAGAGAAGAGGTAACAACATTTCAGATGAAGAGGCTGATGGCTGAGAGGCTTTGATGAGGAGGCAGATGTACTAGGAACTGGAAGAGGTGGGAGAAGAGAAGATTACCGACACAGAGAGGAATTTCATGTTGAAACACTGTGGGTGGCACAGTGTTGAAGGATGTCGGAGTCATCATACTGGTGCTGTGAGTGGGTGACCGATGTGAAGGGAGATCTCTGAGTGGAAAATCCTGGGGACTAAGAGAGTCCAAGTGACCAGAAGGGTAGCTCATGTTGAGAGCAAATTGTTTAAGAATGTTGGTTGGGGCTGGGATGGAATAAAACACAAAAGTAGGTGCTGGCTTTATTGAGAAAAATGAAAACACCTTGAAGGCATACTTCTGAGTAGAACCATGATCATGGTTTTGTTTTGAAGGCTGGATCTCACTCTATCCCAGGCTAACTTGGAACTCCTTCTGTAATTCCAGGCTGGCCTTGAACTCATGGCGATACTCCTACCTCAGCCTTCCAAGTGCTGGGAGTATAAGCCTGCACCACCACACCTGGCTCAGAGCCACTATCTTGAATTAAGGCATACCTTTATAAAGCAAGAGCCATGTTGAAATCAGGAGGGCAAAAGCTACTTCACTTTGGGTAAGTCGTTTAAATTCTGCAGGTATATTTTCTTCATATCTGTTGTAGCCCATATATAAAGTTATTTGTCGTGTTCCTTTGGGAGGTCACTAGCTAGAGGAAGGAGAGAGGAGGTAGTTTAGGAAGCTGTGGGTTTTCTAGAGAACAGATAGTGACGGCTTGAGTTGCACTGTATGTTCAAGAGAGCTTTGGAAAACAGAATGTAACAGAAGAGGACCAGTCAAGGTGAATTTCGAGTTTTTTGTTGATTATAATGTCTAAGGAAAGAATAAACAAGGAGATCAAAAATTCACTTGAACATACATGATGTTAGAAAAAAGTCCTAAAAATACCCAAAGGAGGATGTTAGTTATGAATTAAATGCAAGTCTTACAGTCAAAATAGAGATTAGTGCTCATGAGATATCTGTTCTTATAGATCGTGGTTACAGTTATAAGGGTAGAACAAAGTCTTGAGGAACTGCAACATCTAGAGAGAGGTGGAGGTGATTGTCAAGGTTGCTAAGAAACAAAATGCACCAGAATGAAAGGAAAACCAGAGAGCATGGTGTCATCCAAGTCAAGAGAGGAGACGCTTTCATGTTAAAGGCTCCCCAGAAGTGCAGTAAGATGAACTTGCAAGGTTACACCCACAAGGGATCCGCATGATCTGTCAGCCTGAGCCCAGCCGTTGTGTGCCTGCCAATGCCCAACCCAAGGCTGGCGTTCTAGTCCCATGGGTGCATCGGCAGCGCTGAACACCGATGCTGTTGGCTATGCTTCATTTAAAAAAATTTTTTTTCTGTTTATTTTTATTTATTTGAGAGTGACAAACAGAGAGAGAAAGAGGGAGAGAGAGAGAATGGGCACACCAGGGCCTCCAGCCACTGCAAACGAACTCCAGATGTATGCACCACCTTGTGCATCTGGCTGATGTGGGTCCTCGAACTGGGGTCCTTAGGCAAGCGCTTAACCCCTAAGCCATCTCTCCAGCACCTGGGTTGTTCACTTTTTGACAGCTGGTGATTGGGAGGATCACTGGTGAAGACAGGCTCTGGCATCTGCTCCAAGTTCCTGAATCTCCGCAAGGAGCTCCTGCCTCAAGAGCTTCACTGTGTTGTCACACACAGCATGCGTCCAGTGAGCAGGCTGTGCCTCTTCTGGTAAGACGCTTTCCCTTGCTTACTGTAATCGCCCAATACTATGCACAACATAAGAAGAAAGGAATTTTCTAGTGATGCAACAGCCCTCTAGTTCAAACACTCTGTGCCAGAGAGCTGCAAAGTACCCATGTATACATTAACTCATTTGATCTTTATGACAAATCTATGAGGTAGTTAGCCCAGTTTTATTATTTTTCTATCTTATACCTAAGGAGTTGAGGCTCAAAGAGACTAAATAACTTGGCCAGGTCTAGTTTCAGAATTCAGGCTTATATTAAGCTATAGGCACACACACATACTCCTGCTAATTCGAAGCAACTGTCAACAGGGTATTGAATGAACTCAAGAGGCAGACCTTTAAAATCACTCTAAACGACAGGAGCCAGCTTGAACAGGGCCTAGCAGGACAAACTGTGCAAAGATATCAGGTGATAAAGACCTGCACTCTGGTCAGCTCCACACCTAGGGCCTCTTCTGGGAACTCACTTTGACTCATTACAGAACATTTCTAAGCGTTAAGGTGACTCTAAGGCCATGAACACTTAAGTTGACAAGCCAAGGACAATCACACACATCCAGAAATAATTGTTTTAATCTGGCTGTACAGCGAGGTGGGAGACCAAGATGCTCTTGCTTTTAGAATAGGTTTGTCCAGTTCATCCTGGCGTATGATGCTATACCATCTCCTGGAATGACTGACACATTTTAGTTGTTACAATCCCTAATGTACCTTAAAACATTGTGTTAGTTACTTTATTTGTTGCTGTGATCAAATACCCATAGGGAGCAGGTTAAGGGAGGAATGGTTTATGTCAGCTTATAGCTTGGAGGGGAAACATTCCATTGTGGTGGGGAAGAAGTGATGGTAGGAGCAGGAGGATGGTTGTTCCCATGGCATCCAGAGTCAGGAAGCCAAAGATAAACAGGAAGTGTGAGTGTGCTGTAAAACCTCAATGTCCACCCTTAGTGACCCACTTCCTCCAGCAAGGCTCCACCTGCAAAAGGTCCCACTACCATCCCAAATAGGGACATGAGCTAAAGACCAAGTGTTCACGCACATGAGCCTGTGAGGAACATTCTTTTAAACTTTTAAATACACACACACTCACACACACACACACACACACACACACATACACACACATATATATATTACTATTTTACTTATTTATTTGAGAGGGAAACAGAGTGAGTATGGGCATTCCAGGGACTCCTGTCAATGCAAATGAACTCCAGACACATATGCCACTTTGTCTGCCTGGCCCTGTGTTGGTACTGGGGAATCAAACCCAGGTTGTCAGGCTTTGCAAGCAAGAATGCCTTTAACTCCTGAGCCATTTCAGTAGCCCTTAAACTTTTTTATCGACAACTACCATAAATATATTAAAAGTACCATGATCATAAACTGCTCCCACAATAATCACTCCACTGAATCCCTTCTTGTTCCCAACCAGTCTTTCTTCTATCAACCCCCCTACCCCAGACTGGGTCTTATGTAGGTAGCATCAGCCACTACAAGGTCATGGATATCTAGGCTACTTTGAGTCTGGAAGACTATTTTAAGCACTTTTCCCCCTTTTTAAACTCTCACATTCCTTCTGTTACATCTTCCACAATGGTTCCTGAGCCTTGAAGGGTGTGATAGAGACATCACATTTAGTGGTAAACACTCCACTGTCACTTTTAAGCACTTTTGTGTCATTTGATTCATCCCAGTGGTCACTACCATCTGAAAAGAGAACCTCTAATCAAAGGTGAGAAAAAGCACTAATATATGGGTATAGACATAAGTATTTAGAGGGCAATTTGGTGATCATAATATATATATATATATATATTTTGATATATATGTATATATATATATATATATATGTATACACACACACACACACACACACACACACATATATATATATATTTAGCCAGACTTACCCCCTAGGATTTATGGCCTCCCAAGCCATAGGCATTTGGTTAGGTTTTCAGTACCAGCCAAGAATTCCTTCCTGTGGAGAGAGCTTCAAGACCATTAAGAGAACAGTTGGCTCCTCACAGAAGAGACATACCACCATTGTACCAGTTGGTACATTTTGCCTGGCTGGCCAACCATAAATCTTGCAGGGTCCATTGATGAGACCATTGATGCCTTTTCTCTCCCAACAGGCTGCACAGGTCTTTCCAGCATCCTGACAGCAAGTCAACAGGGAGGAGGCTTCCAGCTCAGCGCCAGCTTGATTTCTCAGTGACCTGCAGCCAGGCATTTGAAGTCTTCAGCAATAGGGTATTACCATCTAGTTCAGGTGATCAGCCAAGAACTGTGGCAATAGTCAGTAATATTTTGGAGGCATCAGAGGCCTCATGGGCCGACAACTCTGAAAGGTACCCCACCCCTAGCACTGAAATTTTTCCAGTAACAATCTATGGCTTCTGGGTGCAACATTGTCCATCTCCACAGGATACACTTTTGGGTGGGAGGGGGATTCAAGGTAGGGTCTCACTCTAGCCCAGGCTGACCTGCAATTCACTACGTAGTCTCAGGGTGACCTTGAACTCACAGCGATCCTCTTATGTCTGCCTCCCAAGTGTGGAATTAAAGGCCTGTGCCACCATGCCTGGTCACAGGATACTTTTGTACAAACTCTTTCCTTTTTAACACATATATTATTAACTAGCAAGAAGTAGGTTTCCTTATGGCTTATTCATAAATCTGAAACATTGATTAACCTTCCTCCCTCTCCTCCCCTCTCCTATCCCTTCCCCTTAGACTATTCCCCCCCCTAGTATTTTGCCCACTACTTACATATTAAGTCTTTCCCCTCTCCTTCCTCACTCATAGCCCTTTTCTAGCTTCCTGATCTCTGCTACTGACTTTTATTCCAACTCGCATACAAATATAAACATTTGAATCCACATGAGAGAGAACAAGTGTTGTCTGACTTTTGGGCCTAGTTTAAAAGATACCTCATTTAGTATAATTTTTCAAGATCCATCCATTTGCCTTCGAATTTCATTTTTCTTTATAGCTGTATAAAACTTTATTGTGTCAATATACCACATCTTTATTAAACATTCATCAGTTGAAAGGTATCTAGGCTGGTTCCGTTTACTAGCTATTGTGAATTGAGCAGAAATAAACATGGATGAGCAAGTACCTCTATAGTAATGGGTAGAGTCATTAGGGTATGTGCCTAGGGATGGTATAGCTGGGTCATATGGTAAATCTATTTTTAGCTGTCTCAGGAACCTCCAAACTGATTTCTACAATTCAACACTTATCAACCAACAATAGTGGAATGAATATAAAAACAACATAAATAGTATAAATCTTTAAACTTCAACCTCAAAGATTTTTCAATTCATGGACATAATACTTTCTCAGGTTTTGTTATCAGTGTATATGGTCTATCTCTCTGAGTGTTGGACTAAGAAAAAGGAAAGTTATTAGTAACATGAATTGCATGGTGTTTGTGGTTATTGACATGTTAGAAAAAGATAATTTTGGCTCCATTGGAGCTACTAAAGTATATATAAAGTAGTTAAGAAACTCTTGTTTTCTCTATTTTCTTTTCTCATCTAATACATGCTCGCTGATTGAGGCCTTGACATATTCTAGAAATTAAATCATTCTGATGAATAATACTATCAACCCCATTGGCCAACACCCCATAGTTTGCGAGGGAGAACACTCATCAGGCCACATGCAGGTAGTGTGGTAGATGAGGCATAAACATGAGTTGCTATGGGAGCATGTGGAAAGCCACTGGCTTATTTGAAAGATTGTCAAATGGAAAAAATAAAACTCTCTTCTCTCTTTATTCCTCACAGGTGTGACATTTCTCCCAAGGAATGTTTGCTCTGGCGAAAACCCACAGGTAAGTGCCCTTCAACCTTTCTCCACTCTAGCCAGGCTAGCAGCTGGCCAAAGTTTTAACTACCATCTGGAACTAAAGCCACAGGGTGGGAGATGCAGAGGGCCATGCTGTGGGAAGAAGAGGTGTGGAATTGAGGCTGCTGTGGTCTGACCCAACTGATATTTTGTGCTTAATACTGAACTCAGTCAGTTGTTCCTTCACCCTGAAAACCTGGGGTCTGTGAGTAAGTTTGAAGGGGATACCAGAGCTCTGTGGACTTGTACAGCCCTTCGGTTTCTTTACAAATGGATATGCTGTGCAATGTAGGGATTGTTACAGAGCCCATGGAATGATAAAATTTTCTAAGGAGTTTATAATTATAATAATGATGATTATTATTATTGGTTTTTCAAGGTAGGGTTTCACTCTATCCCAGGCTGACCTGGAATTCACTATGTAGTCTCAGGACAGCCTTGAACTCATGGCGATCCTCCTACCTCTGCCTCCGGGTGCTGGGATTAAAGGTGTGCACCACCACACCCAGCTGAGTTTCTTATTTTTTAATTGATTAAGAATAATTCAGGGACAATTTCAGATTTAACAAGGGAGTTCAATAAAGCACTACAGTCTTCTTTAAGAAAAAGCCAACAAAATACAAATGCAAAGCTTTTATGAAAGTAGTACATATTGGCTAACTATCTGATATTCCTGGATAATGCCCGTCCCCAGTCATTTTGGGCATATACCTTTTGATCACTTTCTATATCTAGTCTTGTTGCATTTTATTTCTCTTAGTTTATAGATGTCTTCAATGAGCAGAGGAGATTATGATAATATGTAAAGTTTTGCTGTGATTCACTTTGTTTACCACCCTAAGAATTCTGTGCTTGTGAGACAGTTCAGGGAAGACTGTCCTTTGGGAATAAGTGAGATCCACAGGCTCATCAGGACATTACACATTTAGGTGTTTTCCATGTGTAATTCACTTAGGCCTCCTCACAAGTCTGTGAAGTTCACACTGTCATGATTTACGATGAACGATGAGCCAGTCAAGGCTCAGAAGAGCAATTAGCTTTGCCCAAGATAGATGAGCTGGAATTTAAACCCAGTCAGGATCACTCCAGAGAGGAGCCCCTGTCTTCCACATTTTATGAAACAGAAGGGAAATCCTGGCGAAAGATGGCACCTGTATGTCAGGGCCCACTGCCCACATTGCTCTAGCTTTATCTCCATATTCAAATGAGTATTTATGTAGTAGAAGAGTCACACAGGGGACATGGTTTAAAAAAGGCAGGGACTTATGTTCCACTTCACACAGAGAGTGCCAGGAGGCCCACACAATAAAGGGCCCACACAATAAAGTGCCCTGTTCCAGCACAACACGGTGGCACCAGAGAACAAAGGGTGCCAGGTCACTCAGTCACAGAGCTCCTCAGCAGTACCTGTTCTCCCCGCAGCTGTATGTGTCCACTCAGCACTGGGGCCAGGCTAGCCTGATACTTCTAAAGGGTAAGCAGGGTCAGATACCTCCCGAACACACAGCAGGAACAGAAGCCAACGTGCCAAGACCCCTCACTAGTAGACAATAATGACTGGCTGTCAGTCCAATTTTTTTTTTTGAGGTAGGGTCTCACTCTAGCCCAGGTTAACCTGGAATTCACTTTGTAGTCTCAGGCTGGCGATCCTCCTACCTCTGCCTCTTGAGTGCTGGGATTAAAAGGAGTCTGCCACCATACCCTGCTATCTGTCCAATTCATGGAAAGAAGAAAATAGCCAAAATAAATAGCCCTATTATTAGACAATTAAACTAAAATGAGGACAACACATGTGGAGGTAGGAAGCAGGATAATTAAAGAAGAAAAAGAAAGTTTCATTCATTTAGTCAACAAACACTTACTGGACATCTAAGAGTTCTAAAAACTGTGGCAATCACTAAGACAAGCAATAAAGGCTGCCAAGCACTCATTTCCAAAAGATAAAGGCAATAAACACACACATGAAAATATTAGCAAAAAATAAAGGTTCATATCAAATGCTAATAATGATGCTGTACCTATTTTTCTAATGTCTAGCTTTAAAGTGAAAGGCAAGATAGGAAATAAATGTGGGAGAGTGTTCATAGTTGAGAACATTGGCAGCTCTCAGTTATACCTCTGTGGGGTTTGTCATATGCCCATATTTTTCTTTATTCAGTCATTTTGTAATAAAATGTGTGTCACAACAAATACTCACATATGTCAGAAGTATGATAAGGTAACTTCTCTACCATTGGCAGAAATTTTCTTATGATTATTTTTGCTTTAGGAGTAATCAGTAAATTTTTACTTGGAAGATGTCAACTCTGAAAATATTCAACCTTCCAAAAGTATCATGTGTAGACCTAGGACTTACATAAGGACATTTCCAGGGTTTCAGAGGGATGGGGACTGTTTTACAAATGGACAAGGAAAGGATTCTACTCAGCAAGTCTGTTTTAGGATTTATCAAATAAGTGTTAGTAATAGGAAGTGATAGAAACAATTATTCAGACACACAAAGAAATAATGCCTTTCCATGAATATCCTTATGTTTGTGAGATTACATATGATATATACTTACTAACTATATATTATATATGAAGAAGAGGATATAGGAGGATACAGTCACCAAACTTGGGAATTGCAAATAAACTGAACTTCAGGCTTAATCTCATCATATGAAAGAGGACACATTCTTTCACTAATCCCTTGATCCCTCTATGGTTTCGTTGTTCTCTTTATGGATTGTGCTGGAAACAAGTTTCACTTCAGATATAATGGTTAACAAGAGACAATGGAAAGGGAAGTAGGTGTGGTGCTATAGTTAACACTAATGACAAGAGTGCTGGTTGCTATTTATAGCATCTGTTAAACTTTCATCTCTTCAAATTGCTATTTTCATGGTGCAAACTTAAATCTCTCCGGTAACAAGGTGAGCAGCAAACAGAGATTAGAACTGCAAGTCCTTTCTGGCACTGATCAAGTATGAAATGACTAAGGAAAACACCTTCACCTGGAAGGGTCACCAGTCACCAGTGAGAATGTGGAAATCAGCGTTCACAGAAGAACCCTGCAGGAGGGACGCAGTTGAGAAGACTGTCCAGTGGAGGGTTTATGCTTTGAGCCTATCTATGAGGCAAAGCTAAGGCAGTGTAAGTTTGGAGCACTAAAGCTCTTTCAGTTTGAAGCAATTTCATTTAAGAGAACTCAGAAAACCATTTGTCTGTTTCTAGTAAACAATGTACGTGGTAAAACAGGGCACTGGCAGGTCCTGACAGCAGAAGCTCAGAGACTTGGAAACCTTGGGTGCTAATATACCATGGGACTAAAACTTGTTATTGTATTTACCTAACCCCGGGTTCATCTTCTTTATATGTGCTCAGCCCTGTGCAGGACTCACGCCCATGACAGTAGAAGGGAGAGGGCAGGTTAGAGCCATGAGGGTTAGGGCAGATAGAGAGACTGGAGAGAAAGGTCTTCACCCAATGGTGTACCCTCATTTTTGCCTCCCTTTCCATTACAAAGACAACTGCCTTAAGTTACTTGTTGGGTGAAATCTGGTTTATGTCTGGCTGCATTTCCTCTAGACTTTTTCCCAGGTGAGAGTACACTACAACCATGTTAAAGATGTCAACATTGTGAGGAAAATCTGAAGATTTGATCCTAGTAGAGCTTGTGTCCTTATTTGAATAAGTTGTGCAAGCCAGTGAGAAGAAGGTTATAGAATGAGGCTAATGAAAAACAAGGCCCTGAACAAGGAAAAAAAAAAAAACCTGTCATAGCTCAGGTGCTCAAGCAAGATTTTGGGTAACTATTGTTTCTTGTAGATTGGGGTGAAGCTCTGTACCCAAAACTGGAAGTTTTTTTTGAGCTCTAAAACATGGTGTCATTGGCTCCAAGAACTAAAATTTATGTATGAAATACAAATTTCAGCTCAATAATTAGAATATATCTTGTTTATAACCAAGACTCGTGACATATTCTCATGTTGAGAATATGTTGATAAATGATTTAAAAATATTAGTAGTGAGTTTCTTTTCAATTTTCAACATGGAACGTGTATGAGTTCTTTGTATGTGCCCTCCCTTTTATCCGAGATAGCATCTCCTAAAGGTTGCAATCCTTGATGTTTATCTTCCTTATGGCTATGCAATCATGCTGTTCATACAAGATTTCATTCTGGATTAACAAGTGAATAAGAAATGCACCGACTTCCATTCCATTATTTAAAGCTACAGAATGTATTGCTCACGTACAACCGCCCAGGACAAATGCTGAGGGTCATAAAAGCAGTAAAGGTGTGATCATACCCTTTAGGAAGTTAAAGGGACTAGCAGGACGAGGTCAACAGTCTGGCAATCAAGGTCTAGGAACATTGAGTGCTGCAAGGAGTCAAGAGAGGGTGAGCTCATTGCCTGGGATATTCAAGGAAGACTTCCTAGCAGGGGTGGGGTTGGAATCAGGCCTGGGAATGTAAGCACAGGTTTGGGAGGAAAAGAGAAGACAAGAAGTATTTTCAGGTAAAAAGAATAAAATATGTCCCAGTAGAGGTTCTTTAGATACACTCATTTTAAGATGGGGTTAGAATCTCTCCTAAAAAATCCTTTAAGGGAGAGGCTGGAAAGATAGCTCAGTGGTTAAAGGTGCTTGCTAGCAAAGCCTGATCCTCATATAAAAGCCAAATGCACAAAGTAGCTCATGCATCTGGAGTTCATTTGTAGCAATGGGAGGCCCTGGTGCACTCATTCTCTTTCTCTCTCTTTATCAAATAAGTATCTAGAAAACATTGGCCTAAGTACTGAAGAAACTATCGGTTTCTACTTTCTGAGATGGCTGAAGGTAAACATACCACTTTGAGCTAGTTTCAGCCTCAGAAGGTTCTTCTCTGCACCAGACACTAAATGTTCATGTCCTACCAACCCAGCAACTGTGCACAAGGCTACAATTGAGTCTTGTTAGCCTGACTTTGAGCCTGTCGTCTAAGAGGTCTTCACTGTGGCCAAGACGACAAGATACTGTCACTGCCTGCCCTAGGTCATGAGCCTTTAGGATTGGGCTAGACTGAAAGAAAGGGGACAGATCAGTGTGATTGTAACTCCATAGACGATGAGCCTCAAGGGTGATTCCGTGAGAATGATCATGGAAATGCTCCATGGAGAAAAATAGTTATTGAGAAATGGATCAAAGCATAGGATGTACTCTACTACTCAGAGAGAATATTAAGAAATCTTTTCTTGGAAATCCCCCATGTTTCAGATGGACTAGAAATCAAGTAGCTGATTCATTCATTCATTAACAATAGGACAAATGGTCTGAGTTTCCAATCCATCCTAAGCCTAGCAGATCCTCTGTAATGCCTGTTCTTGCAAAATACTTCTGAAATTTAAGGGGTGTATACTGGCATTTGTTCTCACCAAATGCTAGTTCTCCTATGTCAGAGATCTTGGTTATGCACTATGAGTATTGGAATCCTTTGTTTTATAGCACAACCAATATCATGTGAGCAGCTCTGAATGCTCAGCTCAGAAGAACACCATTGAGGCTTCAGAGCTAAACAAGGACTCTTCTAGGATTGAGTGAGAGATGGTCTGAAGTGTCCTGCTGTGGGAACTACTTTGACTTTAAAACAATAAAAACTCCTCCTCACTCTTCCATTCACCAGTATTCAATAGGTACCTAGTGTGGACTAGACACCACACTACAACAAAATAAGTCATACTGAATTCACAGCTGAACACAAAATAGACATTAACAAATAACTTAACCATTAGTGAAATACAATTGCAATTCATTTGTAGAATAGAAGTAAAGTATATGACACCAGTGTATTGTAAGTAGCAGCATATATGTCCCAGTTTGCTTGAGACAACTCTGGCTTTGATTATTGTCCCAAAGTATTAGTATTATCTCTCTGATAATGGTTCTACTTTTCCTAGTGGCCACTTTAGTACAGAGGACCTCATATAGACTGAGGACCGTGAAATAACTTTTTCTAAGAACGTGACTTTTCAAGTGAGATATAAGGATACTGAAAGGTAACAAGAAAAGCATAGATTGAGGTGGAACAGAAGGAAAACAGAGTGTTTTAGAAGCATAGAAACTCAAGGGTGAAGAAAATTCAAGCATAATTGTAAGGCAGCCAGCTGTCAGAGAGGGTTCGGCAACATAGGCAGTGGTGGAGCATGTGCAGTATTATCAAACACTTTGTAAGTTTGGAAGCTAGAGCACTGGGAAGACACTGGGTCGTAGCTATAATAATATCCATCACCAAAATGTCATATTTAGGATATGCCAATGTCTGTCTTACATATGTTAGAGATATTAAGTGACTTAGTTACACAACTATTATTTGAACCAATTGGTATTTATATCTCCTATTTTTCAGAATAAAAGATGAAGAATCAAATGTTTGAGGGCTAGAGAAGTGGCTTAGTGGTTAAGGCATTTGTCTGTGAAGCCTGGGGACCTGGGTTCATTCCTCAGGACCCATGTAAGCCAGATGTAGGTGGCCCATGTGTCTGGAGTTCATTGGCAGTGGCTAGAGGTTCTGCACCACCCATTCTCTCTACATGTCTGCTTCTCTCTGTCTCTCTGAAACAAATAAATAAAATACTTTTTTTTAAAGTTTGAGCAATTTGAAACAGTGATGGAATAAAACTTTCAACCAGGCTGGCTAGCTCCAGAAACCTTGGTAGCAATGAGATTTATTCTACAATAACTAAATTCCAGCAAAAGGAATGATTATCTCAGGATTTGTTGGAATGAGTAGAATGACAGGGAATTTTACATTTGAACTGATATTTTTTCTTATTATGAGTACATATTTTAACAATAAATATTTTTTTTAAATATTTTTTAAATATTTTATTTATTTATTTGAGAGCGACAGAGACAGAGAGAAAGCTAGATAGAGGGAGAGAGAGAGAATGGGCGCTCCAGGGCTTCCAGCCTCTGCAAACGAACTCCAGACGCGTGCGCCCCCTTGTGCATCTGGCTAACGTGGGACCTGGGGAACCGAGCCTCGAACTGGGGTCCTTAGGCTTCACAGGCGAGCACTTAACCACTAAGCCATCTCTCCAGCCCAACAATAAATATTTTTAAAGTAAAATATATATATAAGTGACCCCACTATTTTTGCTTATTAAAAGTGTACAATGCATTTGGAACTGAATATAGATATTTGTCAACAATAATCACTACGTATCAACCATCCCTCTTCCCCTGTTCTGTGAGAACAGACAGCCTCTGGAAAAGACATTAAACAAACCACAGACAGTATTGTTTGAACAAGAAATTGAGACTAGTCATATTACTAAGGTACTGTACGTCCTGACAAAGAGTGTAATTACATTTATTCTTGGTAATGAGAGTAATCCTCTGAAGAGAAAACAGTGCTATCATGGCAAAGTTGAAATAACATTTTAGAATGGTTGGACTGACCTTTGGTTGGACACAAATAATCAATGAAGTAGTTCCCTTCCCTATTATTCCTCTTTTTCTCTCTCTCTCCAAACACACACACACACACACATTATCCTTTTAATTAACTTAATAATGGTGGTGGCTTTCAGGTCATAGTATCTTCCCTGGAAAAAAGGAAGTTGTTCTAAAAGAAGTTTCCAGATTTCTTCTGTTCACTAAACTGGCAAATAAATTGGAAATTTACTTATCTTAATGTGAAACTTGGATCTATATTTTTGTCTCAAGTTCTTCATCTATGCAATATTCATGTGAATGATGTATTTTCTTAGGGTAAAACTTCTAAGGATATCTACATATGAAACATGCTATGATGATAAAGGCATTTGTTACATTTCATGGTCATTCTGATGATGTTGGAAGACTTGAGATCTATTATTTCCTGAGAGGTTGGATATCTTCTGAAAGTGCCTAGTGTCAAAGATTCTTAAAGTCACACTCAAGGTTATACTCATCTCAAGAGGGCAATGAGGAGAGTTTGTTTCAAATGAGATGAATAATTCTTAGAGTTCTACTGTGCCTCACAGAACCTAAAGTTATCATTGTATTATGGCATACTACACATTTGCTAAGAGGGTAGATCTTATGTTGTGTTCTTATCTCAAATCATAGTAATATTAGTGGATAAAGAGAGGCTGAGTTCTGATGTGAAGAATGCAACCATGACGAATACAGCTCTGTGTTGCCTTCACAGGTGAGTGCTTGTCTCTTACCCCATCAAGTTGTGTACTTCATGTACATCCATTTTGCATATCAGTAAAGTGATCCAAAAGAAGCCCATTTCAAGGCAGTAGAAACAAATGTACCTGTTGTGACACCTTGAGTTTTTTCCCTTTATTAGACCAGAAACATGAAGGCTTGAGACCTGATAGCTCATTAGTGATATCTAGGTTCTAGTTCCTTGATTGAGCATTAGTAAGAAAGAGAAAACAAAGGGTACTGAGAAAGTTCCTTGGGAAGTACAACAATTAAAGAGAAACCTGTACTTTCTAGATGTGCTGTGGTGTTGGCCAGAACTAAAGCCATGGGACACACCACTGAAGATATTATAAACACAGGATCTATGGGATGAGGGACTCTCAGCATGTCTGTGACCACTGGTTGGATGCCCTGAGATTTGTCTTCTTGTTGCTATAAAAATATATGGGATAACCAATTTATAAGCACACAAGGTTTGTTTTGGCTCAGTTTAGAGTGGCTAAGTCCATGGTCCCTAGACTCTATGACTTTTGGGCCTGTGCCTCATGGCAGTGAGCTTGTCGCAAAGCACAGCCACCTATCCCGTAGCTGGAAAACAAAAAGAGGAAGAAGAAAGGGGCTGAGTTCCTATGAGCCCTTTCAGTTATACCCACAAGGGACCTGAAGACCACCTACTGTGCTGTCTTTCTGTTTTTGAGGTAGGGTCTCACTCTAGCCCAGGTTGACTGGGAATTCACTACGTCTTCTCAGGGTAGCCTTGAACTCACAGCACTCCTCCCACCTGTGCATCTTGAGTGCTGGGATTGAAGGTGTGCGTGGCCATATGCTCCATCTCTTAAAGGCTCCACCTATTAAAGGTTCCACCATCACCCAATACTGTCAAATCAGGGATAAGCCTTTCTTATATGGTGCTGTTCTTTATTATTATTATTATTATTATTATTATTATTATTATTGGGTTTTTGAGGTAGGGTCTCGCTCTAGCCCAGGCTGACCTGGAATTCACTATGTAGTCCCAGGGTAGCCTTGAACTCACATCAGTCCTACTACCTCCACCTCCTTGGTGCTGGGATTAAAGGCATGTGCCTCCATGCCTGGCTAATATTATTCTTTGTCAGAAAAAAATTAAAATAATAGTGGCATGTTTTGGCATTAAAGTCATTACAGTAAGGAGAGAATTCTTTCGTAGACAATAGTTCTGACAAGAATGTGGTAACCGTAGTTTGACATTTGCATGATTTCAAGCCTTATAAATAACAGACATTCAATACAGATTTAGTGACTATAGTTACAAGTTCCTCAGCCTCAGCTGATAGCGAGGAAATTGTGACTGCATTCCTATAGTGTAGGAAAATGAATTCTGCTAACAACTCAAATGACTAAGAAATACCCTAGAGCCTCCTGAAATGAATGCAGTTGGTTGATACTTAACATCACCTGGTGAGACCCTTGTCAGATGCGTGATCTCCAGAACCAAAGTATGAGAAAACAAGCATGCATTGTTTAAAACACTGAATTTATGGTGATTTATTATATCAGCAATAAAGCTACCATACTAAATATGTCAACAAGGAAACTTCTGTATCTCTGGGAACAACAAAGATAGCTCTTCTATAACCCGTCACAAGCCAAATTCCAGCTCTATTCTAGAGATCAGCGACTTAAGGCCAGGTTCCTAAATGTCATTGCAGACGATTACAAAATGAAGGAAGCGTCTACTAGGGCCTGTGGAACGTTGAAGAATGCATGTAGGCCAGTACTGCCTTGTAAATAAAGGCACCGGTTGTTCTAACTTGTTTTTGCCAGAGCCCACTGCTTTGCCGCTGAATGGCAAGGTGTAGCTATGCAAACAGGAACTTTCTCTCCTCTCCACCTGCTGTCCTTCTACAGGAGCTGCACTACCTTATCCCCAGCTTTCCCTTACTAGTGCTGAGATTTGAGGTCTAGGGAATTCAATCTCAGATAACGCAAAGAATTCATTAGGTCTCAGCATCTTACTTTTCTGGTCTGAGGTTAGGGACAAAATCTAAGATATTATGAACACAGGGACACACATGCAATGTCCTTGATTCTGACATCTCCAGAAAGTGACTTCAGGCTGGTAGACAAGAATGAGGTGGTAGTGAAGAATGGGCTCTGGGCAAATTATCTGGGCTGGGATCCCAGCTCTGCCACACACTGGCTAAGAGAATTGAGTAACCCATGAAATCTTCCCTTAGATACATAGTGACTGGTAGAGTCATAGCTCATAAGGTTGTGGTATGGATTGTAAGCAGTCAATAGATACCATCTATTTTTATTAAATATTTACCAAATTTACTGGCTAGAGTGAGGTAGCTTGGTTAACTTTCCAAGACCTCTGGCAGTAGGGGAGGAGGTAGGATAATAAATAAATTGCTTAAAAATAATCTCAACATTTTAGTATCAAAAGCTGCTAAGATATGGGAAGGAACACTATAGATAATTCTTGATGTAATTTTTATGGCATTGAAGTTTCTCATGCAAACACCTTATTACAATTATGTGATTATGTAAGGCTAGTTTCTTCCTCCCCCCCCCAGAGGGGGCCATTTTCACCCTAATTTACTTTTTATTTTTTTAAACCATAGGCATATTGATACTTCTTAATTTTGGTTTTATGCCCTATACATGGCTTGCAGCTGGGGATTACAAATATTTCACTGCCTTTCATTTTCTTCTACCTAGAGGCACTTCCTCCTAATGTGGTTATTTACAAGAAAATTGGCATTCATTTTTTGATAATGAAGATACTACTGACAGTGGGGCCCTTTCAGGTATCTTGGCTATCTTGTTTTAGTGTTCTTTCAAATACCAAAAGTATATCTTACTTTCCTTTGTAAACTTTCCTATGTATCACTCCTTTGTCAAAACTTTTCTCCAGCTATGTAAACCTTCTGTTTATGTATCCAAATGTGAAGTATATTAAATAGTTGGCGAATTTCACCTAAACTCTATCTCTAAACCTTTTGATATGTACAGTATGTTTTCTTTCAAGTCCACCTTGTTTGAGAGATTTCTATCCTTCCTTTTCATTACTTGTTAGAAACTTGTTTCTCTGATGTCTTTCTTCTCTTCCTGGATTCTCTTCTTGTTCTCATAGAGAACATCTTTCAGAAGTTTCCTCCTCATCCGTCATTCTACATGACCAAGTCACGTTCTTCACGGGGCCCCAAAGGTGCTGTCTTGAGGGAATCGTAAATGTTCCAAGCTGGAAAGGGACCAAGCCTCCTCCATATGCCTGGGCCACAGATGATCAATTCATGGGCCCTACTGAGCAGTGAGATTGTAGGTGATGGCTGCTAACACCCTTTCAGTATCCAGTTCCCACTTCTGCAGGAAGAAGCATCATTTCTCTAGAAACGCTACTTACCTTCCCAACTTTACAGATCAAGCTCACATGGTTTGGTGGTGGCTGAGCACACACAAAAAGCTGAGCTCTTGTGTGTAGGCCTCTAAAGGCACAGTCTGAGGTCACTGGGCTGAGATGCCTCCTTCTCCTCCCTGGTAATGGGGATTTGTTCCATTCACACCCTGCCCCATTTTCTAATTTAAAGCTCATCTAGGTCATAAAACATCCCACCAGATCCCACGAGAGATGCCTAGAGAAAGCCCACCTACATAAAGAGAGAATGAAGGGAATGTATGAAAAACCAGGGGAGTTAAAGGTTAGAAACAGAGATTTTAGCATCATTTCCATCATCCATAAGCCTCAACTTTCTACCTCTGAGGCCACTAATTCTTCTGGGCATTAAATTGTGGCATAGCTCATATGATATTTATTTTGTCTCCTTTAACCAGAATTCTGAGTAGTGGGAGGCAGTAAAACAGATATTGCCTATTATATAAATGTACTATAGGCAAACCATTTCCCTTAAAAATCCCTTGCAATGAATTTTCTGTCTCAGTAAACCAGATGAGAATGAGGAAAATTCTTCCATAACTCTGGGACCCTTCTGAATGACATGTTACAGATATTTAAAAAGTAAGAAAACCCCCAGGCATGGTGGCGTATGCCTTTAATCCTAGCACTCAGGAGGCAGAGGTAGGAGGATACCCATGAAAAAAAAAAGAAAGTAAGAAGATCAAGAAAAATGTGTAACATCAGCAAATTCTTATGAGAAGTGTAGTTAATTTTATTCACTCCTATGTCCTTTGAGTTTAGAGGAGTATTTGTGGAATAAATGCATACATGCCAGTATGAATGGACTTCTAGCCTATAAAAGACTAAGAGAAATTACCCACCACTGTCCTCAACAAGAAAAGTAAGGAAATACTATATTTGGAAGGTAATGGTGGGCCTTAAAAGGTGCAAGTTAAACAACTAGAAAAGACATCTCTTCCCTGTCTTCCTGACCCCACCAGAAGGTACTGACAGTTCATGACTCTCAGTTTAGTCAGACAAACCCTAAAGAGGCTATCTGAACACAATTCGGTCCACAGTGCTAGCATACTTCCTACTTCGTTGAGTGGAAGGGAACAAACTGCAGTCCCTATCATACAAGGAAGACATGACTTTTCTGACAAATCATAAACAATCAAGAAAAAAATCAGAAGAAAATACATTTTCTTAACACTTCATATCTGGCCAGACTGATCTTTGCTCTTGAGCTGTGTGTGGGGAGGCAGAGAGGGTAGCCCACTTAGCAGCACCCTCACCCACAAAGTCCTTATTAACGGATTGCTTCATGATGGAAAGGCAGGCAGCCCACAAAACGCCAATGATACTGACTGAAGAGTATACATCCATTGGGAAACTGAGGCCATATTTTCAAAAGTCCCAAATGAGTGTCTCTTTGAAAATTATGACTATTCTCCATGGTGTTAGAGGAAGAAATACTGGAGCAAATGATCAAAGCCATCTTGCAATTTGGTGGGGTTGACTTATTTTTGGAAAGGCTATATCCAATGGCAGTAGTCAATGACAACATGTATAACATAGAATAAAAAACATAGCTAGACAAACACTTATTCTTTGGCTCCCATAGTCAAATCCAGTATACTGTTGAAGTGTTTGTCTCCCCACCTTTGACTCATGAGATTTTTTCATTGGCACAGAGGATATTTGTGAGCATTTATGCCAACTAAACAGATGAGCTGGCATGCAAGGTATGTAATAATTGTCTTTCCTCTTTTGCTCTATGTAAAAATCTAAATTTCCCACTACCATTCATGATAAAATGAGTTAGCTCTGATATAATTCTTTTTTGTTTTTGCTCTGTTTTCCATGTTGAAGCCAAATAATAACCCCACCCATTTTCAACTTTACTCCTTCACTTAAATCTCCCACATTTGAAGGTGGGCCCATTGTTCATGTCACTTCATATCAGCTCCTATAACATGAAGTCAGCACTCAAGAGTAAAAATCTGGTAAGTGACAGGAGGCTTTCTAACATAGTGGCCTTTAGTGATTTCTCTTAGAAAGATTCCATCTGCCTCTAACTTCAGTCCTGGAAGCAGGAGAGATGCACTCCCTTAACTACTGCAAATTCACCTCAGATTACCTTAGTAGAGAAACTGCCATCTGGGTAAATACTCTAATCCCACAATGAGATGTAGGATCGTTGATACAGGTAAGTGTAATTGTCCTGGATTCTAACACTGTTTTGATGATACATTAATTATAGCTGGGTTTTCACCTTCTTACCTTGCATTTCATATGCACCAAAATGGATTAATTTGAGTAGGAAAATCATTCAACATGTCAAAACTAGTAGACTGAGTAAACACAGGTTGCTGAATACAACATGAAACTCATCCTTAAATTGATTTAGACAGAGTAAACACATAACTTCATCAATAGCAACTCATTGGATAACACATTTTAACACAGTAGAAAATAGAGATTAACTTTCCTGAAATAGCCTTCACATATGCAGTTAGTCTGGTCAACAATTAACCAGGTGGAGATCATTCTTTCCTTCAGCCCATTGTGCCTGTTAAAACAAACCAGTTTTTGAGTTAAAATGCCCAACATTGTAGTACAACAGAGAGTTGGCTTATTTATACATCATTAAATACACAGTATATATGTATGTGTATATATATATATATATATATATATATATATATATATATATATATATGGCTGGATTTCCATGGCCACTATAATAAACTATATCAAATTTAGTGATGTAAAACAACACAAACATCATTTCATAGTTATGAAGATCAAGGATCCGAAATATACCCACAAGGACAAAAGTCAGGTGTCAGCAGTGTATGTTTCTGGGGGCCCTCGAGAGTCCCTCACTCTTGCCAGCTTCTAGAGGCCACATGCTTTGTGTGATCATGACCTCTTATCTGTCTTCACACAGTTCTCTTATACCTTTTTCCATCATCATATCAATTCTCTAACTGTGCCCTTTCATCTTTGTATAAGAATCCTTCTGATATGCTTGGCCCCACTCAGATAATCCTTCCCTCTTAAAAATAAAAAATCTAGAGGCTTGGAGGTCATTGTTCTCTGCTTCCTGGTTATAGACACCATATATGACCATCTACTCCATGGTCCTGCTGCATAACGCTCCAACCACAGTGGGCTTTACCTCAAACCTCTCCCCAAAGATGAAGACACCTTGACTAAGGGGGAAAAAATAACACCAAGCAAAGCAAAAATGGTCTGTTCAAGAAGTCAAGCGAAGACATTTTATGGAGGAAAGCATGCTTTGGACAAGGACAGGCACATATTAAGGGTGATAGAAGGACATTGTTTCTGGGAGTTTAGAGAAATCAGAACAGTCACCTAGCACAGGAGGAAAGAAATCAGAAGTGGCATATCCCAAGGCTGGGTGGGTGGCTCAGTGCATAAAGGCCTGAAGCCATGGTGGGCTTCTGTAACCCCAGCAGGCCCAGGCTGACTTGGGTGTAAGTTATTTTACAGAGCCAGTATTTACCTCTGTGCCAAGTTGTAGCCTTTGCAGCTGAGAGGAGGGGTGGATGGAGGGTTACCCAAAACTAAAGACTTTATGAATAAGCTATGTGAGGACGTACTTCTTCATTTGCCAATTAACAACTGTAATTTGAGAGAAAGGGATTCTTGGGCAGAAGTACTCTGATGTGGTGGCAAATGCCGCGCCTATAAGCCACAGATGGGTATAATAAAATGTCAGTACCCAAGGTGGGACACCCACACCCAGGGAGTAGTTTAAATTTCTAATGAAATATTTTAGATTTCACCTTAAAAATAAGAGACAAGTAGATAAAAGTTAAAAACTAGTTAAAACATGGACCAGTAGCACAGACGGCCTCTAGAAAGCTCAGGCTAGTCTCTGACTCTCATGTGAAAGATGGGTTACAGCACAGTGTCATTTATTCTAAAAGCAGAGTGCACAGAAATTGTGGGACAGAGAGTAGAGGAACCTCAGCTTAACAGTGAGATGATGGGGACTTGGGGATACTTTTTAGGTGAGTAGTTCTTTTCTCGTGTTCTAGATCAGGCACTAGCCGACTTCTGTGCAAAAGAACAGCATATATTTTAGTTTTTGCAAGTCAAGTGGTCTTTGTTGCAACTATTTCATTTCTGTGGCGGGAAAGCAGTCACTGATAATATGCAAATGACAGGCCACACAGAGCTCCAGTAAAACTTTATTTACAAAAAAACAGGTTGTGGACAGGATAGTTCTACAGACCACATTATACAGACTCCAGATGTCAAAGGTCAATCAAGTGCTCATCTGAACACCTGTTAGGAATGAATAAGCATTAGACTTTTTCATGATGTGAGATATATAAAGGTAACACACAAACGAGAAGGGATGTATTACCTGATAATAATTTGCTAAAATGTGCTAAATTTAAAGGAACATTTATCCAGAATGATGCCAGAGTAGGAGGGAATATGGCTATCTTACTCATAGGACAGTAGATGTACTATTTACCTGCCTGTTGCTGTCTCATATAGACATTTATCAATAGCAGAGATGCAGGGATTTGAGGCTTAGAAGAGACCTTAGAGATCAATTCTGATTTGTCACTGTAAGAGAAGACTAAAGTGTGAAGAGAAGAGCATAGTATGTCATATTTGATTTGCCACATAAACCGTGTTACACGGGACCATTTATGGAGAGACCAACAATACAAACAAGGAAAACTGACAAACACTTCTCTATATTTTTATTCACATAATACCAAAGAGAGGCCCATGCTATTAAATTTATTATAGTTCTTATTGTAAACATTGTACCTAATTTGGTGTGAAGAATCTTGCAACATTTAGTAATTGTTCAGTGGTTCAATAGATAAGGATGATGACCAGAATGCAATTTTAAAGCTTGATTTTCTAAAGCACTGTAGAGGCAAAGAGCAGAGGAAACTTAAGCAGGAGAGCAGAGTGAGCAGCTCAGAGTGTGACCCACAAGGCTCTGGGTGTAAAAAGGAAAGAGGGGGAAAGTGTAGTTGTCAAAGGACCAGCCTGTGGCCTCACACCATGCTTTTAGAATAATCGTACATACTAAATACATGGCTATGCATGCCAGCAGCTGCCCCATTACCTACTGGGAGCCATGGTATATTCATTTAAGAAGTATTTAGTGGAAAGTGAGAATGCTTCAATATTATAGTACCAGATCCTGGAAACAAGTGCTTGAGCCAACTGTCATGAGGAGAATTGTTGGAAATATGGAATATTTGCTCTCTGAGAAGGGGTGTATTTATTTATTAGTCATTATTTTATTAAGTGAAATAGACAACAAATTCATGACTAAGATTATGTGGGAATGAATCAGTGACATTTATACCTGGGTGGTTCAGGTAGGGTTTTATGGTTTCTAGATTAGATATTAGCAATCCCTTAAACTTTCTGTTTGAGTAGCAAGTAGTGAATGAGCTGGGCTCTGATTAAACTAATCCCCAAATCTACACCAGGCCCAGGGATCTCTTGAAAACATAATGACAGAGTGAACTATATTTAAAGTTTGCTTTGCAGCCTATATTCAAAGGAACATAGTGCTTTATCCTAGGCTAGACAGCAGTTGGGTATGTCAGAGGAGATTGGTGGGTAAGAAAATTAGTGAAATCCTGACAAGCAGCTAATGGCTGCTTTGAAGATGAAACGTACTGCAAGGTTACCAGAACTCAAGATGTTTGGGGTGGTTACAGATGGGAGCTGAACACCCGCAGAACAAGCTCCACCTCCTTGCGTCTTTAAGATCAGTGCATTTCATTGCCCTCCAAAAACAGTCTTGTTCGATCAGACAGAAAAGCACTAAAGATTTAAAGATTGATCATATTGGGCTGGAGAAGATGGCTTAGTGGTTAAGGCATTTACCTGTAAAGCCAATGGACTTTGGTTCAATTCCCTAGGACCCACGTAAACCAGATACAAAAGGGGGCACATATTTCTGGAGTTAGTTTGCAGTGGCTGGTGGCCCTGGTGTGCCCATTTTTTCTCTCTCTCTCAAATAGATAAATAAATAAAAATTTTAAACCATTCATCATATTGTGAAATATAGAAGAGTTATTTCTTCTTCAGGAGTAGCTATGCTCATATTTGTAGGAATATGTTAAGTTTGTAATTGTCTTTGGAGGACAAAGATTGAATCCATTCTCACAGGTGTGCACACCATCTATAGAGGAGAGGCCCAGGCCCTGTGGAAGCTTTTGCAGAATAACACAACAGACATGGTGATAAGACAGAGGCCACTTAGCAAAATCTTCCAATGGCATGAGCACTGATAATGTGGAGAGCCGGGACTCACCCCAGCTGGCTTCACGACAGAATGGTTCCGAGACAGCCCTGCTCCTCCCACCCTCTTTCTTCCCACCCTCTTTCTTCTCATAACGCAGTGCCCAGCCACGCGTGTTTGTCCACAGCATAAGAGAACCATGGAGATACTACGTCAATGGGAAATTTAAAATTCCCTATTATCTCGTCAACTGCATTGTAAGTGGAGCCATCACGTGGATGTAGCTTGTTACAAATATTTTAAACAAACATACACACATATAGATACACATGCAGAAGATATGGTCTTTAAAATTTTATGTTTTACAATTTATATTACAGACTAAAGATACTCCCTTATGATCAGGTGTTCACTAAAAAGCACAATTTTAATGTCTACATAATTTTCCAGAGAAAGAATGTTCTATTATTCATCTTACTGTTAAATATTTAGATTGGTTAAAGTATCATGAAGTATCTGTACATAAATATTGACTGGAATTAAGACAATGATCTTAAGATAATTTATAAATTGAGTATCTCTGCTGAGTAGATATATAATTTACATTTGTAAGTTCTGGACACACATCTTGATGGCCCAATGATCCATGTGTTAACAGTGTTTTCCTTACTGAGTTACAGAAGTTATTTAAATATAAAATACATGACAATATATTTTTTGTTGTTTATTTTTTTATGTATTTATTTCAGAGTTACAGAGAGAGAGAGAGAAACAGAGAATGGGCACGCTAGGGCTTCCAGCCACTGCAAACAAACTCCAGACTCATGCGCCCTCTTGTGCATCTGGCTAACATGGGTCCTGGGGAATCAAGCCTTGAACTGGGATTCTTAGGCTTCACAGGCTAAACCATCTCTCCAGCCGTATTTTGTAATAATGTTTTTGCTATCATATTTTTTGTACATATTTTCACAGCTATTTAGTTGCCTTTGAATTTTATGCCAGATTTGATTTGGGTTGAGTTTTAATTAAACCAAGTGTAGCAAATTATTGCTTTGTGATTTCATCCAGAAGTTTTATGATAAGCAACTATAAGATAATTATAAATTCCTACAGTTTTTAATGTTAATGTACATAATAAAATAAAAATAACTCTCAATTAGCAAACATTTAATTTGACTAACATTGTTTTTCGAACAACTCAAAAAATGTCAAGCAAAAGAAGGCAAGCATGAAAGAACACAGAGAGAGCTGATCTTGTATACACTGTATTCACTTCACAAACAGCTAATCAACATGGCAAAAACTCCAACAGAGGTAAGTTTGGGAAGAAGTGAGGTTGTAGAAATTGAGAGGATATGAATGTTATTTCTTTTGAAAAAAAATATTTTATCTATCTGCAAAGAGAGGGACAGAGTGAGAGAGACAGTGAAAGAAAAAAATGGGCATATCAGGAACTCTTGCCACTGCAAACAAACTCAAGATGCATGTACCACTTTGGACATCCAGTTTTGTATGAATACTGGAGAAATGAACCCAAGCTGTCAAGCTTTGCAAGCAAGTACCTTTAACCAGTGAGAAATCTCTTTAGTCTGAGCGTTGTTTTTTTGACTGAAAGTAATTCACTATAATTCCTCAAGTGCACCAAATGTATATGCTTCAAAATGTTCTATTATTAACACAAACTTATTCATATTTTGATTGAAGTGGCTAGTTCATGTTTCATAAACATTGCCATATAGATCTTACACCAGTTAGCATCTGTTGCAGTAAGGAAAACACTGTTAACACATGGATCATTGGGCCATCAAGATAATAACCAACATTGTTTTAGAAATCTCAGGGCTCTCCCTGACCAACAACTGTACCGGGGTGTACCCTAGTCTCGGCACTGGGATTTTCCTATAACGACCTGTGCCTTCTGGGCAGAAGCATTTTCCAACCACACAGTGTACTTTGCCCAGACTCTTTTCTCCTAAATTATGCTTTTTAATTAGCTAACAAAGGAGTAGGTTTCCGATGGCTTTTAAAAAACAAATCTTTGGTTTTATTTACATTCTGGCTTGAGTTAAGTTACCTTTGTCCTGGCCATCATAAAAGTCTCTCACCCATGTCGTAAGAATCCTGATCTGGTAGTTGACCTTAACCGTGGCAGTAAGTCCCCAACAAAAACATCACATTCCAATTCTGGATCTATCTGCCACTTTCTTCATTTTTTCAACACCCTCTTCTCATGCCATGCAATCATATATTTTTCTCTTTTTTATGTGTGCATGTATATGTGTGTGTGTGTGTGTGTGTGCGTGTGTATGTTCAGAGGCCAGAGGATAACAGCCTCTCTTCTGCTTTGTTTCCTTGAGACAGGGTCTCTCACTGAATTGGGAGCTGCTGTTTTTCAGTAAGACTGGCTGACCATTAGCCATTCTCTTGTTTCTGCCTTTCTCAGAACTGGACTTACATTCATGGTTATGCCTATTTTTTCACATGCGTACTGGGATCAATTCAGGTCCTCATGCTTGCACAGTGAGCGCTCACCCACTGAACCATCTCAAAAAAAAAAAAAAAAAGCTCCCAGCTTTTTAAATGTCAGCTTTCGTTCTAATATTTTATTTATTTGAGAGAGAGAGAGACAAACACAGATTGAGAGAGAATGGGCATTCCAGGGCCACCAGCCACTGCAAACTCCAGATGCATGAGCCACCTTGTGCATCTGCCTTTAAGTGGATACTGCAGAATCAAACCTAGGTCCTTAGGCTTTGTAGGCAAGAACCTTTGCTGCTAAACCATCCCTTCCCCAGCCTGCAGTTTTTTTTTTTGGGGGGGGGTCAAATTTTCACAGAATAAATGGAAAATCATGGCAATTTAACCTTTTCCAGCCCCTCTTCAGCTGAGTCATTGTGAATATTAGATTTTTGCCACATTCCTGATGTGTGTTCCTGACAACGATCAAGTTAGATGACAACGAGGCTATTGTAATGCTTCCCTAGAAATTTATAAATGGCTTTCCGAACAGCTTGGGCTTTGTGTCTTCTCACCAGTATTGAGTTTGTGTGTCTCTTCACGATTGCCAACATTTGGCCTTCCAATTTTATTTTGACTGATAGGTGGAAGTCGGGTGTGGTGGCTCATACATACTATCCCAGTATTTGGGAGGTTGAGGTAGGAGGATAGTTGAGGCCATGTTGGGCTACAGAGTGAGTTTAGGGTCAGCCTGGACTAGAGTGAGACCCTGCCTCAAACAAACAGTTGTGACATATGATCCATTGTTATAACTAGCATGTCATTATGTACCACCCAAGTTAACCAGTCCACTGTTGGAGTTTATTGGCCATTTGAACTTCCCATTGAGTTATTGTTTTTTCTAATTTGGAAATCTCATCACATTCTAGATATTACTTGTCAGTTATATGGGTTGTGAAGATCTTCTGTCTTTTATCTTTTTATGTTAAAATTCCTTTATTATATTTTTCTTCTTTAAAATAAATATTATTACTATTAACAACATATTTCATATGGATACATCATGTGTTAGTACCCTCTTTTCCCTTGTCCCTGCCCCCATTCCACTGGGGACGCTCCTCAGTGGGGTTGCAGGTATTCCCTATGGGGTTGTGGTTTATATATTGTGGAAGCAGCAGTCAGTTATTTTGTGGGGTGAGGGAATGCTTCTGGGCATGATGTCTCAACACATGGCTCTTACAATCCTTCCAACCCCTCTTCTGCAAAATTCCCTGAGGCATGGTGGGTGAATTTTAAGTCTACTTCACTAATGAACTCTTAGGAGCCTCTGGATCTGTGCTTTGGTAGATGTTGCGTATCCTCAGGGTCCGTCTCCTGCACCCTGGTGCTGATCATCAGGTTCAGCATGGAAGCAGCGCTCTTGTTCGTCTCCCCAGTTCCTCTGTGGTTTCAGCTGTGGCTTGGCTGAAGTGTGAGTGGGAGTGTATCTGCTCTGGTCTGGCTACCTTTCCATGTGAGCCCTCCAGAGAAAGGGAACCAAAAATTGGGGACGCAGTAGCCCTTCAATCAGAAAGGAGGAGCAAGTTGGCCTGCTTCAGCAGCAAGCTCTCAGGGTCAGGCATCCCCAAAACAGCCACAGGGGAACCTACCAGCTTTTCTTTTTTATATCTTGTTTTGAGGTGAAAAAATTTTAAATCTTAATACAATCAATTTCTAGACTGTTTGGATTCTTTCATTCTTTACTCCTGTATTTTTTCAAAAAACATAAAAGCTTTATAGTTCTCATAAAGGATCTTTTATTTTCAGTAAAATTATCTGTGTATCTGATGTTAGCTAAGATACTAATTTCATTTCTCCATGTGGATAAAACACCCTTTTATTGGCTTGTAAGGTCACCTTATATATCCCTTTTATCAACACCACCCTAAAATTACACTACTTCAAATATTAATAAACAAAATATTGATACCTATAAGGACTATGCACTACCTTCTCCTTGGCAAGCCAGGTGGACTCCATTCCCCTTGAGGAACTCTACAAGTGAAGTCTTCTATTTCCAGAATAGAAATGAATTCCCTAAGGATTGAAATACATGTTTTTGTTCTCTGACAGTCTCTTGCCACGTATCTTTAGTTAACCGCACACTCATGGCAGTCCTTCTGTCTTGATGCTTGAATGCTAGATTATAGGCATAGGTCAGCATGCTCATACCTAGCATTGTTGTAATCTGCATCTTAAATGCCCCCCAAAATCCCAAATGCTAAAGGTTTGGTCACAAGCCTTGGCACTATTGGGAAGTGTTGTGATCTGGTGGAAGGAAGCTACATCATTGGAGATGTGTCCTTGAAGGGGATGGTGGGAGTCCAGACTTCTTTTGTGACTACTTTTTGGGGACCCGAACAAACATCTGTTTCATTCATTTAATTCTCCTTGCTTCTATGCTCTTTTAGTCTTTATAATCTGAATTTTGTTGTCGTATTTCTCTTAGCTTGTAAATAATAGACATTTGTTCACAAGTTTCCACAACCTCCTTCACAGAATACACACGAAACTGTTTTACAGGGTATCAGTTTCAGGATGGAAAAATAAATAACCTTTTATATTTACTGCCAAATCTTGACTGATTTGCACTTATTCCATAGATTATAAAACTACTTGCATATGCATGAATGCCACTCTTCAATTAATACTATCAACTTTGAAATGGAGATTAGAAGTTTCTGAAAAGATTCCGGAAACCACCACATATGGAATGCTGAGTGGATATAAGCCTCCACATTTAATTTGATACTTAAAACAATCTTCTGTGGCAACAGTTATTACTCTCCTTTTCTAGATAAGCAAAGTGAGGCGTAGGGAAGCTAAGGGACTGCCCAAAGCACACAGAAGGCTGAGATAATAATCTCAAGATTATCTGACACCACATCCCATCTGAACTTCTATCAGCAACTACTCCACATTAGCAGAATTATGTTAAGAAAATGAATTTAGAATAATTTCACGATTCACTGTATGTAGAAAAATGTATCATAGAAGTAATAGAAATTGACACTGGGGGTATGATGCTTGTGACCCATGTTTGACATTGAGGTCCATGGGAACTTGTGGAGTGAACAAAATATGTTTTGCATTATGAAGTGGACATGAGTTTTTGAGGGCTAGAGGTGAAATATAAATATTAATATGAAATTTGGACATCAGGTTGACAAGGGGAATCATGATGTCTAATCTTTGTTCTCAACTTGACTGGATTTATAATCACTTGGGAGACTGGCACAGCCTCCTTGTCACTTTGTACTAAACACATGGAATACATCTCATGGGCTTTGGGTCTAGACGGAATTCAGTGGGCTAAAAGCTAAACTGTGGCTTATGGCTGAATATGCTAGCATGGAGTCAAATCTTAAGGACTCGTGTAATTTGGTCAGTTTAAAGTTTCTATGCTAACAAGGGCTGGTGAAGTGGACTTCAGATGAAGAAGGGTCATGTCCTGCAGCTTTACTACTCAAGTGCCTGGAGGACCCCACTGTCACTATCAACACACTATCTCAGAACCCACTTTGGTTATTTCACTGGGTGAGCAAGTTATGCCCAGATCATCTTGGGTCATGTGCCTTGGTATTTTTGTGCCTTAGTCCATTTGGTTGTTAAGTCATAAAGGTAAGTATTTACTTTCTACATTTCTTTTTAAAACTCTTGATAGGTGGAAATGTACGTGATAGACACCTCCCAGGAGAGCCTCATGGATCTACAATCACAATTAGGATGTTTCAAAATGTTTTTGCTCAGCCTTCCTTAGACTCAACATGTCATATAAAGCACAAGCATCTTGGATTTGGCAATATTCTTTTGATGTACAAAATACCGTTAGTAAAAAATTATAAGACTTGGTTAAAATTAGCTGCATTAAAACATAAGCATGAAATTTTTAAAAAGGGGCTGGAGAGAAGACTCAGCACTTAAAGCACTTGTCTGCAAAGCCTAACAACCTGGGTTTGATTCCCCAGTACCCAAGCAAAGCCAGATGCACAGTGACATATATCTGGAGTTCATTTGTAGTGGCTGGAGGCCCTGGAGTGCCCATTCTCTCTCTCTTTCTCTTTCTCCCTCTCCCTCCCTCAATCTCTTTCTGTATCTGTGCATGTGTGTTTCTCTTTTCTCTGTCTCTCTCTGCTTACAAATTAATAAAACATGAGTATGTCAGAATGACAGGAACATGGGCCAAAGAATGATCTTTAATCTTTAACTCCTGACATGGTGGCCATACTTTGTAAACTCTCTTATTTCATAATCAGGACTTTATTCCATTCCAATTGTTATCCATTCAGTACTTTTTCCTTCCCAGCCTTTCTTCATTCATCTTATCAGTTCTCCTGACCTAACAACTCCTGCCTAATTCCTTAACTATTGGTCTTTTCCAGATTCCTTGTCTTCTCTTTGTTTTCCATAAGACTTATTCTCCTTAAGCAATATCATCCTCACTCAAAATTAAATATCAACGTATATACCAATCACTTTAATATTTTAACTTTTCATTGACATTTTTCATACATGTACATAATGTATTTGATTATAATCTCCTCCCATTACCTTCTTTTATCTACCACTCTGGTCTCCTTTTCACTGAATCCCTTCTTTCTGATAGATGCCTCCTCTACTTTGATGACTTTTAGCTTTCCTCCATCATTCATGATGGAATATTAAGGGGCTCCATGTTGTGCAGTTGATGACAGCAGCAATGAGGCCAGGACTGTAAGTTACTTCATTTCTGAGAGACAGCCCTCACAGTGGCCCTTCCCACCTTCTGGCTCTTACATTCTTCCTGCTACCGCTTCTGCAATGTCCCCAAATCCTTGGGCCAATGACTTTGATTGATAAAAATTATTTCTTTTTAGTTTTTTAAAGATTTTTTTCAAGAAAGCATTTCACACTAACACAGGCTGATCTGCAGCTCACTGTTAGCCCCAGGTTGGACTTGAAGTCATAGCAATCCTCCAACATCAGCTCCTGAGTGCTGGGAATAAAGGCCACCATGTCCTTTATTTTTACTAATATGCATTAAGTATAAATTATATATAAGTATATATTAACAGGATTCAGCATGATGTTTCTACATGTACACTGGCCAAATACATTTTCCCCTTTATGCATGCTACAATGCCACCACCATTTCTAACCTCAACTAATTATCTAATTAATCTATATTTTATATTTTTTGCTTCTGAGTTTTGCCTACCTTTATTGTCTTAGATGAGTGCACATGCTACCCTGTCTTTCTGTGTGTTTCTCAATTCACTCAGTATAATGAACTCAACTCCATCCACTTGGTTGAGGTGACAAACTTTCATTCTTCTTTATGGATGAATAATATCCTATTGTTATAACTTGAATATTTTGATTTTAAAATGCATCTTTACTTCATTAAAAACCTACAGGAGGGCCAGGCATGGTGGCACACGCCTTTAATCCCAGCACTTGGGAGGCAGAGGTAGGTAGATCGCCATGAGTTCAAGGCCACCCTGAGACCACATAGTAAGTTTCAGGTCAGTTTAGACTGGAGTGAGACCCTACCTCAAAAAAAGAAAAAAAAATATTTACAAATAGGTGCTAAAAGTGTTTAAAGAGACTGTTGGATGATCTTAAGTGGGGCCTTGAGTTTTGTCCTGGGTAAACCTGTGATAATCTGACTGTCTTTGCTTCCCATCTACCCCCTGATTTATTCAACCCCAAACTCCCATGAGATTATGTACCACACAATTTTTATTGGAAAACTGATATTTACAGCAATATTATAAATATCTGGCACTTAAACTATAAATATTTGACCCCTGTTGTGTCCAAAATTCTTCTCTCACCCATAAATATGGCTCTCAGTTTTGCATAAATAAGAAAAAAATACCTCAGAAATCCAGGGCCCTCCAGTCAAGGGAAAGACATTTGTCTATATTCATGTTTTTTATGCAGTACCAAGAGAAAGAACATCTGTGTTTCTGCCTTGGCTTGTGAGTAATTTCAGCCTCTTCCAGATGGTGTGCTCTGGTCTTCACTGAGCTTATGTCAAGACAACACAGTCCACATGGAGCTAGAGTTCCTCAACACACATCCACTCCAGTGGAAGTTCACTCCTCATTCTATCGCTTCTATCTCCAAGGAGTACTGTTTGTTCATGTCGGAAGCCTATAACATTTGATACATTCTTTTTCCCATAACTATTTCCTCACCCCTAACTTCTAAATGGGGACTAAATCTCACATTATTCTTATCAAAAATGTCTAATATGTTTCCTCCTATCTGTCCTTTCATCAACCTAATCTATAGTCAGACTCTTGGTATCTTTCATTTCCATTTTAAACTTGTCAAGTCCATTCTTCATACCAAGACCACAATAATTCTATTAGGGCTCAAATATTACAACTTTTCACACTCAGAGACCAGAAGTGACACCCTGTTGCAGACACAGGCACACCTACCATCACTTATCAAGGCCACACAGATCTTTTTTGAAGTTTCCTAACTGTATGTTAGGAGCTCAAACTTCCATGACCTTTCTTCCCTTTACCCAAACTAGCATTTCCCCAATGACATCATGTAGACAATTCATTCTCAGTAAATGTTCTGAAGACACTAATGATGCAAACACAGCTGAAAGTTTGGTAGAAATGTCTCTTTCCTTCGGTCCTGCCCCATACACATTCGGCATAGCTGAGAAGTTAAAGAAAGGAAATTGTAGATGAAGTGTATGGAACCCCTGAAGTAATGGATGCCCAAATCTGCCACTAGAACTTTTAGTTATGGAAGACAAAGAACTCCTGTTAAAAATATGTTAATATGGGCTGGAGAGATGGATTAGCGGTTAAGCACTTGCCTGTGAAGCCTGAGGACCCTGGTTTGAGGCTCGATTCCCCAGGTCCCACGTTAGCCAGATGCACAAGGAGGTGTACGCATCTGGAGTTCAATTGCAGTGGCTGGAGGCCTTGGCACGCCCATTCTCTCTCTCTCTCTCTCTCTCTTTCTCTCTCTCTCTCTCTCTCTCTCTCTCTCTCTCTCTCTCTCTTTCTGCCTCTTTCTGTCTCTGTTGCTTTCAAATAAATAAATAAATAAAACTATTTTAAAAATTTTAATCACAACTCCCATATATATACATAATATACTATGTTGATAATTCCTTCCCACTACCACCCTCTTTTATCCCCCTTCCACTGAATCCCTTCTTCTGTCTAAGTATTCTCTGGTCTATTTTGATATCATCATTTCTCCCTCCTACTATGCAGGTCTTAATATTTATTTATTTGAAAGAGAGAGAGAAAGAGGAAGAGAACAGGAGAGAGATGGAGAGAGAGAGAGAGCAAAAAAAAAAAAAAGTGGGCATGCCAGGGCCTCCAGCCCCTGCAGAAGAACTCCAGACACATGTGTCAGCTTGTACATCTGGCATACATGGGTCCTGGGGAATCAAACCTGGGTTCTTTGTCTTTGCAGGCAAGTGCCTTAACTGCTAAACCATCTCTCCAGCCCTCATGCAGGTCTTATACAAGTTGATACATACTGTGAGGTTATGAATGCCAAGACTACTTTGTGTCTAGAAGACAGTATTGCAAGCAAAAGATCCCTTTTATGCTTAAGATATTTAAGAGTATATTTCTGTTATTTGTAGTATGAGTTCTAATGTTGCAAGCTTTCATTAAGATAATTTGTTGGGAGTAGAAATAATAAATTTATTATTAGCAAAAGATATCTAAGACAATAAAAATTAGTCAAGACTCATGACTCTTGCACTTAGTGGCATCACTCAATTATAACATATTACCACCAAGAATAAAGTGAGTATAACTTAGGATAGTATCTTGAAGGGCAAACCTTATCAAGAGACTTCTGCTAATGTGGTTCACTTCTTAATTTTTAAGGGAAGCAAATGATAAGATGTCCCAAATGAAACTGGGAGATGTCAGCAGAGTTAATTGAGAGCTCAGGAGTTGGTCTTGTCTTTCTATACATGAGAGTCTAGTTTAAATCACAGAGGTAAGCAAAGAGAAGACAGATCTTAACTGCTGGGCCTCTTCCTGTGAGGACTATCCAAGGGAATCCCGTGGTTGCTGTTCTCGCTACACAAAGCACAGTGCTTCTCGCTGAGCTGGGAGACCATCCATCTTTTCACCAACTCACAAGACAGGAGCCATTTATAGTAGTGCTTCCACTGGTTAAGGGCCAAGTGCTGGGTCCAATGCAAACATGCTTCCCTGAGCATCTCAATGCCATAGGAGTGGCTTAATTAGGAGGGACTGAACAAAGGCTGGTCATTGGTTTGAGACTGTATTGCATTCCTCTTGATGTAACTGTGACTCCCAGTGGTTCCTTTCTGTGTAGCTTTTAGTTGTTAGGGGGGTTCTCAGGTCACTTGCCAAGATGGAGGATTCTGTAAACTAGATAATGCAGATCATGGCAACTGTATATGTGACAGCACTTAGCTCCAAGGAATCCCAGCTTTGGAAGGGTGTAAAGGTGGAGGCCAGAGCCCATGACACACGGGCTGAACTACATGGACCCGTGCAGTGCTGCCCAGCCTGCTCTGGCCACTAGTAGCATTCTCAGCCGGCCAGCCCCCTTATTGGACTTCTTTGGGCATTCCAGGTGCCTGTGAATTGAGGGATGCCTTCTCCTGTAGAGAGGAGCTAATGGGAAAAGTCATCTGAGAAAACTCCCATAGCCCTTCAGCTTTGTTACTGGACTGTTCCTCAGTTAACCAGGGACAGCTCTGTTCTAGGCCTCTTCTGAAAACTCGTTCAATATGAGGAGCATAGAGAAATCATGTGGGAAAGGAAAGACTATGTGGAGATAATTTTCAAAGAATGCTAAACTTCAGCAATTGCTAGGGAGCTCTAGGCATTCAGAGAACCCTACCATGTGCAGACAGCAGGCGGTTTCTATCTGCAGCCACACCTTTGCTTATTCTAAGTCCTTGTCTATGAAAAGCAGGGTTACCTCATTTTACCTAGCGGTCTTTTATTCCTCCAGACTGATCTGAGATTTCATACCTGGACCTCTGGGTTGATCTCTCAGTGTTTCTTCATTGGTCCTACAAACTAATAGATGCACAAATTTACTATAAAAAGAGTCACTTGTCAAAGATGGAGCCTTCTTCACTAGTAGTTACAGAACCAGTCATGGTAGCACACTCCTATAATTCTAGCACTTGGGAAACAAAGCAGAAGGATCAAGAGTTCAAGGCCAGTTTCAGCCACATAGAGTTTGAGACCTTCCTGAGCTACATGAGACCCTGTCTCAAACAAATAAAGGGGTAAATCTGCATTATAGTTTGAGGTCTCTCATGTATTTTGTAGAAAGCCTTCTGGAAAAACCTTACCAAGAAACCGTGGGCATCTCTCTCAATAATATCTTGTTATTTCTCTAAGTCCATGCCCTTTTAAAGGTCTCAGTTACTTATCTTCTCAACTATAAATACATGTTATATGTGGAGTATGAAATGTACCAATACGGGATCATACATAACACTTGGTTTCCAGCTGGTCAAGCTGTTTTTGGGAGTTGTGACACTTTTTAAGAGGTGATGCCCAGATGGAGAAACCAGGCACAGAGCAGGCATGGGGTTACAGCAGATTCCTCTGCTTCCTCACTGCTAATATTATGTAACCAGCCACCACACACTCCCACCACCATGGTTGCCACAGCGACTTCCATGCCATGAAATTATGAACTTAATTAAATGTCCTTTAAGTCACTTTTGTCAGGTATCTTGTCATAGCAATGAAAAAAGAAACTAACTCAGTGTTTCACATAGACTAAGTTTTCAAAAATATTTGTTGATTATAAGTGAAATATAAAACCTAATAATTATCCAGTCTTTTATGGGAATAGTCTTTATCACTTTTTAAAGTCAAAACACCTCCCTTTAAAGACTCAGTCTAACTTACAATATACAAAAGTACAACTGCTTGCAGAGAACCCATTTCTTGTGCAATTACTTCATTAATATTCATTAGAACCATATAATATATATATATATATATATATATATATATATATATATATATATATATACTATTATCTCTTTTTGAGGCTAGTTCTTGAGGCTTAGACAGGTTAAGTTACTTGCCAACATAACATGGCTATTAAGCCATTTATATTAATCCCAAAGGCTATACTCTTAAGCAATAAATACGTTTATCACAATAAAAATTTCGTAAAGCAACCCAATGCAGATGACTATAGAGTTCAGTGGTACAGGATGTGTTTAACAAGCAAAATACCTTGGGTTCAACCCTGATTTAAAAAAAAGAAAGAAAAGAATGCAAAAGTATGGTTGGATGGTGTGAACTTTGTATGAAACAGTACTTTCTTTGAAACCATGAAGATAACAACCCAACAGCCTGGCCCACCACTCAAGACGCGCTCAAGTCGTGGACAGCTGTTGGTGTCTGCTTACTGGGAAATGGCATAGTGTGCTCTGTTTAAGTAGTCAGTCACCAAGAGCAAGGGAACTTGAAAGAAACTCTTGGGCTTTTACTCCATGCCTGTTTTTCTGGTTTCTGCAAAAATAATAGCCAGAAAACAAATATTGGTAAATGAAAACAGGCACTGCTCCCAGGACTGAGAAATTCTGTTTACAGGTAAAACGAGAAAGAGATGAGAGAAGCCATGTTTTATGATTGTGTATATATGAAGAGGCGTGTGGCCATGTGCTTTCACACTCATTCCACTCACGTTTTCTTTTCCTCAAGCCTCAGCTCTAGTGTCTCTGAGAACTCGTGCTCTGAAAACGCTCTCTGCCCAAGCTGAGCTTCTCCTTTTCCCTTGTGAGACAACCTAAATGACAGTCACGGAAATCAAACAACGTCGCACCACTGGGAAGCAACCCAGGCTTATCATTCCCATCGGTGCTTCCAGGAACGCAATATGTCCTTTCAGCAGTAACTGTTCTTAGGTTTTCTTCCCCGGAACGATTTCTGTTCCGCTTCCCACACCTCTCGTCCTTGTCACTCTTCGAGTGATGACTCCGCTTATCATGCATGTCATCTTGTCCGTGATCTTTTCTAGATTTTTAAAATTAGAATGCATAGTATTAGTTTCCTTGTGGCTTTTCAAATGAGATTTGTTTTTCTCCCTACATTCTTCTCTCCTATCCCCTTGTCCTAAAGCTGGCTTTGCCTCCAGAAGAAGGGTTCCTAAGCAGCTAGACTTCATAAGTATTTGTGGATAAAATGAAAAAAATGTATGAATTAATTAATATTGTTTAAGAGGCTGATGGGTTTTCCTGTGGTTTTAGTCTTTCAACAGCCACTCAGGGAAAGGGAGATGGAGAGGCAGTGGGTGAGCTGTGTGGGGTGTGACCAGCTTTCTAAACTTGGCACCATGTCACTATTTTGTTGCCATGGAAATCATAGGTATGACCACACCAGCCAAAGACTAATGTCAATATTTCCCTCTAATATTCTGGTTGGGTTTCTCCCCTAATCTCAAAAAAATCATGTATTTCTTCCTTCCATTCTGGCATCCTTTAGTTGGAGCACTTTTACAGGACACAGATCTGTGTGCTTAACGAGGCCTTGCATTAGCAGATACAAAAGAATCCTAGAACTCATTTTCTTTGTGAAAGTTGTTCACTTCCTCCTCCCTTCTTTTGTACATACAACAGTGTTTCTTGGCTTGTGAATATGTCTTTCGAAAGTTAAAACAAGCTCTGGGGAAGTTTTTCCTTTGAACTTTAGCCAGTGACAACTGGAGACAAGGAACTTGAATTCTTTTCCTTAAGGCTCACTGTTTCCCTTCTTAAGTCCACTTCATGCTCAATCTAGTTCAAACTCCCTTATACTTCCTCTAAAGGAGTTATCATTAAGGCCCAAGAGAGATTCATTAAGTTGCAGGCCTACTGTGAAAATAATTTTTTAAAATTTTATTGACAATTTTCATATATATAGACAATAGACCATGATCATAATCCCCTTCCAACACTCTTCTTTTTATCCCTCCCCAGTCCCCCTTCCACTGAATCCCTTTTGCTCTCCAAGTAGTCTCTTGAGGATACTTCTCAACATTGAAAACGTCAACAAGGCTCTAGCTTTGTTTCCCGCTTCACACTGATCCTGTCTTTGTTTCAGTGCAGCGTTGATGTGCCCCATGACTGCTTCCTCACTGACAAGCTATTGTCAGTAGAAATGCCCATGATAAGATGTTACTAGGAAAAATAAGTTAATAAATTTTGTGTATGTCTCTGTATGTGGTGTGAGTATATGGGTACATGTATGCTCATATGTTTGTGGGCATGTGTCTGCACATATATGTGGAGGCTAGAGGTTAACAGCAAGCATATTCAATTTCCCTATCTCTGGGTTTTACAAGAATGTTGGACCCCACACCACTATTTGGAAAAAGATTAAAAAATGTAAAGCATGTGGGCTGGAGAGATGGCTTAGCAGTTAAGTGCTCACTTGTGAAGCCTAAGGACCCGGATTCAAGGCTCAATCCCCCAGGACCCAAGTAAGCCAGATGCACAAGGTGGCACATGCATCTGGTGTTCATTTGCAGTGGCTGGTGGCCCTGATGCGCCCATTTTCTCTCTCTCTCTCTCTCTCTCTCTGTCCCTTCCTCTTTTTCTGTCTGCCTGTCACTCTTAAATAAATAAATAAATAAACAAAAATTTTAAAAAATGGAAAGCATGGTTTTTACTATATACAAATCACTTAGTATCATCAGTCAGCTATTGTGATGGGAACCACAAACAAAAGGTCAGCAATTCCAACCCCGCTTGGTGGCACATGCCTTTAATCCCAGAGCTCCCAGGTTGAGGTAGGAAGTTCACCACGAGTTAGAGGCCATTCTGGGCTGCAGAGTGAGTTTCAGGTCAGCTTGGGATAGAGACAGACTCTGCACCTATGCCCCCCCCCAAAAAAAAACAACAATCAGCATCAGTTCAGCAGTTACACAGTAACAGAGCCATAGTTAAAAGTGTCACTGGGAAGTAAATCTACAAATAGATCTGACAGTATACATCAGGAGCAAGTGACTCCATAAGTGCCTTACAATAACCCTAGAGGCACAATGGAATCAGAGAATCTCTGAACAGCAGGGAATTCCAACGACCTGGACATATGTCAGAAACAGTTGCCAGGTAGGGTCCCTGTGAGGCTTCTTCGGAGAGTATTACATTTGACTCCTTTAAGGATAGTATTTTCTAGTTTACTTTTCAACTTTCTTACTAGCAAATTTAGAAGATGATTCTCTACTAGGTAAGAGGACTTTGAACATAATTTCTGTGGAATTCTCAAACTTTTTGTAAGAGGGAGAGAGAGAGGCATGATGCCCTGAGATGCTGCGTCCAGTCCCAGTGCAGTGCCCCGTCATGATGCAGTCTAGTGACCTCTGCTGGAAGGACGCGAAATGACTTGACAGGGTGCTATCACTCGTGAAAGGTACTGAGCATGTCCTGGCTAAGCAGTTCGGTCATCACGGATGATGAAGCAAGCGATAATCAAATAATGGTAAGAAAAGGACCACGAGAGAACGCACAGAGAATGGAGTTCGCGGGGTGGGGGGAGCAGAAAGGAGTGTGATCATGTGGGAAATTCGTGATGACTGAACCCAGAAAACCCAACGTAAACGAGGTTTTAGTGGTGAGACATAAGGCTGAAGAGAGAATACTACCTACACTGTGCTTCCAGGAGGTGTAGGTGTTCATAAACACCAACTATCGATTCTCTGTAAGTCCCTGCGAGCTGGAGTATCACTAGCCCCTGTTTCTATGAGGAAGGTGAGAGACAGGAGCGTTAGACACTTAGCAAGTTGTCCGAGCTGGGTGGTAGATGTCCAGTCCACCTTAAAGTACTGTGGCATACACGTGAGATGAGCTACATGGAAGAAAGGGTTACTTGGCTTATGGTTCCAGAAGTTCCAGCCCATGGCCTTGGACCTGGGGCAAGGCAGCCACTAGGAAGGATGGTGAAAAACAAATGGGGCTTAAAGAAAAAGCTACCAGGGCTAGAGAGGTGGATCAGCCATTAAGGTGCTTGTCTGAGAAGCCTAACAATCTGGGTTTGGTTCCCCAGTACCCACATAAACCAGATGTACAAAGTGGCACATGCTTCTGGAGTTCAGTTGTAATGGCTAGAGGCCCTGGTGTGCCCATTTTACAGCCTCTCTCTCCCTCCTCTCTCTCTGCCCTTGCAAATAAATAAAGTATTTTTTAAAGTCTATTTTTTTTTAAAGAAAAGGCCAACAGACACCCTCAAGGAAGAGAATGGGAAAGATAGAATGCCCCTTTATTTTCTATTTTGTAACTGATAGACTGCTTGTAATTTCTCATCTTCTTAGCAAATGAGTGTCATCAGATGTAGAGAGTTACAGGACACACGGGGTTTAAAGGAAGAACTTTAGAACCATCACAAACCTACGGCCGTACAGTAAACATCACAAGATATTGCACAGTGGGAGCTTATGACGCCAAAGCCTGACACAATGTGCATTTGCAATGAGTCATGAAGGAAGAGGGGGGGCAGGTCAGGATGACGTCACTGAGTCCACACTTCTCTCTTGCCTACACAAAGGTCTGAGGTTCCATTCCAATCATAAAATTAATAAAATAAAATAGGTGGATGTCTGGTGGGCCAGGGCTAGCACTAAGTATTTCCCATTTCCTCTCCTGCTTTTCTGAGCAACTGCCTCAAAAAATGTATTAAGCCTGAATATGTCCACCTGAGCCAGAGTTACCTGTCCTGTGAACAGAACAACCACAGGCTTGGTTGGCAAATTTAAGCATAATTAAATATAATGACCAGAAAAAGACAGGGACCTGCAATTGGAGATAAAGAGGAGTAGGGTTATTTTCTCATTGGCATAAATGTATCTGAGCTATTTTTTTAAGATAAAATAAATTTTGGTTCCTGAGTAAAAGCAAGTGGTCAGTTGATCAATCATTAAGATTCACACTAGACAGCACACCAAATTCTCAGCTAAGTCACACACAAAGAAAGCTTTACCTTGCGTCAATCTAATGGTTCTGAAAGGAATGAGACAGTGACAGCTTGCAATTCCTATTTGGAAGTAGCATTTCTGATATCATCTTGTGCTTGGGAGATCAAAGACTATGCAAATTGCCTGATCTCCCAAATGACATGTTCCTTGGCTATCTGAAGGAACAGGTGTCATTCTCCATGACTTTGCTCTGTTTCAACTGTGACTTGCAAAAAACAAACAAACAAACAAAAAACCCTGTGAAGCTTCTCTACTGCTGGCCCACTGAGGATGCCCTTAAAGAAAAGCAGGAAGCATAAACATAGGGAATGACTAGTCCATGCAACTTGAAGGTAGAGCAAGGAGCGCCAGCCTCAGTCGTGAGCAGCCTGCAGGCCTCGCGTCGCCTGATGGACTTTCACACTTGTGACGTTGCTCATGGCTTCCTCATGGTTATTCGGCTAAAACATGTGTGCACATCTTCCTACTAAGTTGTTTTTCAATTTCTTCCTATAAATTAAAAAAACAAGGCAAAAATTAGGCGTTCTCCAGTCCTGGAAATGATATTGCTCTTCAAGATCCAAGTGTAAAATCAGTGAGAAAAATACCTCCGAGAAACAAGTAGCTTCTCAGTTACCAAAATCTGACAGTAACTTGACTGATAACAGATCAACATCATAAGAGTAAAAACAAAACAAAACAAACAAACAAACAAAAAAAAAAACCATTATCAGAGGGGATGCAGCAACGTTCTTCTCCATAACACTGCACTGGCTCATGGGCATCTCAGGGGTGATTAGCCACATTGCATGAGGAGTCACTCACAGACACCTACCCAAAGAAGAAAAATGACCATAATGTTATGAACTAGCATACAGAAGAGTTACTGCCAACACCCTACCCTCCATTATTTATCGAGAAGCCAGCAATTGTAAGTTCAAGTGGTTTGAAATAAAACAAAGATATCAAATCAGTATTCAATCTTCACAATCTAGAAATATGACTGAGGGCTGGAGAGATGGCTAAGTGGTTAAAAGCATCGCTTGCACACCCTGATGGCCTGGGTTTGATTCCCTAATACCCAAGGAAAGCCCAATTCACAAAGTGGCACATGTATCTGGAGTTCATCTGCAGCAGCAAGAGACCCCAGTGCACCCATTCATTACCTCTCTTTCTGCTTGCAAATAAATTTTAAAAATTAAAGAAAATGTGACAAAGATGATTTCAAAGCTATCATGTGTGAATACATGTGTATAAATATGTATACATATATCCTTTGTATATACACACACACATTTTTTCCCTAATAAATGGGAAGGTGTAGGTAAAAGATCCCAGATTTGCCTTGTCCTATTAATTTAGCTTTTAACTAGTTGTTTCTTCTAAATCTGTTTCTTCACTGTCAACAGGAAGGTACTTGCTACTTTATAAGTTACTCTCCAGATAAAAATGAGGCACTAGAGGTAGGAGGCTTATCACTGGGCTTTGCAACAGGATATACCTAAGATAGAGTAGGTATTATTCCAATTGTGAAGTGTGTAGTTGTTCGTCAAGGTAGCTGGCACGTAGCACACAGCATGAGCAAGTGATGGAATGTCATGAGTGGAAGAAAACATGGGGCAAAGTCTCTCAAGTGGAATCCCCCTGGCCATGGATGTGTGTTTAATAAGTTACCTCTTTCACATGTGCAGAGTTGCTGGGCCTGTGGGCAGCAGACAAATTGCCAGGCATGCAGGGGAATATGCAACAACAAACACGTTTTCTTACGGGCTTGGGGTGAGCTACACCTTACCTTGCAAATAATTTCACTTCCTCCACGAGACCACTGTCAGAAAACCCAGCTAAGTCTATCCAGCAGGCAGCAAGGGATTTTCATTGACATTGACACTCAGCTTTCACAGTCTCCAACCAGATGTAAGTATCAATACCATTTATCTGAAAGAGTTTATTGAAAATTTCCCTGCTTATCTAACCTGGTTTTGCTTCCTATTCTGATAGTACATTAAAAAGCAAAATTCTTCATAGGCATTTTTAAAAAAATATTTTTTTTTTTTTTGAGAGAGAGAGGAGGGAGAATGGGCACACCAGGGCCTTCACTGCAAACTAACTCCAGAAACATGCACCACCTTGTGCATCTGGCTTACATGGGTCTTGAGGAATCAAACCTGGGTCCTTTGGCTTTGTAGGCAAGCATTTATCTACTATGCAATCTCTACAGCCCTATAGGCATTTTTTTTCAAAGAAAAATTTGTAGAAGGATTTAAAATCCCTGCAAATGAGACAGATCCAAAAACCAAGGAAAGCAACATGAACACCTAAATAAAAACTTCATAAAACTGAGACATCAAGGTCAGGGGTTCATGAAGATCACATCAATAGAAGGACAAACCTCAATCTCACCCACTCTTCCTCCGCCTTCCCTCGTGGGCTTAGGGCTCCCTGCGCCTTGACGGACTGTGCAGGGCAGCATTAAACTGGCTGTGAGCAGAAGGGAAGTCATCACTTCTCAGATGAGTCAGGCGCAGGCCGTGACCATACCCCTTCCCTATGCACGCCTGGCCCCAGCTCAGGGCGCTGATGAAATGCTGCTTTCTGCTGCGCAGTTAGCACCCGGCCAGCTGCCTAGACAACTCTGCATTGTAGTTCTCTCAGCGCGTCCAGCCAATGAGAGCGAAACCCAAGGCAGGTCCTTGTGTATTAAGTCCAGTCTTTACAGTCTTGCCCATTGCTGCTTGGAGTCTGGGTTTTCTGTGGTGGTAGCAAGCATGACTAAAGCAAGGCCCTAAAATACACTTGGTTTCTCGTATTGTCACTTCTCACATTGTCACGCTCATAGGAATGGCGTGCCATGCCCCTCATTCCTGAACCAGATGTAGAAGATGCATCAACACAGCAGAATCACCCCAATCACCCTGTTGACAATCATCCTGGATGAACTGACAGCTTGATGAACTGCCACCAAAGACTCCAGCTAAGATCAGTTGAACCTGGCTCAAAGTAGTCCATGGCTACTGAGCAAAGTGAAATCTTACTGCCTTACTATAGACACACAGCCAAGGTTGCTTGTTACTCAGCATGACCACATTGGTACCAAATGATAAACTCCCCAAATGAACCACTTGCCCTCCAATCTTTAGCTGGAGAAAACTAAATCAGGATAATTTATATTTTGCTGTATGATATGTAACCAGTAGGCAAAAACTGAAAGCTTATTCTGTTTTTTAAAAGATTTTATATTTATTTATTTATTAGAGACAGAGAGAGAGGGAGAGAAAGAGACTAAGAGAGTGAGAATGGGCATGTCAGGGCCTCTAGCCACGGCAAATAAACTCCAGTTGCATGTGCCACCACCTGCATCTGGCTTACTTGGGTCCTTGGGCTTTGCAGGCATGCACCTTAACCATTAAGCCATCTCTCCAGCCTTATTCTCAGTTTTTAGGAACCATGGGCTGAGGAACTAGAACTTGTCATTTTCTGTGATACCAAAGATGAAAGCAGTTGTGACTCAACACAAAACTTTCTGTTGGATGATCTGAGTCCACTTGCGTTCAGAGGAGAGGTGTAACATATTCCTGACCAGGAAAGCATCTTGACACTGGCTCTCTGTGCTCTTTCCCAGGCTGGCCTGAATGATTGAGCTTAGAGGAAAAACAGATGTCCTTTCATTTCCCATTTAAGGAAATTCTGGATTTAGTAGCATATCCTTAAGGGAGCTCTTCATCTGGTCATACTGATCAACCATGCCGAATGGACAGACTGGCATGAAGGCACATCTGGATAAGGTAAATTGAGAATAAACCACGAGGAGGGGGATGTTCTAACAAAGACATATGCTTCCCACAGTGTGGGGACACCTGAAGTCCATGCTGAAGAGCCCAGCTGAGCCTGGAAGGAGAAAAGTAAAACGGGCCAAGGAAAGTGCTGTTCAGCCCTTCTCGTCATCACCATGGCGACATCTGTCTCAAGGATGTGCGCATGGAGCTGGAGCTGGGCACCATTAGGAGAGATAGAGAACTGTGAACTTGACTCACCCTCGGCTTGGTGCCAGGCACGTAAAAGGTACTTTACATATATTTGAGCATGTGAGCAAGTTCATTATGACTTCTTGGATCCAAGCAGGTTTTCCAGGGAAAAAATAAAACATCATTCAAAATACTGTTAATCTGATTAGCAGTAGAAGTCTGTGTCAGCTCGTCACTTAACCAGCAGCAATGGCTTCACCTCTCTGTGACTCAACGTCCTCTTCTAAAAACTGGAGATAATAATATTACCTCATAAAGTTGTCACTAGATAAAAGGCAATTAAAGTATGTCAGATGTTTCACATAGCACCTGGCGATTGTTAAGTGTTTTATTAGTTTTACCTCATAGAAGCTATAATTGGGCTAGTAGGAAAGTAGCAAGAAAACTTACATGGTCCGCAACAGATTATAAAACTCAGCGAAAAGGTGAGTGAGTTTTCAAGAGCACATTGGCAATAGTGTCACTGAAATTTTCTCATGTGGATGTGAATCATAAGTCTTTATTGTCAGTCTATTACCCATGCTATAAAATATTTTATGGGAACTCATTTCCAGAAATAAAGCAAATAGCTAAAAACTATTAAGGGACCTGGATCCCTTGAAAAAATAGCAAACTATTAGGATTATTTAAAATATCTGAGTTGAGTTGCAACGTTAGTCTAGTATTTCTGTTTAAATATTTATTTATTTTCACACGCACATACACACGTGTGTGTGTGCGTGTGCGCCAAGGTCTCTTGCTACTGTAAATGGAATACCAGATGCTTGTGTTCCTTTTGCTTCACGTGGGTGGCTGGGGAATTAAACCTGGGCTGGCAGGCTTTGTCAGGAAGCACTTTTCACTATGGCCCTTGGATTCTCCATTTTTCTCCTAGAATGCTCTGAGACCTACTCTTCTATGTTCATGGGGGAGACTTGGGCATGTCCTCCGTCTCTTCTGCTCCAGAGCGTCCAGTCTCTGCGCCTGGGTGGGTGGTTTCCTCTCTGTGTTTTGTTTGAACCAGTTCCAGAGCGTGTGGTTTTGGCCAGCCTCATGCTCAGTGTTATCTCCCTGAAGTGTACTTAACTGTGGTGTTGACTTTGCAATTGGGCAGATGACTCCCACAATTCTCAGAAGGACTTGGAGAGATTGTGCCATGTTCTTTCCTCTTTTCACTCTCATACCACAGAACCTCCATCAAAGCTAAGCTCCAAACGTCACAAAGGTTTACATTCTCCATCACTGCAAGATGATAAACACAATGTGAGTGCCTGAACCATAAGATCATTACCAAGGAAACTCAGGTGCACTAGAATAATTAGGAAAAGATACAAAAATAGAATTATACTTTTTCCAATGAAGATAATGAGTAAGGCAATGGTGGAGAATGTGAGTTTTTCATGGGACTAAAACAGAAGATCATAAGTTATGAATATGAAATGTATTAGGTTAAATTATATAAATTCCTTTTGTACTGTGGCCTCTTTCCCACTACAAAGGACATTTCACTTACCAAGATCATAGGAATATGTTTAAAGCTGATGATTCTATTCTGTATTTAAAATCTCTGGGGGCTTGAGAAAAAGCTCACTTGGTAAAGTGCTTCAATTGTCTGAACCTATGAAAAATTCTGCTTGGTGCCATCGCACACATCTATATGTGCATTCATACCCACCCCAAACATGCATGTGTGTGCACACATACACAGAGAGGGAGAGAGAGGGAGGGGGACCTGGAGGGAGGATAACGTGTTAGGATGTGCAGGCATCAGTTATATCTTAATATAATGACCACATGAATTACCTCTTTCTCTCCTCATATTGGTAGCTATGTCTATATGATGATGAAATGGACAGGAGTCTAAAACCTTTGTTCTTATCTTAACAGTGCTTTATTCAGCAGGGTTGAAAGTAAGAATGTTTTAATAGTAGAATTTAGGGAAAACTCTACATTTGTATAGTACAATGCTACTTATAGAGCCCTTAGCATGAACCTGTAATTTTGGTAATGTTTCCATTTTAGTGATATGAAGAAAATAATATAACACACATTTTTAGAGGCAAACCCTCAGCTGAGTACCCTGAGCAGTAAAAGACTCAGGTGAAAAAATATGCAGAAATTACCTATGTGAAATATAAAGCTTTATGTTTGCTGAAAAAAAAAAAACATCTGAACTTAAGATAGTGGGATGAGTGTTGACTTTATTAATAAAACACATGTGGATTTTATTAATAAATTATTAGTATGTTCGGCATGGCTTTATTATTCAATGTTTCTCTTTTCATTTTCCTTTCCTTTCCTTTTCATTTCTTTCTTTCTTTTTGATAGGTTCTCAGTATGTAGCCCAGCCTGGCCTTGAACTTATGATCTTCCTACATGAGCCTCCTTAGGCTCAGATTACTAGGGTGTGAACCACCATACCTGGCTCTACTATTCCAAGTTTTACCTAAGTTTACAGAACACTGAAAGCATGCCTGTCAGCCTAAATGAGCCACAGTGACCTTCAAAAGAGTCAGCAGATGTATGAGATGCGCTCCTTGGAAGGTCAGTCCATACAGTACACTTGTAATAATCAGAACCAGAGCTTTAAAATATAAAAGCCTGAACGCCCAGCTGTCTTGAGAGGCTGAATACAGAGCCCAGTATAGGTTAATACTCCCCAAGGAGGAAAATTCCAAAGATGACATCACGAATCCTGAAGTTGATGTTTTGAACAAATCCATGTGAAAGGGACAGGAGAAAGAAGCACAGTTTACAAGGTGAATGATGGCTCCTAATCTGGGAAAGGAAGGGTTGGAGGGTGAACCCCCAGCCTTAAGTGCTAAAGCCCGTGACTCACAAATCTCAGGTGCACTCGCCGAGGTGACACAGGGGAAGTCTGCAGAGATCCTGAGATCAGTGTGGAGTTTGTTTGCTCGCCCTCAAGGTTTTCCAAGAAGGCCTTAGCTAATGTCAGGCTAGTGACTCTTAGGAAATTTGGGAAGTCTCCAGTACTAAATGCATGTGTCAGTCATACCCACAACCTCATGCCGCCTTCTCTGTGTGACCTCGATCTCTGGGTTCTGTTTCTCGATCAGCTCAGGTCAAAGAGGGGCATGTGCCACACCCACCTGTCCTCCAAGGCTACTGCTTTCTCTATGATCATGTCACAGTCCCAGCAACTGCATTCTCCCCACTTTTGTTTCATTTTCTTTACCCTTTTTCAACTTTTTATTGAGATATTCCATAAGTATAGACAGTATACAGTGATCTAAATCCTCTCACGTCTCTCCCACCCCCTCCAAAATTCACCCTCCACTGAATCTCTTCCTCTTTCCAAGAAGTCTTTTTTTTTTTATTTTGAGTCATCATTTTGTTCCTCCTATTATGCAGGTCTTGTGTTCCCTTTTTATATAGAGGTCATAAACACTCAGGTGCCGCAGTACAATCCTTGTTGCTTTAGAATGAAATGGTGAAACTGAGGAAATGGATCTGCTTTGGTGACAAAGATTGATAAGAAAACCACAAAAAGACAAATGCTAGAGTATCTTTCATGAATTCTTGACGGCATTCCCAGATTTTCATTAAGTGCTTCTGGCTAACTTTGGAGTCTCACAGCCTGCGAGACATGAGATCCCAGTGACAGGATACTTCCGTCTATCATAAATCCGTGATGAGCTAAGCTAGAGGTGAGATGTGCAGGGTCTTCTTAAGGCAGGGTCTCACTGTAGTCCAGGCCATCGCGAAACTTGATCTGTAGTCCAGGCTGGCCTCGACCTCACTGAACTCCACCTTCCTCAGCCTGGGAACAAAGGCATATGCCACCTCACCCGGCCTGGCAAGTGCATTTTAATTGACTTATCAACTCTGATCAGTTGAAATTACCTCTGAGAATTTCTTGGTGAGGGTTTTAAGACTGCATTTAAATGTCAGCAGAAGTAGCCAGAAGCCTAGTGCGAGCAGGGGAGGGCACAGTGTGGCATTTTTCCTATACTCTTCATCTCCTTCACCTCAGATCCAGGCAGTCGGCTCTTGATTCTGCAAGGATCTGAACATGAAATGCCTTGTTTTCGAGCTTGTGACTTAAAAGATGAATGAGAAGTAAGAAAAACAAGCCACTTTTATTTGTTACTCTGTTGCTTAAGAATGTCTTAAAGTGAATTATACTTTCCATAATGACAATAACCCAAACAAGCATGGATATTCTCTTGAGAGATCTGTTAGAGCCACAAGCTGGGACACTATGAACAGAGACGTTGCCTCTCCCCCATAACTGATGGCCGCCCCCACAATGCATGACCCGCAATTCCCGTGGGGATGACTGGCATCCCCACCGAGGAGGATCCCTTTGGGGTGGGGCAGGGATGAGAGTAAGGATAGTGCCAACATGTGCTGTTTACATGCTGAGTATGTCCATAACTAATAAAGAAAAAAAATGTAGCAAATGTCTACAGCCCTACCACCCTGAATGCACTCGATCTTGTCTAAATGTAGAAAATACTTACAATATGTTACAGCCTGACTTTCAGACAGCATAACCATAAATTAATAGCCAGGTTTTGAAAGCTCAGTAAAAAAAAAAAAAAAAGGTGGGAGGGAACCTTGGCTGCTCCTGCGGTCCGTGCTCCACATCAAGGGATCTGCAAGTTATATTGGGCTGTGGCTTTCTTGAATCTAGACTCTCCAAGGTAAAAACCCAAAGCAAGTAGCTTACTGATGTATGACTAGCAATTCAGAAACTAAGCTAAATATTTTTGTATGCATTTTGACAATTTCATTCTCCAAGTGAGCGTGTGAGAAGAGTGGTATGAAGAGACCAGGGCACGGGGAATTATGATGGCACGCCCAGGGCAGCAGGCAACCTGCAGAGCTGGGACTCGTCTGTCTTGTAGTCTTGCCTTGCTGTCCACAGAGGCAGACTTTATAGTTAACTGTCCCACATTACCAGAACCTAGGAGCCCTGGGAAGTCACATTTTTTGATTGCCAAATATATTTTTAAAAAGCTTTTTCTAACATAATACAAGGCATGCTGCAGGCAGTGAAGGACCTATGAGGAAAAGGGCAGAGTGGGAACTTTACATGCATTGGTCTCAAAACAAGGAAAAGAGCCAGCCACAGACTGTTTGCTACTTCGAGGTTTTAGAACAATGACAGCCTGTGGCCTGGATCTGAGCGGAGGAACATCAAAATCAAAGAGGTGAGAAATAGAACTTGACTCTGTTTTTTAAAATTTTTATTCATATATCTATTTGAGAGAGTGAGAGAGAAAGAGGCAGGCAGAGAGGGAGATAGAGAGAGAAAGAGAGAAAGAGAAAGAATGGGCACATCAGGGCCTCCAGCCATTGTAAATGAATTCCAGATGTATGCACTACCTTGTGCATCTGGCTTACGTGGGTCCTGGGGAATCGAACCGAGGTCCTTTGGCTTTGCAGGCAAATGCCTTAATAGCTAAGCCATCTCTTCAGCCCTCAACTCTGTTTTTAAAGGTAGTTTTATGAGACAATATTTGGTAATTTGGAGAAATTTTTCCTTTACTGATATTTTTCTGAACATATGTGCTGTATCAATGTATTACTATGAATAGCATTTAATTTTGACAAGTTATTACTTATTAAATGAATTTTAAATATGCCTCACTCAAGAGACTTTATTCTATTTTAATAGAAGAAAATAAGGCAACAAGAAAAGCATAAATAAGAAATAAGGAAATGATACTATACTCCTTAAGGAGTTTGTAGCTCCAAAAACAAATCTTAAGAATATATTAAAAGTAAATTTGATGAGAAACTAACACAACATGAAAAATTACACTTTAATTGTATAATAGACCCCTTAATTATCAAAACTTGTCAAAAAATTGACAAAGGTAAATTGCCCAAATATGGAGACAATGGATACTTCTTTTTCTCATAAAAAGGAAAATTGGACTTTGTGACTCTTCGTCAACCAGTACCCTTCTGTGCCCACACGCATGGCAGTCCCATCAGCAGCGGCAGCCCACAGCAACTATTCATACCGCTTTCCGTGGGATATCAAGAGATCCATGGGATGACAAGAATTATATTAAAGCTAAATTCCAACACTCCACTTTTAATATACCATCGTTCAGACTAGAAAGCAAGGAAATCTCCCCAGGGAACATCAACAAAATGTACACCGAGAGGGCTGAGGGAGGGCTCAGTGGTAAAGCCGCTTGCTTGCCTAGCCTGCTGGTCCTGCTTTGATTCCCCAGTACCCACGTAAAGCCGAGTGCACAAGTGGAATTCCTTGGCAGTGACAAGAGGCTCGGGCCCACCTATCCCATACATTCTCTCTCTCTGTCTTTGCAAATAAAACTGTTTTCTTTTTAAACTTTATTTTTATTTATTTATTTGAGAGAAAGAGAGAGAGGAAGAGGCAGAGAGAGGGAGAGAGAGAATGTGTGCACCAGGACCTCCAGCCACTGCAAATGAACTCCAGATGCATGTGCCCCTTGCACATCTGGTTTAAATGGGTCCTGGAGAGTCGAACCAGGATCCTTTGGCTTTGCAGGCAGATGCCTTAACTGCTAAGCCATCTCTCTAGCCCCCAAATAAAACTATTTTAAGTGTTCACCAGATAGAACAAAAGAGGACAAATCATACTAAACTATAGCATTTTTAAATTTTTATTTTAAAGAGAGAGAGAAAGAGATCAGAGTGAGAATTAGTGTGCCAGAGCCTCAGCCACTGCAATTGAATGCCAGATGCTTGCGCCACCTAGTGGGAATGTATGACCCTGCACTTGCCTCACCTTTTGTGTGTCAGGCTTATGTAGAATCTGGACAATTGAACATGGGTTCATAGGCTTTGCAGGTAAGCATTTTAACAGCTAGGCCGTCTCTCCAGCCCTAGCAAAACATTTTACTCAGCAAGGAAGTACAGCCCACAAAGCTTGGTTTTGCCTAAAAACAAAAGCTGCATTGACGAAGGTATTAGTTTTAGGTGGCTTTACGGTGGGAAAGCCTTTCTCCCTTCCTCCACACACAGGACTGAGCTCCTAGGAAATTAACCCTCCCAATTTCTATGCCAAGCTGACACAGTCAACAGATCAACATAGCTTTCTTTAGCATTTGTAAGTAAATAAACCTCATATTTTAAACAGTTAATGCAAATCCTCTCTGTAGAGAAGATATTCCCAAGATATTCAAAGAAGCAATATGACAGTGCAACCATGATACTAAAACAACAACAAAAAAGGCAAAAAGCAAAATTACTGGCTGTCATTCATGAACAAAGCTCCTCAATAAAGCAGAATGGGAGCCAGGCATGGTGGCGCATGCCTTTAACCCCAGCACTCCAGAGGCAGAGGTAGGAGGATCGCCGTGAGTTCGAGGCCACCCTGAGTCTACATAGTGAATTACAGGTCAGCCTGGGCTAGAGTGAGACTCTACTTTGAAAAAACAAAAAACAGAAAACAAAACAAACAAACAAACAAACAAACAAAAAAAGCAGAATGGCTGTCAATCACAGAAAGAACATTATGCTGTCAAGAAGTTTAGTTTATCCCTAGTATCAGGGGAGTTTAACGTAAGAAAATCAATCAGTGTGTTCTGTTGTAGATCATTAATGAAGAAGAAAATCTTAGTGATCATAGAAGTAGACACAGAAAATATTGCACAACTCTATATGATAAAAGTATTAATGCCTTTTTTCTGCCAATGAGGGTAGAAGTCATACCTGGTAGTCTTAGTTTGCAATATCAGCCTTTTTAGCAGGTTGAAGCAGGTGGATCACAATTTCAAAGCTGTCTGTGTTGCAGAGTGAGTTCAAGGCCAGTCAGGACAACTTAATAAAATACTTTCTCAAAAAAAGCAAAAAAGAAAGAATGAACTGGGAATATGTCTCAATGGTAGAGCACTCACTAAGTGCAGAGTCTTATGCTCAATCCTCAGAGGAAAAGGAGGGAGAAAGGGAGAGAAAAAGAATAGAAAAAAATTCCTACTATGGTTGGAATGTTATGTCTCTTTCTCTCTCAAAATACGTACATTGAAATCCAATGTTCAAGGTGACATTATCAGAGAGATGGGCCTCTATGATTACATTCTGAGGTCTCCTTGGAGGGAGGGGATCATGGGATTAGTGTCCTTGTAAAAGGGGTCACAAATTACTTTGTCACCTTCACCAGGTGAGAAGACTGCCAGAGATTCCATCCAGAAGTTAAGAATCAGTCCTTGACCAGGCAGTGATATCTACTGGCACCCTAAACTATGAGAAATATGAGCACAGTTTACAGAACTATGAGAAAGAAATTTCCTAAACTTTTAACAAATTATTTTATTTATATGTTTGATGGATGGAGAGAGGAAAAAAGGAGAATGAGAGAGAGAGAGAAAATATGGCCATGTCGGGACCTCCTGCCACTGCAAACAAACACTAGATGTGTGTGCCCGTTTGTGCATGTGGCTTTACACAGTTGCTGGGGGACTGAACCACAGGCTTTAAAAGCAAGCACCTCTAAGTAATTAGAAATCTCTTAAACTCCTCCAGATTTTTAAAGCTATACAATCTATGACATTTTATTAGAGCAGTCAGAATAAACTAAGATGCTTTCTTATTGATTAAAGGATAACTACCCAAAGCTTTCAGAAAATATCCTTGTTAATGGTATAATGTAAAACACATCCCGTTGAAAGCCTTATGAAGAAGGAAATAGTCATTGTCACCAGTCACATTTCCCATTGTGATGGAGGGTTAGCTGTGTGAATAAATCGAAAAACAGTGACACACTTGGAAAAATGACAACTACATAATTAGCCACAGGTGATATAGTTATCTAGATGAAAATCTAAAAAACATTAAAAGCATACCTTAAGACTGATAATAATTCAAAGGCTATTGGAAACAATATTTACCACAACATTATTAACTGGAAACTTTTAATTTGACTTGATCATTAAGAAGTAAAGAAAGCATAAAATGTTTAGTGATTGATTTAGTAGAAGACAAATATGAGGAAAACATTAAAAAATTTGAAAGGACAAAAACGAAGACCTGGAAATTGAAAGATATACATGCTGTATAGATAAAATAGCTCAGTATGATTTTTAAAATGTCATTTATTATTAATGAAACCTACAAATTTAATGAATTCCAGTAAAATACCAACAAATGTGCTACAGAATTTGCTAAGTTCACATTCATATTTATTTGGAAGAAATCCAAAAACCCAAAGATAGCTAATTTTTTTTTTAAGTTAGAAATACTTGCTGTGTTGGGAAAAAGGGTTGTTATAGAGTTACAATAATTCAGATGCATACATGTGGTTCCAACATAATTCAGCTGTTGAATTGTGGAGACGCCAGAAGCAGGCAGAATGCATAAAAAGACTTGCTGTGCCTCAGAAGTAACATGACAGTTCATGAAGGAAGGCAGGACTACCCCACAGTAAAGAACAGGGGCGAGGCCACCTAATGCTAAGGCCTGAATGATCACACACCACAGCTTCTTTCCCCCAAAACACTACTTAGAAATAGTTTTAGAAAAAAAGGGAAATTAGCAAATACTGGCCCACAAAATATTACACTATAATACATGACTATAGTGAGTGAAAAAGTATGATTTGTGCTAGAAATATATCCAGGAGTAAAGGCTGAGAATTTTTTTAAAATATTTTATTTATTTATTTATTCATTTGACAGAGAGAGAGAAAGAGAGAGAGAGAGAAAAAAAAAAAATGGGCATGCAAGGACCTCCAGACACATACGCCCCCTTGTGCATCTGGCTAACATGGGTCTTGGGGAATCAAACCTGGGTCTTTTGGCCTTGCTGGCAAATGCCTTAACCACTAAGCCATCCCTCCAGCTCAGGGCTAAGAAATTTTAAGTGATCAGGGAATATTTGCTTAATGGATAAATTTATCAGACTACCCATGCCAAGTCCACTTCACCCCAAGTGCTTAAAGGACAGTATTTCATTGTGTCAAAATGTCATTCTGGTGACAGCTTAAAAATATCTTATATCCTTTCTTCCCTCACTCTCCATTCCTAGGTGTTCATTCTGAAAGTGAGAGAATTTAATCTGTATTGATCCCCGATTAATTTCCGTTACAGGTTGTCAAGAAACACGCTAGGAAATACCAACCTAGAGGGAGAAATGGGCTGTCCACAGAAAGCGAGAATGTGAGTACGTATACTCACATGCCAGCTTATAGCACACTATCTGATGAGTGATTCATGTAGCCTCCAGCAACTTACTGATGTATGTGGGGAGAGGAGGTTCAACAAAATCAGCTTTATATACCTAGAACTAGACTTCAAGCCCCCTTGTGAGAAACCAGCCTGTTCTAGGATCCCCACTTTTGTTACAGGTTGCTTGGACCTGCAGCAGCGCTCAGGCCCTCCAGCAGGGGGCGCGCCCTTCCCTTTCTCGCTTACAAGCCTAGTAATAAAATCAACTTCATCACTTTCCTCTCTTAACTATGTTGGTTTCAATATAATGCTGCATTTTTTTCCTCTCTAAGGCAGTGAACGTTGTCTGTGATACCTAGTTTCAAAGAAATCCATAAACTATGTCTACTTTTTTCATCTTCTCGATTAGAAATTGTAAAGATTGCAAAATGCCTGCATTATGCTCTTATTGACTGGCTGCCAAGGACCTGTGACTCTCATATTGGCAAAAAGTAACATGGCTATCCGAGTGACATCATGCGGAACCCTTACTCAATACCATGCCAACTCACTCTTCTTTTCTTTTTCCCCAATAAGAACCTAATCTCATAATATTTATGACTCTGATTTTTGACCCATTAATGAATCATAAAATGATGAAATCATGAAAGAGATCTTTTCTTTAATATTTTGTCTTATTTGAGGAGAAAGAGGGAAAGGGAGAGGGTGATAGAGATAGAGAGAGAGAGAACCGACACGCCAGGGCTTCCAGCCACTGAAAATGAATTCCAGATGCATGTCCCACCTTGTGCATCTGGCTTATGTGGATACTGGGGTAATCAAACTTGGGTCCTTGGGCTTTGCAGGAAAATGCCTTAACCACTAAGCCATCTCTCCAGCCCCATGAAAGACATCTTGACCAGCATTTTTTTCCCAAAGAAAATAAAATAGGGAATATAGTACATTCCAAGTTGCTAGGATTAACTGATGTTTGTTATGCTTGTGTGAATATATACTAAGTTGAGACAGAAAATAAATTTCTTATTTTGAGTCACTGTTTGGAAAGAGCGACAGACAGAGAGAGAAAGAGGCAGATAGAGAGAGGGGCAGAATGGGGGCGCCAGGGCCTCCAGCCACTGCAAATGAACTCCGGACGCATGGGCCCCCTTGTGCATCTGGCTAACGTGGGTCCTGGGGAATGAAGCATCGACCCAGGTCCTTAGGCTTCACAGGCAAGTGCTTAACCGCTAAGCCATCTCTCCAGCCCCCAACCTCTTTCATTTTCAAAAGTCATTAGAGGTAGGGTCTAAAAAAGTTAGTTAGCTACTTCTTAACAACAGTAACAAATATACTACTAAGTCCACCTAAGCACCCAAGAAGATCCTTGTGTGTGGAGCCTTTTCAAGGTTTACCTGCTGGCACATTGATTTGTATTTGTGCTAAGCACTGGGGCACCAAGTGGAAAAGGGCTAACCAATTTTCTTAGGAAATTAATGTCACCTGCATGATTTAGTTTCCTTTTGGTCCTTTAGGTGAGTAGATTGTCCAGAGTCTACTCAAAGGCAAAAAGACTTTCTGACAGGAATGCAATGGGATGCTGATCTTGGGAAATTGATACCAATGTACCTGACTAACTTGTGAGTGCTGTGTCATACCTGAAATGCAGAAAAATTCTGGAGCATGTCCCTTTGTTCTCTGCACTCATCTACCCAAGCAGAAGCCAGACTCCTCCTGACTGGTAAATGATTTTCAAGAATGATGTAACCAGTGAAAGGTACAAGGTTTATCTAGAGGATTACCTCCAGACCTGCTGACAAGCACGCGGGGATATACAGTCATGCTTTCTATGCTTCCAACTGTAAGTTTGTAAGCGAGAATGATGAATGTCACATGGACCTGAGCTGGCAAAGAAGAGATGAGGCTGTCCTCTTGTGATCTGACCTGAAACTTGAAGCAGAATTTCCTTATGAGGGACAAGAGAACTCTGCCCTCAGATGAGACTGCTAGGATGAAAGATCTTCATCAATATGCCAAATCATTTTCAATAAGCATTCATTAATCTTTTACTAAGTGTGCTTTTAGCTCTAACCATAAATAAGAGGATTCCTGCCCTTATTCATTGGTCTTCTGACAAGCAGTATTCGCTGCAGATAATAATACAGTTTAGTGCTTTCCTTAACACTCTGAACTGTAACACATAGTTGAATTTTCCCACACAGTCTATATCTCTCTGCCTTTGGTCCCTCACTGGAGTGAGTAAAATAATTAAATTGAGGTAGGCTTCTGGGACATAGTCCCTCATTCCATAACTTCTTCTTGTGCTGGGGTGTGTAAGGTCATTTTCTGACCTGAATTAAAAGACCAGGTCCCATCTAGTTCTGACAGGCAACCAAGAACCTTAGCAATAGCCTGTATTATTTTGATATCCTCGGAGGCTAAAGGTCACTGCTTAAGACAAATTCTTCTCCAAAGAAAATTAGACATACTGGATCCTGCTTGTGACCTTCAACTCAAGGGCGATCACCATTTAGGAACTTCCTCTGAATAATGGCTTAAGTTTATAGCTGGCTCATACACTTCCATTCTCCCACACCCAGTTGCTTATGGCAACAAAGTGGCAACATCAAATAGAGCTTTGGAGCACCTTGCCTCACCTGTTACTACTTTGTCCATGTCTGGATCACTCCATTAGCACAGTATAGCTTGTCACTTAGTTACATTTAGGAATTTGGTTCCGTCTCCAGAGATCCCCGCGGCATTGTCTGTATGAGTATGTTCCTAAATTACAAAGCATGAACTAACACATGACACACTGGGATTTAACATGGAAAAGCAATCCATGCTAGGACAGCAAAGAGATGCGAATAAGGTGGAAGTGATTGGTGATGCACGTGGATGCAGAGGGAATTAATCAGGTGTGGAAAAGAAAACAGCTCCATTGCTCTCCTCCAGGCTTCACATCCTAAACTAGAAGCTGCCATGAACCCAACTACCAATTTGCCACTCCAGCTCTGTCAGGAAGTGTGATCTTTGCAGCTTCCTGATCCTCCTGCTGGATGTTAAACAAATGCTCCAAGGTGAAGGAGTCACCCTCCGTGATGTACTGGACTGTTCATGCCTAGAAGATCAGGCTGGAGGGAAAATGGAGCCAGAGTGACATGTACTGATGGACTTGTACCATGGTGACACAGGCTTTGCCATTCTGGACACTGACATGGACAACAAGCAAAATCTCCAAAACTGAAATTTGTTTTCAAATTTCATCACAGTCACCTTGAAGTCTTCAACCTCTCCATGGCAGTCCATTGAGATAAAGCACGGAGTGGAAAATCAAACCAAAACCCAAAAGATAAGATTCCCTTGAAAGTGTGTGTCTGTCTATACTGATTCATCATTCCCAACCAATAACACACTAACGTACATCTAATGACTGTCATTGTTCCTTGATAATCTCTCCAATAAAAATACTTTTACTGAAGTTGGAAAATTTTAAAAATTTAAATAATTTATTTGAACTCATGGAAATCCCAAGTAGTGACTGAAATCTTTAATCCAGTGAAATTCCACGAAGCTTTCTGAAACCACTCGGATCCCTCGGAAATTGATTAAGATGTGTTGGTTCGCGTGCTCATTCCTTTGAGTTAGCTGGCAACAAGATTGTTAGGAAATGAATCCTCACTTTCATCTGCATCCAAAACTGACGTTATGCTTTGGTGTGGCCTCCCTACTAATTGCTGTACATACAGAGTAATTTGGGTGTTCAGCAGCAAGATGATGAAGGGAACAACTCACTCATTCACCAAGAACTTGTTGATTCCTACCCAATGTGGACCCGAAACACAGAGTGGAGAGCAAGGTGGGCAGACCCCCTGGATGAAGTGAGCTTGCAGTTTCAGGGAAACAAAATAAACAGGAAACAAATAACAGTGAGACATGTCTGGTGGTAGTAAGTTCAGAGACTAGAACAATTAGATGACAGCATTGGCTGAGTGGACATTAAAGGACAGGAAATGACATTTCAGCAAATACTGGATAAGAAGACTGAGACATTCAAAAATTCTACACAAAGTGAATAGTGATTACATTTCAAGAAACATGATACTGTGTGGGCAACGTTTTAAAAAAATGAATAAACTGGGCTGGAGAGATGGCTTAGTGGTTAAGGCACATGCCTGCAAAGCCTAAAGACCCTGGTTCCATTCTCCAGGTCCCACATTAGCTAGATGCACAAGGGGGCGCATGCATATGGAGTTCGTCTGCAGTGGCTGGAGGCCCTGGCATACCCAATCTCTTTCTTTCCCTCCCTCTCTGTGTCTCTAATTAATAAATAAATAAAAGTAAAATCTTCTTTAAAAGTTATAAAAATGAATAAACTATTACACAGCAATAACAAAATGACACTATTTCTGTATAGTGATAAAGATGTAATGAAAAAAAAATGCTGAGTACAGATTGTATTGTGGAGGCTTCCTAAAACTTGTGACCATCACAAAATATGGAGATTATAGTTTAAATGCAGCAAGAAGCCACTGGAATATTTAAACAAGACACTATAACTATGGTAATCCCACCATGTGGTAATTCCTGTGGAAGGGAGAAAAACAAACAAACAACTTTTTGCCAGTAAAACCAAATTCCATGTCACAACACAGACTAGATCTTCTGTTATGAACCTTCCCTTTAAGCACCTTCTCATAAAATACCGCTCAGCACACACATCAGCCAATATCTATTCATTAATGGATGAATGTAAGTGGAAGAAAACCCTCCCCAAGCTCTGGTGTTTCTTTCCTTGAAAGGGGTTCCAATGGCCTATCTCTGTGTGTCTCTCAGTACCTTCACTCATTCCATGTTAGGGAGGTGGCTGGTTTATCTGATTGGTAAATTTTGAGGACTAACTGGTTATGCTTGGCTCAATTCCCAGGAGTTCTCATGAAAATAAATCTCCCTGTTGATAACAGAAACCCTGCTTTCGCTTATCTCTGTGGCAAAAAGTATTCCCTAGACGGCTTCAGCCCCCAAAACCCGTCTTTGCTACCACTGCTGTGACAGATCACTGACTTTACCTAAATCCGAGTTCAATGTTAGCAATTTCACTCAGTTAGCAAGCATCTAGAGTGGTTCTCCAGCCTGGTCTCTATTAGGAGTAAAGTATCTGGGCATCAATGCTTACTATTTCAAACTCTGGGAAATGAGGTACTGTTTCAAATTGAGATTGGCTGTGCCTACATATCTGCTGAGAAGCCAACACTGTCTGGATTCTGTCAGAGCTGGAGGAGGAAGTGCATACCATGGACATCAAACAATTATTGCAATTAAAGTATTAAATCTTTCTCATAAGAAAATAGCTCTCAATAGAAAACCCAAACTGTACCTTGAAAACAAATTAGGACTGGGGACACGGCTCAGCATATATAAAGTGCTCTGTGCACCTAAGTTAGGATCACCAGGCCCCCATATAAAAAGCCCAAAAGCCTGAAGCCATCGTGGTGGTCTTCTGTCATCGCAGTGTGCCTGTGAAGAGAAGTAAGACAGAGACTCTTCCTGAGGCTTGTGAGCTGAGCAGTGAGCCATGAGGAGAAACTGCTTCAAATGAGGTGGAAGTCAGGGACCAACACACAAGCAGTTCTCTGACCTCTACGTGTGTGGGCGTGGCACACGTGACACTCTCACACACAAACATACACACATCAAATAAATAAGTTAATATTTAAAAACAAAACAAAAGAATCACACCCTGGTTGGTTTGGAATCTCACAAGATTCCATCGCATTGTCTACTTACATGGAAATCAGCAACCACACAAGGTAGAGGCAGAGGAAAGGAGCATTAGAAAACATACTCCACATGCTTGACTCTTCTGTTCATTGACTTGGGTAGTCATTCAAGTCCTGATCTGTAAGCTTCAGCTCTGAGCCTTATTTCCACCCTTTTTTCCTGTTTCATTCTCCTGTCTCCTTTCTAATATCAGAAAATGGGGCCAAGGGAGGCTACTATCCTTAATTCCTTCTCTTGAACTTTTCTTGATATTCATTTGAATATAATGTTCAAAAGATGACCCTGGGTTGGATAATCCTCTTAGCCATCAGGGCACTTGCCTGAGAAGTTTCAGGACCCATGTTTGCTCAGACCCCACATAAAGCAGGCGCTCAAGGTGACACATGAGCAAAGTTGTGCATGTGCAGAAGGGGGCGCACGCATCTGGAGTTCAACTGCAGTGGCTGGAGGCCCTGGCATGGCAATTTTCTATCTCTCTCTCTCTCTCTCTGTCACACACACACACACACACACACACACACACACAGATACACACAAATTTTTTTTAAAAAGATGATCCTGCAGCATTTCAAAGCCTGTGCCAACCCAAAACATAGAGCCTCTTGTATAACTTCACACTGAATTTACATGTGGAAAAGGTGGAAAACTTAGATAAAAATTAATTCATATGTGAAAAGGAGCCTTAGATATGATAGGGATATGTGATAGAGAAGGACTGTTTTGTTTGTCTTAGAATGAAATTGAATACAGATATATCACTATTAAAAACAAAGCCCTGACTCAGTTACCAAGTATCAGATATTAATGAGATGGAAATATACTGTATGTGTCAGAATATTATGTAAGATAACTTTGTAGTAGTTTTTATTTTTACTGCTTAGGTATTTCAAATTTAAGAATGTCATGTTTTTCAGTCCAGATGTACAAGACGATTCTAACATTTCACAGTAAACATCTGGTCATACTTTACCTATATATTATAGGTCTTCTCTAAGCCCTTACCCACGAAGTTAGGCTATAGAGTGATCCTAAGCCTAAGTTGCTGGTATCTTATTCCTTGTTCCTTCAGCTCCCATTTGGCCTCCAGGCTGCTAAGCTTGTGGAGGGCTTCACTGGTGGCCACGGCTACTAGAGCTGGGCTTTCTGTGTCAGTGAACTGGCTCAGCCAGACGGTGCAGAACAATATAGATGTAGCCTACCGTCATAAGCCTCTAGACTCAGCCATCAACTGCTGGCTTGGGACACTGAAAGATCCCATCTGTCCCCTCACAGTCACCATGACTGTTTCAGAGTTCATCTTTGACTAAAAAGCAGAAAGTTGGCTGAGACACAAACCCTGGCCAAACAAGGCTTCATTTTCGCTTGCTACAGGATCAGACAAGCAGGGAAGCTATGTGACGAAAGCCAAGTCCGGGAAGCCAGGGGGCAGTGGGCTCTTCCCTCCGTGACTCACCGAGGTGAGAGAGGCCATTAGCTTTGGCAGTCTGCTGCTCTGGGGACCTAGCCTTTCACAAAGCAATTGTGCATGCACTGTCCTTGAGAATGTTTACAAGCACCATTTTGGGGTCTAGACTAATATGACTCATTCATTATGTGAAGAGAGAGAGAATTTACCTACTACAAGTATGTCTGATTTCCACTCACCCCACCCCATTCCAACTTCCAGAAATTCTAGCACAACTTCAAATTCTTTGATGAATGGGTTCTCCAGATGTGACGATGGCTAAGACGAAATCTGAGCATCAGTCCATACAGCTTCATCCCAAAGCTACGAACTTATACAGAAAATGGAAACAGCCAGCTAATTATTCCATTCAACAGGACACAGCTTTCCTCTAGATATATAGGAGTGGGTTTGGAAGGCTCTTTTAAAAAGAAGCTTATCTTCAGTAAAGACACCCAATTTTAACAGTAAACTTCCTTATTAAAAACACAGCAACCAGATTCTACATATTTACCTGGTTTCTCGAGTTACCTGTATAACTATTTACTAAAGGTTCTGCCAAGAACTATGATACAGTGTAGAGTTCTGAGTTATTACTGTGTGTAGAATCCAAATAAAAAGAAACAAAGCCATCTCCTTAGAAATGTAAGTACCAATGGGCACATGTGACTTTAACATACTGTGAAGTATGAGGGCTTGAATGCTTTTCAGATGAATCAAAGGTGTTACACAGACTGGACTAACTTAAAAACATGCAACCATCGAGTACGTTTGGTTAAATATAAGAACATGAGATGGCATTGGTATAATGATGTCAAATGGATCAATAATTAACCAGTCTGGGAGTTATTAGGAGATTTAGTTAATAGAAGATTCCTATAAAGTATATTTTATTGAAAAAATAAAGTTATTCATTTATTTATTTATTTGAGAAAGAGAGAGCAAATGGGTGCACCAGAGCCTCCAGCCACTGCAAATGAACTCCAGATGTGTGTGCCATTTAGTGCATCTGGCTTTGTGTGGGTGTTGGGGAATGGAACCTGGGTCCTTTGGCTTTGCTGGAAGCATCTTAACTGCTCAGCAATCTCTAGCCCAGAAAATAATTTTTTTAAATAAAATTTTATGGATTTAAAAACAACAATAGAAAATGAGGTATTTGGGCCATATGAAAGGAAAAACACCTTGCATAAGAAAGCATTACTTCTGCAGATGGTCAAGGATGGCTGTCCTCACAGGGACAGGTAGGTCACATGGACAGAGGGTTAGCCCTAGATGGGCGGTGTAGAAACCAGCTTATCAAGAGCAGCCAAAGGTCGGAGGGCTAGTTTGCAATCAGGAAGCCTAGGCTTGGCCAGCTGGTCATTATGGACTCTGAGGAGTAGGCCCAGGTCACTGGGGCACTCACTGACTCATTCATACAAAACGTGCGCTTAAAGCCCGCCATGCTCCAGGATATCTCTGGGCCCCTGGAATCCACGAGAAAGCGTGGGAAAAGGCACAGGTCCTTTCTGTGTGCTCTGCTTGGGAGGAGATCTCCTGCATTCCAGCATGTTCTATTCTCTTACACCTCTCCTTCAAGTGTGCGTCCCATGTCTACAGTCTGCTCTACTTCCTCACTCCTTTGTATGCAAGCAGAGTCTCACCATGCTCCTGGTTCTTCTGCCAGGTCTGCATCAATGAACCGAAAGCAAAGTCCTTGGACTTCATGAGAGAAGACGCTCGTAAACTTTCAGATCAGCTTCAAGCAAGAAATAGGAAATTCCAAGTTGTAAAAGTTTCCAGAGAGAGAGAGAGATTACAAAAATTACAAAAAAGTGTTCTTACTTGCTTGAGAAAGTGGGATTCATCCTGGAAAAATTTCAAAGAAATGGTAAACAACATACACACACATACATACATACATACATACATACATACATACATATATATATATATATATATATGTTACAAAACCTGTCCATCTGCCATTCATGATTAGCAATTATTACGTTCTGGGGTAATTTCTCTCATTTTCTCCTTTTATGCATACCATGCTAAGGAAGAGTGCAGAAGCTAGAAAGAGCTTTTTTCCGACACATCCCCAAGAAAGAGGAAAACATGTCTACATGGAAATGTGTGTATACAAGCTCACGAGGCATTTTCTACAATGATGAAAACCAGAAACAACACAGATGATTACTAGCTGATGAGTGGCTACACAACATTATATATGTGCCCACATAATGGGGCACTGTTTGGTAATGGATAGAACCAGTCCATTTTATAGCATGGAAAACTGGTGAAATTATCAGGCTCAATGAAGGAAGTCAGACAGCAAAAACTACATGTTGTATGATTCTGTTGACAAGAAATGCCCTGGAGAGGCATACTCCTAAAGAGATTGGGCTGGGGAGATGGCTTCGTGGTTAAAGGTGCTTGCTTGCAAATCCTGCTGGCCTGAGTTCAATTCCTCAGTACCTACATACAGCCAGGTACACAAAGTGGTGCATGTGCCTGGAATTTGTTGCAGTGGCAGAAGGTCCTGGCATGCCCATTCTCTCACTTTCCTCTCCTTTTTTTCTCTATATGTTAATATAAATAAATAAAAATATTTTCAAAAAGAGAGAAGGACTGGATAGATGGCTTAGAGGTTAAGGTACATGCCTGCAAAGCCTAAGGACCCAGGTTCTTTTCCAGGACCCACGTAGGCCAGATGCACAAGGTAGCACATGAGCCTGAAGTTCGTTTGCAGTGTCTAGAGGCCCTGTTGTGCCCATTCTCTCTCCCCCCACCCCTATCTTTAATCAGTTAAAAAAAAAAAGGAGCCATGCAGTGGTTTCTAGAGGGCAGGAGGATGAAAAGCAGAAGTGAGTGCTAATGGGTATGAATTTCTTTAGGGGACAATGAAAATATGATATAATTAAGTCACAGTGGTACTTGTACAACTCAGTGCATGCTATAAAATCAACCAAATTACACTTTGAAGGGGTAAATTTTATGTTATGTGAATTGAAGCTCAATAAATTTTTTTTTAAGAAGACACCTAGCTGTAGTCCTAGCTATGTGACTGAGGACACATTATTTGATCTCCATGTGCCTTAACTTCCTCATCCATAGTAATCGCTCACCAAATTGTTGTAAGAATTAAATAGATGAGTAATGCAAAAGGCATAGAAGCACGTCCGACACAAGGCAAGTGCTGAGCACACTTTACCTTTTAGTAGTAGTATTAGGTGGTGGAGAAATGTCTTTTATTTTAGTTGTTGTCAGGCAACAAATAAAATTATTGTAACTATTGTATAATTATAACTATAACTATTGTATAATTATATTGTATTGTAATTATTGTATAATGTTATTATATAACATTTTCTATAACAACATCCTTGGAAGTATTTGAAATGATATACATTTTCTCAACTACTCTTCTGCTGTGGGATATTTAGTTTAAGTTTGTGGCCATTTAGGCTGTAGTGCAGTACATATTTTGGGCACAAAGGCATTTATGTATTTATATATTATTTATTTATTTATTTTTGAGACAGCACCTCATATGTCTCAGGTTGGCTTTGTACAAAACACTGTAGCTGAAAATGACTTTGAACTTCTAATTCTCTTACCTCCACCTCTCAAGTGCTGGGGTAACCCAGGTTTGCACCCCCACACCCAGGTTTAATTGGTGCTGGGGGAAAAACTCAGGACTTCATGCTTATGAGATAAGCGGTCCACTGAGAGAACTCCCTCTCCAGGCCCAAGAACTTGGAATTCATGGATTTTCTTACTTATTTGAATGTGGGCATGTATGGACCAGGATATCTTGCCACTGCAAATGAATTCCAGATGCATGGATCCCTTTGTGCATCTGGTTTTACACGGATGGCTGGGGAATCAAGCCCAGTCTGTGAGGCTTTGCAAGGAAGTGCCTTTAACCAGTAATCAATCTCCCCAACCCCAAAAGGTTTGTTTGGATCATTCCCTTAATCTAGATTCTCAGAAGTAAAACTAGTCTTTCCAGGGGACGATATCTTAGAGCCCATCTCAGACTGTTCGTGTTGCTAAGAGGCTTGGTACAATTTATCCTCGCTTGTGCCACCTGAGTGAGGACGATGCAGCTCACTGTGCCCTCACCCACACTATGTGAACATTACTCCCATGTTCTTTACTAATTAATATCTCACCACCTTTTAAAATCTCATCCAGCTATCACTGAGGTTGAATTATTTTTCAAGTATTCCTTTTGGAACTTCAGCGGGGGTCATCTATCTGTTAGGTTCTTTGAAAAAAAATGAGGACACTAATTTTTCTTGTTCTTCTAGGAAGTCTTTGAACACAAAATAGTTCTTGCTATTTCACTAAATACAATTGAACAGAAAAAGAATAGCATTAGAAGTGAATCCTGAGCAGCCACCACTCAACCCAAGTAAATTTTGAAATGTTTAGATAATTGGGGGTAACTTACAAAGCAAGTTCTAATTTCTACTTTCTCTGTCACTGGTCATCATTAGGTTTCCGAAAGATCACAGAATATCTTTGTCAGTAAGAAGTGCTGACCAGGAAGAAGTAAAGTTTTGATATTGTATGTAGTGTCTCATCTTAATATAAGGCTGACCTGAGGGAACTAACGCATTAAGTCTATAACTGGATGCCTCTTTGATTTTAGAGGACTTTAAAAAAATACCTGACATGTCTAAAGTGAGGGACCCCCTCCTCAAAGTCTGTACCCCACATCACTCTGACCTCACTGTTCCACTTTTATAGCTGTGTTCCCAAGGATGGTCCTGTGATGTGAGGTGAACACCCTCACATTTAATCAGTCTTCAGATAAAGCTTATGTGGCCAGGACGCTGTCATTTCAAAATGCTTGCGTGACTTGATGACTGTTTTATGGCTACAAGGCTGAGAGAAGGGAACCCTGTAATATATTGCTGTCGCCTTCTGTTCAAACACTTGCCGCATTTTATTAAGTGAAGAATGTTTGTTTGGCAAATCACAGGGTTTTATGGTTCAATGTCTTGTAACATTTCCATGGACTTCTGGCCACAAAGCCATCTTCAAAGAAACAGTAGTTCACTTGCAAAGACAAATAATGAACTCTGATGATAAGGTGGAACTTAATAAGGGACAGGCTTTGGGAGGGGGATGCATTACTTGCAAATGCCCCCCCTTCTGTAGAAACACAGGTTCTACTTTATCGGAGAAGTTCTGTAAATATGGTTTTCCCTAGGTTTTCTTTCTGCCTTTGATTTTTGTTTGTTGCTTTGGGGATTTTTGAGAATCCAGGGTAAAAGTAAGTGGAGGAGGCTTGGAGTAATGGCTGGGGGCCAGATGGGATATGTAATTCCAGCGACAAAAGTAGAATTGTTGGAAGAGTTGTATAAACTAAATGAAAATCCAATATCCTTTCCCACAAACGTCAGAAAGGGTAGTTATAATGGAATATGAAATTACGTGGAAATTATAGCCCGGAAATTGAAGGCATATGCTCTTTATAAACATCAACATCCAGGATGAAAGAGATCTCATGTCCGTTAACTCATTTGCCTCAGCTCTCCTGCCATGACTACTCTAAGCCCAGAACTGCAGGGCAGAAAAGTAAGTGGCCACCTTTACACACCCACATCTCTGTTTCCCCACACTCCTGCCTCTCTTTTCTTTCTTCTTTCCTTGTCTTCTTCATGCTGATGCCTTTCCTTCCTTCCTTCCTTCCTTCCTTCCTTCCTTCCTTCCTTCCTTCCTTCCTTCCTTCCTGTTTTTTCTCTGTTCTCTCACTTTCCATACCAAAAGCAGTTATTATAGACGATAGTTAAGGAAAGTTTAGAGAATTGAAGATGATACAGGATGTACCTTGCAAATCTGAAATAGGCTGGGAAGATAGTTGGATCTGTGAAGTTCTTGCCTCACAAGTATGAAGACCTGAGTGTGATTCCCTAGTACCCATGTAAGAAGGCCAGGCCTGGTAGTCTGTGCCTGAATCACAGACCTGGACAGACGGGGAGAGTGAGGCAGGCAGATTTCTGGAGCTCTCTGGTCAGCTAGTCTAGTGTAATTAGTAAATTCAGGGCCATTGAGATGCCCTGTCTCAGAGAGAGAGAGATGCCACATTTAAGAAATGACACCCAAGGCTATCTTCTGGCCACACACATGTGTACACATGTATGCACCCACCCCCATACACAAACATGCACCTGCACACAGTGTGCTCACACACGCACACACACACACACACACACAAATCAATTTTCAAAAAATCTCAAATTTAGGCTAGAGACATGGCTTAGCAGTTGAGGTGCTTTCCAACAAAGCCAAAGGTCCCAGGTTCAATTCTCCAGTACCCACATAAAGCCAGGTGTACAAGGTGGCACATGGAGTTCATTTGCAGTGGCTAGAGGCCCTGGTGCATCCATTCGCTGCCTCCCCCTAGCCTCTCTCAAATTAATAAACAAAATAAAATAAGAAATAAAAATCTCAAACTCCCTGGTCCTCATTTTCTTACCACAACATGATACATACAATACATGCCCTATGAAGGGCTCTGCATGTAAGCAAAGGGTAACATTTTTTGCATCTCTTTAAAAAAGGTTAGAAAGGTCTTCTAAGCTCAGGGTAGGCCCCACATGAAAACCATCAGCACAACAAATGTGTTTGCATCTTCCGTGTTTCGTTACTGTCCTTGCTCAGTTATAACCTAAGACGAATAAGGGATTTTCCTTGCTGAAGAACTTACATGTGGTCCTTGAGGGGTCAGGTTTTCAACAGAAGCCTTGTGACCATGCACTGCTAGCAGAGAGGGATGGAAATCTTCATGAACGCCATGACTTAAGAGTGTCAGGAAAGAGAGAGTCACGGAGACTGAACTGAACAGAACAGCACTAGAAGCGACGGAGACTTGTGGATCGTCAAGATAAAAGGCCCTGCTGAAAATAAATGCTCAACACATCTAACTTCAAAAAGAAAGCACTGATGACCAGTAGTGTCTTGACTGTCAACATCCTCTCTGACCACTTTCAGTGCCTTATCCTCAGGAGGGGCTGAGCAATGAGAATTGCATTCAAGCTGTTTTACTGGCTCAATTGACAAGAGATTGTTCCTAGGATTCCAGCTTCACTCCCAGCCTGCTGGACAATGACCTGTCTATGAATTCTGCAGAAAGGAGTTCTAGTCTTTACGGGGTACACCAAACCTAAGAGGAAGATACCATTGATGCCACTTCATAGACCAGGAATTTGAGTTGCAGCCAGGTCACAGTACATGACAGAATAAGATTTCAGAGTCAACTTTGTGTGACTCCAATGTTAAAACGTTCCCACTGTGAGATATTGTGTGAGTGTACAAGCTTCCAGCCTCCATACTAGCTCAGCATGAAAATCCATGGGTGGTTTTAAAATTATTTGCAAGGCAAGAGAGAAAGAAGAGAATGTGTGTGAAATATATATATATATGGAGAGGGAGAGAGGATGGGTGCACCAGGGCCTCCCCTCACTGTAAACAGACGCCAGGTGCATGTACCACTTTGCGTATCTGGTCTTATGTAGATACTAGGGTTGGCAGGCTTTGCAAACAAGAGCTTGATATGACAAAATCAGAATCCCCCTGAGGAAGAATCTCAGCTTGTCTAAGCACCTCTAAGCAGCTGCAAGGTGCAGGCTGAGGTGAGAGGTTAGGTTATGGAGAGAAGAATGAAGTTTTGTCAACCTTGGACAGCTGAATGAAGTGTTTCACATCTTGGTTGGCATGGCTACTGATTTTGCTTCTGTTCACACCTTGTGTTCACCCTTGCATGAAGACCACACTGTAAGAAGCAATGAGTTTACAGGAGGGAAAGAAGTAAGTCTCACAATTCCTCATCTTAGGCTAACGACGGAAATGTGGATCAGAATTCCGGACTTGGATCTGACTAACAGAAGAGAAAGACTGTCAATGTTTCAAATTGTCAAGAAGATGAATTTGTCCTATTCTGGGCCCTCTCAGAAGATCTGACAATAGGACGTTGCTACTAGTTCATTGATTTCCCTTATGTCAAAGGTCTGAGCAAAAACCTCTGAATCCATAGTCAGGGTCACGGCCTTCCTTCAACCCAGTTTCCACGACTTGCCAGAGCGCGTCCTCCGCAGACTGACTGACATCCAGGCCACTGGAGGGCCTCCCTGTGGCCGTCTGCGCAGTCCTGCGTGTCGCGTCCTGCCGCAGAGCTCCAAGGCCAGTGTGGCGGCGGCTGTGCGTTCCTCTGTGCGGGCTGTAATGTCCTGAGGGTGAAGAGGGCTTTTCCAACCCCATGCCAGGTCCTCAAATTCCAACTGAGAACCTAATACAGAAAATGCTAGTGGAATAAGTGAACAAGTGGAGAACAGATGAAGAGAAAGATGAGGCAGATGGCAAAGAGGGAAGGAAGCAAGGAAATAAAATCAAAAGAAAGGAAGGAAGGAAGGAAGGGAGGGAGGGAGGGAGGGAGGGAGGGAGGGAGGGAGGGAGGGAGGGAGGGAGGGACGGAGGGAGGGACGGAGGGAGGGAGGGAGGAAGGAAGGAAGGAAAAGAAAGGGAAATAAAAAGCTAGACATGTCCTTCAGAAATCATTGTCAACATAACTTCTTTCCAACCAGAGAGGCTGAAAGTTACGGTGCAAAGTATTTACTTTTATACTAAAAATAAAGAAAAAAATACTTTCCTCAGATCTGTGGGATTCTTTGATGAAGTTTTCTTTTATTTTTTGCAAGTAAATTACCTTTTATTTCAGTGAAATAATTTCCTTTCAGCTACGAGCGGCTAAGAAAGAGACACAGTGCCCCCCAGAGGCCACAGCTAGCAGCTTGGGAGACGGCCAAGCTCGGCTTCCCTCAGGCAGGCGCGGAGGCTGGGATGAATGGCTGGTGGAACGCAGGAGGCTGAGGGTGGAGGAGGAGGAAAGGGTGCACAGGAGTGGTCTTCTCACATTGCTTGTGGATGTTTAAGGTGATAACCACAGTTTCCTAACTGGAAACAAAAACAAAACCTCAGTGACTTACAACTGAGCTGCAGAATAAGATATTACAGCCATGGAAAGAAAAGAAACTAGGGCCTGGTTGATGGCTCAGTAGATACAGAGCTTGCCCCACAAGCGTGAGTACCTCAGCCTGGATCCTCAGAACCCACGTGAAAAGCTGTGCTGATGGGTTGGAGAGATGGCTCAGCAGCTAAAGGTACTTTACATGGGGAGAAGTCTGACAGCCTGGGCTCTGCTCCCCAGTACCTACATAAGGCCACATGCACAAAGTGGTGCACAAGTCTGGAGCTCATTTGCAGTAGCAGGAGGCCCTGGCATGCCCATACTTACTCTTTCTCTCTCTTGTCTGCCTCTTTCTCTCTCTCTCTGTCTCTCATAAATAAATACATATTTTTTTTTAATAAGTGGTATTGAGCAGCTATTATCCCAGCAGACCTATGGGGAAATAGGCGGAGACAGAAGAATTTCTTGGAAGCAGGCAAGGCCAGCAAGCCTGGTGAATACAGCCGTGAGCAATGAGAGAGCCTTCCTCAAGCCCAGTGGGAGGTGAGGACTGACTTCCAAGTTTGTCTTCTTCACATGTATTCCATGGTACATACATGCATGCATGCATGTGCATACTTAACTTTAATATTGAAAATTCGGCAGACACATTAAATAAATCCCTGTGTCCATCACCCCAACATGCCCACTTCTGGCTGGGTGAATCCACCCCTATGCCTGCATGTCCCCTGTTCACACAAAGTCAAGCAATGTCGACTGGTGGACCTGCCTACCTGACGTTAGGGTGCTAAGGTGACTAACGTGTGACTTGAGTGGGATACTGCATGCTGACCCTCCCATTCTTAGCATCATTGTTTGTTATGCTTTCCTATTAGGAAGTCAGGACAGCAAAGGAATATTAACAATAATTAGCCTTGGTCGGAAGAGCAGGCCTACACACAAGCTAATGCTTGCTGACAGCCCATGAGGAAGGCAGGAAGCATGCAGAAGTAGCCATCAGGTGGAGAGGGTGATTTCAACAAAAATCTTATCTCCTCATCTGCATGGCGCTGGTTGGTGAAGGGGCCTCACCTGAGGGGTTTCTGGAAGCAGGTGTATGTAGAGGTCGCACACAGGTTCCAGGGTACCAGATCCAACCAGGCTTTACCGCTTTCCACTCAGCGCAGCACCCCAGCATCAAGTTGGTGGGCTTGGGGAGCTCTGCCTCCCACCTGAGCTCTGTACATGCCCAGAGGCATTCTCATTCCTCTCTGGTGCCTTGTTCCTGAAGCAGGGGAGCACCCCAGCCCCAAGCCACGCTGATCTCATTTCCCTACAGCCTCCTCCCAAGAGGCAAAACCTCTCCTGAATCACCTTCATACCCAGGTCCAGCTCCTGGGCCGGCTCATCCTCCAACAGTGCCTCTGTGTTCGATTCTTGTCATCTCCCTGACCCCTCCTCCTCACTTAATGTTGTCCCACCTGAGCTCTGAACGAGGGAAGCTGATGTAACAGGTCTTCTCTTCCACCACCTTCAATCAGTCCTCACTTGCCTGTGTTCTGACTCAAAGCCTGCCACGCCACCAAAGGCAGGTGACCAAGGTGGGAGAACATTCCTAAGTGAAGAGACCAGCGACCTCTTGCCCTGTCTCTCCTTCTGGAGGGTCCTTCCAAATCTACCACCATTTTTCTGCTTTCTCTAGCACCTCAGCATGTCAAAGAGGTCCATCCCCCAGCCGTCTACACTCCCCTGTACTGAGCACCAATGACTGCCCTTATGTGCTGAAAATCTGTTCATGCATTTTCCAAACTAAAGTACAATTCAGTTATCTATTTATGTTCTGCCTTCCTTTTCAGGTCATGAGCTTCTTGAAAGAAGATGGTTGAGTTACAGCCTCACAGATACGTCACACAGCACCTGCACAGCCAAAAAGGAAGAAAGAAAATGAAAAAGAACTACAGATATCTAAGTATATTCAAGAGTCATAAAGGTCCATTGACTTTTGGCATCTTCATACTTAATGGAAAAATTAGAAGTGCTCTGCCTTATCTCAGCAGAGGCTCTATTTTAGACATCATAGAATTTGAGGACATCAGGTTATCTTACAGATAATCTTTGAAATACATAAAATGGGGGGCCGGGGTATGGCACAGGATAAGTGCTTGCCACACAAACATGATGAGATGAGTTCAAATCGCCAGCACCCACCTCAGTGCCAGTGGGCATGGCCGCCTGTTGTTAATCCCAGTGCTCAGGATGCAGAGACTGGCTGCCGGGGAAAAGGCACCTAAGCAGACGAGCTGAACCTATGAATTCTGCCTCCTCCGTCATTCTAGTGAGTAGTGAACTAGGAAGGCACCTGACGTTAATCTCTGGCATCCACACCTGCACAGACATGTGCAGGTGCACTCACACATATGTGTACCCATGCACATATGGGCACACATAGATACCCTCAGATGCATGCATCGGAGACATACGCACATATGTACAAGGAAAAAATAAATAAATAAGGACAGAAAATTAACTGTACTTCTTTAAATCCATATAACCACATAGTGGAGGAAATAAATCTAGAATCGACTCCAAATCCATTGATTTCGTTATTCATTACATATTCAAAATTAATGTTCAAGTAACTCACTAATAAATGCAAAAACCCCACCCCTGTTGAGTTCTTACTAAGAACCAAGATTGCTCCAGGTGCTCAGGGCGGAAAGCCATCATTAACCCGACATGAGCAATACAAACTCAGCTAACAGGAGTAGAGAATACAAAACAGCCAGAGACTGCAGAAGAGAGCACTTTTTCTTAGACGTGTTAGTCTACAATCGGATTCTGAGTGTTCCCCAAAGACAATGTGTTGAAGACTTGATCCCCAGCTCATATGCCATTGAGAGAAAATGAGAGGAGTTGGAGCCATGTCCTTGGATAGAGTGCTGGACCTCAGTCTTCCCTTTCTCTCTGTCTTTTGCTTCCCTGCCATGATGGAAGCCAGTATCATGAGTGTGTACCCACCAGAGTCCCAAAGCAGTAGGGCCACTTGGATATCAACTAAACAGTGAGCCCAACAAACTGTTGTCTCTGTTCCATTGTTGCTCTTGTTTGACTTTGAGACAGGGTCTTGCTGTACTGGTCACTCACTGCGTAGCCCAGGCTGACCTTAAATTTGCAATCCTCCTGCCTCCACCTCCTAAGTGTTGAGCTGCAGACAGGTGCCACCACATCTGACCTCGTAAAATGTGTAAGCACAGCTTCAGTTTCCTCTCATTTTCTGGCTGAGTTCAGGATCTAACATCTTTGGCTCACAACGGTAGAGCAGTTTCTTTTTGTATGATAGAAATTCCATTAATCTTTTTCTAAGGACAAGGGAATGGGGTCTCAGAACAGGGCCATCAGCACTTGAAAGACTCTTGCCTTCCAATCCCAAAGTTATCTCTCACCTTTTCCTCTTTTATCCCTTTCTATAGTCTTAATCTAACCAAAGTGGTTAAAGGTTTTGAGATGGGTTCTCTGTGAGGCCAACTTGCTTGTAAATCTACACTACCAAGCATGGAAGGTCATCCTGTTGTTCCCACCTCATATCTGTGTGTGTGGATTCTTTGAGTACCTGGGTTCTTATAAGCTGGTGCAGGAGGGGCATTGCCACAGGAGGTGAGTGAGAGACGGCCTGTCTCAATCTTTAGAGACTGGATCTCACCAGAAAGATCGTGCTCTTCTAACACTTTCATGACCTGTTTCCCCTCCAGTAACTGTCAATTTACATCAATTGATTTACAGTTCTTAAAGAGACCCTAACCACAGTTATGTTCTAGAGCTACATCAGGCTGTAAAGGCTGTCCATAAAATAAGCTCTTTTCTGCTGATATCTAAATTATTCAATTTATCTCTCTGTTCTTTCTTCCCACGTATTAGCTGAGGTTATTTTGCCCCCTGGTGGTCACTTCTAAGTCCTGCAGAACAGGAGAACAATCCCGTCCAGTTTTCAGACCATATCTTTTCCATAATTTACCTTCTAGAGAAAGTTCGAGTCTCGTATTAATTGTGGGTTTATCTTGACCAGTCTGAGAATTCTTGGCAACTTTCTTTAACTTTTGACACTTCAAGTAATTTCTATCATTTTGTCTGAAATTAATGTGAATGCTCCATCTCAAGTTTTGCTGCTGGCACTTCACTACATGAAGATAAAACTCTTACCTTACTAATTATTTTACATATTTTACTGAAGCTGTTTGTTTCAAGATAATTATAAGTTAACACACAGCTATAACGAATGACCGAGAGTCAGTGTATTCTCTGTCCAGTAGCTGCCCGTGGTAACATTTTGTAAAACTACAGCACAATGTTAAAGCCAGGACATTAAGGCTGTGGATTAAGTATCTGTAAAATTTTCACCTTCATAAGACCCTTCATTTTCCCCTTCTGTATTTACCTATGTTCACACTTTGGTAATAACTAACATTTTCTGCATTGCTGTAATTTTGTCATCTCAAGAATGTAATTATAAAATGAAATCGTGCAACCTTCTGAGATTGGCTGTCTTCCCTCAGTATTGCTCTCAGGAGAATCATCCAGGTTAGTGTGCACACCAATTGGTTCCTTTTTCTTGCTGAGTAGTGTTCCATGCTGTGCGTGAACTAACGTGTGTACCCATTTTCTTAGTGAAGGGTGTTTGGTTGGTTTGTACTTTGAGACTATTAAAAAACAAACATTGGCCTAGTGTTTTGTGTCAGCATAAGTGCCCACAAGTGCAACTGATGTTTTGTGTGGTAAGTACATGTTCAACTTTTAAGGCAGCTGCTGGTGTGATTTGACATGTCTACCAGCAATATTGCTATGCTTCTTTCTTCTTACTTCTTTCTTACTATTAAGCCATTTGTTTTTAGTCATTCTAATGTCACTTCATGGCTTTCATTTGTAAATCAAATGAGATGGTGCCGATTCTGCTGAATACCTTGTGTTTTTTTTGTTGTTGTTGTTTTTTTGCCAGTATTTAAGACCTCTATAGTGAAATGGGTCTTTCTATCTTATGTGTGTTTCCTAATTGGTTTGGTTGGGATTTTATTTTTCTAAGTTGAGTTTCCAGAATTGTTTACACATTCTCCGTACAACTATTATTTTATAAGATAGATGGTTGGAAAATATGTCATCCCAGTCTGTAGCTTGCTTTTCAACCCTTTAACAAAGCCTGCAAATCTCAATGAAGTCCAGATATGATGAGTTCTAGCTTATTTATTTATTTTTGAAGATGATTTTTCTTTTTTCTCAATATTATTAACATTTTCCATGATTATAAAAAATATCCCATGGTAATACCCTTCCTCCCCCCATCTTCCCTTTTGAAATTCCATTCTCCATCAAGATAAAAGAGAGACTGATTGAGATGGGGAGGAGATACGATGAAAATCATACATTGAATAAGGAGTTAATATCCAGAACATATAAAGAACTTTTACAACTCAAAAGTAACTATAAATTTTATAAACATTTCTCAAATGAATATATAGAAATAATCAAGAAAGTACAAGAAAAGTGCTCAATTCCACTCCCTTTCATTAAAATGGTTATATATTTAAAGAGAAGAGAAAACAATAAATTCTGGAGAAGATATTGAAAGATGAATCTTGTGCATTGTTAGTAGTAATACAAGATGGTGCAGACACTCTACACAGAAGAGTAGCAGATCCTCAAAAGAGAAGAACTCAAGTTGTTAGAGAGACTGCCAGTGCCCCAAAAACATTGCAGGCTAATATCAAGACTCTTGATTGCCCATCATAACTGGATGGTAAGACCCTATTACTACATGCATGGGCTTCAGGTCACTGAAAAATCAAGCTGGAGCTGAGTTGGAAGCCTCCTCCCTGTTGACTAGCTGTCAGGATGCTGGAAAGACCTGTGCTGGGACAAACACCCAACCAGAAGCAGCTCATGAGAGGAAAGGTTTTGTATCAGGCTTACAGAATCCAGGGGAAGCTTCCTCATAGCAGAGGAGGCTAACCTACTCCATCACGCATCCACAGTACAGAGGGAGAGCAGGCAGTCAGCAAGCAGGAGCTGACTCTAAACGCACCCCTCCTAGGGCTGGGCTCAAGTTCTGCCCCAGCAGCACACCTCCTCCAGCAGGGCTCTGCCTGCTAAAGACTAAGTAGGAAGCTAAATCAAAATACCTAAGGCTATGGGAGACATAAAGTTACATTCAAACCACTATGCACTATTATGTTGCATGGACATATTATTCTTACAAACTGCCCTCTAAATGCTTATGTTTGTACCTATAGGTTAGCGCTACTCTCACTTTTGATCAGAATGACTTCTCGTTTCAGATGGCAATGACCACTGGAGTGACTCAAAATTCATCAGTGTTGAGAAGAAGTGACAGTGGAGTGCTCAGTACTGAGATATCTCAATCACAACCTCCAAGGCTCAGGGTCCATTGTAGAAGAGGTGGCATAAGATGTAACAGTCAAAGGAAGACGAGGGTGTTGGACTGCTTTGCAAGCCTGTCTTTCAGACACAAAGTGACCATTGTGCTCATGACAACACAGTGTTTGACAATATCTACCCAACACTGGCATAATAAGAGGCAAAAAATGATGATATTAAAGTAGGCCAGGGACTAGACAGAAAGAAGGGATTCCACAGAGGCGGCACAGGGGAGGGAAGACAAATAAGAGTGGTGGGAAAGGATTATGATCTTGGTATATTTATTGTGTATATGTATGGAGGCTGTCAATAACAACTTTAAAAAAAAAATAGAAACTGAACTGCCATACATTAAAATTCCAGTTCTATGTATATTCATCAGGAATTGAGAGCACAAAACCTAAGAGACGCTCACCCATATTCACAACATGAACCCCAACAGATGCTCACCCATCTTCACAGCAGAACGTTCAAGAATCCCAAGTTTTACCACAAAGTGGAAGGCAACCAAGAGTCCACCAACAGAAGGATGGAGAGAGAGAATGAGTGTTTGTACAACAGGATGCTATTCAACTTTCCAAAGGAAAGACATCTGGCACTTGCCACCTACCACCTGGTTGAATCTAGAGAACATCTTGCTAACTGCATAAGGTAGTCACCACAGGATACTTAGGATTCTACTTGTATGAAGAACCAGAGAAATCCTCAGAAAACAATGGCAGCAACATGCTTTTGGGTTGGGAGAATGGGGGATTACAGCTTTGTACCCTGAGTGGAGTCTGCAGGTGGATGGTGGTGAAAGTTGAACACACCATGCCACTGAAAGTTGAACACACCATGCCACTGACTATAGAGTCGTTTGGAGTAAATTTCCTTGGGTTCATGGTATCTGGTGTCCACGCTGAGTCAGGATAGGAATCCCAGCCCCTGACAGATCCTGGATAGCTGTATGGCTGGAAAGTCCTTAAGAGTGTTGCCTCCTGTGGTCTTCAGAGACCCCACAGGCAGGGAGGTGGCCTCATTACTACTGGGAGATGGTAAGGATTCCCTGACAATAGCAGGCAGTTTTTCAAAAAGCAGAGTCCCTCCCACCTGCCAACCAGGTGACTTCATGTGACTGGTGGACACTGCAGGGGTGGAGAGCTTATTATCACCCAGCAGGAATAAGGGTCCTGGGCCTTCTCTGATAGCAGCCTGCAGGGTGCAATGCCCAGCCTGGAGAGGGTGAAAGCTGGGCCTGGCGTGGGTGGGTTTTTTTGTTTTGTTTTGTTTTTCTGTTGCGCCTGTGAGTTTGGCTTTTGTGTAACACTCTGTCCCATTCAGCTGCCCTTTCCTTCTTGCAGAAGCTTGGCTTCTGGTTTCCTGGGTCTGCTTTGTCTGCATCCATTGGTACTTCAGGGTTACCAGCTTCTGCCCTCAACGTGTGGGATGCAAGAGGCAAAAAGGGAAGCCACTGCCTGATCCCTGCTCCAACCAGTGTGTCCCTTCTCTGTCTTCCAGTCATAGCTATAGGGTCCTGAATTTTGGTTGTAACCAAGCAGGAGAACTAGAGGCCAGTGCCCCACAATGACACTGGCTGCTTGAGCATTGTTGAGGGTTTTCACAGGCGTCTTCTCTCCCAGCTGTTTGTTTTCCGCTGCTCTGATCTTTGGTTTCTAGCTTTCTGAGCAAATTCAGTCTGCCTTCAAAACAAAAATGAGTGAAGCTCTTGGAATCAGTTAGCAATTAATTTTCTGAAATCTATTTTGGTTGGGGAAAACAACAAATAAGATACACGTGGATTTTCTTTCTATATCCCTGAAGTCTACACCAGCCGAGCTCTGCAGTGGCCCTGGGCAGTGCTGGGAGCTGTCTGGACCTGAAACCTCATCTCACCACAGGTGGTTTTCAAAGGTGGAAAACTGATGTCACTTCTCCAGCCTTTGTTTCTCCCTGGAAAAAAAATGGAAGAAACATTAGTTTTGATCGAGACAGAATCAAGTGCTGCATCTCAGTCACAGTTCCTTCCCCCTCTCCAAAATCTACTAGTAGGCAGAATTTTATAATACTCTGTTACTTGGTTTTTTTTTTTAAATACTTATAAAACAAAATGCACATATGTAACCAGTATACTTATTTTTTCCCATTTAACCTTACGTTGTACCTTTTTAAAGTAAGTGTTTTGTTTTGGAATGGTTTGAAATATACGGAAAATTTTCAGAGATTATGGAGTTGCTAGAAATCTCGCTCTTTCCACAGTGTGACACCATGGTACGTGACACACCCACCAGGCTCACAGAGACATGACCACTAACTGAATGCAGCTAACGCCGACTGTCTTAGTTTTACTCTCATGCCCGTTTCTGTCTTCAGGTCTCATTCGGGAAATCATGGTGACATAGTTCCATCATCCTCTGGACGGTGACAGGTGTTCCGTATTTCCCTTGCTGCTCGTGACCATGACACTTTTCTCAGGTATTTTGTAGAAAAAGCCTTAATTGGAAATTGTCTGATTTTTGTCCTCATAATTAAACTGGAAGTATGATGTCAGGGAGGAAACACTCCGAAGGTAAAATGCCATCCTTATGCTTCACGGTGTGCACGCTGCGCATCACTCATGGCTGAAAACAGCCACCTTCGCTCCACAACCAGGGTGCTGCTTGCAGCTTTCTCTACAGGACACTGCCTCCCTCCCTCCCTTTGCATTCTGTGCTCTTCCCAGGGAGGTCAGGGAAGAAGGCAGGGTTCTGCTCCATCTCTTTGGGGTTGAGAACCAAACATTTTCTTTGTTTTTGTTTTTTTTTTTTTTTAATGAGAGTGAGAATTGGCGCGCCAGGGCCACCAGCCACCGCAATCTAACTCCAGATGCATTCGCCACCTAGTGCACATGTGCGACCTTGTGCTCTTGTATCACCTTGTGAGTCTAGCTTTCGTGGGACCCGGAGAATCACACTTGGGTCCTTAGGCTTCGCAGGCAAGCACCTTAACAGCTAAGCCATCTCTATAGCCTAAAGAACCAGACTTTTATAGAACAAAACAAAACATTGTAGCCATAAGTTATGGGGATGCAGGTACAGAGGGACTTGGGAGATGGAAGCTGGTGTGCTTTCCACTCCACACTCTGAGCCTGTCAGGAAACAACTATAGCCAAGAAGAGGTGTAGTGGGCACTTCCTAAAATGGGTAAAACTCAGAATCCTTGAGAAATAGACTAAACTAACTTATAATTAAAGTCTTTACATTCTAGTCTTGGCATAGACTACATAGCAGACCGTTTAGGGAGGACAAAGCTTCTGGCACAAAGAATACCCACTGGCCAGATGCTAGGAATCAGCAGCAATCCTCCATGGCAGTGTGGCTACTCCAGCTACTTCAAAGGGATTCTCGGAAAAATCGATGTTCACAGGAGAGATGTGAAACCTCATGCCCAGTAAAAGGCAACCTGCTGCTTTCTCTATGTTTGCTAACCATGGGCTAAAAATACCATGCGAACATCAACAAACCCATACTCCTCATCCATCTCTGTCCTCAGAGGAATGCCAGCAAATCCCTGGTTCCTCCAGACAAGTGCCTGAGCAAAGGAAGGAGAAGTTGAGAGAGCCAAGAGGGGAAGAAGACTTTATACATTGGCTCTGGAGGAAGATCTGCAGAGGAAAGATTTCACCAACAATTTCCCCTCTTTTTCATGTCTGTTTTGGTTTGCTATTAATTTTTAATGCATAGATTTTAAATTAACATGTAGTAATTGCTCATACTTATGGGTTTCAGTGTAACATGTCAATACCATGCAGCTTGTTAACACTGTGTAGCATGTTAATACCAGGAGGCATGTGAATACCATGCCCAATTATCAGATCAGAGTATCTTCATCCTAGATGGATATCAGTTTCTTGTTCATCAATAATACTTTTAAAAATGTCTCTAGTTTTAGTCATCCAACTACCAATACTTATAAGATATAAATATTGAAAAAGAATCTCTAGCGTCTCTCTGTAAATAATATATGAAAAATTGTGGGCAATTTTTCAGAAGTGTTTTACACCCAGCTCTCATAATTACTTTGTGAGGGCACATTCACATACACAAAAGAGAGAAAGAGCTTCTCAAATGAGGACTGAGCTGACTGCACAGCCTTGTAGAACCCAAAACACTTGTCATCACTCCTTTTATGCTTACAGAGTGTTTTCCACATTTAATGTACTCACTATTTTGTTCTCTTCAGCTCAATGGGGGGGAGGGAAACTTTATATAAGAATGACAACATTACTGCCAAAGAAATGCACTTAACAGATAGCAGATATTTGTCCTCAGTGTAATCACAGAGCAGAAGAAGTAATGCTGTAGGGGACAGAACTTACAGAGGAAGTATGCTATGGTTTGAACAATGGTCCTCAAAGGTCAATGTATTAGAGGAAAACTCCCCAGGAGAGCATGATCATGTGGTAAACTTTTTGATGTGGGGCCTTGAGAGAGAGTGAGAGAGAGTTTTAGCTCATTGGAGAACCCCCTCGCCAAAGAATACCATGAGAACTGCTCCTTCTTTTCTTTTACTTTAATTTTATCTTTGCTTCCTGGCTCGTGGCAATTTTGCTACACTACATAGTCTTGTCATGATATGGCATCTTAGCTAGAAACCCTAATTTTGGACTAGAATTTCCAAACCAGGAACCAAACTGAACCTTTTCTCTCTATAAATTACTTGCCTCAGGTAATTTTGTTAAATGCAAAAAAAATGTTAATACAAGATGTCGGGTAAAACTTACTTTCAAACATTCGTTTCTTGTGCAAGGAACTAACAGAGGTTCTTTGTCTCCTACTTCATGTAGAAGTCCTTGATGGCTTCCAACTGACAGTGATCCTCTTACTCCAACCTCCTGAGGGCTGGGTTTAAGGGTGTGTGCCTCCATACCTGGCTTCTTTACTCACTTAAGAAAATATTATGTAGGGCTGGATAGATGGCTTAGTGGTTAAGGTGCTTGCCTGCAAAGCCTAAAGACTCATGTCAGGTCCCACGTAAGCCAGATCCACAGTGATAAAAGCATGCGATGTTGCATATGTGCATAAGAGGGTGCACACCTCTGGAGTTCGATTGTAGTGGCTGGAGGCCCTGGCATGCCAATTCTCTCTCTCTCTCTCTCCCTCTCTCTCTCATAAAAAAGGCCACGCTGTTGAGGTTGCCTCAAAAAGTATTACATATATATTTTTTCTTAGTTTTTCTAACCAAAACTGAGATTATCATTAATATATGGACACAGACATAATAAGTATAAGGATTTAGAGGGCAGCTTGGTGGGCATAATATATCCATTTAGCCAGATAACAGTAGTAGTTTTCCCCAGGGCTTGAGACCTCTCGGAGACTATTTAAGCATAAACAGTACACATGTGTGAGCACAAATAAGAACTGTAAGAGCCTTATGCAAATGAGATGCCCTGGGCCTGAGTGTCTTCCGCATCATTAGCTCTGTGCATTTCCATCTTGCCCTGGTTCTGTCCTTCTCCCACTCCTTCCTCAGCATCCAGCTTTTCATGTGAAAGCCATTGTTAACTATCATCTCCTGACATTTTATGCTCAGGGATGAAATGGAGTTCCTGGACTATAAAAATGAGAAATAGGGCCGAACACCAGCATTAATCTTTCTCTGCTTCTCCCTCCTGATGCAATGATGTGAGCCAGCTTCTCGTTCCTGCCATATTTTTTTTTCCACCATAATGAAATTTCTCCTCAAAGCTATAAGCTGAAGAATAAATGCTTTCCTTCCCTATTTCTTCTGGTTGGGTATTTTGTCCAAACAATGAGAAAGTAACTGACACTCTCCTCTCTCAGAAAGTCCCCAAAGCTGCTATTACAAACTTTCTCAGATATGCTTGTGGCTCACAGTAACCATGTGACAAGGAGGCTCAAGAAGAAGTCACAGGCGAGACTGCTGAGAGACACGTGGCTACCAATTCCAATCTTTCCTACTAACCCCTTCTCTTCTTCTCTCTAGACTATGCACTCAATACTTGAAGCCATGACAGCCATTGTGAAATGACAAAGATGAAATTTAAGAATGATTGAACAGGAATATGGGGGCATCCCTGAGCAGAGGCTGTAGAGCCAAAAGTGTGACAATCTTTGAGTGGATGCTGTAGTGATGCATATGTGTGATCAGAAGGGAAAAACAATCAGGTGAAACTTCTGTGATCAAATCTTCTGCCATTTAGATCTAATTAATGTATGATTTATACGTTCCGTTATTTTTAAAAATCACATGTTATGGGCTGGAGAGATGGCTTAGTGGTTAAGGCTCCTGTTTGTGAAGTGTAAAGACCCATGTTTGAATCCTCAGAACCCACGTAAGTCAGATACACAAGGTGACACACGTGCAAGGTGGCACACACATCTGGAGTTCGATTACAGTGGCTGGAGGCCGTGGTACACCATTTCTCTCTCTCTCTCTGTGTATTTCTGTCACACTCCCTCTCACTCATAAAAAGAACAGTCTGTTGTGCTTGCCTCAAAAAATACATGTTATAAGAAAGAATATTTAATAAAGTATGCTAATATATTTTAATTTTAATCAAATCCTGTCCTGTTGTCAGAGATTTGGGAAATACTTAGTTAACCCAGAATAACCACTGTGCTTTATTTAAGAAGATATAGGGCTGGAGAGACTGATTAATGGTTAAGGTGTTTGCTTGTAAAGCCAAAGCACCCCAGTTCAATTCTCAATGACACATGTAAACTAGATCCACAAGGTGGTGCATGAATCTGGGGTTCTTTACAGAGGCTGGCGGCCCTGAAGCACCCATTCTCTCTCTTTCTTTCTTTCCCTCTTTCTCTCTCTCTCCCTGTTTCTCTTTTTCTCTAAAATACATTAATTAAAAAATAAAATAAATATATTAAAAAGAAGATATAGGCAGGGCATGGTGGCGCACACCTTTAATCCCAGCACTCGGGAGGCAGAGGTAGGAGGATCGCTGTGAGTTCAAGGCCACCCTGAGACTACAGAGTTAATTCCAGGTCAGCCTGGACAAGAATGAGACACTATCTCGAAAAACCAAAAAAAATAAATAAATAAATAAGAAGATATAGGGATGGAGAGATGGCTTAGAAGTTAAGTGCTTGCCTGTGAAGCCTAAGGACCCTGGTTCAAGGCTTGATTCCCCGGGACCCACATTAGCATCTGCACAAGGAGGCATATGCGTCTGGAGTTCGTTTGCAGTGACTGAAGGCCCTGGCACACCCATTCTCTCTCTCTCTCTCTCTCTGCCTCTTTCTCTGTCTATTACTTTCAAATCAATAAGTGAAAATAAACAAAAAATTTAAGAAAAGAAGATATAGTACGTTGCATTTTCCAAATTTATTTCATTACTCATCTTAACAAGCTACCTTAATTTGAATAAATGTTGGGAAATTTTGTTGTATACAACGTAAGTAATGTAGAAAACAGTGAATATTTCCCCCTAAGTAACAATTAAAAATGACAGGCATGGTACACATTTATGTTCAATAGGTTGCCAGTTGCAAATATTTTAATTTACATATTTACCTATAGCTGTTTATCTTTCCTATACTCTAAGTGAAATACATCAGTTATGAAATTAGTGCTATACAGCATCACTTTTAGTCCTGTTCTCCCACTGTCCTTTGTGCCTGTCTGGTGAAATGGACGCAAAACCCTTGAACATTGTATTAAATAACAGAATTGCATTCATATACATTACTTGTCCTGATATCAAGCCTGTTCTCAGGTTGCCTCACAGTTCAATAAAAATACTCTGAGCCAGGCATCGTGGAAAATGTCTATAATCTCAGCTCTGAGACTGGAAAATTGTAAATTTAAGGGGAATCTGGGATACATACCAAGTTCCAAGTCAACCTGGGGGACACGGTAAACCCTGTCTCGAAAGAAAGAAAAAAGGAAAGAAAGAAAAAGATTTTTAAAAAACCTACAGATGCTCATGTGACCCACTGGGGTGACAAGCATGTGAGGGAGGAAGAGACAGGAAGGGGAAGGTCCTTAGATTGTTCCTGAGAAAGTGGGGAGCCCTCAGCTCAGGCTTCTGAGAAAAGATAGAAATTGCTCCATGAACAATTGTCCAAAGAAGGTCTGCATGAGAGCTCCTATCCAGTGGATGCCTGATGAGTACAGGCCCTTTTAGCTCTGTCAAAGTGGTATAATAGATTAAGGAATAATTAAGTAATAGTCAAATCAGCAAAGTATTTTTCCTGCCCTGTGTTTTAAGCTACAAATGGTAGCAATGTGATCAAAACTGTCTTGCCCCAAAATAGCAATTATTTACTATAATGTATTTGAACAATGGTTTTTTTCATATATTGATTATAAAATATTTAGCTATAATAGACATTAAAAATGAATGGGGTTGGAAAAATAGATGCAAATGATGTATGACTATTAATTTCCTGATTTTGACATTGTGGTAATGTAGGAAATGTGTTTTTCTGTAAGAAATACAAACTAAAATAGCTGGAAATAGTGGAACATCCATTTAGAAACATATGTTTTGTGTTTTCCTTGGAATATTTGTGATGTAAGTTTGCAAATTATTCCAAAGCATGCATTTCAGTAGGAGATTAAGGAAATACACTAAAGTTCACTCTCTACTTCCTTCTCTAGGCCTGTCCCACCACACTAAAAAACACCAGTTCCACAAAGACGACAGCAGACGGACCTGTTAGTTCGTAGTTTAAGTTACACTGGTGTGGAAAGGCGTTCTCTCAATGTAGTTCATTCTGCTAAACAGCTTGAATGCATCTGTATTTCAACTTGAAATACAAGATAATGTTGCCATTTATTTTAACCATTTATTCTCTTTTTAAAAATATTTTTATTTATTCATTTGCAATGAGAGAGAGAGAAAGAGAGAGAGAGAGAGAGAGAATGGGCATCCCAGGGCCTCTAACCACTGCAAACAGTCTCCACATGCATGAACAACTTTGTGCCTCTGGCTTCATGTGGGTACTTCAGAACCAAACCCAGGTTATCAGACTTGCAAGCAAGCACCTTTCACTGCTAAACCATCTCTCTGGCCCTCTGAATAATTAACTTTAAAAGTGGAAATATTATGGATGGAAAAAGAAAGTACAGGTTACTATTACGGGACTCTCTCCATTTGCTGAGTTATTTCCCCAAAGCCAATACAAGATGGGAAGGCGCAGTGGACGCATCGAGAGCAGTCCTAGCTTCTGGGTGATGTGGACGGGGATTCCAGCTCCACAAACCTCAGCTTCATGCTCTGGTAGCATGGATTAGAATCTGTGCTGCACTCCAGGATTTGAACCTTCCAATCATTTGCAGCAATTGCACTTAGGGTGAAGTTTAATGAAGTATAAGCAGGCCAACGTGTCAGTTAGGATCCAGGATCACTCACTTACCCAGCTGATGTTTGTCTCCTACTTGAGAAGGGTCAAGCCCTCTTTTCAGCATGGGAGGCATGGCTGTAACTTGCAAGAAAGCTCCCTGCTATTGCATTCAGTCTGGAGTGGGGCTAGAGATGCAATCATATGGCGATGCCGCAGGGAGGCTGGGCTACAGTAAAGCATGACCTCAGGTAGAGGCTGTTGCACTTAGCCTTCCTAAAAAGAGCTGAAACTTCCGTAATAGGAAACAGCTGGGCCAAGACTTTGTTGAATAGTTCCCACAGGAACTCAACAGATGGTCCTCAGTGAGGACCAGTTGCTTCTTGAAAGTGAGCAGAGGTTACCAGGGGACTGCCCAAGGTGAGCAGCTTCCTTCCCCTGCTTGATCCCCGTGATAGGCTTCAGAGTTTGTGAACACAACCTAGTCCCGTCAACTCTGCATTCTTGTACATCGTGGAATGGCTGCCTCTGGGCAAAAAGAAGTGCCCCACTTGATAATGCTGCCCTTGCTCTCCCACAGAAGAGCTTCAGTGACCAATGCACGATGCTGGGCTTCTTGGAGGTCTTTCTTAAAGCTGGTAGGAGAAGGGTGGATGAAATTGCTAGAATTTTTTCTTATGATAATGTAGAATGTTTTGCTTCTAGCCAGTATGGCGGCACACATCTGTAAGTCTAACCCTCAGGAGGGTCACGTTCAAAGATAGTCAGTACCACAGAGTGAGATTCTGCTGAAGAGGAGGAGAAGGAAGAAGAGAAGCAGAGGAAGACGAAAGAGGAGAAGAAGGAGTAAGAGAGGTGGGGAAAGAGAAGAAGGAGGAAGAGAAGTAGAAGGGTGCTCCTGCTAAATCCACTATTTCTATGTGCCCCTAACTCAAACATTATGCTCTCATGGGGGCAGTCTATTCGGACAGTCATTCCCAGGTACAAAGAAGCCATGAAGAGAGCAGAGAAAGCTCCAGTGACCCAGCTGAGAAGCAACAAGCAGAACAGAAGTCACCCCAAGCCTGAAACCATCTCTTGCAGACCACCACATAGGTGGTCCATAGGCATGGGCTATTGGTTTGACTGCCATCTAGTTTGATACCAGTAAAGTTTTATCACTTGATAGGCTTCAACACTGTTTATTTGTAAGGTTCCCATGATTTTATAATGGAAAACTCCTGAATTAGAAAGACCCATCTGTGTTTATGTGTCTGTGTGTTAGGGCTGTAAACAATTTCTCCAGTCCACATTTACATTCCAGTCTAGGGCTGCTCTCAAAGACATCTTAAGTGCTTGCTATACTTGGTAGAAGTGCCCCAGGCACCAAAATATGCACAATTAATTCTAAAAGAACATATCATGCTTTATATGTAATAGCTCTCTTCTCCTTCTCCATAGTTTTCTTTCACAGAAAGTAAGTGCTTTGGAGCTATAGATAGCATAAACCATTTCCTCTCAGGCTGAGTTATCTGGGTATCTGTAGCTTCTTCAATGCAGGGGGTGTTGGAACAAGAGGATAAAAGAGTAAAACCTGTCTATATATATCATTTTAAAAGGGGGTATCATAGATTCCTTGGTTCAGAGGTTTAAGCACAAAATATCTTCTTAGAACAGGTAGGGTTGACATCTATTCTCTATTCATGCTTTTATTACTGATAATTTTATACATGAATATAATATATTTTAATCACAATCCCCACTTATTGCCTTCTCTTGGTCCCTTTTCCATTCCCCGTCTACTGATCTGCCCCCCTTCTACTTTGATTTCTCTCTTTTGGTTCCTGTGTGGGCGTGTGACCTACCGAGGTCAGTTAGGGTAGCTTGCATGGCAGGAGTGGTGGATTATTTACTAGATCATGTGAGTCTTACCAGTGGCTATATCACTGGAAAAAATATCTCTCATGCCCTCAGCCACTGTTAATGTCTTATAACTCCCCAGGGAGGGATGAGGCCTGGGGCCCTGCTTCATTATGCATGACGGAATGCTGCTTGGTCCAGCACTGTGTGGATCCAGCACTATGTGGGTCCTTTGTAGGTTAGGACAGTCGTGGTGATGTCACCAATGCAACAACAGGTCATGCCTGATGACAATGTTTCTCAGCTCTCCTTCTTACCCTCTAGCTCTTACATTCTTTTTTTTCTCTGCTTCTGCAATATTTCCTGAGACTTAGAGGGACTGATATAGATATTTCTGGTTGTATTTGAGGCCCACTCTGTGGGAGGGAAGTCATGCCTGATGCTGAAAATCTAGTCCAAAGCTTATGGCTGGGAAGGTCATGGGTCCTAGGAGGAAAGCTACTTCCATTTTCATGGTTAAAGGGATAAGTTGTATCCAGGAAACTGCCCTGTAAACATGTATACCTGTGCCCTGTACTGTTGCTGCTCTCAACTTTGGTCAGAGGAGCTTCTCTTTGCAGCTAACAGTGACAACTAAGAAGACTCAAAACCCATCAAAGTGCTGAGAACATTGAGCCTATGAGAACATTGTGGAAGAGGGGCAGAAAGGATGCAAAAACCAGAGGATGAGGAGGAGTGCTTTAGAAGGATGCTATCTGGACATGAATGATGTGTCCTGGTTCCTTATTACTAAGCCTCCTGCTGGACAGGAGCCCTGAAGGTTTTAGGGCTCCCAGAACCAGGTTCAGATAGTTTTCCATGACATGAAGAGTCTGTAGCATGAGCTCACAGTGGTGGTCATTACATTCACAAGGCTTGTTAAGAGTTGGGCCTCTCAACATTCCATTGTGGATGGTGGGGGCAGGCAAACAAAAGAGGATATCACAGCAGAAGAGGGGCTAGTTGGAAATAAAAAGGAGTTCAGTGTAAGGGCTAAGGAGTATAGGGGAGGTGGGACAAGATAAGGTAACAGGAGGGGAATTATGATCAAAACACATTATGTACACATATGAAGATTGTCAATAAAAACTCAAAAACAACAAGAAAGTTAATTGGAACAGAAATACCCTGAGTGGGTAGATGATGTTGCTCTGTGAAGCTATAGGTTATTAAATGAAAGTCCCAGTGCCAAAACAGTGGGCAGGATATCTCACAGTGAGTTTCTACTAAGGTCCCCAAGGCTCCCCAAACAATACAGGCTATTGCCAAGTGTCTTAGTGCCACCAGAACTAGATGGTAAGAGCCCATTGCTGAAGACATGCTTTCGTTGTGGCTTGCTGAGAAACCCAGTGGTTCATAAGAAGCACAGTGGTGCATGAAGCAGGTATTGAGTTGAGACTCTGGAGTTAACAACATGTGTAAAGACTGTGACTCGGCTGTGCTGTTCTTATCTTCTTCCTTTATATTCCCCAGTACGACCAAGCAGATGACAGCCCATTGTGAGAGCTTAAATGGGAAAGGTCCCCCACAGTTCGTGTTTCAAGCACTTAATCCCAACCTGGTTGTATGTGGAACCTTGGGGACATGGTGCCCAGCTGCCCTGACAGACATAAGCCTCTAAAGATAGGCCTCTGATGCTTATAGTCCAGCATGCTTCTAGTTCTGATCTCTGATTCCCGGTCCCCCAAGATGTGAACAAGCCGTGCCGCATGCTCCCGTCACCGAGGACCAAGCAGCTCCAGCCACCATGAGGGACTCCTTTGCACGTGGAGCCAGCCCTGCTCTGAGACTTGCCCGAGAGATACTGCTGGGCAGGGCACTTCCCCTCTACTCCCCCAGAGAGTCATCAGGACTCCAAAGCGCTGACTGAGGCCTCTTGGTGGTGCCCCTGAGCAAGCTACCCACCTTGTATGTCTTTAACTGAAACTAATTTAATTTTTCATCAGCCTGGGACTTGTGACATTATCACTGGGACTTCATACTGGGTTCCACTTGACTCCCCAGGCCTTATGATCTTCACCAGTAGAATTCAGATGAGACATAGAGCATAGTTCAGAAGGTAGATGAACTCATTGCAGAATAAGTGGGAATACACTCAAGAGGACACTAGCTAGAGTCCACATGTTAGGCAGGCTTTATGCTATTTCTAAAGTCTCTGGTATAAGGACTTTGTCCTGTCTAAGTGGTTGATGTTTGGAGTGACTGTTAGAGGAGAAGTAATGATATGTCCTTATCTTTCATTAGACAGTAACCCTCTAAGGTTTAGGGCTCCTAGAACCAGGTTTAGATAGTTATCTAACAATGACATTTTGGACAGTTCAGGATGTTATGTCTCTTCCCAGGACCAAAAATATGACTTGAATCCCATTCCTGTGACCAGTAATTAGAGGCCTTCAGGTTCCATTCTTGATTTTACAGGTTATTGATTCATATGGAGGGATACAGCCCTAATGTCCTTAAATCCTGCCAATATCTAACTAGCTGCCTAACACTATAGCCCAAGATACTTTATTCAGACTCAGGATTAATTCTAAGTAACTATACATTTTTATTATTATTATCAAACTCTTCCATTCAGTCTCCTATTTGGGTACATATGAATTCACAAGATTGGTAGTTTATACATGGAGCTTGGTAACTTCCTGACAAGGGTCACTTTGATAAGCATGAGTACTTTTAGGTTCACCTTCGAATACCATTAAGCTGAGGCAGCTCACAGGGAAGCTGGCAAGTGAAAACTTGCATCTTCGGCTTTGATCTCTTTCCATTTCTCCTTTCTCCTTGAGTTGTGAACCACAAACCCACAATGTCTTTCAAGAGCTATTATAGATTATTGTCAAGTCGCAAAACATAAACCCCAAACATGTTCAAAAGCTGTTACAGATCATTGTTGAGGCATAACTATTCTGCAAAGCACTGTTGCTATGGCAAGAGATTCCCACCATATATATCTTTCTCTCAATTAGTTTCACTTGAATACTTTGAACAGGGGACAATAAATTTTTCTTATTAAGAGTTATTTCTTAAAACAAGTTTCTGTGAGCTTAAAGCAATTGCAAATTATTCATATCCATGTGGTCATGGGGGTTAGAAGATTTTAGGTGTGCATGTGTGTGTGTTCATATGGTTATATATATTTGCAAGCATGCCATTGTGTGTGTGTGTGTGTGTGTGTGTGTGTGCGTGCGTGTGTGTGTGTGTAGGTCAAGTAATTCTGGGGTTTCAGTCCTAACCTTCCACCTGCTTCAAGACAAGGTCTCCCATTCTCATTGTTATTCACCACTTTGTTCACCAGAAGAAGCTGCTCCTCTGGCTTCAGGGAAATTCTTTTCTCTACCTCCCTTCTCACCGTCAGCAAGCTGGGATTATGATGCCCATCACAGTTTCAGGCTTCTATGTGAGGTCTTGGGATCAACACTCAGCCACTCACACTTGCATGGTGTATCATTTACTTTCCCCCTGATGTTATAAAATGCCTGACAAAAGTAAGTTTAAGGCTGGGTGTGGTGGTGCACACCTTTAATCCCAGCACTTGGGAGGCAGAGGTAGGATCACTATGACCTCAAGTCCAGCCGGTAGCTACAGAGTTCCAGGTCAGCCTAAACTAAAGTGATACTCTACCTCAAAAGCCATCACCAAAACAAAAGTAATAAGTTTAAGAGGCAAAGGGTTTATTTCAGCTTATGGTTCCAGGTGACAGTTCATCATGGCAGACAAGGCCTGGTGACAGGGGCTTGGGGTGGCTTGTCACATTCAGTCCACAGTGAGGAGGCACAGAGTGACGTATGCTGCTGCCCAGCCAGCTCTCTCCTTTCTATACAGCCAAGGGGTCCAGTCCATGGAATGATGCCACCTTAATTCACCTAATCAGAATAATCATTCCTTAGGTCATGTCATGTTGACAATCAATATCAACCACCATACTTGGCAAGCACTTTATCACTTTACCTAGCTTGCTATCTGTGGTGGTTTGATTCAGGTGTTGCCCATAAACTCAGGTGTTCTGAATGCTAGGTTCCCAGCTGATGGAGATTTGGGAATAACACCTCCTGGAGGTGGTGGATTGTTGGGGGTGGGCTTATGGGTGTTATAGCCAGCTCCCCCTTGCCAGTGTTTGGCACACTTTCCTGTTGTTATTATCCACCTTATGTGGGTCAGGGGGTGATGTCCATTCTCTGCTCATGCCATCATTTTCCCAGCCATCGTGGAGCTTCCCCTCAAGGCTGTAAGCCAAAATAAACCTCTTTTCCCCACAAGCTGCTCTTGGTTGGGTGATTTCTACCAGCAATGTGAACCTGCCTGAAGCACCATCTCCTCATCCCCTATGGAAAAAAAATGCTGCTTGTGTATGCATATGCATGTGTGCACACATATGCATGTCTGTGGCATAAGTATCCATAGTGTACATGCACGCATGCATGGATGAACATACACATGCCCGTGTACATGCCCGTAGAAGCCAGAGGAGAACAGACCCCCTCTGTCGCTCTTTCCTTTTCCTTCACACAGACTGCCGCTCACTGAACCTGGAGCTGGTGGATTTTTGTCCCAGCGATTCTCTTTTCTCCATACCCCCCCAAGTTACAAGTTACAAGTGAGTATGGCCACTCCTGGGGGGGCGGTTCTGGGTATTAAACTCAGGTCTTACCCACTAAGCCATCTCCCTAGCCCAAGAAATTTTCTTAAATGTTGGCAGATCATTCTATTTATATGACTCATTTCCTTCCAATCACTAAAAGAAGGAAGGCAGGTTGAGAAGAGAAAGAACAAATGAAGTACAAAGGGGAAAATAAAAGGTTCCATAAGCTTCTTGGACCAGATAATCTTAATCATTTATATAGGTTCAACCATGATTTCAGAGAATGCAATGTCACTGACCTCAGTGGTCCCTGAAGACAACCGGGGTTGTCACTCAGTAAACCCTGACTGCCTCCGTCCCTGAGAACTTGTGGCTTTGATAGATGCTTAGAGGCAGCGTGGTGGCTTGCATGCTATACTGAGTGGCATTTGGAGACCTCCCAGCATGTGCTGAGGGGCAGTCTCAGTTCCCCGCCCTCCAACCTCGATCTGTTATATTCATTGTCACACATAAAAATTTTCTCCTTTGTTTATTTAAGGAAAATAGAAACTGGTTAAGGGTAACTAAAATATGTAATATAATATACTAACATTTTATGGTGTCTGGACCCATAAATTCTTGGTATCAGCATCCACAACCTCTAGCCCCTATGGCAATGCAATGCAGCCTCCGGTCTCACTGTGCAGCCCAGGCTGGCCTCCCACTCTCCATTTTTCTGTGTTATGGAGGAGGACAATGACTCCAGACACATGCATATCCTATCCAGTTCACAATACCTCAAGCTACAGGTGAGCGAATTACAAGGAGCATCCTTGGCTTCCCACATGATTTCACTTTTTTCAATTCCCAGACTCTTCATGCACGTCACTGGTTTATTTCCCTGGTCAGAAACTTAGAGGTGTTCCAGTAAACCATCCCCTAGAAAATGTGACCCCAAGCAAGCATGAATCAGTGACCCAGGATAGGCCCTGTATAGACAGACTGTCCTGTTCCCTGGCATCCATTGCAAAGCAGTAAACATTGTGCCTCCACCCTACCAGTCACTAGAGATAGAGTGGCCATCAAAGCAAATGAATTCCCTGTCCTCCTGGGGACACTGAAAAATCTGCACCTGGGGAAAATAATTCCAGTCTTCCTTGAGCCATGATACTTATGTCCAAGAGCAAAGCAATTGACTCCACGAGATTTTTCCAAAGAAAGAGTTAAAAATGTTGACATTTATAGATCATGAAGAATGTGGTCCAGTCACCAAGCAAGACTGTAATCCAAAACAGAGCCAGACCAAAAAAGAGTGTTGAAGTTACTTCATCCCTCCCTCAAATTGTGGGAAGAGGATTCCTGTGTCAAATAATGTCTCTTAGCACTGTCTTTCTTCCAGCCAATTTTCTCATTTTACCTGGAAAATACCTTCTCTGGCCCTCGCCAATTACTTCCTCCATTTCCTGCCCTATATCCTCTAGCTTCATCCTCACACCAAGGCAGAAATGTCCTGCTCTCTAATGCCTTCTGAGGAAGCCAGACCTGGCTTGAAGGAGGGAAAACCCAGCTATCTCCATGAGATAGTCATGTTGCCACACCATAAAGTACAATGAATTCCTATCGGCCTACCCTAAGATGGCATATTCTGGAAAGGGGAATCTCAATGAGTTTGATCTGTATTTTGCCCTGGGATATTATGCCTGTGTAAATGGATATATATTGGAGATATCTATATGTATATATCTGTGGTGGTTTGATTCAGGTGTCCCTCATAAACTTAGGTGTTCTGAATGCTAGGTTCCCAGCTGATGGAGATTTGGGAATTAATGCCTCCTGGAAGGAGTGTATTGTTGGGTGGGGCTTATGGGTATTAAAGCCAGTTTCCCCTTGCCAGTGTTTGGCACACCCTCCTGTTGCTGTGGTCTACCTTATGTTGGCCAGGGGGTGATGTCCACCCTCTGCTCATGTCATTGTTTTCCCCTGCCATCGTGGAGCTTCCCCTTGAGCCTGTAAGCCAAAATAAATCTCTTTTTCCCAAAAGCTGCTCTTGGTTGGGTGATTTTTACCAGCAATGAGAACCGGACTGCAACAATATCCTTTTTAAGTATGCATCTCTTTTATAAGTATGTAAAAGATCCTATTCTAAAATGCTATGCAAAGGTCAGTGCACTCATGTGGGTGCACAGCACACACACACACACACACATGTCTGACACATGACTGACATAAGTGGGAGGTTAACTACTCCAGCTTGAAGGTTCCATCCAGCTGTGCAATCTTAAGTCTTTCATTTATGGACTGGTCTTCCACAAATTACAGTATACAGAAGCACCAGTGGCCCGAGGCCCTTCCCAGTACTGACAATGGCATTCTGTGCCTGTGTTCCCAGAGCCAAGACAAAGTTCCAGAATGAAGAGAAGTAGAAAACCACATTCAGATTTTATGATGTTTGTAAGCTATATCTGAAAGTGGCAGCTGCATAGTTCGGACACTCATAAATCTGAAAGGCTTATTAATGACTCTAAAACCGGTCCTCTCAACTCAGAGAAGGATAGTGAAGACATAAGACAGGTAATGTTTTACTCAATAACACACAGGTACCCAGAGGCAGACCCCATGCTCATTGAATAACCATAAAAATATAACTTCCAGCTCCAGGCTCATGTAGAATGGGTGTTACCCTTAGCTCTGAGAGACCCTTAACCAAGGTGGTCTTTCTTCTGCCAGATGGATGTATTTTGTAAAATATTCTCCATGGAGATGACTTGTTCTCCTTATCATATGTCAGCAGCCACATTACCTAAGGTTATTTAAGCAAGGGTTTTCCTCAGGAACACCCCTTTCAGGAGGCCTCAACTGGCCTGTTCTTCCAGGTCTTAATTCTTTTGTACCTAGTTGCCTGCAACAAGGGAGAGTGGGGTTTACTGAGTCTACTCAGATGAAGCTTGTCCAAACTAAGAGCTAAGTGCCAATTGTGATATATTTTTATGATTAGCTTAAAAGTATCTTAAATAAGGCTGGAGGAATGGCTTAGTGTTAAGACACATGCTTGCAAAACCAAACCACCTAGGTTTGATTCCCCAGTACCCATGTAAAGCCAGATGCACAGGGTGGTGCATGGACCTGGAGTTCATTTGCAGTGCCTGGAGGCCCTGGTGTGTCCATTTTTTTCTCTCTCTCTGCTTGCAAATAAATAAATAAAATAAAATAAGTAGCTTAAACATAAACCTTGAAATGGGAAACACTGACATTTCATAGCAACTATTTTCATAAACAAATGAAAAAAAATCCTGAAAAGCAAGATATTATATCTTGATGCAACACATATAAGATTATAAAGAGCAATCTAAAACTGCTTAGTTCATGATAATCTATTGAAAAAAACTATAGTAAATTGTGTTCATCTTGCTAGAATAATCCCTAACAAGAAAATCCTCTTGTATATTTAGTTCCACCTTCGATAAGCATGTGAATTTGGACAAGCAAAATAATAATAATAATAGTAATCCAGTTCCTTTTACAGGGAAAAGGAACTAGAAGGGATATTCTTAGTTCCTTTCCAGCCCTAAAACACTGCCTTTGTGATTCTTAATGCTGCAAACAGTGCAAGGAGAACAAGTGAGGACACATTCAAACGAGTGCTCAGATGATAAACTGCCAAAACTAATTCTGACCCTGAATCCTGAGTGTATTAGTTTTGTTGCATGGTAGTTTTTGTGTTGGAAAATCCTGACATCTATACTCCTTTTATCACAAAAAGTAAGAGTTTATGCCCAAATATAACCATGCATCTCTGAGGGGAAATGTGTGTATCAGAACAGCTACAGCCTGGGAAAAGCAGAAAAGATGCTCCCTCCTCTGCTGAGTTCACTGCTTTTCACAGCACAGTTTCCCAAGCACTCCACGAACTTCTGTGTTCACATGCAGAAGCCCCAATCATGTTTTTTACTCATCATATCAAATTTGAGAGTGTACAGGTACTTTAGCGTGGGGTTACAGTAACCTTCTTATTGCTGGACAAAACACACCACCAGAGGCAATTTATGGAAGGAAGGAAGGAGTTTATTTCCAGCTCTCAGTTCTGAGAGTAAGTTTTGTCAGTGCAGGGAAAGCAGAGTGGAGGAGGCAACAGAGTATCTCATCTTGTCACACCACCAAGGAGGAAGCTAGCTCTGAACACCTGATGGGCTGGACTAATAAACTTCAAGGTCTTCCCCTACTGACACTCCTCTTCCACCTGACACACCTCCTCCAGCAAGACACCCAGAGGTTCCACAACATTCCCAAATTGCTTCCACCTGGGGACCACATATTTAAAACACAGGAGCCTACAGGGTACACTTATTCAAACTGCCATACACGGCGTGCCATAGCAAGACACTATAGTCTGGTTGCTTAAAGGTTAAAAATTTTTTTCTTGTGGTTCTGCAAGAGTTCAAGACAGATCAAAATACTGGCTAATGTGCTCTGACGAGGGGCTTCTTTCTAGCTTGCGAGTACACAAACAGGTGACGTCTTGCTGTGTCTCCAAATGATCATCTTTCAATGGTATTGCAGAAAGAGAGAGAGAAAGAGAGAATGCAACATTAAAATGAGATTGACATAGGCCATGCCTTTCAAGAACTATGAACTAACAAGCAAAAAACCCTCTATGATGATAGGGTTATAGCAAAGGAACCAATAGGACACTCCCATATGGTTAAAGCTACACGATTTAGCAAAGAAAATAAAGGAATATTGGATTGTAACCAAAAGTATAAGATTAATATCCATGAATCCATTAATGTGGTTGCTTCAAGAACCTAAGTTCATTCCCTTCATGTGTGGGACAACAGATGGACTTCCGGAATAACGCAGTAAGGAAAGGTAAACAGAAGGAGACCTCGGCCTAGGGCTCCTCGGACAAGTGTTACCTCAGCCAGATGATCCAGATCAGCATCAGCACCGGTCCCAAGCCAGTACCGTTTTACGACAATTACATCACACCATTGTCAGACATTAATAAGCGAGACAGAGAGCAAAAGTCTATGTGAATTTTTCTTACTATCATCAGAGCTTTATAGTGAGTCTGAAACTTTCCTAAACCATAAAGACTATTTTAAACAATGATTTAAATGAACATGATTTTAATGTGAAAAAAAAATTAAGAATACTTCAGGCTGGGTGGGGTGGCACATACCTTTAATCCCAGCACTTGGGAAGCAAAGGTGGGAAAATTGTCATGAGTTCAAGGCCAGCTTGAGACTACATAGTGAACTCCAGATCAGCCTGGACTAGAGCAAGACCCTACTTTAAAAAAAAAAAAAATACTTCAATTAATTTTTCCTAAATCTTTGAAGTTCTTCTGATAGGAATGGAGTATTATCTCTGTATCAGGAAGCACAAATGAAAGCTCTTCAATGTGGAGAGAAATAAAAGATAATAAACTTTAAAAAGGTAAAAGTCTTTCCTTTATATTAGAAATAACATTATAAGTGCACTTAAAATTGGCAAGATATAACATTTATTTCCTTGGCATCTGTCTTTCAAGAGATACATTGTTTGAGAGTTCATCAGTAATAATTCATGGGAAAATTTCATTAGACCCAATTTATTGTGAAATTACTACTGTCATCAGTGAATGTTTTATTTCTATTATTTAGTTGTTTCCTAACTATTCAGCCCATCAATTGGAGCTTCAAAGCACAGGAAATTCCTTAGATAGCAGCATTTTAAGCTAATGTTACAGTCCTCTAATGAAATCGCATATTGTTTCCCTCAGGCCAGATAGGACACCTCATAAACGTTTGATGAATGAATGGCATTGCTCCCTCTTGCTTCACTCATGCGCTCTCTGTGGACAATTTGAAGCTGTGATTAGGAGCTGGTGAGGTGCCTTGGCTTTCTTCTCAAGGCATTATTATCTCCCAGCCTGGTCCTCTCTGGCAGGCCTGATGACTGTAGATCCATGCAGCTGTTTTTATAGCTGTTATATTAGGTCCAGAAGATATAAAAAGAAGCTCCTAAAACACAGACTTCTTGCCTTATCTCAATAAACACTATGTACTTCATATTGTGTTCTCATCACAGCTTGCTGTCTCCCTGACAAATCCAAACAGTATCAGTTAGCTTCTCCACTTACCAAACCACCGCAGAACTTGATGGTTTGAAACCAAAGCCATTTCTCTTAGCTCATGGTTCTCCGCATTGTCTGAGATCTTTTATTCACTTGAAATCCCGTCTGACAGAAAATTAGTCTATATCCACTCACACAGAAGTTCCCAAAGTAAGAAAGACGGTACCCCAAGACACAAGAACTTTTCAAGTCTGTGCTTGTATTTTTTCCTAGGGTCCCATTGGACAAAGCTATAAAAGTCCTGAAAATAAGCTGAGTCATTTATAAAGAAATAACTTTATTTAACCTATGACTTTGGAGGATGGAACCAAGCTCATGGTTCTGGAAGAAGCATTGGGAGGAGGCCTCTTGGTGCATTATCCTAGCAATGTTAGAAAAGCAGAAGGGCTAGTGAGGGCATGCAGAGAGCACGAGACACAAGTGGCTTCCTCACCTTATAACAACCTGCCTTGAGATATCTAATCTGGTTGCATGAGAGAACTTTTCTCCCACAGGAACTATCCCAGTCCCAGAAGAACAATTCTAATCCTCTTGAATAATCTGACATCACAAAGATCACCTCATCTCTCAACACCTATAGAGTGGGAATAAATTTCAACACTTGGAAAAAAAAAACAACAAAACAAGCCATTTTTAATCATGGCACAAATATAAAATAAAATAGATTTAATAGTAAGTGCTTTTGAAGAGGAAAGCAGCTAGCTAGCATGGCCATTTTGTTTTACTTTATTGCACTGAACTCTCTGTGTTAATTATACAAGCTCGTCCCAGTGCAAGGCACACAGACCTATGACTAACTCAAGATTTGATACAATATGGTACTGGTCTCATAGCTAACAACTTGTACCTTAAGTAGGAAGACAGTCATTGGATAGGGCCTTTATTTTCTTTGTTAAATTGTGTAGCTTTAACCATATGGGAGTGTCCTATTGGTTCCTTTGCTATAACCCTATCATCATAGAGGGTTTTTTGCTTGTTAGTTCATAGTTCTTGAAAGGCATGGCCTATGTCAATCTCATTTTAATGTTGCATTCTCTTTTTCTCTCTCTCTTTCTGCAATACCATTGAAAGATGATCATTAGGAGACATAGCAAGACGTCACCTGTTTGTGTACTCGCAAGCTAGAAAGAAGCCCCTCGTCAGAGCACATTAGCCAGTATTTTGATCTGTCTTGAACTCTTGCAGAACCACAAGAAAAATATTTTTTAACCTTTAAGCAATCAAACTATAGTGTCTTGCTATGGCAGGCAGTGTATGGCAGTTTGAATAAGTGTATCCTGTAGGTTCCTGTGTTTTAAATATGTGGTCCCCAGGTGGAAGCAATTTGGGAATGTTGTGGAACCTCTGGGTGTCTTGCTGGAGGAGGTGTGTCAGGTGGAAGAGGAGTGTCAGTAGGGGAAGACCTTGAAGTTTATTAGTCCAGCCCATCAGGTGTTCAGAGCTAACTTCCTCCTTGGTGGCGTGATAGGGTGTAATCATTGCTGCTTGATCCAGAGACATCTAAATTTGAGACATATTGCTGAATGTCAGTTATTTCAGAGAATCATAATTGGTCAAAGTAAGTGACTAATTGAGTTCTCAGCCCTAAGTGGGACATCTATGTAACATTGTCAAGGCTTAAGGAACATCACAAAAGAGAATCAGAAAGAATGTAAGAGCCAGAGGAGGGGTGTTAATGAAATTCTGTCCTCTGTATATGACGTGGGCATTACACTCATGAACTCATGCCATGGTGGTTACTGCACCAGATCTGCATAAGATCAGACCCATCAACATTCCTTAACGCATGAAGTGGTGTTGTTCACAATGCCCAACTCTCCTTGAGGAGCTATAAAGAGTTAAGAGTTACTGGGGGAGGTAGAGACATTTTCTTCAGTGGGGTAGCCAACTGGTAATTTACTCGTGCTCCAAATAAATAACTCCTCCCCCAGACTGACCTAAGCAACCCTAATTAAATATATTGGGTCACAAAAAAAGTAAATAAAACATAAATGAAAAGGATGTGAAAGTAGAAAGGGTGATTCTAGGCAAGACATTCACCTGTGTCCTTTCCCTTTCTGAAATCTGCTCAGTCAATCTTAAGCACTTGGCCACTGCACTGTTGGGAGGATAACATGAGTTCCTTTGTAAAGCACTGAGGCAACTCTCGACTCAGTGTAGGGGCTACAAGAAAGTCGGTTTGTATTAGGAAAAAAGAATTCTTACATCATCCAATGTGTAAATTTAGGAAAACTAAATCTGAGAAAAGTATAATTTTTGACCCACATTTACTTAGATAATGGATAGCATGATCTGAAATTGATACATACAGTTCTGATTCCAGGCCCACTCCATGAGACCTCCCCAGTAATCATTGCTTCTTATACCCTCAAGGAAAGTGCTTAGCTAAGTTATGATAATATTGTCCTTAGCAATATTAGCAATACTGCATCTTCATCCACTACAAATCAGGCATGATGAATTCTCCTGATGTTTCTGAGGTGTGGAGAAATTAGTGGGAATTCAGGTTGCTGAATTTCTGTCATCAAGATACATTAAGTATAGAAAACTGTGTTAAGTAATAGGAAGTAAGCCTCAATTTGAACATGAACAATAAAATGTGCACAGAAACCTGTGCTGGTTCCGGAAGGATTCATCTTTCAAAGACACACCGAATCTGTTGTTAAGACACCCTGTCTAAGAACCACCAGTGTCAAATGCTGATGGGAAACCCTGGCTTCATGCAAACGCAGGTCGTCCAACTTCAGACCTCTGATCCTGTCTGCCCCAAGCACGCTGCCCAGTCCTGCCCCACCAGCAGCCCAGATCCTTTGTGGTTCTCACAGCTTCTGAAACAAGGAAAAGGCAGTCAAGATGGGGCCAGTGCAAAGCACTGAAGAACCTTACAATCAAAGATGGCACTAATACTTCAGCTTTGGACAATAAAAAAACTCACTTATACCAAGCGAACCATTAATATTCAGCCATAACACTCTGCTCTTCTGGCTTGGTTTCCATGACAACATGTATTTATTAAGCAGTTCCTTGTGTATGGGCTACAGGCAGGTGAAAACATTTCTTCAGTCTTGTGAGGCAGGAAAGAGCAGTAAGCCAGAGAACATGGCTAGGAGAGGGAATCTTGTTTCATTTTACGGGAATCTTCTTCAAATGGCCATCTTCATGGTGGCCATAACCTGAAAGAAAAACCAGTATCAGTTAAAAGAAGGGGAGGGCCAGAGACGCAGCTCAGTAGTATTGTGCTTGCCTAGCACTCACGAGGCCCCAAGTTCAATCCCTAGTATCACTACCAAAAGAAAACAGTGGGAATCAGTAATAAATTTTGGATTGGAAAGATTACTCAGCAGTTAAAGGTGATTACTTGCCAAGCTTACTGGCCCGGGTTCAGTTCGCAAGCCATCCACACAAAGCAGGGAGAAGGCACCTGGAGAGAAGTTCTGGTTAACGGAGGGGAAGCAGTGGGGAAGAGAGAAATGGGACGGGAGTCCCTCTAAAGACCAGGGGTGACCTTGATTGAGGCAAATTCCTCCCTCCGCATTCTCAACTGGATGCGTAAGGGAACAGCCACCAAGCGGTCTTCAAAGATGGAACACATTCTCTCCGGATGTCTTAAAGAAATCAACATATGAAGCAGGAAACGTGTCCCCAAGTCCTAATCCCAAACTCAAGGGATTGTGGGGTTCTCAAAGCCTCTTCACACAGGCAGGCCCCCAACAGAAAAAGGGTCAACTTGACTCTTCTCAGAAACAAATGATGTATTTCAAAGACATAGAAGTATCACAGAATATAAAAAGCACCACCTAGATAACTCTGTATAAGTTCTTTTTTAAAAAAATAAAACACCACATTTTTATTGAGGAATATACAAGGGAGAGAGAAGGTTGGCAAACTGAGGAAGGGAACATGGGTAACATGGATATATCCAAATGATCTGTGAGCTCATGTGGGAGAACAAACATGAGCCTTGGAATGTGAAATTGATTTAGAGAGGAAAGAGAAGAAAACGTAGAGAGCTCCTGCTGTGTGGAGGAGGAGTGGAGGGCCCATGGGGGAGGAGGAGTTGCCCCTAGCCTGAGACTAGGGGTCACTAATCAGAACAGGAGTCTGGACATTGAGGAGAGATAAACAGCCAGCTCTATAAGTTCTTCTTTAATTAATTAATTAATTGTGGTTTTTTGAGGTAGGGTCTCACTCTGGCCCAGGCTGACCTGGAATTCACTATGTAGTCTCACTATGTAGTCTCAGGGTATCCCTGAACTCACTGTGATCCTCCTACCTCTGCCTCCCAAGTGCTGGAATTGAAGGCATGCGCCACCATGCCTGGCAAGTTCTTTTTTTATTTTTGTTTATTTATTTGAGAGCAACAGACAGAGAAAGAAAGAGGCAGAATGGGCATGCCAGGGCCAACAGCAAACGTACTCCAGATGCATGTGCACCCTTGTGCATCTGGCTTACATGGGTCTTGGGAGCCACGAACCAGGGTCCTTAGGCTTCACAGGCAAGCACTTAACCACTAAGCCATCTCTCCAGCCCAGCTTTAAAAGCACTTAGTAGACTACTGTTGCTTTGCAGAGAAGGATGAATTCTTGAGGGTGTCATAGGGTCGCAAACTGGCAGTTAGGTTTGCATTAGAAACTCATACGGCACACACTTATTAGAAATTGTGTGTTTCTCTTCCCTCTCAAGAGTAAGCAGGACTTTGTGTTCCCAAACCTTAGGCCTTCTTGGCAGAGAAGGTTATGAGATTTTTTTTTTTTTTTTTTTGACCACTGAAAATGGAAAGTTTCCAGAGGAATGAGAACAAACTGATGAAATCATAAGTAAGACTGTGTCTCAATGCAATTCAATTTTATTGCCTAATAAAATGGACATCTTGTGTTTAGCATGTTAAAAAAGTAAAAGCTAAGAGTGACATTTAACTGATTGCCAAGGAAGCAGATCAGAACCTGGGGAGATACGAATGAGTTGCAGCTCTGAGCCCTGGACTGGTACACACCAACGATGCGGAAAACAGTTGGGTACTACTGTCTGGAAGCCTGGGAAGGCTGGGCATGGCTGAACTTGATCTTGGGGAAAGGGGTACTTGGAGGACCACCTGCCTGAGAGCAGGCCTCCTCACCATGCCAGAAAACCTACACTCATGCATAGCGGTGATACAAGTCTGAAGCTGGGAACTTCCTTTTCCATTCCATTCTGACTTCCCTTTAGAGAAGGTAAGGAAGGAATAAAGAAAAACTCATTTAGCCAGTCATGGTGTTGCACACCTTTAGTTCCATAGTTTGAGGCTGAGACAGGAGAACTGCTGTGAATCAGAGTCAGCTTGGGGCCACGTTTCAGGTCAGTCTGGGCCCGAGGGAGACCTACCTTGAAAAACAACAGAATAATAAAGAAATAAGTAAATAAATGGAGAAGGCAAGGACAATAATTATTGCAGGACTTTCTTTCAACCCCCACACCCTTACATGCCAAGGACAGGATCAGTACTACTTTGCCCACCCATGCTCCGACCACAGGGCAGCCGGTAACAGTGCACACCGTGGGTTCAGCAGGAGCCTCCCACAGTCCAGACCAGCTTCAAAATGGGTGTGGTCCAGTGTTGAGGGAAAGTGCTGGGCACCTTGCTCAAAAGTAAGAATTCCAGGCGTGAGGCCATTCTAAGTTTAGGCCCTATTTACTAAGCAGGGCACATACTTGTGAAGCCAGCCCTGGCCAGGGACGTTCACGAACTCAGCACTAACACATGGAGTGAGGGCTATTATATCAAGTTTACTGATAAGAAACTGAGGCTGGAAAATGCATGTCATTTACCATAGCAAATCATGAGCATTCACTTGTTGTGACCCAACATTTACAGGGATGTCAAAACCTTACAAATCCAACCAAACCCCTAAAATTCAAGCAGAATCCACAATGAACAAAATTAGCACATACTATGAATTTCATAGGTGCTAAATATTCATTGGATGAATAAGTGAAATAGCTTATTGCAGCTACTTGTATATATACATATTTTCTTTCAATTGATAAAATATTCTCTCCATAGCATCTTCTTTACACTTCAGTGTGTATGCCCATGGCCAGCTTTAATTATGTAACCATTTGAATTGGATCCTGAAGGAAGACTTTTTTTTAATTATGTGCTTTATTTTAGACATGTTATTATCAATGACAAAATAATTGATTCATTTGCTGAAACATAATTTTCCTATGTATTAGTAAGTTTTATGGAATTGTGACCTCACCTATGATGATTTTTACCTTACTACTTGTCTTTTTTCTTTTTAAAAAAGTATTTTATTTTTATTTACTTATTAGAAAGACAGAGAGAGAAAGAAAGAGAGAGAGAGAATTGGCATGCCAGGGCCTGTAGCCACTGCAAACAAACTCCAGATACATGTGCCACCATGTGCATCTGGCTTACGTGGGTTCTGGAGAATCAAACGTTGGCGCCTAGGCTTTGCAGGCAAGCACCTTAACCACTAAGTGATCTCTCCATACCCTACCTTACTATTTCTTAATTATCAAGGTAACCATCATCTAGCCCATGCCTAAGTAACTATAAAATTCCATATTGGTAGGTTCTAAATTAATGATGTGACTTTGAATTCAAGAGATCCTGGCTATGTGGATTAATTTTAGTTATCAGTCAGAATAGTCTTCTAATAATATATTGCATAAAACTTTCCAATTTACAAAATAGAAAAGCTTCAGGGACATCCAAGAATTTTTTCAGCATCTTATTTCTTCACTTTGTGTGTCATTTGAACATGTTTTTGTTGCTCCACCAAGTTGCTCTGCAGTCCAGTGAGAGCCCCTTCAGTGAGTGTTCACACTGCGCTTTTCAGTCCCTGTGTGATGCTGCTGCACCCACAGTTCACTCACAGTTTCAGAAGTCTTAGCAGGCTTGAGGAAATCCAGTTAATCCTCTTAAATGTGATTAAAAGGCTGAATTTTGAAAAATGTCTGGTGGGTGCTGTTAGTCTTATTCACTTTTTAAACATTCTATTGACAATCTCCATACACACACACACACACACACACACACACATATATATATATATATACACACACACACACATATATACACATGGTGGTGCATGTGTCTGGAGTTCATTTGCAGTGGCTAGAGGCCCTAGCATGCCATTGTCTCTCTCTCCCTCTCTCTGTCTCTAATAAATAAATAAATAAAAATAAAATCTTTTAAAAATTAAGAAAAGCTGGGCTTGAAGGCCAGATGTTGAAATAAAGAGGGTCTGCCTACAACTTTAATATATATATATATTTACAAGCAGAGAGAGAGAGATAGAAGAGAGACAGCCAGAGAGAACAAGTGTGCCAGGGCCTTCAGCTACTGCAAACAGACTCCAGATACATGTGCCACTTTGTGCAACTGGCCTTACATGGGTACTAGGAAATCAATATCAGGTCCTTAGGCTTTGAAGGCAAGTGCTGAACCATCTCTCCAGCACCTAGCAATGACTGTCCTCGCAATACTTCGGAGTGGGTGTCCCCATCCCTGCGGCGTCTGCTCACTGCTTTGGCTAATCAGATGTTCTGAAGTCCACGTGGAGTTGGGGCAGAGAACTGCCAGGACAAGTTCCGAGAATTCATTCTCTGGACCTTAGGAATGAGATAGGAGCCGATCAGCCAGAATAAAAGAAAAGACTATGCAAATGATATTTGAGAATTGTAGCTTCTGGTTCACTGAGTGCACAAAATGTTCCTAGGTTTTACTAAGAATATACTAGAAGTAGGCTTGTTTTAATCTGTTTACACATTGCAGGATTTCAAAAACAGATTTAGAGATAAAGATTTTCTCTTACACCTGGCATGGTGGTGCACACCTTTAACTGAGGAGGCAGAAGCACGAGGATCGTCCTGCATTCAAGCGCAGCCTGGGTCACAGAGTGAGTTCCAAGTCAGCCTGGGCTACAGTGAAAGCCTACCTTGACAGCAAACTGAAACCCAGAAGAGTACACCACGTAACTTGGGTTTCAGAGTGTCAAACTATTGTATCATTTTTAATTCATCTTCTAAGAGTAATTATACTTGCCCCCGCAAACACGAAGGACTCCTGTGTTTATGAAGAATCTTGCATGTATGACTCACATAAGCTCAAGACAAAGACAGAAAGTAATCCTGAAATATTTCTGCTACACATTTATTTATTTGTCTATCATATAATTTAAATTGTAGTGAAAATATTTAAGCATGGAAGGAAACCAGGAGTGGTGACTCACATCTATAATTCCAGCACTTGGGAGACTGAGGTAGAAGAAGGTAAGTTGGATGCCAGCTAGAGGGAATAGACAGTGATTTCTAAGTTAGCTTAAGCTAGAATGAGATCTTGCCTGTTACAAACAAATTGTTTAAAAAATGGAAGGAAGCATACTTAAAAAGCATATTTGATTAACATATCTTTTAAAATGCAAATATTGAATAAAATCATTTATTACACATAGCTCAAAATCCATTTCTTGAAATTTCTACAAATAACCTTAATTATTTTTCACATGAAATAATCATTGATAACGGAGTTATATAGTTTCCTAATAACTAACTTAAGACTACGTGATACACTCCATAGCCAGCAGGGCCTGGAGGAATGGGGATCTCACAGAGCTGCCAACTAGATGCTATGATAAGGCACACATTCCAGAGCCCAGTAGCGTTAGCACAGATGGAAGACGGGACTAATTGCAGGTTATGTTCCAGCACCAATGGTTGGCTGCCAGAGGGGATCACATGGCAACAGGCTGCTTGGCAGAAAAATGCTATGAAGCATAGGCAATTCCTTAAAGAACAGCGCACAAACATCCCTCAAATGCAAAAAGAAGTGTTTATCAAAGATTTTCATACCAAGGAAACATAGGTATACATCTGGGCTCTTGGCAGCCATTATTAAAATACATTAATTACTTAGCGTAGAGCAAAATCCCCAAATCCTACTGTATACTAAGTTCTTTTATGAGTGTTGGAATTTCATAATCTAAGAGAATTGTTTAGATAAAAGTCTAATAATGTCCCTTGGGTAACACAATATCTTGGGTAAGTCTCTAAATTCTATACTATTACATATCAGAACCATAAGATAGTTCCCTGAGGTGTCAGAGGTTTTATTTCTTTTTTAAACTGGTATGATCATCTCATCAGCTAAGGTACTTGGTACTTTGTATCAATGAATCATTAACAACTTTGCTCAAGTCTTTAGGACACCATGATACCAGGATTCTGTAACAGTTACACACAGACTACATGAAATGAAAGTCCTAAGGGAGTAGCTGGGTCATATGACCCCAACTTTCTTTATAAAATTTTTCTCAAACTAAGTCTCATCAAAATGTCACAAGTATTAGGTTATTTGACCCAGAAAGTCTCTGTGCATGCTAGGCGAGTGTTCTGCTGCTGACCTATGTACCTACTTCAGAACATTTTACCCCAATTTCTAAGTAACTTATACCATGGGTAAAGAAATGAGTGGCAAAACAGAAAAGCCCTAAATAATTTTTTTAGAAAATAAACATATTCTGTCCTCTAAATCATTCCATTCAGCGGATAAGCCCGTATTCTCCCCTGCAATGCCCAGCGCTGTCTGGACCCAAACACGAAGCCCTCCACTTTTTTTTCTCCTTACTTGTTCTCACCTAGAAATACCCAGTGGTTCCTATAGTGGTGGAGCTTTTAGAAGAACTCCATATAATTTGACCAGGACTCAAATAATCTGTGTGACTTCCTGCAGGAACCTTCCTTGGCTCTCTCTAAACTGGCCTTGGTCACCTCCTCTCAGAATGCCAGGAGGTTCTCGGAGCATCTGTGTTAGTCAAGTTTCTCCAGAGAAAAGAGCAGTAGGATATATCTATAGATGCAGGAGAGGAAATATCAGCCAAATCTGTAACTTTGGTTACAGGCAGAAAGCCCTAGAACTCAGCAGGACGCTGGTGTGGTCCTCCCAGGCTGGAAAGCCTGAAGTTCTTAAGACCAGGGCAGCAGAAAAATGCCTGTCTCTCCTCATGGCAGAGACCACTGCGTGTCTATACTCCATGTCTTTAGGACCCTGGCCACGAGGATGGCGCCCCCATGCTTTGAGGGTGGGCCCTCCCTCCCCAGCCAATCCACAAAAGCTCACATGCTAATTTCTTTTGGAAACATGCCTGCTGATACACTAGGAACAATGTTTTACCAAGTCTCTGGCATTTCTTCATCTCGTCAGGTTGATTGCTAGAATGAACCAGCACCACATTATATTGAACTTATCCATGCATAGCTTTTCTCCTTGCTCCCGTCTAACTTTCCAAAGATTCCTCTGTAGCATTTGTCACAGTGTTGGCGTGTGATACTTGTAGGGCAGAGGGATACAGTCCACTGACCTCCTTGCTCCCCTCCAAACTCCCCCGAGGGGCTGTGTGGTGGAAATAGATTGTTGTTGCTGGAGGTGACCTTCTGACACATTAACAGGCACTGTGTAAAAACAGCAGTTAGATACTACATGTCACAGGCAACATCATTTCTGCATTAAAAAAATTCTTGCCTACAATTCCAGGATGCACCTGAGATGGCCAGGACCCTCGTTTCAGGGTAGAACTAGCTTAAGCCAGATGAGGAGTGCACTGCACAGATGCTGAGACATGGTGCAACTCCACACAGCAGCAAAGCTAAGCCTGGACCGGACGCCTTGCCAGGATCCAACGCTGCTCCAGTGAGACTTGCTGGAAGCATATTTTTTCTATGCTGAGCAGCTTTCTTTGCTTTTCTGGTCCCCCTGAAGCCAAACATAGCTGCCAATAACTTCCTTTTATTTATTTACTTATTTGTGGGTTTTGTTTTTTTTTTTTTGGTTGCTTTTTTTTTTTTGGAAGTAGGGTCTCAGTCTCACTCGAGTGCTGGCTGATCACAAAGTCACAGCAATCCTCCTACCTCAGCCTCCTAAGTGTTGGGATTAAAGACATCTGCTATTATGCTCAGCTTTGCCAATGTCATTAAAATGGACCTTTTTATACTCCACAAATCCAAAGAAGACTAATCTCAGTTCCCAGTTCCTCTAAAATGACTTTAATTGTCTTTGCTTCAGTACATGTCCACCTTCAATCAACCACATACACATGAGGGTGGAGTTTAAGTACAGCCAGAGTGCTGGGCAGATGTCATGCAGATGCCCGCCACACTCCAAACTCTTCCATCTGCTGCTTGCATCTTGTTCCTCGGGGTGAACGAGGGCCTTTGGCCATTAGAGACAAGCCTGCTAACATGAAGCTACCTCCCTAGCCCAGTACTTCCATTTATGTCCATATATTAATGCTACTCTCACTTTTTGTTAGAGACTTCTCTTTTTCTATAGCAGTGACTCAAAATTTACCAAAGTGCTGAAAAGTAACAGTGGAGTGCTCAGCACTAAGTGAGACATCTCAATCACACCCTCCAAGGCTCAGGGATCATTGAGGAGGAGCTGGCGGAAAGAATGTAAGAGTCGAAGGAGGAGGAGGGCTTACAATAGTGTCTTCCAGACACAAAGTGGCCTTGATGTTCATGACCTCACGGTGCCATGGCTACCTCTACACAAGACCTGTATAGAGGAGGGAAAACATAACAACATCAAAATAGAAGAAAGACTAGTTGGCAAGAATAAGGGATTCAATGGAGGTGGGATTTGAGAGAGGGAAAAGTGAGAGTGGTGGGAGGAGATTATGATCATGGCATATTATTTATATTTATGGATGTGGTCAAGAAAAATTTTTAAAAAGTTATTTCTATTAACAATTCATGGTACCAATAGAAAATTCCAAAGTATGTCTATTTTGTTTAAAAATAAATTTACTTTATTACATGATAATATTGACAGTTTATATAAACAAAGATATTTAGCAAATGCATAAACAAATATAAAACACAATTTAAAAAGATATGAAAGTGCTTGAAATTCTTTCTTGATAGAAGAATGAGATACACTATGAAGAGTTCAGGTTACAAATGAAATTCTCAGCACTGAATTGGCTGAAGAGGTTTCGTTGGTCAGCCACTCTTAGTCCAGTAAAGAAAAGACAGTAGTATTGGTGTTTGTTTAAATGTTCTTACCAGTGCTTGTTCTAAGCCCTTTTAATATCCAAGAATACTGAGGAAGAGAGCAGACATGCACAAGTCAATAATGCCTACATAACATTAACCAGCTATACGTAATCCTACTGCAAGGATGCTATTCACTAAGAAGAAAAGTAAATTTGGAAAATTTTCAGTTGCCTGACTTAGCCATTACTGATAGGCGAGCTATTGACATACAAGCTCAGCCCTAGTCTCAAAACAATCTGCTGAAGGAGATATAGGATTTCAGCTTTGTTTAGGTCTACAGAATCCATACCATAAAGTTGAATTCACAAAGCTACTGAAGAAAAATAAACAAAAAGCAAAAACAATAAACAAAACAAAATGGCTGGCTGATAGGCAGGAATTGCAATTTTCTGGGGACACCTTCCCATGTGAGTGAGTCATCTACTCGTTGTTGAAAGTTCCATGTTCAATGGATTATTGCCTACATGTACATTTCACCTCTTCAGGGTTGAGTATATTCTTTATGAAATAGGGCATGTAGTCAGATGAATATTTGGCAAGATGGCTCAGGTTATAGATTTTGGAGTGATGATTTCACTGCACTACAGTTCACCTTAGAGCAATCAGATAAGCTGTTCATGAGGACAATAAAATGAGGATATGGTCACAAATGGTCTGCTTGGGGTCTGAAGTGATGTCCCTGACATAATGGCCATTTCTAGTGCCATTATGAAGTCTTTACTAAGCATTATTATTATTAATTATTGGGGGATATCTGCCTTAATAATGTAAGAATTTACTCATGTCACTGAGACTTTACTGAAGGAACAAAGAAATAAAAATCAACTATACAGAAAGCATCAACACTGGCCAGTAGTCTGTACTATGTTTTTGCAGGAAATTTGCCTTAATGTCTCAGAATCATAGAAAAGCAGAGCTCAGTAGGAAACCTAGAGGCATAGTATTGAGTTAGGATGCAGGAATCCAAGTTAACAAAATGAATGTGAAGAGCACCAGCTTTGAATCTGGGGAAATCTTGGCTCTAACTCTCCCCCATCAATCCCTAGGCCTCTGAATGTAGGCCAGAATTTTTTAAAATTTTTGGTCCTCTTTCCACATGTGGGAAATGAGGGCCAAGCATGTATTTGCAGATTATTGAAAGGATTAAATGAAATAATATATTTCAAACTCTTAGTATATATTAAAGTATTAAAAACTGGTAATATTATTATGGACTCAATGTCTCTAAATTCCTTCTCACTTTTCTTTTCTATTGGACTAACAGTTCTGGTCAAACTCAAGAGGAAGTTTATTGAAATGTCCCTTCCTATTACTGCCTACTTAACCAAGTGTTCCCCCCCAATTACTAGGCCATAATAAAATATTATTATTAAAACAATAATAAACAATACAAAGTTACAAATAAAAATAAACATTAATACAGTATTTAAATTTTCATTTGTATTAGCTGTATTCCTGAGACAAGATCTGTCCATTTTCAAATGAGCCAGGCATTCTGTAGTCTGCCATCCATCCACTGGAAGTACTTCGATAACCTGTGAGAACAGAGAAAATAACAGAAGCCACTTAAAGGTAAGATACTATAAATAATGACAACATTGACAAAGACTCCCAAGCTAGCACTTATGCTTTTCATTTCCTTAATGTTACCTTTATAATCAATCAGGAGAGCATTATAGTTTCTCAACAAGCATTATTGAAGTCTATTAAGCTATCAGGGAATTTGGGGAAGGCAATTCTTTGCACACCCAGAGTTACGGAAAGTTGCTGCTGCCTCATGATGGATATGATCAAGGAAGCATGTGGTCCACTTGCTATAGGCCTATCCTATGACTGAGAAGAGTTGCCCAGGAATAGAGGCAACGCTATGAACAGAGCAGAAAGGGAAGTAATCCTATTTCCTTAAATGTGAGTCTCTGGTTTCACCAAGCGTGAAGTCCAGCTATGTCTGGGCCACTATCATATGGACATGGCCTTAGTTTCAAGCCAACTTGACTTGGATTTCACGTCTATCGTTATAACCCAATCTGTCCTCCCTGACTCTTCTAGTTCCTTATAGATGTTCTCAGAGGGGAGGGACTGACCACTAGAAATGACATGACAGGGTCTCCATTGCCCTCTGGCTCCTGGCCAGAGTCATCCGGAGAGATGAGCATGCTGATGAGCTGAAGCAGCGGCAGGTCATGGGTGTCAGTTCACACTCTCCTCACTTGGGCTCCAGCACACCAGCGCTTGCGCCTGCCTGGGGGCACTCCTCTCATGCTAGGTGACACTTGGCCCTGGCTGGCCTCACCAGGCAGAGGGAAAGAAACAGCGTCTTGCTGTTGCCATTCTCATGGAGCCTGGAAGTCCCTTATGGGCTTCCTTAAATATGCCCTCATCAAAATCTCTTCATTGAATCAGCTCAGAGGATTTGTGACTACTGGTGGGATCCTGATAGATGACTTCTCAGTGCTTAGCAAACCATGAGTGCTAATAAATGTAGTTGTTATAAGACCATTTTATTTTGTTCCCTCCTAAAAACCTTCCTTACTTCTATGCCAAAGTGAGGAAGAAAATATAAAATAACCATGACAACCATGTAGAATTAGCATGCTTATTCCTGCAATAAAATGCAGGAGAAAGTTACAACAAAACCTATTATTGTCTTCAGGGTTTACGAGAACATGAACTTATTTTTTAGATGTTTTAAACACAACTGACTTCTCGTCAGTGATTATTGGTCATAATTGGGCCCCAACTAACTACTCAAGATCACCTGAATAGTTTGTTGTCTACACATTTTATCACATTTACCATTAAGCAATATTGGTCTCTTGAATATCTTCGTTTATAGGAGTTATGTCTTTACCCAGGCTTTCCATTTTTTCATCCTTCTTCTTTTTACGATGTTTCCGAAGAGGGCTTAGAAAAGAACATGTTAGAGAGTAGTGGTCTGTTAGTTTATATGGATACAAAATTATTCAATAAGACAGTTTATGCATAAATTCCTTCTTTATCTTAAATACCTTGGGTTCTTTTTTAACTGTCCTATTTTTATAGGTTCAAATGATAGATATTATAGGCCACATGGGGATAGATGGGGATAGAGTATGATAATCTAAGTAGGAAGAATTTTGTGCCTGATTATTGATAGACATTACTTAGCAAAAGAAAAGAAAATTTTGGCCAAGCCATTTCAGAACAAATAGCCTTATTTAATATATAAAGAAGGAATAGTAGAGACTGGAAATAGGAATAAGAAATGAAGAGAGTGACCATAGTCTATGGAAATATTAGTTAAGCCTTTAGGCAAATTAATGAAGAAATTGATTAAATATCCTGTACTGTGATCCAGTTTCCTGAATTTCAGTTAAAAATTATTATAATAAATAGGAAGTTTTCTAGTTCTACCCATCATTTTCTCTAACACAAACCAGGCATTGAAAATATTCCTTTTGGGCTGCAGAGATGGCTCAGAGGTTATGGCATTTGCCTGTAAAGCCTAACAACCCAAGCTTGATTCCCTGGGTACCCACGTAAAGCCAGAGTCACAGAGGCACATGCATCTAGAGTTCATTTGCAGCAGCTAGAAGCCCTTTTGTGCTCATTCTCTTTATCTCTCTGTCTCTCTTCCTCTTTCTGCTTGCAAATAAATAAATAAAAATATCTATAAAATATTCTTTTCTACCATAAAGTATATAAACTCAAAAGTTTTCAATGTAATTGCAGAAGGATGCCTGTTGGTTATCTGATGTAAAACTTTTGCTTTATAGAAAATACAATTAAAGCACAAGGACATTAAGACATAGGTCCAAAATCTCAAAGATATATAATGGTAGAGCTAGTACAAAAATTAAAGCTTTGATCATGATAGTTTCTTTCTCCCAAGAACAGGATTAAGAAAGAAGTCATGATCTACCCACTTTTCTTGTGGTCCACAATGCAGAAGTTTAGGCAAATGGGCTAACTCCTGAAGACAAGAAGAGAGCACCTAGTGAGAGATAAGCTTTTAGTGAAATTTGGTCAAGAATTTCACTGTCACTCTACCTCAAAGAAAAGGCAAGGTGTTTCTTGATTCTAAATATATGGTGAACAGTGCAGCACAGGAAAAGAATGAAGGCATCTTCACACATAGAACTGTCTTAACATGGCCCATCAAAAATGTTTCAGTTTGTTTCCACTTTTCAATGTTTCCAATGTGCCATGGTGCAGTTGTAGAAAATGAAAATTTTAGTTATTTAGTTATTTAGTTGCTAACAAGCACAAAGTACACCTATCTTTAGGACTAAATGATGACTTTTCTAACTAATATATATACATACACACACACACACACACACACACACACACACACACACACACACACACATATATACATTTTTGTCTTAAGCTATAACAATTTCCAATAAAATGATAAAATTCCATCTATCATGTATCTCATAAATAAATGCCTCAATGGTGGCAAAGCTCACCAATTTGATGTATTTAACTCCATGCAAATTGAAAGTGATGGTAGGACGAAAGAGACAAAGAAGGGGAAGAGTGAACGAAATAGAATTCTCAAGTTTACTTTCATTAAAATGAACTTTTTTATGTAAAGAGAGAGAGAGTGTGTGTGTGTGTGTGTAAATACAAGATGCATGCACTTCTTTGCATCTGGCTTTATATAGGTGAGGAGGAATTGACCCTGGACCAGAAGACTTTACAAGTAAGTGTCTTTAACCACTGAGCCATGTCCCGGGTCCTCAGGTTTACTTTGCATTATGTTTAAAGGTACTTACTGGCAGCAGGTGCACACACCAATGACCAAAATGATAAAGACGACCATGACTGCTATCAGGCAAATCACCAGGACCTGTCCCCGGTTTGCTCGAAGGTAAAACAAGTCCACGCGTTCGCAGCGGGTGCCAGCATAGCCTTTGTCACAGCTGCACAAACAGAGCCAGAGGGCAGCGTGAGTGGCCCCCCGTTCTCTCTTGAAGAACTTGCATCTGTTTCATTACTTAACAGAGAACACCATTCCTTAAGAAATAAACAGGCCAGGAGTGGTGGCTCACGCCTTTAATCCCAGCACTCCAGCATTCGGGAGGGAGAGGCAGGAGGATCACCATGAGTTCAAAGAGAGCCTGAGACTACATAGTAAATTCCAGGTCAGCCTGAGCTAGAGTGACACCCTACCTCAAAAAAACAATAAGCAAAAAACAAAACCAAACAAAAGCAGAAAAAGAAAAGAAACAGCTGCTCCAACAGGTCCATGTGTATTGCATGCTCTGTGTTTTTACTGAAACCCTGTTGTCACGTTGTTAACATGTGTGATATAAAGAAGCAAGGACAATGTCAGTCTACTAAAATTCGTTGTGAGATTTAATCCCTAAGCTTGTAAAGCCTTCTCATTTCTTAAAACCCTTGGTGACCAAAAAATCAAAATTGCCCAGACTCTCCCATTTCATCCTAGAGTAATACCAACCATTTCAGAGCACCAAACTCTCTTGTAAATTATTTTAAAATTCCATCGTTTCATACAATCAGGCATGATAATGTATGTGAAAGCTCTTAACTAGTGTTCAAAACCAGAAAGTCCCATAAATATGACTTCTATAGAATTTATTCCCCCACATACTAGGTTCTAGTTTGCTCTCAGGGAGACCATAGATTAGGAAATGTTCTTCTATTACTCTTTTTCTTTTCTTTTTTGTTAGTTATATACACCGTGTATACAGTCATGTTGGTACCATTGTTAGCCTCCTCCCTGTCCTACCCCCTCTTCAGGGACCCTCCTCATTGGGGACGTGCATTGTGGGGTTAGCCATCAGTTATAGGTAAGAGGCAATGTCTCTGTTCATTATATGCTTGAATTCATCACCTCTCAAATAGATCCGAAGTCCCATCTTTACCAGTCCTGTTATCTGAGTGTCTAAGGCCACATTTCCAGATAGGTTCATCACTTCCTTAACTCCCCTCTTCTAAGCGACCTTTTATTTCGTAATCCTATTACAGTAGCATAGTCAAAAGCAGCCAGAGGTCTAAGTAGGGCAACACTTTGACCATTTCCTCTTGTCTTTCAAGTCCCAATCACTATAATCTTAAGATATACTGCCACTAAGAAGAATCCATATGTCTGTGGCTACAGTTACACGTCTGTCTGACCAAGCAAGGAGTTGCCCAAATGAGGCAACCTAAGCTAATGACTCAGTGATATATGGACTACATATAGAATTGCCTGAATTGTGTCAGAGGCCTAAAACATACATAAAAACTTGAGGCCTTTTGAATAAAATGCATCTGTTGCAACATTAGCACATTTGCATTAAAAAATACTTCCCTTGGGCTGGAGAGATTGCTTAGTGGTTAAAGTGCTTTCCTGCAAAGTCCAAGAACCCAGTCTCCATTCCCCAGCACCCATATAAGCCAAGTGCATCTGGAGTTCCTTTGCAGTGGCTGGAGACCCTGGCATAGGCATATACATTCTCTCTCCTTTTCTCTGTTTCTTTCTCTCTCTCTCAAATAAATAAACAAACAAAATGTTAAAGAATATTTCCCTTTATTCAGATGTGTTCAATCACAAATAGATACTAGCTACATACATAATTATTTAAGGGTCAAAAAGATCAGCTTCTGCACATGGAAAGAGTCCTGTGCAACCTAAGTTTTCTTTCAGAAAGGATTTGTTGCTGTGCCATTCCATGGATGATGCTTGACAAGATCCAAGGAAGTCAATTCCCACAAGGCTGGTATCTCTCCAGTCAGGAGATCTCTTAGAACCAGTGTTGACTGATGTACGCTTCAACAAACAAAATCAAGCTCAGAAACACTCTCAGTGGAAAGGTGAGCTATGGTGCAAGGAAAGGAGAAAGGCATCTAATGCCGTCCACAGCAGAGGGGACAAAGGATAATTGATAGAAAGTGCTTCCAGGAGGAGAGCTGGACACCTTCAGTCCATGTCAAAGCACCAGGTGAGAGCTTAGCACTATGTAGAAATATCAAAAACTGTTGAACATAGGATTGCATGTGGCAGGGAAAAAATTTTTTTTTTATGTTTTAGAGAGAGGGTGGGGAGAGAATTGGCTTGCTAGGGCCTCATCTGCTGCATTCAAATTCCAAACACTTGCACCACCCAGTGGAAATGTGTGACCTTGCACTTGCCTCACCTGTGTGTGTCTGGCTTATATGGGATCCGGAGAGTCAAACATGGGTCTTTAGGCATTGCAGGCAAGCACCTTAACCACTAAGCCATCTAACCAGCCCAAGATTTTTTTAATATAATAAATCTTACAGACATGTTTAATTATCCCCCAATTAACTTAGATATTTCTCTAACAAATCTACTAAGTCTGATATGTTTAAACAATAGCTTTGCCCATAAAAAGCACAACTATAATGGGCTTCTTGGTAGAATGTTTTTTCTAATTATGTTCTCTAAGTTCCAAGGCTAAACCATGTTCTAAGGTAATTTCTCAGTAAACAGCCCTTTCTATAAGTTCTAATCCAATGATGACAGTCTAAAGTGGTTTCCTGTTCAGCAAACCAGTAGCTTTCATGATCATTTTCAGTAACTATGTCTCCCAGATAGAAGGTAAGAGAAAAAGGGTGCAATATCCTAAAGATTTTTAAATAAACAAGTTACAAAATAAAGTTGGAATTTGAAAATATTTTTGTGTTTTTTTTTCTTAGTTATGTGACTTATGTTTTTGATATAAGATCTCACTATATACGAAGCACAGTCTTTCCTCAACCTCCCAACCCTCCCATCTCTACCTCCTGGGTGCTGGAATTACAGATGGGTGCTACTATGACCTGCTTGAAAATAACTTTTAAAGATTCCTTGACTTAAGGGATTGCAAAATAGGCTTTGAGATATTATTCTGAAATTACTACCAGACAGTATTTGAAAAGATTTGTAAGTATTAACTCAATCATTGTCCCACTGCAACCTTTGAAATAGGTGCTGTTATTAACCTCACTTTTCAGGTAAATAAACCAAGTACAGGGACATTAAGCCAGGTCTATGACCCAAGGACAGGCAGTCCAGAGCTTAAATCCATGCCCTCACCAGCAAGCAACAGTGATGCAAAAATAAATAAAAAGTATGTATCTAGAAACAAATTGTTCACATACCAAGAAAATACTGAGAAAACCAATAAGGAATTTGAATTATTTGAAGTATGCTGTGGTGTGTGTGTGTGTGTGTGTGTGTGTGTGTGTGTGTGTGTGTGTGTATAAAAATATGAGTGCAATAACTTCTATGATAATAAGCAAAGGAGTTATTTGTGGTATCCCAAGATGTTACTGTCATCAATCACAACACAATATTGCTTGAATTCACACTACCTGTCACTTAAAAGGTCAGTTCTAAATTCTGCCACTCATCCAAACTATATAGCTAGGGAATACTTCCTCTGGGCTGGGTACCATGATTGGTAGCTCTTGCATTTATGATCTGGCTAAGTATACAAAACTTGAATGTATGATTAAATCTCTCTATAAATGATAATGGCACTCAGGAAAGTTAAATAGCCCATCATAAACATGTTAAAATAAGCTGAAAATAAAATCTTACCTCAAATCTGACTAACAATTAGTGCCCAGGCTGGAGAGATTGCTTAGTGGTTAAAAGTGGTCCTTAGTGTCCAAAGGACCCAGGTGTGACTCCCTAGGATCCCATGTAGACCAGATACAGAAGATGGCACATGTGTCTAGAATTTGTTTGCAGTGGCTAGAGGTCCTGGGGCACCCCGTTCTCTCTCTCTCTCTCCTTCTTTCTCTCTCTTTCAGATAAAAGAATAATAAGATGGTTTTTAATCAGTACCATACCCCTACTCTCTTCTGCCTCTCATTGGCTCTGTATCATCCCACTGCTAAGGAAGCACTCTGGTCCACGTGAAGGCCGCAGCTTTGAAACCTAGCTTCAAGTGGGCTCTGACGAGGCATCAGTGCACTCAGCAGATATCTCGGAGACACCTACCAAATTTTAGGTTCTGAGCCCCAATATGCGTAAGCCATGAGTCTTGCCCTCCATGAACACAAAGCCGCAGAAGGGACACTCAAAGATACTGCTGCTGTGTGCCAAGAAATTAAGTTGTTTCATGGAGTGTGGCTGGGTCAAAGACAAGGGCATCTACTCACACCCAGTGTGCTGTTGGCAAAGAGCAAGTCAGCATGTCTGGGAGGAGCTGATGTTTGAGTTACATCTTTAGCCATCAGCAGGAACCAGCTCTCCAGGCTGTGAGAAGGATTTTCATAAGAAACCATTTAAAGGCACATAGGAGTGTTACAATATTAAAGAACATTGCCAGACATAGGGATCCATTCCAAAAAAACTGTACTGGATTAAATGTCATTAATCTTTTTCAAACTCAATATATGCCTCTGAGCAAGTAAAAAGATGAATTGAAATTTTTGAAAATCAGATCTACCCTTCTTGTAGACTCAAACACACATGTGTACTTCCCTTGCTTTTTTACACTTTAGCAATAGTTATCTCCCTTTATGTATTATCCACACATATTTCTTTTTTGAATTGAATATAAATTTTGAGGATGTCCGTGACAGTTAAAGTTCAGATAAAATAGTGTTTGGAATCACTGTTCTGTGATAGTTAGTGAAAAACAATGTATGCTTGGGAAACTGCGAAAGAACATAGATACCTTAACTTGAGGTCACAACCATGCTAAATCATTTGCCCCAGAAACCACTGCAGAGGAGTATTCCTTGAGAAGATAGTGACTATTAGCCTGATGCAAAAATGTAGCATGTATGTGAGTAAAATCTAATGAGGACGCTTACTGTACTAAGAGTTGGAAATTTCTAATTCCTCGCTGTACTGAGAGGCTTTGTTAATTGGCTTACAAGTAGGACTGACTTTCTTTACACTCACTGATGTGTGCAAATAGCTCTAATTTTGGTAGGAATTCCTTCATATTTACATTATGAACCATCTCACACTTGCCAGAGAGTCTGTTGCCATTTGAACCACCCAGGAGATTGGGCTGAAAAGCTATCTGGCACCTGACAGAATGAGTTTCACTTGCACAGTGAAGACACTGGTTGGTCCACCAGAAGTGGACATTGATCTCAACTCCCACAGGTTCCTATTTCAGGAGGAAAGTTTGTGTCAGTTTCTCCATAAGCAGCTGATCCTTAAACAAGCGACTATGGGCATGACCAGGCAAAACCAGGTCTGACAGATGGCATGCGCAGTCAGCTCAGATTTTTCAACACTGTCAAGGCCCAGACTGGCACCTCTGCACAGTGCTTTGCTCAGGGTTCAGGGCTCAGGCCCTACACTTACAGGCAGGAAGGTGTCTGCTCCTCCACCACAAAGCGGCATCTTCCATGAATGCAGTAGTGTTTGTATGGCTTGGGGCACCGAGAAAAGTGGCCTTTCCGCCTGGTAGTGGTACCTGGAAAAGGAGAAAAAAAAAATCAGTGTATGAACCCGTTTTAAATTCTTGTTTATAAACAGAAACCTATTCCTAATGATGTCAGTGTTTCTGTAAAATATACTTTAATTTGCCATTTATCCTTCTCTCCAGCCTGGAATTAAAAGAGACCTTTGAGACCCCAAATAGCTTTAGGGAGTGGGTAGTAAGTGCGACTGTTGTAGTAATGTTTTATATTGTAATTAAGATAAGTCTAACTAACCTTTCAGAAGCATACTAGAGAGTTATTTTTTTGGTTTTGTTGTTACGATTTGATTTTATTTTGAGACAACTGAAACTCTTACCCAACAGCTATGTAGTTCCAGGTACTTGTCTAGTTATTTTTCATACATCACCTTATTCAATGCCTATCACAAGCTTCGAGGGTAGGTAGGCATCATTTAAATGGCCAGTGACAAATGTGTAAAGCACATCTCTTTTTGTTAAGTCATCTTCCAAGATCACAAGGCAGGAATGGAAGAGCTGGGGCTTAAACAAGGAATCCAGGTTCTTGATCACCTACTGGAGTGCCCTGTCACCCTGTCGACCCAGCCAGCAGTGGGATCTGCAGTATAGCTGGAAGCCACTCTGGTCTCATCAGGAGTGTGGGTCTCTCTTTTGGCTCAGAGGTCCTTTTTCCTACTGGCTTCTCCCTATCCTGATTTCAATTCTGCCCTACCTTCCTTGTCTTACATGTCTGAGTCTTGATTGCCTGATTTCCCAACTAAAGATATTAACATGTAACACTCTCCTCATTACTCAAATGAAAAAATAAATAATAAGGATCCATAAATAATGACTGCTAGCAGAAACCATGTGGAAATACTAATTATTTTCTTTGTTGTTTCACAGCTGGCATCTGCCTGCATCCAGAGAAAACAGCCACCAAACCAGCTGCCACCCAGAGCTAAACTGTCCATGCTCATGATATCAACAACAGCTTTCAGAACCAGACACCTGGGAGCCAGAAAGACAACACAGTGCTCACTGCTTCCCACTGGGCTTGATAAGACACCTGGCATGTCAATTATATTCAATTGTGCTAGTATTAATAGCAACAATTACTAAACTTCTTAATATGAGAAAGATCCATATAACTGCATAGTAAAATCAGGAGAATCTTGAAAGACTTTTTTTTTCTTTTTTTTTTAATTATTTATTTATTTATTTGAGAGCAACAGACATAGAGAGAAGACAGATAGAGGGAGAGAGAGAGAATGGGCGCGCCAGGGCTTCCAGCCTCTGCAAACGAACTCCAGACGCGTGCACCCCCTTGTGCATCTGGCTAACGTGGGACCTGGGGAACTGAGCCTCGAACCGGGGTCCTTAGGCTTCACAGGCAAGTGCTTAACCACTAAGCCATCTTTCCAGCCCTTGAAAGACATTTTTTAAAAAATATTTTTTTATTTATTTTAGAGAGAGAGAGAGAGAGACAAAATGCGTGCACCAGGGCCCTCAGCCACTGCAAACGAACTCCATGTGCCCCCTTGTGCATCTGGCCAACGTGGGTCCTGGGTAATTAAACCTGGGTCCTTTGGCTTTGCAGGCAAATGCCTTAACCTCTAAGCAACCCCTCCAGCCCATTGAAAGGTTTTTGAGTAATATACACACTGTGAATTGCTGTGAGGCCAGAATATAGTAGTACAGCCTTCCTTTTATATCTATAGAAGATGTCCCCAGACCTCTCACAGCTACCAAGATCTGAAGATACATGCACATGGAGTGTGTACACATCCTCTCATATACTCTGTCATCTCTACCTGTATATATTTTAATACACACTGTAAATATTACATAAGAGTTATTATGCTAAAGGCACTTATTTGCAAGCCTGTTGGCCCATGTAAAGCAAGATGCAACCTGAAGCATGTATCTGTGCTCCCAACCTGCCTACATCAATGGGAAGCAGATCTTGGAGAATCTGGAAGCTTATGGGCAGCTAGACTGGTGCACACACCTCAATAAAATGACAAGAGACTGTCTCAAAAAGAAGGTGGAAGGAACAGACAAACACCGCAAGGTTGTCCTCTGATTTCCATTCACATGCTGTGGTACGCATGTACACACACACACACACACACACACACACACACACACACACATTCATAAAAATAGTTATGCTGTATTGTTAAGAAATTATGGCAAGGAAATATGTCTGTATTCAATGCAGATACAATTTTGATGTACTTTTTGAGCCACACTTGGGTGGGTTCATCGATATGGAATTCATAACACAGATAGTCACTTCACAGTGTTTCCATGGATGGAAGAATGCTGTTGAGGAACTGACTGGCCTGGTTTAGGATGTAGACTCTCTTACCACCCAAGGTGACCTGTGCAGGCCAGAGAGTGGGACTCATCAGAGGACTGAAATTTCTCCCAGAAACAAGTACACAGTGTGTCAAAGACCAAGCATGGTGCCTTTTGCCGAGGAATTCCATGAGTAGAGTTTTCTAGCCCTGCAAGAGGCACTGAAGCATCAAATGAGTCAAAGTGCTCTGCCTCTTTAATCAATACAGCAGCACAAATAAGAAGCATTAACAAGCAACTAGCCAGTCGAAGCAATTATGGTAACCATAGAAATGGTTGTAACACACTAGAAACAGTAGAAAGAACGTGGAACAGGGGAGAAGGAAATCAGTGCATAATTTTTGGTTCTGCCCCTTTCCTCTTTTGACTAATTTGCAGAGAGAGGAAAGATTATGAATATAGGCATGCCAGGCTCTCCTGCCACTGCAAATGAACTGCAGCTGCAAGATTCACTTTGTGCCTCTGGCTTGATGTGGGTACTGGAGAATTGAACCTGGTCCAGAAGTGAGTGTCTTTCATCTCCCCAGTCCCAGTTCTGCCCCTTTCAATGCCTGAGCCCAGACAAAAGCTAATTAAACTATCTGAGCCTTCGATTATTTTTCTGGAAGTCAAAGATAATAACATCAACTTTAAAGGACAAACATGCAAAAAAAAAAAAAAAAGAGATGAAACTTTCTGGCAAAATTTACTAAAACAGTGAAGTCCCCAGTGTTAGAGTTGATTATAGAACCTTGATAAACTTGGCCATATAAAGAGGAATGGTGTGTCCACAGGAAGATTGCTCTTCTAAGCAAATAAAAAATTTGGAAAAATGTAACTTTTTGGAGGCAGTCAGCAAACAATGTAATGATGGAAGTTGTCAAGGGCAAAGGTGTAAAATCATAGCTGTGCAGGTCTGATGCAGCGGATGGGAGGCAGAGGAAACTGCTGTGGGAAGACAAGAAAGGGAGTGGCCAGGGATGGCTGTGATGGATCTGGAGACCGGAGTGTCAAGGGGCCGTAACACAGAGCACAAGAGAGCTGAAGATGGTTCTAATCCAAGAAACACGTAACAAATAAATAAATAAAATACTTCACAGTGAAGCATGCTCTTCATGCATTAGACAGGGTGGTGCAGACAAGATCAGAGTAGGAGACACTAAACACTGCAAGAAAAAGCAAGTCCTACGTGAGCCAGGTCATCAAGTGTGATGCCGGCCTTCGTCAGGGGCACGACGGGCAAAGAAATAATTCAAGAGGCAGAAAAGCCCAAAGACAGATAAAGCACACTCCAGACAGCCTTTCCTGCTTTGCAAAATGTACTTGCCTTTAGATACAAGCCATTTGGCTCTGTATGCAAGTGACCTCGTTAATTCCTCTGGTTGCTATACTCTTTGAAAGGAACCCCAACTTTTAATAAACACCACACAGAATATAATTCCAACAGGCAAATTAGCCAGCAGCTGCTGGGAGCAGTGATTTCAACAGCCTCTGCCCATCCAAGTAGCACAAATCCATGCCAGCTAAATGGTTGCCAGGTCCTATTTTGATGGCTTACAGAGCTCACTTTGACAAAGAGGCATGCTTTTAAATATTCCCAACATCATTTGGACTCAAAACCCTCTCCATGCCACCAGGCAGAAAATGCCTGGTGATTTCTCTACATAACGTTTAAACATGAAACAAATAAATCACACATCTTCTCATGTAGAACAAAACAAAACAAAACCCAGATGGGATCCCATCTTTCTCTCTCTCTCTGCAAGACGAGAAACTTGATCAGCATTCTCTTTGCAGAGGGCATCTAAAATTCCAGTTGCTTCTCATCTAGCATCCTTCGAAGTCTCATTATCTGGAAATGGACCCATGAAGCAATTTTCTGCCTGTCATGAGGCCTGATGAGAGAGGGAAACCCTCCCTCCACTGCACGTATCTCCATCACAGCCAAGCGGATCCGAACGCGGAAGGATGCTCGTCCCAGCACTTCGCTCCTCTCCTGAAAACAGCAATCAGAGCATTCCCGTGATCCTGACAGAGCTCGTTAGTGAACTTAATTAATCTTTATCCTCCCCACCTTACTTTTTTAAAAAATACATACTACCTAAGCAGAAGCATTCTCTCAAGAGTGAGGAGAGCCTACAGAAGGACTGCATCCATCAGCTGCCTGGACCACACACATCATCTCCAGTGGTGAGGGTTAGAAACGAGAGTTCTTTGCCTCTTCATGGGACAGTGCATTCTAACATGTTAAAAGTAAAAGAAGCCATTACTGCTACTGCAGGCCAGTCCATGTACAAATTTGATTTTAAGAGTTCACAGTAGGGGGCTGGATAGATGGCTTAGTGGTTAAGGTGTTTGCCTGAAAAGCCAAAGGATCCTGGTTCAGTTCTCCAGGACCCACGTAAGCCAGCTGCACAAATGGGCCTATGCATCTGGTGTTTATTTGTAGTGGATGGTGGCCCTAGCATGCCCATCCTTTCTCTCTCTCTCTCTGTTTTTCTCTCTCTCAAATAAATAAATAATTTTTGTTTGTTTGTTTCTCTAGGTAGGGGCTCACTCTTGTTCAGGCTGGCCTGGAATTAACTATGTACTCTCAGGGTGGCCTCAAACTCTCGGCAATCCTCCTACCTCTGCCTCCCAAGTGCTGGGATTAAAGACGTGCGCCACCACACCTGGCTAAAAAAATACTTTTTAAAAAAGAGTTCACAGTAGGGATTAAAGCAAGAAAATTTTCCCATATCCAATCAGAAGAGCAACTGTCACCTTCCCTGGGTCACATGGATAGTTAGAAGGGATGTAATAGAGTCCTCTGTATTAAGCCTAAGTGGAGGAATACAGACACCCACATAAATTCCAATATGGAATTCTCTTCAATTTGGTGCATGTTGCATCAATTATTTCCTCATTGCTTTGAACACATAGCTAAGCAGCAGTTTATGGAAGGAAAGGGGTTAAATTCAGCCTACAGTGCCAGAGGGTAGACCCTGTCCTGTCAGGGAAGGAATGGCAGGAGCCGGAAGCCAGAATCACACCAGCAAGGAGGAGATAGAGCGGCAGAACAGCAAGTGGGGTGGGCTGTGGAACCTCAAGGCCCACCCCTAGTGACACACCTCCCCCAGCAAGACTCCACCTCCTAAAATCCCTCGCCTTCCCAAGCAGCACCCCAACTGGGGAATCAAGTGTTCAAACACATGAGACTATGGAGGGAATTCTACATTCAAAACACAGCATCATTCCTTCATTTTTCTTTATCTGACTCTAATTCTTAAAAAAAATAAAAGAAAAGAATTTTTGTGATGCCTGTGTCCCTAAAACCCTTCAGAATGAGTATATAAGGTCTATTTTTCCTTAAAAATTTCACTTACTATTTCAACAGTGCCTATTACAGATGTATTTTATAATTCTGTAAAGTACATTAATATAAGCAACTCTATTCTGAAGTCAATTCTAAGGGAAATTCATGCTACAATCATTATGAAAATACTTTTTGTAATAATTACTAGGCTATGTACTAACAGTATTACTAGCCCCTTAGTTACATAAAGCTTTTTATAACTGACTTACTAAAGGATAATACATTTTGGAATGCAGCTCTACAGAGTTGACAAAGGAAAAGAAATAACCAAACTCACACTACATGATGATCTAAGCCCAGCTTCAGCTCTACGTCTCCATGGCAACACCTCTAACTACCTGTTTCTCTCTGTAGCCTCATATGTGTCTAGTCTGCTCACAAACACCAGAGAAAGACCATTGAAAAACACAAAGACAAAACTACAGGCTTGATACAGGACTTACTACCTTATTCTCTACTGCCTTTCTAACCTCATCTTTGCCCATTTTCTTCATTGATTATCCCTGGCATCTTGAAGAAGATGTACCACATAGTATGTGCACAAAATGGTGCTTGTATCTGGAGTTTGTTTACAGTGGCATGAGGCCCAGATGCACTCATATTCATTCTCTCTCTCTCTCTCCATCCTTGCAAATGAATAAAAATATTTTTAAATGAAAATGTATTGTCATTGATAGTGATGTGTTTATTTTTTTGATGTATAAAAATGTAGTCAAAGGGCTGGAGAGATGGCTTAGCGGTTAAGCGCTTGCCTGTGAAGCCTACGGACCCCGGTTCGAGGCTCGGTTCCCCGGTCCCACGTTAGCCAGATGCACAAGGGGGCGCACGCGTCTGGAGTTCGTTTGCAGAGGCTGGAGGCCCTGGCACGCCCATTCTCTCTCTCTCCTTCTATCTGTCTTTCTCTCTGTGTCTGTTGCTCTCAAATAAATTAAAAAAATTTTAAAAAAATGTAGTCAAATAAAGTAAAAGTGTAGAGTCATGTACATGCTTGAATTTAAATGTTACTGCTTAAAAATAATTTATTCGGGCTGGAGAGATGGCTTAGCAGTTAGGCGCTTGCCTGTGAAGCCTAAGGACCCCGGTTCAAGGCTCAGTTCCCCAGGTCCCACGTTAGCCAGATGCACAAGGGGGCTCACGCTTCTGGAGTTCGTTTGCAGAGGCTGGAAGCCCTGGTGTGCCCATTCTGTCTCTCTCCCTCTATCTGTCTTTCTCTCTGTGTCTGTCGCTCTCAAATAAATAAAAAAATTTAAAAAAAAACTGAAAAAAATAATTTATTCTAATTTTATTTTATTTAAGCCCCATCATGATCACACTTAAAATACATTAACAATAAAGAATTGCATTAATTTGATTGAAATGTCCCCTTGTGTGTTTTGAGTACTTGGTCCTCAGCTGATGGCAACTTGGGAAGGCTTTGGAGCGTTTAGGAGGTAAAGTCTTGCTGGGGTCAGACCTTGAGGTTTATTGGTCCAGCCCACTGGGTGCTCAGAGCTACCTCACCAGTCTGCTTCCTTCCTCCTGGTGGTACAAGATGCCCCCTGTCTGTTCTACCATGCTTTCCATAATGAAGCTTCCCCTCCAAACTGTAAACTGACATAAACCATTTCCTCCCATCAGCTATTTTTTATTGGGTGTTTTGTTCCAGCAATGAGAAGGCAACTCTAACAATTATCAAAGCACCTTGGCACCAAAGAACTCAACAGAGGACAGTAAGCGAGAACAAGAGCTACCAGAAAGAAAACAGTTCACAAAACAAATCCTTCCCTACCAGCAATCACTTCAGATATAAATGAGTTCAACTCCCTAATCATAAGTTGGAGAATTGCTAAAAATATATTTAAAAGGTTTAACTCTATGTCTTCATTGTCTGTAGAGTTGCTTTAAGAGCATGAATGGGCTGTAAGCAAAGAGATGTAGACCCTTCACCACTGATGCACAAAGGAGATCACAGTGGTGATATATCAGACAAAATAAGCTTAAACTCAATCTTTCCCAGTGACCCAGTGACCCAGGCAGGCAATGTGTATATGTATATGTGTGTGTGTACTATTTTATATTTATTTATTTATTTATTTATTTATTTATTTATTTATTCTATTTTTGACATTTTGACATATAATTCATATGATCTTATCCCCCCCAGTTACCCTCTTATCCATTTTCCACTAAACCCCTTATTCTCCCCCATTAATACCCATATTACTTTCATGTCTCCTTTTGAATCCACTGAGCTAAATTTGGCTTGCTTGCATTATCATGGAAAGGTTATTTACTGTGGAATGAGCAACTTACCGGTGGCTGCACCAATGATAACCCTGACTTCCCACTTCCCAGTAGCTACTAGGTAGTCTGGGAGGTGTGGAGATCCCTCCTTCCCCTATTGATGGTGAAGTATGGACAGGTTCAGTCTTGTGCTAGAACCCACCACAGCTATGAGATCATGAGTGTAATGGCCATGTCTATCCAGAACACAATGTTTAGCAGCCCCCTCCCATCCTTCTGCTCTTATGTCTTTCTGGCAACTCTTTCGCAAGGAATTAGGCAATATAATTTGATAAGATTTTCAATTCTCCAAGGTAATATAACAATTACATACATTTGTGTATGCATGTACATGAGTGTGTGTATGTGTGTGTGTACCTAAAATCAGAATATCTAATTATATAAAGCAAACATTGTCAGAACTGAAAAGAGGCTGAACACCCTGCGTAAATGAGACACAATAGGCAATAGCCTAAATCATAGTAGGGCATCCTGTTGTAGGAGGGACAGGAAGAGAGCTAGGCTATAATATCCACTTACTCTTGTTATTGATTGTAGCACATTCTACAGTTATTGTCAGGAAATATGAACAAGAAAGTGAAGGGATCTAGGTTGGTCCAGGTCCATCCAGAGAACAGCCCTGCAGATAAGAAGACTGTACCACTAAAAGACCTTAATATCTCACTGTCATAGTATATATATTAAGACAGACTATCAATTAAGTAACAGTGTACTTGAACCTGATAGATGAAATGGATTGAACCAACTTATGCAGAATTTTCTACCAACAGTAGCAGAATAGACATCCTTCTCAAGTGTAGATAGTGTGGCTGTTGCAGTCAGTTTCATGTTGCTGGCAGAAATCACACAACCAAGAGCAGCTTTTGGGGGAAAAAGGGCTTATTTTGGCTTACAGACTCAAGGGGAAGCTCCATGATAGCAGGGACAATGATGACATGAGCAGAGGGTGGACATCACCCCCTGGCCCACATAAGGTAGACAACAGAAACAGAAGAGTGTGCCAAACACTGGCAAGGGGACACTGGCTATAGCATACGTAAGCCTGCCCCCAACAATACACTGCCTCCAGGAGACTTTAATTTTCAGTTGCCACCAGCTGGGGAGACTAGCATTCAGAATACCTAAGTTTATGGGGGACACCTGACTCATATTACCACATTCTTCCCCTGGCCCCCATAAACTGATATCCATATATGATATGAAATGCAATCCATTCAGATCAACTTTCAAAGTCCCCACAGTTTTTCATTAATCCTAATGTTGTTTGTACATCCCCATAGACCAAGGACTATTAACTGAGCCATAATACCAAAAAATCCCCCCAAAGCCCATAATGACACAGAATAAAACATTCACACTGCAAAAGATAGCATTAGGCATAGCAAAGAAATATTCAACCAATACAAGATTTAAAACAACCAGGGAAAACAACAAACTCTGTAGCTCCAAGACCAGCTCTAGCCAGTGACAAATCTCAAAGTCCAATAATTCAAACCAGCAACAAGTCTCTGGAGTTCCAATTCTGCCCCTCCAGCTAGGCTACTCACAGTTCTGGAAAACTTCATCTGGGGCCTACAACTCTCCTTGGCAGCCATCTCGTGGTTTCCACTGTAAGCTATAGTTCAACCTCATGGTCCTATGGCGTCTCCATGCAGGCATCCAGCAAACCTGCTTCACACTGCCCATGGCCATTTCCAAAACACAAGACCGTGTTGCAAATTCAATGACTCTCTCTTTCCTGCATTTATTATACTCATAATATCAGATGGGGTGCCAATTTGTTAATCCAGAGAGAAGTAAAGCAGACTTTGAAGAACAAGATACTCCTTGTGCTTCAAAAGACTCTACATTCTTCCTGTTTCCAGTGCAGGTCAGCTGGCCCAATCTCAAAGTTCATAATCTCTCAAACAATTTGCACGTGAACAGGCAGCAGTTTAGGCTCAAAGATTTCATTTTTTTCTGTGTCATATCCCTCTGCTCACACCAGTCCATTTCTACACAATGTAACCCTGCACAACTTCTCAGGACATGACCATGACAGTAAGTCTCTCACATAAACTGCTTCTGGCCCAGTCCAAGCAAAGTTTTTTCTTACCCTCATAAGCCAAATCTCACAGTCCATAGTTCTTACTGCATTCAGGTCTTTCAACTCTGACCAGAATAGTCCATCAAGCTGTACTTACAGCACTGCAAAGAATCTCTTGGGCCAAGGTTTCAAATCCTTCCACACTCCTCTTAAAAATCAGCTCCCAAATGTCAAAGCCACACAGTCAGGTGTCTAGCAGCAAATGATTCCACTCTTGGTACCAGCCTTACCGTTGCAGTCAGGTTCACATTGCTGGCAAAGACCACCAGGCCAAGAGCAGCATTTGGTAAAAAAAAAGGGGGGGATTTATTTTGGCTTAAAGACTCAAGGGAAGCCCCATGATGGCAAAGAAAATGATGACATAAGTAGAGAGTGGCCCACATAAGGTAGAAAACAGGAACAGGAGAGTGTGCCAAATACTGGCAAGGGGACACTGGCTATAATACCCATAAGTCTGCCCCCAACAATACACCACCTTCAGGAGGCTTTAATTTCCAACTGCTATCAGCTGGGGAGACTAGCATTCAGAATACCCAAGTTTATGAGGGACACCCGACTCAAACCACTACACTTGTCTTCAGGTAGATCATATGTGAGGATGTCAAAAGTTTGTGTGACAAATTTAGAAAGGTTGAAGTTATGGCAAGTATCTCTTCTGATCACAATGAAATAAAACTAGAAATTAACAGCTGGGTGAGGATGAAATGTTCATAAATCAAACAGTACACTTCTGAGAATTGAAAACAAGAGCTCAATGAGACATATATTCTCCTGTGTCCCTTACAGTGTTACTCACTGTTGTATCAGGTTCACATTGCTGGTAGAAATCACCCAACCCAGAACAGCTTGTGGGAAAAAAAAAGGTTTATTTTGGCTTACAGGCTTGAGGGGAAGCTCCATGATGGAAGGGAAAATGATGGCATGAGCAGGGTGAATATCACCCCCTGACCAACATCAGGTAGACAATAGCAACAGGAGAGTGTGCCAACCACTGGCATGGGGAAACTGGCTATGGCACCCATAAGCCTGCCTCCAAGAATACACCACCTCCAGGAGGCTTCAATTTCTAATTGCCATTAGCTGGGGATCCTAACATCCAGAACACCTAGGTTTATGGGAGACACCTGAATCAAACCACCACACTCACCCAAGCCAAAGTGTAGATGTAAGTTAAGTGTCTACTGACAATGAACAAAGAACCCATGGCTCTCACCTACTGTGAAATCATAGTCAGCCTTTTAAAAGAAGGAAAGTCTGGAGTGTGTGGCAACTTGAAGAAACCTAGGAGACATTACACTAACTGAAACCAGCCAGTCACAGAGGAGAAATGTTGTGTGATTCTGCTTCTGAGAAGTGTTTGAAACAGTGAAGCTCACAGAGTCAGGCAAGAGGATAGAGTGGCCATCCCAATGGAAGGGGTCATGGGGTTTTGATTAAACAGGTCTGAAGTTTAATTAAGCATGATGAGTAAGTTAAAGAGATCTTTTGTACATCATGATGCCTGTGATGAAAGCTGTATCATTGTCCCCCTTATATCCTATTAAATGTATTCATTACAGTAAAATTAAAACCAAGAAAACATATTGAGATCAATGACAAGAGATCTTTGAACATTGTCAGTCATAATTTCCCAAGGAAGATATGGAAAATGCCAACACTTAAGACATGTGAAAACATACCAAAGGGAAATACATACTCACAAAGCTCTCCCAACATGGGTGACATGGTTAGGTCCCCACAGGCATGACCTAAGGCACCACTGACTTCCAGTCTATGCACACCTGCAGCCCACCCACTGCTGTGAATGGTAAAAGAGGAAGACTGGGTCAGAGCTGATGACTCACTTCAGGAAGACTTGATCAGAATGTTCCTGGCTCTGTGACAGCATTCCCAGGGTGCTGGGAAAGGGACACCCACACCCAACCACCATACGCCATACCAGCTCTCAGAAGCTCCCAGGGAAGAAGACAAAGGAACCCTTATCTACAACTACCTGCACTTTCTTTAATTATTTTTCTAAAATCACAAATATCCATGTAGAAGAGCAGATCATATAATCGATACACAATCAATATTACCTTGGACCAAAGGTCAACACAAAAATGGTCCAAGGACCAAATCTGGCCCATAGCCTGTTTTTAGAAGTAAATTTTTATTGCAAGCCTTTCCTTAGACTAAACTTTCACGATTCTAATTCAAGCATGTCCAGGGTAAAACATGTGAAATCCTTGCTTTCTTTGCTTTTAAAGGTATGGAATAGACACCGAGAAAGACCATGGAATGTGCCAACTTTACATGAATCCAGTCCAAGTTGTCACATGCTCTAGTCTGGAGCATACAACTATGCCACCCCATGTAATGATTAACCTTGACTGTCACTTGATGGGATTTAGAGTCATCATGGAGACACACCTGTGGCTATGACTGTGAGAGTGTCTCAGTGATATTTAACTGAGATGGGGAGAGCTATCCTGAATGTGGGCAGCAACAGCTCCATGGGCTGGCGTCCCAGAGCAAATGAAAAGGAGAAAATAAGAGAAGTGCCAGCATTCATCTGTCTGCTTCCTGACTCTAAACCAAAAATAAACACATGAGAACTTGAAATTTTGCTTAATGTGAGATATCCTCTTAGCATCATGGCCCAATAATGAAAACAGAAGGATGCATTGTGACCAGCTGCTTCCCACACCTGTCACCACAGCTACAGCCACCCTCAGTGGCAGGCCTTTCCCAGCATGATGGGCTGTAACTTCAAGCTATGAGGCAGAACAAATCCTTTCTTCCTTAAGGTGCTTTGTCAGGTACGTTGTCATAGCTAGAAGGAAAGTAGTTGCTACGTCCAGCAAATAGGAATTAGGAGTGATGCATAGGAATCAAAAAGACTTGACATTTTTCCAAGATTAGATATGTACTATGACTTTGGGTGAGTTACTCTTTCTGTCATCATTTTGCTTTCCTTTTCTTTCTTTCTTTCTTTTTTTTTTTTTTTTTTTTTTTTTTTTTTTTTTTTTTTTTTAGTTAGGGTCTCGTTCTAGCCCAAGTTCACCTGAAATTCACTATGATCCTCCTACCTCTGCCTCCAGAGTGCTGGGATTAAAGGCGTGATCCACGATGTCCCTTGTGAGTTAATCTTTCTAAGCTTTGACTTAAAGTTTAAAAAAAAAAAAAAAAAAAAAAAACCTTTCCTTATTCAGAGGGTTCTTCTGAGGAATAAATGCATTCTTGTATGCAAAGGCACTTATCATACAGTACCTAGTATATTAGCATATGCCCAAAGAACTACCTAGCATTACAAATACTGTTAGCAATAAACTTCAAGGAGCACAGCACTGAATATGAAACATAAGTGTTACCTGCACAGTTTTCCCCAGACTCTCGGCAGAGAGGGCCATTGGTCACAGGCCTTCTGGTTGAGTTCCCATCTGCGGCCACACAGTGAAGAATCACTAGACCTTCAAGTTCAAAACAGAACAAAAAGACGAAGATGAGAACTTGAAGTTGTGCTTAATGTGAAATATCCTTTCTGCATCACAACACAGTCTTAGAAATAGCAAGCCTGTAGTTTCTACTATAAGATTTTCTCTCCCAGTGAGATGGAGTCAGGGACCAGCAGGTCTCATGATCTTAGCTCAGTATTAGATATATTTTCAAGTCAGCTTCACATCATTGAACTGCAAAACTTAAGGGAGGATGCTCAGCCATAGCTTGTGATGTTTGCTTATGTCAGACTCCGTAGTAGAGGGATGGTACCTGGAAAATCACATGAACACATTGGGGGATGGGCAAAGGGAATGAGCTCCAGCCAAGAAGCTTTTCCACCCCACGCTGACTGATGCTTCTCAGACAGAAACTTTTTGGTTTGCTTCCTTCTGGTGTAGACATGAGATAAATATTCAATACGTGGGGCTTTCTTCTGGACGGTGGTGGTGATATTGGGCTGTGTGTAGGCACTTCAGCCTTCTCTGGGGACTTTTAAGGAAATTACAGTTTCTGCACTTAATCTAGGAATGATTGTCTTCAGGAGTGAAAGAAATGTGGTTGGCATGGCTTGTAAAATAATAAGTGGGCCTTTGAGTGAGCCCTGATTCTCCCAATCCAAGGATGGAAAGCTGTCACTGGACATTGGATCATATTAAAGAATTGCTATAAATATCTTAAAGTATAATAATGACATTGTGGTTTTGATTGAGTCAATATTTCTTAGATATATTTAAATACTTATTAATGGAATAATGTATTTATGATTGCATTATTTATTATCATTATTAGTAGTGGTATTTTGTAGCACTGGCAATCAAATCCAGCCTTGTGCACGCTTGGCAGGCGGTCTGCTACTTCACTACACACAGCCCCATTACTTTAAAATAAGCCATCCTGGAGATGTGGGTACAAGATGATAAGGGAAAGGCATAGCCAAAAGTTAGGTCCAAAGTTGGGAATTGTTGAAGCTGAGTGTACCACAGTTCACTATGCTGCTGTGTCCCAGTATATGTTCAAAACATCTATGATAAAAAGGGAAAAATAGAGGGGTGATAAAAGAAGGGAGGGGAACAAAAGTGGCTTGGGAATTGGCTGCCCCAGAGTTCAAGACCTGCTATTGCCAGTGCTCAGTATGTTAAGTATGTGGTAAGGATGCAGAGCATTGCCAGGAGTGCTGGCTTGCACACAGTGCTAGGTAACTGTTCTCATTAGTATGCAGCTGACAGAAGTAACAGACACTCATATGGGCTGCAGAAATCTATACATCTGGCCAAGTTTTGGCACAACATATCCTCCAATTTGATTCCATTCCACAAGCCTTTATGAGCATCCAGGAGCAGGTGGGTGAAAAGCATCAAGATGCTCTGAAGCTACATGATAATCAGCCAACAATTAACAGTAACATGAAGTGACCTTGTGTACCAACAAACAACAGTACTAACATGGTCAAAAGCCAAGTTTTCCAATAAGATATTTTCCCCCCCCATTTATCAAATGGAAAAAGATTTTTTATAGAAAAGTTAAAGAGAAATATGGATGTTGGGTGAACTTGTTCTTGTTTTCTGGAGGACAGTTTAGCAGTGTATAGAACATAGGAGCAAAGATAACCCCCAAATGGGCAAGCTCTTGATTAGTACATTTTCCTAAGGGAATAACTCAGGATGCTCAGCAACTTATGCCACAAGCTCTCTGCACGGCTTTATAAGCTGGTGACCATAAACCATATCTATCAAAAAGAACCATTTTCTTGCCTGCACATATTTTAAGAATTGAATCTAAACGGTTCACAATACATTTAGGTTTTCTGACTCCTTAACAGTCAGTCTGCAACATAAGCTTTCATCATAAGTGCTGGAACTAAGAAACAGGAAATCCTTGAGATACTGCACACTCCATGAGGCTGGCTGGACTCGTTTAACTGCTGGGACCTGACAGACATTTGACTTTGTCATCTGTAAGAAGAGACCAAGACATCAGAGAAATGTTCATGGTTACTGAATACTAAAGACTGCTTAATAAAGAACACTCCTGGTCCATCTGTGACTCAACAAATGTTTATTGAGTCCTATGTTTGGTACTGGTGTGAGACACTAAAGGCTCGAACACAGATGTCATCACTAACCTCAAGGAACTCATATTCTGGGGAGACAGAAGACAACACTTCAAGGTACAGTGTCATTAACACAGTGAAATAAAACAGGAGAAATACCAAGGGGAGGGTCAGCTCTGCCTGGTAGCAAAGACTTCACAGAGAAGCTCAATTTTATGGTCAGTTTTTAATAGGAAATAAATGGTTTTTAAAGTACTGATTAATAACTTGCTGAAAAAGTATAAGCTAGATAATCAGTGTTGTTAACATTTATGTGATCATAATAATGGAAATATTGATAATTTAACAATAATTGTCACAAAGTTAAAAAGCCAGGGGATATCAGGACAGGGCTGGGGAGATGGCTTAGAGGATAAAACACCTAGTGTACAAGCATGAGGACTTTGTTTGGAGCCCCAGTAACACCCGGGCATGGCAGTGCATGCCTGAAACCCTAGTGCTGGGAAAGTAGAGCCATGAGGCTCACTAAGGCTTGCTGGTTGGTGGAGCCAAATGACTGAGCTCCAGGTTCAGCGATAGACCCTGGGTCAACAGATGAGTGAATGAAGAAGACACCCCATCACCAGACTCCTGCCTCCACATGCATGTGCTCCCACACACATAGGTACATGTTCAAGGATACACATGCCACACACAAGTACATGCAACCTCTCCCAAAATAAACAAACAGAAATCACAGGATAAGCAAATCATATAGCAATCCATAGGAGGTGAATGCCAGAAGAAACATCTTCAGAGTCAAATGCTGTTGCATCCAAGAAGGTGGGTGAGGCAAGAGGCAAGGTGCACAGACCTGCTACTTGTTGTTAGAAGCTTTCCAGCACCGCTGGATTCTTTAAAGCCATATGGTTATATACCATGCTATTAATAACAGAGCTAGCTTGAGGCAAACAGAAGAAGTTGAAGAAACCCAGGACATTTTAAACAAAAGGACAACTTGGCAAATTAAACATGAAATGAAACAATACAACTGGCCTAGCTTGTTTGGGGAGGGGGTGATGGAGTTGTGATGGAAGAGGTCAGGGAGCTTGTTGGAGGGTGGAGGGTGGAGGGGTTGTGATGGAAGAGGTCAGGGAGTTTGTTGGAGGGCTCAGAGGTCATGATGGAAGAGGTCAGGGAGCTTGTTGGAGGGTGGAGAGTGGAGGGGTTGTGATTGAAGGGGTCAGAGAGCTAGTTGGAGGGTGGTGGTGTAGTGATGGAAGAGGTCAGGGAGCTTGTTGGAGAGTGGTGGGATTGTGATGGAAGAGGTCAGGAAGCTTCTTGGCAGGTGGTGGGGCTGTGATGGAAAATGTCAGGGAACTTGTTGGAGGGTGGAGGGGTGTGATGGAAGAGGTCAGGGAACTTGTTGGAGGGTGGAGGGGCTGTGATGGAAGAGGTCAGGGAGCTTGTTGGAGGGTGGAAGGGTTGTGATGGAAGAGGTCAGGGAACTTGTTGGAGGGTGGAGGGGTTGTGATGAAAGAGGTCAGGGAACTTGTTGGAGGGTGGAGGGGTTGTGAATGAAGAGGTCAGGGAGCTTGTTGGAGGGTGGAGGGGTTGTGATGAAAGAGGTCAGGGAACTTGTTGGAGGGTGGAGGGGTTGTGATGGAAGAGGTCAGGGAGCTTGTTGGAGGGTGGAAGGGTTGTGATGGAAGAGGTCAGGGAACTTGTTGGAGGGTGGAGGGGTTGTGATGAAAGAGGTCAGGGAACTTGTTGGAGGGTGGAGGGGTTGTGAATGAAGAGGTCAGGGAGCTTGTTGGAGGGTGGAAGGGGTGTGATGGAAGAGGTCAGGGAGCTTGTTGGAGGGTGGAAGGGTTGTGATTGAAGAGGTCTGGGAGCTTGTTGGAGGGTGGAGGGGTTGTGATGGAAGTGGTCAGGGAACTTGTTGGAGGGTGGAGGGGTTGGGATGGAAGAGGTCAGGGAGCTTGTTGGAGGGTGGAAGGGTTGTGATGGAAGAGGTCTGGGAGCTTGTTGGAGGGTGGAGGGGTTGTGATGGAAGTGGTCAGGGAACTTGTTGGAGGGTGGAGGGGTTGGGATGGAAGAGGTCAGGGAACTTGTTGGAGGGTGGAAGGGGTGTGATGGAAGAGGTCAGGGAACTTGTTGGAGGGTGAAGGGGTTGTGATGGAAGAGGTCAGGGAACTTGTTAGAGGGTGGAAGGGTTGTGATGAAGAGGTCAGGGAACTTGTTTGAGGGTGGTGAGGTTGTGATGAAGAGGTCAGGGAACTTGTTGGAGGGTAGAGGGGTTGTGATGGAAGTGGTCAGGGAACTTGTTGGAGGGTGGAGGGGTTGTGATGGAAGAGGTCAGGGAACTTGTTGGAGGGTGGAAGAGGTTGTGATGAAGAGGTCAGGGACCTTGTTGGAGGGTGGAGGGGTTGTGATGGAAGAGATCTGGGAGCTTGTTGGAGGGTGGAGAGGTTGTGATGGAAGAGGTCAGGGAACTTGTTGGAGGGTGGAGGGGTTGTGATGGATGAGGTCTCGGAGCTTGTTCGAGGGTGGAGGGGTTGTGATGAAGAGGACAGGGAACTTTTTGTAGGGTGGTGGGGTTGTGATCAAGAGGTCTGGAAGCTTCTTGGAAGGTGGTGGGGTTGTGATGGAAGTGGTCAGGAAGCTTGGGGAACAAAAGAACTATGTGCAACATACACTGTTAGCATTCTGTGAACGCTAGAATGGACCCAGTAAAGAATTTTAGGTGTGAGGAACAGTAATCATTCTTTCTTTCTAATTAAGGACTATTTTGGTATCAGAACAGGTAACTTAAGCACCTCAAACCCTGGAAGCTCCCACGGCAGCCAGACTGGAGAGTGCAGCAGTGAACAATGAGACACTGTGCCTCAAACCAGAGGAATGTGAAGACCAACACCCGGCGTTGTCCTCTGGCCTCCACATGCACCTTAGCACATGCACACCTGCACTCACTCATAATACCCACACACTCAAATACACACACAGAGATGAAGATGAGTCAGTATGTACCCAAAAGAGAAACCAGAAGATTCTGTCCTGCTTTATTTGGGGACAAGAGGTGACTGACAGGATGTAGCTGATGGGCTGGAGACACCTTCATAGGAGCAGGAGATGTGGGAGCTCCAGCCTAACAGGCGTGGCCACATCCATGGTACCTGAGACGTTTGCTGTCAAAGTTATCCATTCTGGAAAATGTAACTTATGTTAAGAAAATCTTTATAAGAATGTAAAAGGCCCTTTTGTATTCTATGCATCTTTCTTCATTGCTCAAGGACACCCAAACTCTGGCTTAAAATAGAAGGGAAATGTTCAATGGATTTTATACCCTTCCACTACTAACATTTGGGGCTGGATTCCTCTGTGCTGTGGAAGGTTGTGCATTATAGAATGATTGACAGAAACTTTGGTTTTCACTTACTAGAAACCAGTGGCATTCATACCCCTGAAACCACAGCACCAAAGGCCCCCAGCACTGAGGGATGCTCCAGGTGTGAACCAATGCAATTTTCTTCATATTTGAGTCAAAATATAGATTTCATTTTTACTAAGTGTTTCTAATTTAAACCAATAGTACAGCCTTCAACGTCTCAAACTGTGACTTCTAAAAAAAATTCTTTTCAAGATAAGCATCAGTATCGCATAAAAAAACACACCAGGCTCAGTTATTAATTCACTATGAGACTTGAGTCAATGAACACATTATTCTGATTCTTTTGATTTAAGGAAACCTAGGATCATAGGTTTTCTGCCCATCTCATGAACATTAATGAAAACCAGTAATAAATGAGAATTTTTAAAGAAGGACCTATTTCTCAACCTTGACAAATGCCCCTGTTTGTGGAACTCATGGTAGAGTTTCTTTTCTTTTCTTTTTCTTTTCTTTTTTTTGACTCAACTAAAATAAGTATACCCTCCCTTTCCCATGAAAGAGTCTTAAATACTTGAAGCTGGTTTTCCAGTTTCCCTAGCAGCCACCCCCTCCCAGGGTAGCCATCGTAGTTCCTTTAAACATATTTTATTAGATATTGGAGAAGCCTCCAAAAGCCATGTCATCTTCCTCTACATGCAAATCTGAAATCAAGTTGCACCCCACAAGGTCTAGCAAAGACAGAAAATGGTGGGGCTGGCACCCCAGCACGTCCAGCAATGCAACCCCATGGTGTGTGGCGTTTAAGTAATGACTGCCATATCAAATATTGAAATTTTATTCTGTTTGCTATAAAATGTGGCTCCTAAATGTCTTGTGTTACTGGCTTTGTTTTTTCTCAAACTGTTTTTTTCTTTTGTTTCATTTTTGGGTTTCATCTAAGCACAGCTTTTATACTTTCTCCTTTCTAAATGTTGGGGTGTCAAACTTTACATATTACCAAAATAGTTCAGTCTTGCTTGTTGTTTTCTGATACTTTCATTCACTCTATCCTCCACACTTCTGTTTCACATGACCTATAGAAATTCTGAGATGTGTTACAATACAATCAGAATAAAGCAATGTGATGTCATAATTTCAAGGGTTTTTATTTTTATTAAATATTTTAGTTATTTATTCATTTATTTCAGAGAGAGAGAGAGAGAGGAAGAGGGACATAAATAGAGAGTGGGTTGTCAGGGCCTCCAGCCACTGCAAAAAATTGCAGACATCTGTGCATCTGGCTTACATGGGTACTGGGGAATCGAACCTGGATCCTTAGGTTTCTCAAGCAAGCGCCTTAGCCGCTGAACCATCCCCCCAGCCCAGAGAGTTAGTTTTAAATATCAATTTTACTCATAAAATTCAAGAAAAGAGGGGAAATAAATCCAATTCTACTTCAATGAGTAAAAGCTCCTTTGACTTGAATGCACATTGAGGTCCTCAAGTTAAAAATTACATATTATCCCTGTCCATCAGCGCAGGGAATGAAGTCAGAGGGAACAATGCAAGCATTCAGAAAGACGCAGCCTGACAAGCCCTGTGACACGCTGTCTGACAGTCACTGCTAATGCTGAGGTAAGTGGCACACCAGCTGGGCCAACTTAACTACTGAGCTACGAGATCGTATGTGAACAACTTAAACAGTCATGTACGTTGTATTTGCCTCATCTCTGAGCCGAATTTTCCATTTGTAAAGCCAAGTACACTCTGTGTTTTAAAAATAAATATAACATTATCACAAAATATTCATCTCTATTTTAATGATTTAGGGCATCTTATACTTTTAAGGCTTCTATCTGTACACAGCAAATGCAACAATGTCTTGCCATACCATAGCAACTTTAAGATATGAGCCACGCTCCCATGAGAAATTAGAAGACAAGCTCCCGGGATCTTATTCATATGAAAGGGAGGCAGGCTAGAGTCATGGAAAAAGAACAGCCTTGGAATGAAATGGAACTTAGATTTGAGTCCTGGGTCTGTATGTCAATCACTAGCCCCATGCTTGTAATTATTCCTCAATCACTAAGCTTCAGGGCCCCAGAATACCTAACTCATATGGCTATGTTTTTTTTAAAGCTGTGCAGGGCTGGAGGGATGGCTTAGTGGTTAAGGCATTTGCCTGCAAAACCAAAGGACCCAGGTTCAATTCACCAGGACCCATGTAAGCCAGATGCATAAGGTGGCTCACACGTCTGGAGTTCATTTGTAGTGGCTGTAGGCCCTGGCATGCCCATTCTCTCTCTCTCTTTCTCTGCCTCTTTCTCTCTCTCTCTCTCTCTCTCAAATAAATAAATAAAAATAAAGTAAAACATTTTTTAAAAAGCTACATACTTAAAGAGGGGAAAATAAATTATAAATTTTTAACTGTGACAATGCTTTGTATAAGGTAGGCATTCAACACATAGAAGTATAAGAGACTAGATGTTAAAGAGAATTATCATTGCTCAGGCAAAAATACCAGACCCTCACTCTAATAAATGGATATTGATGCATTTCAACTACAATTTTATTTGTGTGTAGGATGTTTAGTATAAACAACAAAGATATACAATACTTACATATATTTTACAGTGCATTTACATGTATATATCATGAGACAAGACAATCTGTGCATCTTTTCTAGTGCTGCTTCCTTCTAGTGGCTTCTAACAAGACTTGATGTTGGTGTGGTGTGGCTTACTTATACAATATGGCATCTTTCACATGTGCGGGTTTTGCTGGATAGGACAGGTGACTCAGTTGTTTGACTGAGTCAGTGATACAAATGGAGTTGACAAAGTCAGATCTGACCCAGGACTATTTAACAAGCAAGTAGATCAAAATCATATCTCTTATTTTCCAAAATATAAAGCCTTTAAACTTGAAGTCAATACTAGGAGTAAAACCTTTAAGTATTTTGGGGAATTTTCCCCATTGCATCTTCATTGTCAAGAAGACAAACAGCCAGGTGTGGTGGTGCACACCTTTAATCCCAGCACTCAGGAGGCAGGGGTAGGAGGATCACTGTGAGTTCAAGACCACCCTGAGACTACATAGTGAATTCCAGGTCAGCCTGAGCTAGAGTAAGACCCTAACTCGAACCCCCCCCCCCAACAAAAAAGAAGACAAACGGAATCAGGAATGTGAAAAACAAGAATATTTTCCACGTCCAGAAATAGAACACATCTAATCGGAACCAAGTATGAAAATTACAGGGCAGAATCGATGTTTAACACTGGGCTTTGACTGGCTCTAGAAAAAAAAACGAAACTGGCAAAGTCTGGCATTAATATTTTCCTTTCTCATCATCTCCTTTTCTATTGTTTTCTGTTGTATTTTGTATACCTACAAACTATGATCTGTAAACTGCCTTAGTGTTACCCTAAGAACAACAGTCATTTAACTTGCTTTCCTTTTAAAGTTTTCCTTTTTAAATATATTTGTTTTCAAAGCAGACCTTCATAGTCAGAAACTGCTTAACTCAGAACAACTGTCTTAGAGTCCAATCTCTTCTTGGGGCTGGAGAGATGGTTCCACGGTTAGAGCCTTATCTCTTAGAGAAGGCAGATCCTGGGACTTTAATGAAGGGTCATAATTGCAGGGACATGAGAGCAAAGAAAAGAGGAAACAAAGACAAGGAAAGAGAAAGGCAATACAATCCACATGCTCTCATGCCACAGAGAGGTATGGACATTTTCCCATGGGATATGTTCATGCACACATTGGCCACATAAATGTTCAAACAGGAACTGAATATGAAATAGTCTACTGAAAAAGGATAATGTGTGTGACCCCCAATCATATCATCACCAATTTCTCACTAGACAAAATTCATCCCACTGAGGGACAACTCGCTGAGTTCCAGTGAATAAGGGACCAGAAATGTCCTGGGATGTGGTGTTTTAGCCAAGACCCAACGTTGGGGAACCTGGTGAAAGGCAAAAGGGGCAGCTGAAGGGCTCTGGGATGTGCACGCTGGTTCTGATACAGAGAGGAACTTGGCATTAGGACACCTCCAGGGGAGCAAGGTTTCTGAACCAACAAGGGTTTTTCAAGTTCTCTTTAATCATGTCACCTGGAAGACCTCCTATTCTGTCAAATAAAAAAAGAGGCTTCTGGGGTCTCAGGGCCTGCAAGTCAGGCCATAGAGGAGACAGAAAAAAAATTAAAAAAATTCCAACCTCACTGATGAAAGTCCTCAATGGAAAGGGGGCAAGGATGAGGGAAGAGGGTACCAACACATGATGTATCCATACAAAATATGCTATTAACAATAAGAAGAAAAAGAAGAAGAAACTTAAAAAACCCAGTGCTATTGTTTTTAGTAAATACCAAATTATTGTTTCTCCCAGCTTCCTATCAGAGAAAGTGTCACGTTACATTTCCTGATTTAAGCCAACGTGAAGTATTTGTGAAGACCCTGTTATTTTTTTTTCTGTAAAGATGGCTTAGCAGTTAAGGCATTTGTCTGTGAAGCTTAAGGACCCTGGTTCAATTCTCCAGGACCCACATAAGCACAAGGGGGCGCATGCATCTGGGGTTGGTTTGCAGTGGCTGGAGACCCTGGCATGCCCGTTCTCTCTCTTTCTCTCTCTCTCTCTCTCTCTCTCTCTCTCTCTCTCTCTCTCTCTCTCTCATTCTCTGTCTCTTTCTCTCTCAAATAGATAAATATATAAACTACATTAATAAAATAAAATATGATCATATTAGAATATTAGTCTCTTTTAGCAGATGTTACTGCTCCTGGAGGGTGGGCTGCAGCTACTCCATTGTCTAAGCTATCCCCAACCTTGTGAAGCCCAGCAGTGCACGTCTGGAAACTTCAGAAGCTGGGCAAAGTATTACACACCTAGGATCTCAGCACCTGCAAGCCGAGGCTTGAGGGTGGTAAGTTCAGGGTTAGCCTGGGTTACATAGTGAGAGCTTGTCTAAAGAAAAGGAACTAGGAAAAGGACGAGGCAAACCATGCATCTGGACCTTTAAGCAGAGGTGTGACCGCCCATGGCCAAGCTGTAGTAAACAAGCTGAAAGGCAGTCAGAACAAATTCCCCAAATAAGAAACTATAAATTATTTTAAATTTCTCATTTGTCATAAAAAGCATGACTTTATCTGAATTACAAAATTGCTTGGCTTCAGTTCCTAGGAAATCCTACAGCGATGGCCCTGTACCAAGAATTCAGGGTCCTGATTAATGTCTTTTCTTTGGAAACCATCTCCTTATGTAGTCATCATTTTTCTAAATACTCTAAAAACTTAACTTTTTGTTCCAAGTTTTTGGGTGGTGTGGTGGTTTAAATGTAAAATGTCCCCAGCTTCATGTGTTTGTGTGTTTGTGGTTAAGCCTCACACTTAGTTCCTATCAGGTAGTACTGTTTGGGAAGCTTGTGGAACCTTTTGGAAATGGAACCTTGCCGGATGAGGCGTGTCACCAGGGCCTGGCCCTGGAGCAGGACAGCCCAGCCCCACTTACCACGTTCAAGTGCCTTTCTCTACTTCCTCCGCCACGCTGTTTGCTCCTGTCATGCCTTCCCCACTTTGATGAATTTTTCCCTCAGAATGGTGAGCTGGGAATAAAACTTTTCCTTCCATTAGCCTTTTCTGGGTGACTTTGTCCCAGCAAGGAGAAGCTAACTGCTACAGGTACCTTCGCCTTGGGCTCCACACAACACAGCGTCTATTAAGTGTCTATCTTCCAGTTCTTCTCCTTTCTTTACCTTCAGCACTGTGATAGAAGAATTGCCACACATCACTATTTCACTAGTGAAGTTTCTCAGTCACTCCAGACCATACTAAAATCTCCTTCCTATTTAATCTGATTGTATAACTTGAACTCTGTTAAGGATTGAACCAGTCTCTATTGTTAAACTTGTGAAGAACATTTCAATCCTATGTTTTAGAAATATAAGTATTTATAATAGATAATTATTAATTCATTACCATTTAAAATGGCATCAGGCATACTTTAAAATAGTACAATTTAAAATTTTTTAGATCTTTGCTTCTCTTTTTCAGATAGATGTAGATCCTAAGGAGAGAGCCACCCCATCATACCTCAAAATGGCCCCGGCTGAAACTAAGAACAATTGGCAAAACAAGCAAGGGTGCTGTTTTCCTGGTGAACTGGGTACCAGCACAAGGGTGAAGGAGACCACACAGAGAAAAATCAACTCCTACCAAATCAGAGAGCCAGAGACCCAGAGGCCCCCAACACCTCAGCACGGAAGCAGACCAAAACTGAACCCAACATGGCTCAGGGAAATTTTGCGGAAGAGGGGGCAGAAAGAATGTCAGAGCCACATGTTGGGTCATGATATGCAGAGATATTCATCTTACCCATAACTGTGGGCTAACTCCACAATGCATGACCCATATACCTCAATAAGGAGGGGCCAAGGGGAGGGGGTAGGTCACGGATGAGCCTAATAATGGTACTGAACTGACTGTATTTGCTGAATACAAAACTAATTAATAAAAAATAAAAAATTTAAAAAAATTAAAACATGTTTAGATCTTTATTTTTGTTACTTTTTTTTTTTTTTTTTAGAAATAGCAATAGTGATTTTCATCAACTCAGCTAGCATTCTGCCATGTCCCAGGGAGTACAATTTATGACAATTTCCTTTGATCAAAGTACAAACACTCACCTGATTTAATGAACACAGCAATTCTATTTCTCATTTTCAGATATTTATGAAATAATTTAAAAGTTACCTGCCTATGCAAAAAGTTGAGAATACTAACATTCTGAACATTTATTCTAAAATCTCTTCCTGTATGTTGTCATGCTAATATAAAAGCAATCCTGCCTACCAGACAGCTGCCATTACTATCACTGTGTAGACGAGGGAATGAGAATAAAAACGTTATGAGATTGTCTCACTGTAACAGGCCAGATACTGTGGAATAGCCTACTACTGATGAATGCCTGCCTGAACAATCTAAAACATTCCTTTGTCATAAAACCTTCTAAAGTAATGTATTTCCCATTGCTCTGATACTTAGAAACTAATTTTGACATGCACCATCATCCACTCTTCTAAATGAGTTTTATTTCTTTTTAATTGAGGCAATTATTCACACAGTTCAAACAAATGAGATGACTGCCCTTTAACGATAGGGATTACTTCAAATGTCAAAATCACCTCTTAAATATTTCATCCTACTTCATTTCTGCTTGCTGACCCCCATGGCTGGTATCAATGTCATACAAGTTCTGAGGAGCTCTTCATCACATAAAGTTAAAATAGGAATTAGAAGGTGAAGAAAAAAAATCTACAGAAGCATTTCTTTTTGGTAGAATGCATTTTTCTTTTACTGGTTTATTTTTCACATTTGCTCCTGTCTCATAAAACCAATTAAACTGAACTTCTTTTGAGAGCTTCTGTCTAGTACTTTTTTTTCTAATTTGTAAGAATATGAATTAGAGAAATGCAGGCAAAAATAAGGTTTTCCTATCAATTACTACCTTCTGAAGTATTCAAAAGCAAAACAGGGCTAGAGAGATGGCTTAATGGATAAAGACACTTGCATGAAAAGCCTGATGGCCTAGGTTCAATTCCCCAGTACCCATGTAAAGCCAGACGCACAAAGTGGCACATGCATCTGGAGTTAGTTTACAGTGGCAGTAGGCCCTGGTATACCCATTCTCATTCTCTATAAATAAATAAATAAATAATAAAAATAAAACATCTTAAAAGCAGAACAGCCTAACATTTAAGGACACATTGGTCATCGTTAATGATTTCTTCTGTGATTTTCTATTGCCTATTATAAATAAATAATGTTTATAGAGAACTCACTATTTTGGGCCCTGTTTAAATGGTTTATACAGTAACAAAGTTGGCCCATGCAATAGGCCTGGTTTTATTAGCATCAGCTCATATAGATGAGAGAACTGAAGCTTAAAAGGCTCAAGAGGCTTGGCTGGGGTTTCAGAGCCAGCAAATTCTAGGAACACCGAACATGAATGCTTACCTCTTGATGGCTATATTACGCCAGATCACGGTTCGCTCCTTTTACTCATTCTCAGGAATAGGTATGTGGGGACAACTGAGAGTAGATGGCAATGTTATCTCTTCCTCATCTGCCCACTAGACCACCATCTGTGCTTCACTGAGCTAAGATTACACAGGGGAAAGCACAGGAGTCATCCCGCATGCTCAGATTTAGTTAGGAGTAGCATCAGGCTACAATGTAGAAAGCAGTGTTAGTATTGGATTGGAAGCCCACTCCATGGGAGGGAACACATGCCTGATACTGAAAACCTATGATGGGGGACGTCATAAGTCCTAGGAGTGTAACATCTGCTGGTGTCTGGCTAAATGTATATACTATGCTCACCAAACTGCACAGTAAGTACTTCTCTTAATGTTCATACCCATATATTAATGCTACTATCACTTTTGGTTAGAGAAGTTTCTCTTTTCAGATGGCAGTGACCTTGGGATGACTCAGAAGGCACCATAGTGCTGACAAGAAATGACAGAGGAGTACTCAGCATTGAAATATAGCTATCACACTTTCCAAGGCTCAGTGTCCATTGCAGAAGAGGTGGCAGAAAGAATGTAAGAACCAAAGGAAGGGTAGGACTATTGCAATGCACTCTTCCAGACACAAAATGACCTGGATATCTGTGACCTTGAAGTGCCTGACACTACCTACATAAGAACATCATAATAGGAGGAAAAGATGATGACATCAAAATAAAAAAGAGGGCTGGAGAGACGGCTTAGTGGTTAAGCACTTGCCTGTGAAGCCTAAGGACCCCGGTTTGAGGCTCGACTCCCCAGAACCCACGTTAGCCAGATGCACAAGGGGCTCATACGTCTGGAATTCTTTTGCAGAATTCTTTGGCTGGAGGCCCTGGTGCGCCCATTCTCTCTCCTTCTCTCTATCTGCCTCTTTCTCTGTCTGTCACTCTCAAATAAATAAATAAAAATATTTAAAAAATAATAAAAAAGAGACTGATTTAGAAGGGGAGGGGATATGATGGAGAGTGGAGTTGTGAAGGAGAAAGTGGGGGAGGAAGGAATTACCATGGTTTATTGTCCATAGTTAAGGAAGTTGTCAATAAAAATAAATAAATTTTTAAAAAGAGCAGTGCTAGTTACAGAGCAAAGTAAACACTGTTCTGGCCTCTTCCTACTGAACACTGTCACCCACAATAGCCCAGGCCAGGACCATGGGTAAGAATGTTTCCTGGGTGGTCTGAAAAGCCATACAACTTTGAAACACCCTCGACAGAGGCAGAGCCAAGGATGCCACAGGTTTATGGGCAGTCCACAAAACCAACTGGGAGGAGACAGATAGGAAGAACTTCAGTGTGTTTTAAATAAGCAAATAAAACCTGGATTCCAGAGATTGTTTTCACTCACTTGACTGCAACCCTGTGTTGTAGCATTCTGTATCTCCCTATCAACTATACTCAGCAACAAGTATAGATCTACTGACTTGAGTACTCACTTCCCACTGAAGACTTCATATTCAGTAAAGCCAGGAACTTGAACTAGTGAAATAATTCCTTTGTGCTCTTGGCCTTCACATAATAATGACATTCAGCTCCTGTGTTAGGTGACTAATGTCAAGTGGCTCCACATTACATAATGTTACATACTGCTGTGTCAGAGACTAAATGAGATAGCAGGCATAAAGATGCTTTTGCAGTTTTAAAGATTCCCTGAACCATAAGACTTAGTATGTTGGGGTTCTAGAAGGAAGGTCTAGCAGGTACTCAAATGGGTAGCAACATCCTAGCTTGGCCAAGTGTCTGAAACCCAGCTGATGTTCCAGTGAGAAGATGCTCAGGAATAAGTCCAGACCTCATCCTTCTGCACTGAGGATGGCATCCTGGCCTTGACCCTAAGCTGGAGTGTGGAATGCACCAGAGGCAGGTGGTCCTCTATTGGTCCAGAGAAGCCCAGACCAGAAGGTAGAGAGCAATGATGAATCGTGTGCTTACACCCTACCAGGAAGAAGTCAGGATGGCTGAGAAACCTTTATGTGTCCTTTAGAGTAAGTGAAGAGTTCCCCAACACTGACTGACAAGTCAGACAGCCACCAGAGCAAATCTCTTAACTACTATAGAAGCCACCCAAAGACTTTTTTCTGTTACATTCCAGTCAGAAATCCATGAATATAATTTGACTGCTCACTATGAGTTTTAAAAAAGTTGTGATCAAGCAAAAGAGTAAACCGTTGACATCTCATAGCATTCAAAGAGCATTGTTGATATCTCACTGGTGAGTACCCTAAGTCTACTGTCCTTCCACATCCTAGCTAACTACTAAGTTTTCTCTTCTTGGCATTGGAGATAAAACCTAGGTCCTCATACATGGAAACATTGAGTTGAATATCAAATCTTCAAAGGCTTATCTCAAAAGCCTGCATTTTGACTGACCAAATCTGCCAAGGTCCAAGCATGGAAGAAAAATGTGGCAGCTTGAATATTCTAAGAAATAGAAGAAATGATCTTGCAATACAAAAGCCTTTTGTGAAAGGCCCTCTCACATGCCAGTATCCAGGTCCACATAACAAGAGACAAGGAAGCATTTTTGACCACACCATTTCTGAACCATGAACTAGTTTGGCCAACATGAAAAAAAAAAAAATGTTTCCTTTATTTTCTGCCTTTTTAATGCGTACATACTTACCGCCCACCAATTGTATAATATGCTCTGAGCTCCTAAAATGCTTCAGGAATTCTTCATGCTGCCCCTCCAAAGTCAATAGTGCCAAATAATAAACCCAAAATTTGGCAAAGAGAAAAATGTTCTATTAATATCTCTTTCTTTACACAACACACTCCATCATTTCAAACAAGAAGGCTGAGTAGTAGCATCGGCATACTTTTCAACTTTGACCATCTTGCAATTAATGCCCCAGTCTACAGACCAGTAGCATGCTACATAACTTTCAAAAACTTAAAGAATGAATGAAAGCATTTCCTGGTCAAGTGAGTTGAATAGTTGATAAAGTAGGCAATTGCTTAATTTCTTATTTGATATGCATTCAGATTAAATACTCCATCTCTCTCCAACCACCTGGAAAAAAATTATTTTTGAATTTTTTAAAATTCTCACAGTGACTCACTTGAGCCACCAAGAATTCTTTCTTTTTAAGATACATTCAGGGCTGGAGAGATGGCTTAGCAATTAAGGAGCTTGTCTGCAAACCCTAAGGATCTAGGTTTAATTCCCTAGTACCCATGTAAGCCAGATGCACAAAGGAGGCTCATACGTCTGGAGTTCATTTGCAGTGGTAAGAGGCCCCGGCATGCTCATCCTCTCTCTCTCTCTCTCTCTCTCTCTCTCTCTCTCTCTCTCTCTGCTTCTTCCTCTCTCTCTCTCTTTCACAGCAATAAATAAAGAAAATATTTTTTAAAAGATACCAACATTTGCTGGGCATGGTGGCACACGCCTTTAATCCCAGCACTTGGGAGGCAGAGGTAAGAGAATTCCTGTGAGTTCAAGGACACTCTGAGACTCCATAGTGAATTCCAGGTCAGCCTGAGCTAGAGTGAGACCCTACCTCAAAAATATATATATACCAACATTAGCCTTATAAAGCATACCCATTTTAATCAGGTAACTTTCTAAATTGGGCTTGTGAGCATTCATAACCAATGAGTCTGGGGTTGTTTGTGAATCTACTAGTGCTTGGCTTGGGTCGTAGCTTAAGATAATCAGTCACCAGTTAAGCACAGGAGCCGAGCAGGGCAGGGGAGAGTTCTGCACACCCTCAGAGCAATACCAGAACTTGAATCCCAGTCAGAGGACACATTCTAGGGAGTCTGTCACTGGCCCTTTGTCCCCTGTCTGAGGAATAAATCCTCTGAATTGGAAGGTGTTTTCTGTCATGTGAATACATTCAAGCATGGTTACTAATGACACAGGGCTTTTATTCATAACAGATCAATATCTGTTGAATGACTGAAAGTGGAAAGGAACACTACAGATTACTTCACTTCCAACCTCTAATGCCCTTACCAACCAAAAGAAACTCAAGTTTATCATGGTTTAATGATAGAAACAAACATGGTGTCTGCCGCATGGAGATAATTTCTAGAACTAAATATATATGACCATCACCACTAGGTCTGCCCATTGTAAATTCAGAAGAGTTTTTTGACCTGAACGCATTTTATGAAATAAGTTCAAGGTATACAACATTAAGACTAACTTTTGGAGAAGAAGCCATTGGGAAGTCAGCAACTGCCATCGCCAAAGCTAACAAGACACAGAGACAAAGAGCTCTCGTGAACTGCCTTTACCTTTTTCGTTGTTGTTTAGTTATTTTATTTTATTTTATTTGAGAGAGAGTGAGGCAGAGAGAGAATGAGCACGCTAGGGCCTTGTGCATCTGGCTTATGTGGGTCCTGGGAAATCAAACATGAGTGCCTCAACAGCTAAGCCATCCCTCCAGCCCATGAACTGCCTTTAAATAGCAAGAGAATGCAAACAGGCCTCAGAGTGAATCACTACAGGGTGTCCTTTGCTTTTGGCAAAGAAGTTAGAGATTGGCTTCTATATCATTTAAAACATCAGAACAAGATATAAACTAGACTGTATCCCACCACCCATAATCCTCAGAGATGGAGATAATTCTACTGGATTACTTCTTATACATAGTAACATTCTGAAAAGACTATATTCAAATATCTTTTCTTCCATAGTTCACTCTCAGCCATTGGAATTGGATTTCTATTAATAACTGTGTTTGGAAAAATACATCAATAGCTACATGTGGTTAATAAATAAGAGAATACAGATAAGAAATGTAAGTCAAGATTCTATAGGAATGCCTTTGAATAATCTTAGTGAAATAAAAGCAAATCAAAGTGTGCAAAAGATTAAATATATGCATATATGTGCATTCCATACATAAATGAATCAATAATTTATATCAAGTTACATCAATAAGTTATGCCTATGGCAAATTAATGTGTACATTCATAAATTTCATCTATAGTATGCTTCCTTTTTCTATCTGAACCCCACTTTTCCCTTCGTAAGATCACCTAAAGAGAGCAGGACATAATTTGAGTATTTTAGGATGAAAAACATTTTATGTAAATCCATCTACTAAATGCAAAGTGCACTTAAGGCACATCTACACTTATATTACAGAAGGACATTCCTAGATGGTCACATGTCATTTTATTTACTTGTTGTAAAGAATGTGCTGATGGAAATGTGACACCTAGTAACACGTCTTCATTTTACAAATGAGAAAAACAATGCCCAGAAAGCTGTCACAGGTAGGTACCTCAAAGCAAGTGAAAGAATGACAGAGCTGTAGCCAGGTTTCACATCTGCTCCATGCCAGTGCTCAGCGCTCTTTCTATGCTCACATACATCCATCACATTGCTCAAACTCTTTGCCAAGAGTCAAATAACATATGGCTTACATTAGGAATGGGACTTAAAGGGTGTATGATAGAATTAAGAACACTTCATGGAAACAGTGAGGCCAACGGATTACATCCTCTGGCACTTTGCAAGAAGCAGAGTATGCAGGGGATCTAGGAACAGAAAGAGTCTCCTAGGACAATTATGCCAAAAGGTAGGGTGCATGTAGGGTTCCCTGGGTGAGCTGGAGCTCTGGATGGGTTTTTTTCTTTTGTTTTTTGGTTTTGGGGCTTTTGCTTGTTTGTTTTACTTTTTACTATTTAATAGTAAAGGGGAAAACACCTCCATCAAAACTGAAAAATCATTTCTATCCTAAGTTTTCCACTGGCCCAGTACCCTAATTCATGTCTGAATCCTACCCATGAGGCAGTAAAGTCCCTTCACCTCCTGCGCTGCACCCCGCTACCAGTTTCCTCTCCCTGAGCCCACCATTTGCGTCATATCACTCCCTTAGTCAAGTCTTGTGATGGTGTGTGTTTAACTGAGTACTAATTTCTGCCCAGATAGTTTATTAATCTGGCTTTGATGGTTTTTCTGTGAGGGGGGAGGATTCTTCACAATGTTTGTTTTATAAATCCTATCTTCTTTCGATCTAATTGCTTGTCTTTCCAGAAGAGAATCGCCATGCTGTCACCAGTCTTTACTCAAGGCCCCCCCACTTTTCCCGTGTTCCCACTCCTCCCGAGCTTCCAGTACTCATGTCTCCTCCATGCAGCCTCGCCCCACTGTTCGTCCTTCACCCTGGAGTCCCCCCACCCCGTTTTCCTGAGCTTCTCTCAGATTGTTTCCTATTGTCATTCTGGCATTCCCAAGCACAACTTAAGTTCCTTTTGAGACAGGGTCTCAATGCAGTCCAGGATGGCTTCAAACTAACCATGCTGTGGATGGTCTTGAACTTCTGATCCTCCTACCTCTACCTTCTGAGTACTGGGATTATAGGCATGTGCCAACACCTCCAATTCATGAAGTGCTGGGGCAATCAAAATTAGGGCTTTGTGTATGCTACGTAAGCACTCTACCACAAGCTACATCCACAGCTCTACAACTTAAATTCTTTCATTGCAAGAATCACTTCTCAGAACTCTCCTGCGCCTTCTTCCTCCATCCTTGTATACTTTATCACTCTGAGACTACAGCAGATTTTTAGAGGGTGCCCAGACTATAGGAAAATACAGACAAGGTGTTGCATAGGACACCTTAAGAGAGTACCAGCTACATCCAGGGGATACAGGCACAAGCATCAGTACTGTTTGCAGACCTAAATCTGCTGCATAACTCTCCTGCACACTCCACATCACTCTCCCACGCAGCTGATAACTGCTTGGACCACAAAGCTTTTAAACCTGTCCTTTCTAACCTTGGACCTAAGCGCAATCCACCACCAACCAAGGTGATCACATCATCTTAATTCGCTTGCACACACATGAAAAGTTTGGTTCTGATCCCATCTCGCTTTTTCTCCTCATCTCTGTCCACTTGTGGTACCACTGTCCAGGTCTGAAGCAGGGTTGCATGCTGACCCTTAGGCAGCGAAGATCTCCTCCCAGGGTCAATCTTAGGCCAAGAGATGGAGGACTAGAAAACACCACTCAAGTCCCTTCCCTTCCAGAACCTGGGTGCTTTTTATGTAGGTGACCTACCTAAGGTGGTGGGACCCCTGCGAGTCCCCGTTCCTGCTTCCCATTAGAGGGCGACGGGAGCCTTGTCACCTGAAATCTTACTCTCCCTGCCTACCAAGGGCTCTGGTAACTGCTCCTCCGCCTGCCTCTCTTCCCTCTCCTGTGATTACATCCAGTGTCCCCGCACTAACAAACGGGGGGGTTTAATCTGCTAACTGAAGAAAGGTTCGCCTTGCTGCCCTCTCTTCTCAAAACAGGACACAACAGATTTCCAAGTGAGGCATTTAGATCTGTTGCCATTTCCCTTTCCATTGCTTTCTTATAAGGACAGGAGCGGTCTCCGAGGAACTTCTCCCTCCCAGCTCCAGTACGCCCAACTGTTGCAGCAGAGCAGAGAGCAGCGGGGAGTGGACGAGAGAGGGAGGAAGAGCGAACGGCATTAGAATTCATTTTTAGGCCATGGCCAATCTTCGCGGTGACACACACACACACACACACACACACACACACACACCGGGCAATTGCTCTCTACCTAGTCTCACACTCCCTCCAGCATCTCAGATCAGAGAAATTTCCTCCTCTGCCCCTACCTGTCTCATTCCCAATGCAGACGCCCCAGCCTCCCTCTTCAGTGTTTCCCTCCCTCCGCTCCTCCCTAGGGGAGGGTCACTGCGCCCCCAGACACCCGAGGGCCGCCGGCCAGGCTCCGCCCGTGCTCTTGCACCCGCGCCAGGGGCCACCTGAGCGGCGGCGTGCCCGCGGGCTCCCTGGGGCGCTCGGGCCTGGGATGGCGCTGGCCGCATCCAGCAGGTGCACCCGAGCTGGGGACTGACTCAGTGGTCCAAGTTCTCCAGCCCTCGGCATTCTTGCAGCTCCTGCGCTGCTCAGGACGCTTCCCCCCGAGACTCCAGCCCTCGTCGGTCCTCCGGGGACCCCTCGTGCCCCGAGTGACCACTTACCCAGGGCCAAGGCCACCAGCAGCTGCAGGGAGCTGGAGCCTCTGGCCGGGGCGGCCCGGTCCATCCACCCCGCTCTGCCCGCCAGGGCAGCCCCTCCTCGAGTGTCCCTCCTGCTCGTTCGCCCCGGTGTCGGGGTCCCGAGCACGCAGAGGGGTGCGTGGAAACTAATCCCTGCGCCAGGAGGAAGCGAAACCACTCGGAGGCTGGCACCCAGGCTGCTGGGCAGGGAAGCACCTGGGCGGACGGCCAGCGGGCTGAGGGCGTCCCCTCTTTATCCCCGCGCCTCCAGCTCACACCCCTCTCGGTGGAGGCCTCCACGCGGCTCCCACCCACATTGCCCCACACCCAGCCCCACGCCCAAGGGCACAGTGGGGCGGCCCTCGGCCAGCTCACCCACTCCCCCTGCTGGGTCGCACCTGCGGGTTCCTGTTCCTCCCCCTGGGGGTGAAAACAGGCAGGCCAGGACTGTGAGCGCCCACGTCGACGGTGGAAGACCAGCCTGGACTCATGGCCCAGTGAGCGACCAGAAGAGCCAATCGGTTAGTAGGAGAATTACCTCGAGTTCAAGGCCATCCTGGGCTACAGAGTGAGTTCCAGGTCAGCCTAAGCTCAAGCGCAGCCCTACCTCAATAAATAAATAAATAAATAAATAAATAAATAAATAAATAAATAAATAAATAAATAAATAATAAATAAATAAAATTGTTTGCAAGTTGAGAAAGAGAGAGAGAATAAGAGAATGAGAATGTGCATGCCAGGGCCTCCTGCCACAAGGGAACCCCAGTTCATGTGACACTTTGTGCATCTGGCTTTACGCAGATACTAAAGAATAGAACCTAGGACATCATGCTTTGCAAGCAAGCACTATTAACCACTGGGCCATATCTCCAAACCCCTATATTTTCATTTATTCATTATACCCCTTGCTTTGGTTGGTTTATACAAAGGAGAATTTTTGCTTGTGGCTTACATAGCCCTACCTTGCTTTATCATGCCTCATCATGGTAAGAGGAAATCTAGTCAATGTGCACCAAGCAAGTTCTCGAACTCAAAGATATCCTCAAAGATTTTCAAAGATGGAAAGAAACATCCAGTCTTACCTTATATTATTGATGTGTTTGCCTCTGAAATAACCAAGGGCTGCTAGTGTTTGTCTGGTAAATGCATGTTCTCCCCCTTTCCTTCAGAAGTCACGTTTCTTTGGTATCCAAAGGAGAGTAAACAGTATTTTACATAAGAAGAGTAGGGCAGGTGTCTCTCCCTTCCTAACCAATCCATTGCTTAAACGAGGCAAATAATCATGCATTTCTCTTCCACAGGGGACAATTCATTTCCAAACCAATTCGATTTTTTTTACTGCCTCAGGCAACCAATGTATCTGGAGAAATAAAGACCAGCTCTTCACTTTTCACATCGCATTCAAGTTTCTCGGGACACATCATACAGCACTGGGAGAGAGACACTTGTGTGATAGAGAGAGAAAAGAGCTGAGCTAGGAAGCCAAGGGATCTGGGAATCACCCTCCCCCTCCAGCACGCGTGCCCTTCCTTTGCCTTCCTTCGCAATGTCAATTCCACATCAAGGCATCTCTTGCACCGAGATGTCACTGTAGCCAACAACCACCCTCTTAGCCCTAGTTGAACTCTGTGATACTGTTTCCTTTCCTGTGAATACTAATAAAAATATAGCACTTCTAAACAAAATGTACGAAATACTGGTTGAGTATTGTAAAGTGTCAGGATGTGACATAGATATCCATCCCCCAGGCCCTTCCAATGGTAAATTAACGTTTCAGGCCAATAGAGTATGAAATAGTGTAATTTAATATACTGATTAGGTCACACAAATTAATAACTCTGTTCATGCAGGCTTTATTTATTTCCAAAAATGAAAAAAAAAGTGTTTCCAAGAAGAAATATGCCTCAAAGTTTCCTGCCCTCAGAGATCTATTTTCTTCAAAGTCAAGAGAATATCCATTTCTTTCTTTCTTTTCTTTTTCCTCCTTCTCTCTTCCCTCTCCCCAACAACCCAGCTTATTTATGGGGGAAGTTAAATCTGAGGTCCAAACATTAGGTTTGGAAAGACTGAAGATAAAGACTGATCTTCCTGTGCCCTCATGAACCTAAGCTGTGACCCAGTGATTTAGACTGTGAGCTGACCTGTCGCCAAAAGATAGATCAGGGTTGGGGCAATGGCTCAGTCAATAAAGCCCTTGGTGCACTGTGAGGACCTGAGTTAAGATCTACAGCACCCACAAAAATGCCAGGTGGAACCTAGCAGCCCACTTGTAATCCCAGTGCTTACTAGGTGGAGACAGGAGATCTGTGGGGCTAGCTGGAGTAGCCAAATCAGCAAGCTGTGCATTCAATTGAGAGATCTTGCCTCATAAACAAGGTGGAAAGTAATTGAGAAAGGCCCTGGTTATCAACCTCTGCTCTCCTCACACATGTAAACACACATACATACATGCACATACCATACACACACACACACACACACACACACACAATCAATAAATAATGCAATAAAAATAATGCAATAAAAAAATACCTAGGCATCACGATAGTGGAACTTGTCAGAGGAATGCAAAAACACTGTCTTCTGACATCAGCATGGTCCTGAACTCATAGCAGCTGTGGTTTCCTGCCCAAGACTGAACATGTCAATATTTCACCATGAGTGGGAGAGGAGTTCATGAGACCACACCTCCCAGAGTGGTAACGGCAGATAATAGTGGTTGCGAGATGAGGAGTCATGTTCTTCAGCGGTGTAGCTATTGGTAAATGGTCCTTGATGCAGCAACTTTCCACCTATGATCATACAAGCAACCCTAACTCAGCTCAGTGGATTGAAAGAAAGAAAGGGGTTTTACTGGGAGGAGGATAAGAGCAGATCATGGAGGGATATAAAATCAAAATGTATGAATGTGTCAAAAATAAAATTTTAAAGATAGAACTCGTATCCACCAAGCTAGACATTGCTTGAATGGTGTCTTCCCTGTGCCTGATGGGCCAGGCACGACCACTATTCCCAAGGCTCATCTGAGGCTCAAGGAGATCCCTTTGATAGGCCTTCAAGCACCACCCTTTCTTTCCACACAGAGCAGCCTCCATCAGGGACATTCTTCCCCTCTTCTAGACAAGACACATAAACAGACACAGAGACAATGGAAAATTCTAGAATGCATTCACTCTAGGCCAACATATTGCCCAAATTATGATTATAAACCATAAACTCAGTAGTACCAGAAGGTTTCAGAGTGGCCGCCAATCTGACTTAATTGAATAAGAGTGAATTAACATCGTTTTAAACTGTGTTTTGGGTTGGAGAGATGGTTTAGTGGTTAAGGCACTTGACTGTGAAGAGAGAAGGACCCAGATTCGACTCCCCAGAACCCATGTAAGCCAGATGCACAAGGTGATGCATGAATGCAGGTGGCATGGGCACACAAGGTGGCGCACACATCTGGAGTTCATTTGCACTGGTTAAGGCCCTGGCATGCAATTCTCTCTCTTGCTTTCATTATCTCTCTCTCTCTCAAATAAAAAAGCAGAAAAAATATATTTTACCATAATGATAAATAGCATGTATTATATATGATTAAAATTAATTACATGTGAATAGAGCAAAAATTAGAAATTACTGAGTTAGTATCTAAAAAAAATCAGTGGAAAATTATTGCTCAAAATCTATATTTACTTGATTATGTTTTAAAATCTAACAATTTTGTGGGAGAAGAGTCATTATTGTTTTTGCTGTTTCTTGACCACTTTATGGTACCTTCCTGTTCAGCTGTTTGGGGGCATCTACTTTTTTATATGCTAGCCTATTTGACTTGTTATCTTTCTTTAAATGGTAGCTTATATAAGTTCAATAAATCTCAAATATAATCCCTTCTCTAATACTAAATCTGATAGCTTCAGTTCACCTTTTCTTTGACCATATTCACACAAAATCTAAAAGTAAAAAGTCTCTGAGGTCTGTGGTCTAAACACAAACAAACAAAAAACTCTGGCCTCTTTGGTGCCAGACCAAGTGATGGGCTAATTAAGCAAGTGCTTAAGAAGGACAATTCTAATTCTGTACTATGAGCAAGTCCTAACATCCCTGTCTAATACACATGCTACTTGGGTCCATCTTCTCCTGTGTGGCCGCAGATTCCCACCAGTGCAGACACCCGTGGTGGGACAACACGCGTGGAATATGATGGGTTTGGGAGTTTGTTCAGGTCTGTTCCAAGTGGAGCTGGGTCATCAGAGGGATGAATCACACATCACTTGCTGCTCTGGGCCTCAGTTTCCTCATCTACAAAATGTCATGGTAATGACTTATACAGCTTTGATGGCTCACAATGACAGATACTTTCAAGGCCATAATCCTATGAGAAATTATTCAGTGAATTATAGTCACCATGCTGTTCAGTTTTACAGAGTGCATAGAGAAAACATCAGGAACTGGTTTCCTTACTAATCCTTCCTTACTAATGGTGGAGATGGAGGGAAGGAAATACCACAGACTAAGGCTGCCCCGGGACAGGAGCACTGAGCTGCATTTCCATAGCCTCCCCCATCCCTCATTTATCCTCTCCCCTTCAGCCCCCTTCTGCTTTTTTCCATGGCCAAGATATCATGTCACTCAGGACATAATCTTCTATTGAAAAGTGTCATTGTGTCCTTTGATATCACTGAATAGCATAGACTAGATAGATTTATGAGAAAGAGAGACCAGGAAGTCCAAGAGCATCTCACCAGTGTGTGATGAAGGCCTTCCTCTTCCTCATTAGATGACGGGATGCATCATATGACAAGCAGAGAATGCGTTCCATCCTGGGTCTGGTCCTCTTATGAAGCCAACGATGCTTCTATGATCTCATCAGATCCCAACAATTACCCAATGACCCCACCTCTCAATATCATTAGCATAAGTTTGCTGATTAGCTTTCCAAAGCATGAACTTTTGTTCAAATCATTCAAGCCACAGGCCCCTCACTTTCCTGTATTTCTCTCATACAAAATATTTTCATTTTATCTCTGTAACCTTGAAGTCTTTATTCAGTCCAGCACCAATCCCAAGTCCAAAGTCTAAAGGCTCATTTAAATCAGATATGAGACTGAATGTAGGATTCATCCTAGGGAATATTCATATTGCTGTGAAGTTTTGTACTTCCAAACACAGAACTTGAATCGGCACAGGACAGACATCCCATTCCAAAAGAGAGAAATCGGTAAATGAAAGGAGTAACAAACCTCCAAAATCCAAAACCCAACAGAAAAAAGTAACGTTGTTTTAAATTCACAGTATAACCTCCTTTGGTTTCCTATTCCACACATTTGTGCACAAGCTGAGCCCCCAAACCTCAGGCAACCCCACCCCAAGGGCCTTCCTGAGGTCAGTCCATACTTTTGCTCTCTCAGGTTAAGACTTCTTGTCTGCAACTCTCCTGGGCTATCATTACTCACTGTAGCTCTAGAGTCTCACTCACAGTGGTTCCAGGAACCTTTGTCCTAGTAAAGTCTCTTGGCAATGGTTCTGTCCCTGGTGACAAGGTCTGCCCTGGGCTTCTGGGCCATCATGACATCCTGGAAAATCTAGGTGAAGGAAGGCATGCCCCACAACTCTTGCATTCTTCAGCTCTTCAGAATTAACATCATCTTGGTGGATCTGCCTTCCAGGACAATAGGAGGATCCTCACCTGAGGCCATTTAAACCACAGCCAGGGCAGGATCCCTGTGCCCCGCTGCAGTAGCTGACACTTGAGGCTGTCCCAAATGTGAGCCCATGGAGGGGATCCTAGGCTGGTTCCCTGAAGCCATCCTACCACCTAGCATTTTGGATCTGTGATGAGAGGAATGTCTCACAAGTCTTTCTCTGAGCATCTCAGTAATAGCTTCTATCCACATTAAGTCCTCTTTAATCCATGATAATCTCCTTAGCATATGATTTCTAGTCACACCCTTGGTTTTTGTCTCCTGAGATGTTCCTTCATTCTCTACCTTATGGCCAGGCTGATAATTTCCCAGATCATTCTGCACTCTTTCCCCTTTAGTTATAAATTTCTGTCTAAATCATTGCTTTGCCCTCTCATTTTCTATTAGGCCATTAAACCCAGCCACATATAAGCCTGAATGCTTTACTCTTTAGAAATTTCTTTCACTCGACATCCTAGTTTATTGCTCTGAAGTTCTAAGCTCCATAAAGTCTTAGTGCTTGGACACAAAGCAGCCAAGTTCTTTGAAACTTTATAACAAAGATTGACTTTAATCCTGTTTCCAATCCTCATCAGAACTTCCTTTTATTGACCATATTTCTGTCAGCATGTAATCTGGTCATGATCATGGGTCACCTCTGAGAAGTTCTGAGCTCTCCATGGTCCTCTTTGATCCTCATTGTAAACCACCACCCCTCCATGCTCCATTACAAGCAATACAGATTTCTAGCATTGAGTTCAAAACTATCCTAGCCTCTCACCAGTTCCAAAGTCACTTCCACACAGACTTCCAAGATCCAAAGAAATAAACTGATATTTTAAGTTGAAAAAAAGTTCAATTAAATTCTAACAAACCAAGTAGTTTAGTTTTTCATGATCATTTTCCCTCCTTCCTCCAACATCTTAAGGAAGGAAAATAGTGAAAGGAGAAAGGAAAGAAAAAACAGCAAAGAAATGAATATGCTTAAATTATAATTATTTTAAAATATCTTTCATGAAATCAGAATGGCATTGTGAAACATTAAAAGCATGACAAGAAAGGTTATTTCTAAGCACGAGGCATGCTCATTTCTCAGCCTCCCCTTGTTTTCAGGTGAAAATACTAATAGACATGGTCGTGACCTCAACAAAATTCAATGGCCCTCAGGATTCTCCCAAACAATTCATTTATGTTCTTAGCCCAACAATTTTCAGAATTTAAGATTTTTCATAGACAATTATGTACATTCCTTAAGTGATATTTTAAGTTGTTTTCATAATTCTTTTAGTGTAATTTATTCTGAAGTGTTTCTTTAATCTTATACTACATATTCACCATCTGTCTATAGACACAATACTTTAAATGTTGAAGCTGATATAAAATATTCAGAATGACTTGGCATGAAATGTAATATACCTGTAGAAAATTCTGATATTATTCCTATTGTTTGAGCCTAATAAAAGTTTCTACTGACCACTCTATCAATGATGACAAGAAAATGTTAATAATTTTGAGGATCATTACCTTGCATAGTTATTTTTATAATGTGTCATTATTTTTGAAATTCAAAGGCACATGATTTATGATACAAAAGATATACAAACTAGTGAAAATGAAGGCAGCATTGCTCTCTAAATTTGCTGGCTTCTGCATCTTTTAGGTACCAGTGCTCTTTTCTGTCAGGAATTCCATCAGGACTCCACAGTACCTCCAGGTGTCATGCTGCACAGGGTCTACTTGGCTACAATAGTTTTTTGGTTTTTTTTTTTCCCAAATTTTGTTTCTGTTGATCCTTATAGTAACACATAAGAAAAAGAAATCTCCATTTGGCTTGACAGAATAAATCATACTAAGCGGACTCCCACAAGCACAGAAAGACAGAGGCTATATGTTCTCCTTCACCTGTGGTTCCTAAACTGGAAAAACCCGAGTTGCAGGCAGACCTGACAACCATCTCGAGGGACAGATAAGAGGGATGAAAGGGCTCAGGGAAGGGGAGCAGGAGGGTATGGGGAGATACACACAAAGCCAAATCCAAAATGAATTGGTATCATAGAAACTTTCCTCCTGGATAACAGAATAAAAGATATACTCCTCAATAGGATGGATCATGGAGGGACTGTCCTAGTAAAAAAGGGACCTGGAGAGGGTGGGATGCAGCCTAACCCTAAAATATTTAACCCTCTCTTATAACTCTCAGTACTAGAAATACATTGAGCTGTTAATCAGAGAGACTTAAAAGGTCCCCAAAACAAACAGGCTTCTGTCAAAGCACTTGATGACCCACCTGAAGTAAAAGGTAAGACCCTGTTGCTGGAGACACCACACGCTGCTGACACAGAACACCGAGAGACCTGGCTGGATCTGGAAGGAAGGCAGCTCCCAGATTATTAACTCACATAGTGATGAAAAGTACAACATGAGCTGCTGGGGGGAGATGGCCAAGAGTGAGGCTATACACATCAACATCTGCCTAAGTTAACAATGCTTACCCCCTTTAACCTAGCCTGATCTCACTCCCCATTGGAGAATCGGTTTTGGTTTTTCAGAAAGCAGCGAGAAACAAAGACAACCAAAATCTATCAGCAAGACAAGAATAGATCAGTGACTCCCTGACAGGGGATGAACCACCGATCACACAGCAGCCAGGACCCAGGCCAAATCACAGAGGAATTGGCAAGATGACAAAGAGAGCTGCTTCCCTGAGGAAGCCTAACAACGCAGCCAGGGTGATGGAGACAGACACTCAAAATGCAGCAAAGCAGAAATCCAGAAGCTACTGAGAGCTCAACACTAAAGCAGACCTAAAGCATACCCACCCACCAAGGCTTTGGGAATTTTGCAGAAGAAGGGGCAGAAAGAATGTAAAAGTGGGAGGGAATAACCAGGGGCATTGCCCCCCCAACAATGACTGACTGCTTCTCTTACAACCCATAACCCATAACTCCATGGTAAATAGCAGCAATCCCACTACGGAGGGCCCTCAGTGGAGTGAGGTCAGGGAGGAGGGACATGATGGTACCAACACATGATGTATAAATATAAAGTTTCTACTTAGTTAAAAAAAGAAAAATAATGGAGCTAAATAGAGAGTTCTCAAAGGAAGAAATACGAATGGCATATAAGCAGCTAAAAAAATGTTCTACATCACTAGTCATCAGGGAAATGCAGATTAAAACTACATTGAGATTCCATCTCACTTCTGTCAGATTGGCTACCATCATGAAAACAAATGATCATAAATGTTGGCAGGGATGTGGAAAAAGAGGAACCCTTCTACACTGCTGGTGGGAATGCAATCTGGTCCAGCCATTGTGGAAATCAGTGTGGAGGCTCCTAAAACAGCTAAAGATTGATCTACCATATGACCCAGCTATAGCACTCCTAGGCATATATCCTAAGGACTCATCTCATTTCCTTAGAAGTACGTGCTCAACCATGCTTATTGCTGCTCAATTTATAATAGCTGGGAAATGGAACCAGCCTAGATGTCCCTCAACTGATGAGTGATTAATGAAGATATGGTACATTTATACAATGGAGTTTTACTCAGTGGTGAAGAAAAATGAAGTTATGAAATTTGCAGAAAAATGGATGGACCTGGAAAGGATTATACTAAGTGAGGTAACCCAGGCCCAGAAAGCCAAGCACCACATGTTCTCCCTCATATGTGGATCCTAGCTACAGATGATTGGGCTTCTGCGTGAGAAGGAAAAAACTCAGTAGCAGAGGCCAGTAAGTTAAAAAGGAGATATAAAGGGAAGAGAAAGGAAGGGAGGAGGGTACTTAATAGGTTGGTATTGTATATATGTAAGTACAATGATTGAGATGGGGAGGGGATATGATGGAGAATGGAATTTCAAAGGGGAAAGTGCGAGGTGGGAGGGTATTACTGTGTGATATTTTTTTATAATCATGGAAAATGTTAATAAAAATTGAGAAAAAAAAGAAAAGGAAACCCCCTGTCTTTAGGTTTCAGTAGTGGGGCTGTAGTGCTCTACCCAGGTTCCCTCAAGGAGACAGATTCATTCCCCAGCTACTGGGTATGTCTATTTGTGGCCTGGACCTTAGCTTTCACTGGCAATGGCCTTGTTCAGGGGAAAGAAAAGGTCACTCCAGATCAGGATACCTTGGCGGGGGGGGGGGCATTTCATTTTTGTAACTGTGATGGAATTGACCTCTCCTATGCCTAATCCCACCATTACTTTTTTTTTTTTTTTTTTTTTTTGGTTTTTTGAGGTAGGGTTTCACTCTAGCTCAGGCTGACTTAACTCTCTCTCTGTATTCCCAGGCTGGCCTTGAATTCACAGTGATCCTCCTACCTCTGCTTACCAGGTGCTGGGATTAAAGGCATGCACCACCTCTCCAGACTTCACCATTGCTATATCTTTACAGAGTTGTCTCTCATCAACCTGGCAAGCAAACAAGTAATCATAATACAGTTGGTAGGAATGGGGGAGCATAGGGTAGTATAGGTGTACCCAGGAGGACTCACTAGAATAGTGGGAATGTTTTACCCCACTACTTGTTGCTATAACAAAATGCCTAAGACTGGGAAATTTGTAAAGCTTTATAAATTTAAAAGAATAAAGTGATTTCTGCAAAGAAAAAGAAAAAAAATGGGCCCATCTCAGACTGAAAAGCTTCTATGCTCCAAGTAAGAAGCAGCAAGATGAAGAGATAATCTATAGAATGGGAGAAAATATTTGACAACCACTCACCTTGTGAAAGATTCATATCCAGCAACTCAGAAAGCATACCCAAGTAACCACACATAAGTCAATTAAAATATGGGCAAGTGATTTGAATAGACACATCTCCAAAGAGGAATTACACACAAATGTATTACAATGTTTAGGATCATTAGCTACCAAGGAAACTTAAATCAAAACCACAATGAGATATTATCTCATTACAGGTAGAATGGACTAGTACCAAAAATTTATGTCAGAAATGCTAGGATGATGTAGAGAAAAAAAAGAAGCCATAAACTTTGGGTGGAAATATAAATTAGTCCAGCCACTATGGAAATCAATATTAAGGTTCCTCAAAAAGCTAACACTAGATCTATCATACAATTCCATAATCCCCCTAATTAATATGTATTCAAAGGAAATGAAATCAGCACACCAAAGCGATACCTACATGGTTGTTTGTTGTAGCACTTTTGTAAGAGCTAAGATGAAAACAACCTAAGGAAAAAGATGTGATGTACATACACAATGACATGTCACCTAGCCATGCCTAAGGAACATTGAAAGTTAAGGTTTTCTGGGGAGGGGAGGCATCTTCTTCAGTGCTAAACTTCTCATGCTCCAGTAAATAACACCTCCCATGCTCATGCAAGTAACCCTACCTAAACTCTTACACAAAAAGCATCTAAGCCCTGGAGAGATGGCTTAGTTGAAAGACCCAGGTTTGACTCCCAGAACCTGCATAAGCCAGACACAAGGTGATGCATGCACACATGTTCACAAGATGGTGCATGTGCCTGGAGTTTGATTGCAGTGACTGGAGGCCCTGGTGTACCAATTCTCTCTCTCTCTCTCTCTCTCTCTCTCTCTCTCTCTCGCTCTCGCTCTCGCTCTCGCTCTCGCTCTCGCTCTTTCTCTCTCTCTCTCTCCCTCTCATTGATAAAAGACACCTAAATAGATTTGTGACTAGTTGGGAAGAAGAAGGGGCTCAATGTAAGGGAACAGGGGACAAAAGAAAGTAACAGGAGGTGAATATGATCAAGATTACATTATACACATTATAAAATTGTCAAAAGTAAAAAGAAATATCATTCAACCATAATGAAAGAGCTCCTGTGATTGTACCAAAATGGACCAAACTGGACAATATTGTAGTAAGTGGTATAGCTAGCCAAAGAAAGACCAATGCAACATTTTCTCTCATACATGTATAACATAAAAGAAGTCACCCTGAATGATTACAAGAGGTTTGGAAGTAGAGTGTAGCAGGGGTGAAGAAAGAAAGGTTAGGCTGGACTAGTGTGCTGAACAGATGAATTGAAATATCACAGTAAATTCCACTGATATGTACAATTACTAGTGTCAATTAATGTAGTGAGAATTAATTACTTACTAAAATATGTAAACCATATTACCAATTCCATTTCAATGAAAGGATTCGGTAGGTTAAAAAATAAGCATTCACTTTTGACCATTTTGGAGGCTGAGAAGTTCAGGATTAAGGTGCTGTCAGATTTAGTTCCTCAGGAGAGCCCTTGTCCTGGGCTTGTAAATGACCATCTTTATCTGTGTCTTCACATGGCCTTTCTTTGAGGCATGCACATGAAGAGAAATTTATCCCCTTTCTATCTCTTGTCTTTTTCTGTCCCTTCCTCCTTCTCTCCCTCTCACGATCCCTTCCTCTGTATCTCCATACCTAAGTTCCAAATACAATCCCAATGGATAGGTTTCAACACAAGAATCTGGGGGAAGGAGGACACATTCAGTTCATATCTGGGAGCCTAAAACTTGGAATTAGACAGATCCATCACCTTTTTCTTTTGAATAGTCTTTCTATTAAAAAAATAGAATTACTAAGAATTAATAAAATCATCACAGAAAGTTTCTGTATTGTTCATACTTTGCTATATATTTGCCACAGTTTAGGAACCAACATTAGTGTGCTGCTATGAAATACATCACATATTTTCTCCTCATTTCCTTACTTTTCTCCATTGTCCTTTCCATGATCAGGAATCCCTTCTAGAGTCCACATTGTCGACATTAACCTGGTTGCCTAGCTGAGATCATTTTGTCAGATTCTCCGTAGCAAAGTTACTCTCTTCCTTCTTTGGCCCCAATATTATATTTTGGAGAAAAGTCTGTAGGTCCAACCTATACTGAAGGGGTACAGACATATTTTCCACTTATTTGGAGGCAGAATACCTATGTAAGTTAATGAGTTCTTTTTGAGGAGATCCATTTATTCTACCATGTTAATTTTTTTTTGTTCCAGAATTTGTTTTTACCAGCAAGTATTTATAGATTTGTTTTATGTTAGGATATAATCCAAGACAATTTGCATCTCTATCACTAAATGTTGAAAACGTTTTTAATTAATTTATTTATTTGGGAGAGAGAAGGAGGAAGAGACAGATAGAGAAAAAAAGAGAATGGGTGCGCCAGGGCCTCTAGCCACTGCAAACCAACTCCAGATGCATGCGCCTCCTTGTGCATCTGGTTTACGTGGGTACTAAGGAATCAAACCAGGGTCCTTAGGCTTCACAGTCAAATGCCTTAATGGCTAAACCATTTCCCCAGGCCCTGAACACATTTCTTGAAAGAGCACAGATTTTTTCTTTGTTCCCAATTGTAGTCATGCATAGAATACAGGCCACATGGGATGAAGACTTCAGTTGGAACCAGTATATCTATTAAAGCAAGCTAAAATGTGGCTACAAATATATGCTAAAACTTAATGACACAGAGAACCACAGGTTGATTGTTTTTGCTGCTATTGCTTAGAGTTGGGATAGAAGGAGTTACAGAGTCACCTAGGGACTCAGTGCTGTTTCTCAGCCTACTGAAAACGGAAAACACAAAGAATGTAGAAAGAGTGGGTAATGGAAGTAGGAATTATAAGTACCAGCTCCAACCATATAACCAACTACTGAAATAAAGACTGCATCATAGCTGGATATTGCTATGAATATGCGGGTATACAAAAGAAGTTACTTTTTCTTTCCTCTCTCATGGAAGATAAAATGTGTTGATTTTATATCATAATATATATTTTCTTTTCATTTTAGATCATAGTACTTAAGTGACAGTGTGTCAAGGACAATATAATAATACTCTTCTACTTCTCATTCTCTCCAGGACAGTGTTCATTTTGCAGTCTACGTGGATGGTTTTATAATGTAAGATAGAAGCATGACCCATTATCTCTGCTTTGAAATAATCTGTCTCTACATGAAGATTAAGTATGTTGTAACAAGTGTGTATGGCCTGTCAGGTTGACAAGAAATAGATTTGTGATGGTGAATTTCACATGTGAACTTGGGCCAGCAATTGTACAGGACTCACAGTCCATCCTTGTATGGCCTTACCTTTCCTTAATTCAGTTGTGCCCAAGGCAAAGGGGAGTATGGCTTGGGTGTAAGTAGTCTTGGCCATAGCAAGCAAGTAAAATGAGAATAGGTGAGTGAACACACATTTGAAGGATAATAGCATTTATTTATTGTGTTCTTAAGTTCTTGCTAATGTTTGTAGAACGTCAGTCAGATAATGTGTATTAAATTTCCTTGGAAACGATAAAATTATATACAAGTGCAAAGTGTTAGGATTCTCATTTTAACTTCCTGCAATGAAAAAAAAAATTTAATCCATTGGCCCTAACAATCAGAAGTCACTCAGCATTTATCAGTTATAAAATGATTTTTTTATATTTTAACATTTAAAAAATATTATTTTTTTTTTTTTTACTTGCAAGCAGAGAGGAAGAATGGGTGCACCAGAGCCTCTAGCCATTGCAAATGAACACCAGATGCATGTGCCACTCTGTGCATATGGCTTTGCATGGGTACTAGGGAACTGAACCCAGGTCATCAGGCTTTGCAAGAAAGTGCCTTTGACTGCTAGGCCATATCTCCAACCCCACTTTAACATTTTTGCCATTAAAATACAATGTCATTTTGCAAAGCAGGAGTGACAATAAAGCCATGCAAACATAGTTTCAAAGGCTGGAGAAAAATTCCAGTGGGCCAAAGTGGAACATTAAATAACACTACATCACCAGCAGTGTGTGCAAGAGTGAAATGGCAGCCGTTCAAAGTTGAATGTGGCTAAGAAAAATAGGCACTAGGGTTTTTAGTTTCAGAACAATATTATTTTATTAAACCTATTATTTTAATATAGATCATACTACATATGACAAAAATGACCAATTCTGAAATTTTGCTTTCAGATAAGATAAAATTAAAATTCTTAGTAAGAAGCCCCAATGTTAAATTTTAAATTAAAAGCACCTTGTATAATTTGCACAAAATTATGGTACATCTTATAATCTATGTCTAAGGTAGTTGAATTTAAAGTATCTCCCTGTGATGGTTTGATTCACATATCCCCCGGAAACTTAGGTATTCTGAATGTTAAATCCCCAAATGATAGTAATTTGGGAATTAATGCCTCCTGGAGGCAGTGTATTGTTGGGGTCAGACATATGGGTGTTATAGCCAGCTTCCTCTTCCCAGTGTTTGGCACATTCTCCTGTTCCTATTGTCCATCTAATATTGGCCAGCAGGTGATGTCCACCTCTGCTCATGCCATTGTTTTCTCCTGCCATCATGGAGCTTCCCCTTGAGTCTGTAAGCCAAAATGAACCCTTTTTCCCACAAGCTGCTCTTGGTCAAGTGTTTCCTGCCAGCAATGCGGACCTCCATGCAACACCCCCATAGCCTCATGTGTTCATGATAAAGCCTCATACTTAGTTCCCAGCTGGTGGCAACTTGAGAAGTGGAGCCTTGCTGAAGAAGGGGTGTTGCTGGAGGCAGGATTTGGGGTGTTATAGCCCTTACTCCTTGCCAGGGCTAGCTTACCCTTGGTACTACCTCCCAGCTGCTATAACAAGATGGGATGTTCAGCCTCTGCTCTGGCAAGATTTCCCCAGCATGATGAAACTTCTTTAGACTATAAGTAAACCTCATCCTCCATCAGCTGCTTTTGGTCAGGTTGTCCTAGCAATAATAAGGTAACTGCAATAATGGCATATTATGTATTGGGTGCTCAAGATTATAAATAAATTGATCTCCACAGTCAGGATTGGCACAACAGGAACTGTGAGATTTCAGAGGAAAAATAAGCCATATCCCATGACATGTATTCCAATGTCCTTTGGTTTGCTAAAGTTCTCCCCTCCCTTAAGTAAAACCCCTAGAGACACTTTTATGAAAAACATAAAGTTGCCCTCTAAGAGGGTTAACTGGTTACAACATTAGCATCTTAGTGTAAGTGAACAGGTAATTTCTGACTGCTGCTGAAAGTGTCTCTACAGACTGCTGACCTCAGATGACAGGATTTACCCTGAGTCCATTTGCCGAAAGAACAAAGTCCTGAATAGAAGGTGTGTTAGTGTCTTTCTCATTACTATGACAAATACCTGATAGGGAGCAACTCAAGGAAGGAAGGGTTTCTTTGGGCTCACAGTTCTGGTCTATCATGGCAGGTGAGGCATGCTGTCAAGGGCTTGAGAAAGCTGATCACATCAGCCTACAGGGAAGAAAAAGAAGAGAGAGAGAGGAAAAGAGAGATTGAGAGAGATGCTGGCTCTCAGCTCACTTTCTCCCTTCTGCCCATGGAGGGATGTCCTACCTTGAGTAATCTAGATAATCCCTCATAGATATCCCTAGAAATTGTCTCCATGGCAATTTAAAATCTTGTCAAGTTGACAACCAGAGAATAGTCACCACTGGAGGAATGATCACAGTAGCTGATCTCCCCTCAGTAAGAATTCACATTTCTGAAAATTCTATCGAAAAAAAAAAAAATCCCAAAGTTTATGACACTTTCCAGGGTCAAGATTATTTTTCAAAGAAGAAAAATAACCAACAAATGTTCTTTAAAAATGAAAATGTAGCGGGGTGTTGTGGCACACGCCTTTAATCCCAGCACTTGGGAGGCAGAGGTAGGAGGATTGCCGTGAGTTCGAGGCCACCCTAAGACTACATAGTAAATTCCAAATCAGCCTGGGCTACAGTGAGACCCTACCTCGAAAAACAAACAAAAAAAAAATGTAAATGTAAAGCCAAGTGTGGTGGCGCACGCCTTTATTGCCAGCACTGGGAGGCAGAGGAAGGAGGATCACTGCAAGTTGGAGGTCACCCTGAGACTCCATAGTGAATTCCACGTAAGCCTGGGCTAGAGTGAGACCCTACCTTGAAAAAACCAAACCAAACAAAAAAAAAGTAAATGTAAAAACAGGAGAGAGAATGCTGTGTCAACACCCTCCTAGTCAACTGTATTACTTTGGCAATCTGCTCATCGTGTGATTATTCAGCAAATATTCAGTGAGGAAAGCAGAATGACATTAAAGAAAGCCATGCCTCCTCTGGTACCTTTCCTTTTAGTCATATTCTAATTCTGCCCTATGGACCTTATCAGACAGATTCCAAGAGGAGGCCAGGAGGCCAATCCCGAAGACAAGATAGCTATTTCTCCCAGATAGGGGCAAAACTGGCCTATCCAGTCAGCCTCCCTCACCCAGTGTCTCATCCTAGTCCTGGGATGCCTCAAAATTTCCCAAATGAGCATATAATGCTGTGAAGAAAACCTTCTGCTGACCTCTTTGGTTCTCCAAGTAAAAGCTGCCTTTGATCAAAGTTACTCATTGCGAGTCTTCATGGATGCCATTTTGCTCTTGGCCCTTGTCAACATTCCTCCTTTGGGATAAAATGAGAAGGGACTGGACATATAAAGAAGCCACTGGCTATGGGTTGAATGTGAAATGTTCCCCATGAGCTCATGTGTTTGATCCCTTGGTCCCCAGCTGGTGACACTGCTTTGAGAGGTTGTGGAGCATTTGAAATGTAAAATCTAGATCAGTGATGTAGGTCATAACTAAGGAGATCAAGCTCAAAAGTAAGCATTTATTTTCTAGCTTATGGGCCTCTGCTACTGATTTTTGGTTCTAGCTCACACACCAGTCTATGCATTTGTAGCTATATAAGGAGGGAGGAGAGGGAAGGACTTTAGGGGATGGTATTGTATATATGTAAGTAGAAGAAGGGATTACAGGGAGGGGAAAGGCCTAAGATAGGTCATGGGAAAAGATTGTATAAAAGAAGGGTAGGGGGAGGGTCAATCAAAATTCAAGATATTCTGAATAAGACATATGAAAATGTACTTTCTTGAATAATGGCACATCCAGAAGCCATAGATCATTACTAGAAAATTTTCAGTGCCAGGGATGGGATACTTCCCAAAGAATTGTTGGCCACGGATGTCCCTATTGCCTCCAAAACATTATAGATTATTGCCAAGGCCTTTGGTTTCCTGTGAGAAAGAGATAGTAAGACCCTATTGCTGAAGACTTCATATGCCTGAGCAGAAAACTCACTGAGAAATCAAGCTGGTGCTGAGCAGAAAACCTTCTCCCTATAGCCCAGCCAACTGAAAGCTGGAAAAAGCTGCACTGTATTCGGCCTTCTGGGAGACAGAAGTCATCAGTGGTGAAAACAGAGGACACTGGAAGCCTCAAGTTTGGCCAGACAGGCCAAATGACTGAACGAGTGCACTAGTGGCATGTCTGCTCTGGGGGAAACCAACTGCTCTCTAACTGGACTGAAGGAACACTCTATGGGAGGAAATAATGCTTGGTACTGAAAACCTAATCAAAAACCTATGGCAGGGGAAGTCATGAGCCTTAGGGGCATAAAGCCTGCTCTTGTCTGGATAAATGCATATATTACTCTCACCAAACTGCCCTGAATGCACTACAATTAATATTTATATTCATATATTAATGCTAATCTCACTTCTGGTTAGAGAAGCTTTTCTTTTCGAATGGCGATGACCACTGGGATGACCCAAAAGGCAACATAGTGTCGAGAAGAAGGGACGGAGGAGGGTCCACCACTGACACATCTCTATCACACCCTCCAAGGCTCAGGGTCCGTTGCAGAAGAGGTGGTGGAAAGAATGTAAGAGCCAAAGGAAGGGTACCACTCCCTTCATACAACTGTCTGGACAGAAATTGGCCTCAATATCCAAGACCTTGCAGTGCCTTGCAATAACTACAGGAGTAAAAGATGATGACATCAAATTAAAAGAGAGACTAATGGAGAGAGGGAGGGATATGATGGAGAGGAGAGTTATGAAGGGGAAAATGGGGGAGGAGAGGGAAATACCATGGTTTGTTGACTGTAAATATAGAAGTTGTCAATAAATATATATGTATACTAATACACACACACACACACACACACACACACACACACACATATATATTGCTTTAATTCACTTTAAGAAGTAAACAAAATCCTGTGATCTGCTTTTAAAAAAAAAGTAAGCATTCAGTTGACTTAAATTTTAAAATTTTTTAAATTTATTTATTTGAGAGTAACAGAGAGAGAAACAGAAAGATAGATAGAGAATGGGCACACCAGGTCCTCCAGCCACTGCAAATGAACTCCAGTTGCATGTGACACCTTGTGCATCTGGCTTACATGGGTCCTGGGGAAATCGAGCATTGAACTGGGGTCCTTAGACTTCACAGGCAAGTTCTTAACTGCTAAGCCATCTCTCCAGCCAGTCGTCTTAAATTTTAAGTATTGAGTAAAGATAGTATTGTTTCAAATCTTAGAACACTTTCTTAGCAGTTATGTAACCATAGATAAGTTACTCAACTATTCCTAATCCAAACTCTCACATTTTTAATGAGAACATGATAAGGTTTTTGTGTAACTTAAGTGAGAGTTTTAAAGACATGTATATCAGTGCCTGGCACACAGCAGGTATTGAAATTTAACTGTATGGTAATCCTAGTGCTAAATTCAATGTTTTCACAATATTTAACACAACTGTAGCAATAGTTGGAGCAGGATATATATTGTGAAAGATAAATATATATTACTATAATATATTACGTAAGTTATATAAAAGCATTAGACTTGTTAGAAAAACAGCTAGAGATTTATGCCTCTGTGGGATTCTAGGTTGCAAAAGCAAGTTGAATGAAGCCTAGTAGAAAATATGATTGAGATTAAAAAGGGAGAGACAGAGAAATGAAGTAGAATTATTTAGAGATTTATCTTGCAAGCAATTGTTCAGATGATGAACATTTTCCTGACCTATATACTACACTTGCAAAATTGTCAAGGAAAGGAAGGTTTTACTCCTGTGCATGTTTCTATATTCTAGTTAATCAAATATATACTTAAGTCTATTTTACATTTGGGCCTTATGTTAGAAAGTGTTAGTAGTACCCAAATGAACACATCATATATGAAGGCATTCTACCTGTGACATTTGGAGAAGGTGAGACTATTTCTGTCCAATTTAGCTATTCTATACATCACCTGAATAGGCTAGGAAGAATGTCTTTACTTAAAGTTACATGACTATATTCCCTAGCTCTCTCCATCACTATGAAATACCAGCAATAATAAATTCCTAGAGAGATAAGTATACTTTGTGTTGCTATTACCTTCTCTTTGTTAGAATAAAGCACCTGACCAAAAGCAGATAATAGGAAGAAAGTTATTGATTTTGGCTTACAGTCAAGGGGAAGCTTCATGATGGCAGAGGAAAGCATGGTATGAGCAGAGACTGGACATCACCTCTGCTACAGCAGGTGGACAGCAGCAGCAGGAGAGTGAGCCAGGCTCTAGCAAAGAGGAGCTGGCTATCGCACCTTTAATCCTGCCCCCAGCAGCATACCTTCTTCCGTACTGTATGCAAGCATCTTCAAAATGTTCAATGGGAGCTGGAGAGTTGCTTAACAGTTAGGAAATTTGCCTGTGAAGCGCAAGGACACAGGTTTGACTCCCTAGTACCTATGTAAGCCAGATGCACCAGGTGGCACATGTGTCTGGAGTTCGTTTGCAGTGGTTGGAGGCCCTAGCATACCCATTCTCTATCTGCCTTTCTCTCTCTCTTTCTCCTTCTCTCTCAAGTCAACTCTACAGGACTGAAGGTAAGGAGATACATTTTTAGTGACCCACAAAGGGAAGAATGTATATATTGTAAACAATAGGTTACAAAACTTTACCAGACTGGGAAAGATACTTGCCTCTGCTTCACAAGTAACAGACCTTTCTGTGTTTGTTTAGCTCTAAGAAGAGGGGATAGGGGTAAGGTGGGAGGAAGAAAGAGGCTGGCATAACAAATGTCTTCAAATATTTGAAAAGTTGTCACATGGAAAATAAAAATTTTTATAGTGTCCAGTTCATGAAGCTGCAGTAAACACTCAAGGGTTAGCAGTGGATGAATTTGGATTCAGTACACGAAGGAGTTATCTAAAACTTTAATGACACAATGGATTTCTTTGGGAAATAATAAATTCCTAGCACTGGAAGTGTGTATGTTGTGTATTTAAAAGGTTATTTAAATACTTTCATCTCTAACTTGGAGAGTCCATAATTTCAACATTAGATGACGTCAAACAGCCCCTTTTTTAGTCCCCAAATGTTAACACAACATTCCGAGATGCCTTTCTTCAATATAGTTTTGAAGTGACCAGATGGTCACTACCATTTCTGTTTCAATCTTCCACAAAATGAAACATTAAGAATAATTTAACAGAACTAATTAACTTATAAGTGCTGAGAATTCCCCCACATGTAAGGCTATCTTCACATTACAACGTCAGCTCTTTTGGTTTATGGCTCATAATATTTATATTCTCACTTGTTCCCATAGAAATAAAAAATAAATACTAAAGTATGCTTAATACAAATCATGATCTGTTAGTCCCATAAATGACCCAATTTAACAATTTCTACATTCTTAGTTGATCAGCAAGTACAGTGTCAATTATCAAATCATCTTTAGTAGTAGACTAATTCTTGACACAGCACAAATAAACACCTTTGAGCTCTCTAGAATATATTTTAAAATGCATGCCTGAGGACAGGATGATCCAATACAGCGACATACACAGATGCTTGCGTTTAAGTAGAGCAAATATTTCCATGAACAAAGAACTCTAAAGGATGGAGTCTCTTTGTTTGACGTTGATGCCCCAGAAAGATAAATGATGTGATTTAAAGTGTAGTCTAGACTTAAAATGCTAGTATTGAAAGAGAATTCCAGCTGTGATGACAAATGATATTTATAAATTTTAATAACTTTAAAGTCCTGTACCCCTCTTTGGACTGTCAAAACTGTAAATTCATTAAATCTACAATGAGCAAATAATCTTCAAATATTCATAAATTGGTATTTTTGTTTTTTGGTCAGCCTTAGAACTAGAATCCAGGTCTTTTACAACTGAGCCCAGTACATAATCTAGCACACTGTATGCTCTGCCTCCTTAGTACTTACAAGTTTATTAAAAACAAAACAAATGAAAAAATGGGCTGGAAAGATGGTTTAGCAGTTAAGGCATTTGCCTGCAAAGCCTAAGGACCCAGGTTTGATTTTCTAGATCTCAGATAAACCAGATGCACAAGGTGGCACATGCATCTGGAGTTCATTTGCAATGGCTGGAGGCCCTGAAATGCCCATTCTCTCCCTCTCTCTCTTTGTCTCTAATAAATGAATAAATAAAAATAAAAATCTATTTAAAAAAAATTTTAAAAGCCCTCCAGGGCTGGGGAGATAAGCTAATCTGTAAAGCACGAGGACCCAAGTCCAATTCCCAGAACTCATGAAAACTCCAGGCACAATGTTGTCCATTGGCAATCCTAGTGTTGAGGAAGTAGAGACAGAGGAACCCCCGGGGCTCAGTGGCAAGCCAGTCTCCAGGCCAAGGAGAGACCCTGCCACAAGAAGGCAGGTGATATTCCTAAGGAACAACACATGTGCTTGGCCTCCTCTGGCCTCCACGAGTACATACGTGCACTTGCCCTCACACACATGTACCTACCCACATACAAATGTGTATATACGCACACACATACACGTACAAATAAATAAATATAGTCCTTCAGAAGATTGATGTATACTCAGAAGTTACCATGGCCTGCCATCTCAGAAGTGAGAAAGAAATAATTGCCTTCCATAGAAATTTACTTAGCAAACAATAATACAGTAAGGAGCTTTAGACATTTATAAAAAACATTCCCTCAACCCTCTTGGTTTATGTGATTTTGTAATTTCTCTCAGCTTGTGGGTATATTTACACTGCTGTTATTTTCAAATATCTCCTTCATTAACTTCTGAAATCCTTTCCCCCATGAATCAAAATGATGGTTCTGCTAACAATAAATATATCCCATGGTTTCATAGGGAAAATGTTTCCAAATACGCTTCTGTCTAGGGAAGCAATTTAAGTGGTCTGAACTTTCTTAAGATGAGATGAGAAAAGGTCCGGCCCAGAAAGGAGGTAAAATAACTGGAGATGGAAGCACTGTCCTCTCCCATCTCCTACTCCATGTCCAACACCACTGCATCAACTTGAACTTTGATGCCTCCTGTCTGAGTCTCCTGGCTCTGTTTTTCAACTCGGGAGTTCTCTGTTCAAGTCCTTTGTATGTAAAGGGAGAATAATGATGATATCTCCTTGTTGTAGTCACTTTCTTTTTGCTGGCACAAAGTGCCCAACTAAAAGAAACTGATGAGAGGAAAGGTTTACAAGCTTAAGGGGAGCGCATGATGGTGGGGAAAACACAGCATGAGTACAGTCCGGATGTCACCTCCTGGCCAACATCAGGTGGACAACACATGAATTCATGGGGTCACCCAAGGCAAACCACCATACTCCTATACTGGCCTCTCATAAGAAATAGCTGAGTGCATACAAATAGTGCTTATACCCATTTATAACCATAGTAAGTACTTAAAAGAAATGTTAGCCCCACATAGAATTTTATCCTCTGTGCTGCCCCAAGGCTCCAAGATCATTCTAGAGTCAAACTCTGGGGATATACAGCATCCATCACTTCCCATCTCTCCTGTTGCTAACTGCTCTGGTCCAAGCCACCTAGTGCACATGTACGACCTTGCACTCTTGGGTCACCTTGTGTCTGGTTTACATGGGACCTGAAAAGTCAAACATGGCTCCTTAGGCTTCAAAGGCAAGTGCCTTAACCACTAAGCTAAGCCACCCCTCCAGCCACCAAGTGATCCCTTTGAATTGTAATTTCGAACTGGGTCATGTCTCTCCTCTACTCCAGTGTTCCCTTCTTTCTCCCTCTTCCTCCCGTTCCTCTTTCTCTTTCTCCTTCTTCCCCCTATTTATCTCACAGACACAGTGTAGGGTCCTTACAGAGGTCTATGGGATGCTGAACAGCATGCATTCTTAGGCTTGGCTTTGCCTCTACCTCTGCTGCTTTGCTGAGCTCCAGGCCTGCTCAGCCCCGACAGGCCTCTCCAGAATCCTTAGCACCAAGCCCACTCCCCCCTTGGGGACTCTGGATCAACCCTTCCTTCTGGCTGTGGCCTGTGTACCAGGGAGTGAACAAACAAATGAGCCCCTTACCAGTCTGCCAAACACTCCTCACTATCGCTTCACCGCCTGAAATGAGTGTCCATACTCAGTCGGGAGCACAAAAGCTCCAAAGACTTGACCCCAGCTCATTCCTTCAGCCCTAGTCTCTAATAATGTCCCTTGTGTGCTTGGTTTTCCAGACTCAATGACATAGAACTGCTTGCTCTTCCCTGGCCACGCAGGTAAACATCTGCTGACAGGAATGCCACCATTATCAGTACCACCACCACCCATCCTCAGGACACTGCCTCAATTGCCAACTTTTCTGAAGCTTTTACTCCTAATAGAAAATCCTCCATCCTCCTTCATGCCCCTGGGGGATTCTGAAGAGGGCTCTGGCTAACAAGGAAAGCGGATGCCTTGATGTCATTTGTTTCTATGGCTCATGTCTCTTGGTCATATTGACACCATGATGGCAGAGAGCTGATTTGCATTCCCAGCACTGGGCACAGTATGAAATGAGTAATGTGGGTCATGGAAAATCCCAAGTGTATTGTGGAATACTCATAGGAATGCATGAAAGATATCCATGGGGTTTTGTAGGCTACAGTCCTGCCCAAGAACAGCAACAGGCTTAGGTCTGAAGGCAAGTTCACCTCAGGCTAAAGGTTTGGCTCATGGGGTGAATTGAACTCAAGATTGGTATTGATGTTCCCTAGAAGATAATGGACATGAGGCCAAAAACACTGATGAGGGAAAGGTTGAGGGTCTAGTCCAGAGCCCACAGAGCCAGGATACCATCTTTATAGCTATCCCTGGAGACAAGAATGCCAGGGGAGCATCAGATCTGACCACCTGCATCTACTCATCTCTCCTGAACTGCCTCTGTGCCAAGGAGTGTCTCCTGATTAGAAGCCTGAGTTGAGGGTGTAGGTGTGGTCACATATGAGAGGATGGTGGATGTCAAAGAAAATGTTGGACATAACAAGGGGAGAGAGGGAAGGAGGGAGTAAAGAAAGAGGAGGGAGAAGAAAAGGTGGAGGGAGAGAGGAAGAGAAGGAGAAAGAAGAGGAAAGAACAAGAAAATGAATAAAGAATTATTTTTTCTCTTCTAAAACTTCTCTCACAATGCTCTGGCACAGCTCATTCTTTGCTATGGGGACAGTGGCTGAATACTAGTCCCTTTAAGAGTTTGCTTCTGTCACTCTTCTTTTAACATGCCTTTCAAGAATCCTCCTGTTGCCCACTGATCATAAGCCCTTATTTTGTTATCTGTTTCTCGGGCCGGGGTCGCATAATATGCTGACTGAGGTTAATTGTTTCATTAATTCTACTTTCCTGATGTGCTGGATTGCCTTTATCACCTTCTGTTCAAAGAAGAGATGAATTCATGGCTAGGATTTTGTGCATGAAAGTCAGCAGAACATTACACTGTAAGCCAAAGTACAAAGACTAGAAAAGCCTGTGGTACTGTCACATGAAGATTTCTCCAGGGTGTGGTCTGCCTGTACCCTCAGTACCATGGGCATATCATAACACACCTTGGGCACAGTTTTGTTTCTACTAGCCTCATGTTTCCAGCCAAATGCACAGGTGCAGCCTGCATAGACCAGGGAGTTCTTGGCCCTCTCTTCTAGGTTTTCTTCTTCATACTCAGAGACAAGAGGGGAAGGGCACCTACTATGTGCCAGGACTTATTACAAGAAAGGAAAGACCACCCAGTATGTGCCAGGACATATTTACAAGGAAGAAGAGAGCCCACTGTGTGTCATTACCTGTTGTAAAACTCTCAATATATCATATTAAGTAAAACTAGCCCCTGCCCTCAGAATGTGCATTATTGTTCAAGAACAGAACAATACATCAAAGCCTTTTATAAAATGAGCAGAAACATAGTAATAATAAGAATAATAAGAATAGCTGAAAATTATGGAGTTCTTACTACAATCCAGCTCCATTGCTTTCTATGAATTAACTCATGCTTGAATAGGAACCCAGCAACCTTTCACAAATAACCCACACTCGATTCATATATCTGCCCGGCACGCTCTGCCCCTGACCTGTGGACTATCGTTTCTGTGCATGCCCCAAGTTCAATGCAATGCAGTGTCCCTGGACTGACAGTTTCAGTGGAGTGGAGAGCCATGTAACATGTCCTACTGAAATTACGCATCAAAACTTAAGTTACAAAGAAACACAGGGCAGAGGAGATGCAGACCCTCTGTGATAATCACAGAAGGCATTACATGGAGGGATGTTTCCTAGTCACAACTAGGAAGGGAAAACTTTTAGGACAGTTCTTTCTCTCTTTCTCTCTTTTCTTTAATTCACCCTCAAAATGTCCCACAAGAAGTTTATCTCCTCCTTAACCTATATGATGGTCCATTTGATGTGCCAATTTGATTAAGCCACAGGGTGACCAGATATTTGGTAAGATATAATTCTGGGTGTGTCCATGAGGTATTTCTAGGTTAACATAGTATATGAGTCAGTCAGCCAAGTAAAGCAGCAGCCCTTCCAAGGTAAGGAACTCAACAAATCCTGACCTATTGGAGGAATGAATAGTACCAAAGGCAGGGAAGAAAGGTGTTTTCTTTGTCTACTTATATCACAGCTGGAACATTGGACTATAGCTTAGGTCATCTATTCTCTTCACTGTATGGCTTTGGTAATCAGAATGACCTATAACTATACTATCACACTTCCTGGGTCTCAGTTTACAGACTGGAGGCTTCTAAGCCTCTAGACTGTATGAGAAAATGCCTTATATTCATTCATTCTTTTATTCTTTCTCTTTATATTCGTATATATTTTCCCATTTACACACACACACACACACACACACACACACACACACACACACACACACCTTCTACTGGTTATGGTTCTCTGAAAAACCCTGACAGACACACCTTATTCTCATCACCTTTTCTCTATATTGCCTCTGTGTAAATGTGGTTAGCACATCCTGAATGCAGATGTTAGAAGATGGCTGTCTCCATAGCAACATTCTGAGTCCTTACAGAGAGAATTTTGCAATGCAATACCCTTTCCCTACATGGAGGAGCCTCTCAATACTGTGACTAATTTGCAGACTGGACTAAGATTTCTCTGCAACTGACAGGATCAGGAAAAGGCTGATTCTTATGTGCTCATATGTCCCCTGGCCGCATGACAGAAAACAGGGTGAATCTACTATCAAACTTCTTCTTTCAAGGGGGCTTAGAGGACCACCAGACTGCACAGGTTCAGCCTGGCAAGATCATGGACAGGAAGGCCATCATTCCAGAACAGCCACCTCAGGTCTGGGTGACCTTTGAATCACTCCAGCTATAGATGTGCGAGATGTTCAGTTCCCTAGAAAGGTCTGGTGTCCATCATGGGCCTGAGATGGCCACAGATGGGTAGGACTCCATGACCGAAAGGATCTCTTCCCTTACAGACTAGCTATACTGTGAAGGAAGAGGCTGAGGGTCACTTAATTATGAATATTCATCGATAGAACCCCCAAGCTCCATGCTTTCTTCAAACTAACCTTCTGGTATGTCTTATTTATCAACTGGGAAGAATTAAAACAACTTTCTGTTGCAGTGAGACTTGCCTAGCACTGACCACTGGAAAGGACTCACAGAGTCTCTATGTCAAAGGATACTTAAGAAATGTATGTTTTGTTTCACACATAGTCCTAGCACCTTCTGGGTGCTAAACACCATTCTAGTCAAACATGCAAATAAGACAAAACTTTTGTCTCATAGGGGAGTGAGGGAGATGCAAAATAAAATTGAAACAGTCAATATATTCTTAGACCTTGCTTACAGACATGAAGCAATTAAAGCAATGTGGTAGAACAGAGATTAAAGTTGTATTATACTGGTGTGTGCACGCACACGAACGTGCATGTGCACACATGTGTGTAGGAGGTGTTTGGGTTCGTTTGAGTCTCAGATGAGGACTTCCTGAGGTGAAATCTGGAATGCTAGCTATGAAACAATCTAAACTATGGTATTCCCAGCATTGAAATAATCAAGGTAAAGGGTGGGCATGGACTTGGCTTACTTGAAGACTCTGCTAGTCCTTTCTCATGATCAGCAACAGAGCAACTGTCAGGAGACCAGATCAAATAAGCCAGGAATGAGACCACATAAAGTTTCATACCTGGGTTACCTTCAAAGTTTAACAAAGGGACTTGGAGGCATATTTCAGTTGTAGTCCACTTCCCTAGCATGTGAGAGGGCCTAGGTTCAATCCCTCATACCAAACACATACCAATATGACAGAAATTCACCAGAGGAGGAAAATGATATGAGTTTCTAGTTAGTGTTTTTATAAGATCACTCAGTTAATGTGCTAAAGGGGAAAAGAATGATCTCCTGGAGACCATAGTGCTTACACAGACCAACTGAGAAGTGGTATTATTCAATTCTCTCTGTGTCCTTGGAATAAAAATATAATGTTTTTAACAAAGCAAGATATCTGGTCCTTGCTTAGAAGTGAGACTCCTCCCCTCGAGTCTGATAGGATGCCAGGGCAAGGTTTAAGCTGAGGAAAGGGTCTGTGAACACCTTGTCTCCTCTGCTCCTTCATTTTCTCCCCTCATAGGCAGCTAGTGTTTCTGATAGCCCTGGGGTTGTACACAAGGGGAGGGGATAAGAGGAAAGAAATAGAAGTTCTCCCTGACTGTCCTTGTTAGAAGTGGGCCTGGGCCTTTCAGAGTCTGGCAGGTCATAAGAAATTACTTTTCCTCCTTCTTCTGCTGGACCCCCTATTTCTCTCATTGCTCTGACAAAAGTAACACGTGGGGGGAAGGATTTATTGGGGTCACAGTTTGAAGGTGTAGTCCATCCTGGTGGAGGAGGCATGGCAGCAGAAATTTGAGGCAGCTGGTCACATTGCACCTGCCGTAAGAAAGTAGAGAGACGAACACAGGGGCTCATTAGCTTCCTCGTGTTTCATTCACTCTGGGATTCCATCTCATGGACTAGTGTCATCCACATTTAGAGTGGGTCTCCCCTCCTCATCTAACCCACCCTAACAGACGTGCCCAGAGGTGTTTCTCCTGGGTGATTCTAGGTCCTGTCAGTTTCACTTTGATAATCAAGCTCAACCATCAAAGGTGTACATTCACTGGTTGTCCAGAAACATTCTGGTCTCGTCAGACATTCCCCTGATTTAACAGGGGCACAACTCTATCCCACCCTGCCCCTTCAGTCCTCAGCTATGTTTCCTCTCTCTCTCCCTCCCTCCCCCCATCTTGTGTATGTGTATGTATGGTGAATGCATGTGTGTGTATGTAGATGTGTGCAACCCCTACGCTTACACTTAGAGGCCAGAGGAGAATGTTAGGTGTTCCTCTACCACCATTCTGCCTTATTTCCCTTAAGGAGTGTCTCGCTGAACCTGGAGCTCGCTGAGTTTTGGTTAAACTGGCTGACCCAGCACCTGCCAATGATCTTATGGTCTCTGCTCCTTTCAGTCCTAGGGTTATAGGCATGTGTGGCTATGCATGGCTTTTTTACATGTGTGCTAGCAATTCAAACTCAGATCTTCATGCATGTACCACAAGTATTCTTACCTACTGAGCCATCTCCTCAGCCCCCCAGCTTCCCTTTCCTGAGATGTCTTTTGTCATCCACAGGATCTTATGGACCTAGCATAGTCCCACAGTACACACTGGACATTGAGAGCAAAGAAAACACACACACATACTCTCGGGGCAATCTTACAGACCCAGATGACCCCACATTGTTCCACAAGCAGGTCTTCTTGCTCTATGTACAACTGGGAACCCTGTCACTATGAGACTCTCAAATCACAGACAATTCACAGTCTCAGGGGGTGTAAAGTGTGAGTCTGACACAGTAGCAATTACCATGTCCAGTGAGGGCCTGCATTCCCAGAGATGGTCAGCTCCTCACTCCAGGCTCTTATAGCAGGAGGGTTCCTTCATAATGACACTAATCTCATCATGAAGGCTCCACCCTCTGATCTAACCACACCCCCAAGTCCCTGCCTCTGAATAACACCACCTTGGAGGTTAGAAATCCAACATATGAATTTTAGGGAAATAGACATTGAATAGGTTGCAGCACTTTTCTTTTCATTTAGGTAAAGAGAACAGCTTCATGCTTCCTCTCCACTTGGAAGATGGGAACTCGTAGCACATAAGTAATTCACATCTGATGCAATTCTCTCAAAAATGTCCTTTGCTGCCCCAAATTCTCTTTTCTCTAGTTATAAATCAGATAGCTCCTGACCATATGTGGTTTTCACATCAGTGTTTTTGCACACCTTCGTTTTCTGCTGCTCCTATTTTAATGTCCTATTGTGCAACTGTTACTCACTGGGATCTAGCTTTAACAATCAGCTCAGCCTAGCTTGTTCTTAATGAGTAGATAAGAATGATTGTAGTTACCTTATCTAAGCATCACAGGCCCAGGGATGGTATTTGCAGTTTTATTAACTATTTCCTTATGTCTTACTTATATCCATCACCCTTCACGCTCACATGCTCAATAAATTTTTCTAATTAAATAAGATCATGTCTCTAAGCTGCTCAGTTATCCCCAGTGTCATCTTGCTCATCCAATGAAAACGCACTCATTAAACAAGTTTCCGTTTCTGAGTTTATCCTGGACCTTTTCAATGTAATTTCAGTTCTCACTAGTCACAGCAAAAATTAGGAGAATGGGTAAAAGAAAAATTATGCTTTCAGCTATCTTTAACATAGTAATTCTCCAACCTCACTGTGCATATGAACCTTCTGTGAAATTTACCTAGAATACATATCCCCAGGCTTTGACCTTGAAACTTCTGCTCCAGGTAAATATTGGGTGAAACCCAGGAATCTGGGTGACAAGCACTCAGTGATAAAGATGCAGGTGCCTGATTCTCCAGTCACACCAGGAGAGATGAACTACACGCATTTCACATTCCCTCTCCTAGGCAGAAAGTGCAAAGATATGATTATGTTTGTAGCATAATCACCCTGTTATATGTTCCCAGGTCTAGGAGTGATGAACCCTAGCGTTCTTAGTGTGCCCTTGCTGGAGTCATAACCACTAGGGTGACAAGGTAATGAAGCTTCCCTAGTCCCCACTTGTACCTTCTTCTTGTTTCTGTTGTTCCTCTGAGCACTTTGTCTCACCTTGTTTTCTCTTTGCCCTTCTGCATATGAAGCCAACTACTAATTCTGAGGCTTTGTCTTTTATGGAGAGATTTTAGGGATTTTATTTCATCTCTAACTTCCTTAGCTTCTACTTAAGCATTTCTGAAGACCTAAGACATTACCCATTACCATCTTATCATCAACGGTCTTTTAAAAGAACATTTGGACTGATGAAACCCTAGTTAGCATGGTCAGTTGATGGAGAGGGCTTGACCTCATTGGGAAGTGTCATCTGAAATGAGGCAGAACAGCCAGGTGAAGGGCAGGGGCACGCTTTCATGGAACAGTTCTACCCTGATAATGAATCAGACCACATTTGGGCTTTAAGATAAAAGACAAATTTCTGATTGATCCACTAAAGTAAACTGACCTGCATATGCCCTTTAAGTTAAAAAATTCCAATTCTGAATATTTGCATTTCTCAAAGTCAGTTTCACACAATTGCTAATATAAGGAGACTGTTACTTTCACTCTTATTACCCTCTGTGTTACTTTTCTGTCACTGTGATGAAACACCTGAAATAAACAACTTAAACAGGAAAAAATTTCTCTGGGTTCATGCTTTTGCAGTTTCTATCCATAGTAGCTTGAGCCTGACATTTTGACCATATGTCAGCCTAGTGTAGGCAACAGCAAAAGAAATGGTTTCTGTCATGTGGACAGGAAGTGAGAAGAAGGGAGAGAAGGAGAGCGAGAGACTGGTATTCCAGCACCTCTCTTCAAGGGCATGCTGCCAATAACCCAACTTCCCTTCACAATATCTCACGCTTAAAGGTTCCTCCACAGCTAGGGACCAAATCTTCAACACATAGTCTTTGAGGGACATGGGGAATAATCAAGATCCAAACTATGCCACTGTCATAATCCAATGCTTGCTTTAAAAAATTCATATCCATTATTATTTTGTACATGTCTGTTATTTACAATATCGCTTCACAATAACCCCTTTTCATAATTTTCCCTGTTATTGCTACCTTTTCTTTATGCCTCACCCATACTCATACTTCCTCTCTCTCTCTCTCTCTCTCTCTCTCTCTCTCTCTCTCTCTCTCTCTCTCACACACACACACACACACACACACACACACACACACACACGCCACTACACACTGGGTCTATCACCCTCAGCCTCAGCCTCAGCCTCAGCCTCAGCCTCAGCCCCCTGGGGTAAAACCTCCCAGCTCAGCTGAGCTCAGGCATTGGTATGGAAGCCAGCACCACCTACCAGAGGACTGTGGGAAGCCACAGCAATAGATGCAGTGTGAGACTTTTTAGAGTGCCTTCCTACTGGTGGAAAACCAGAAAATGTTAATGAGACTAGAAGGAGATAGAATGAGGAAAAGTCATAAGTATTTGGAGAAAAATTAAAACTCAAAAGTAATGGTTTCTAGAGATGGGATGAGCTTCTGGACAGGCTTCCCCAAGCAAAAACACAGGGTTGTATATCATGTATTTACATGTAAAACTAGAACTGGCCAAGCAAGTGGGATGACCTCACTTATAATGACCCAGTCTAGTAAAAACTAGCTCACAAAGTTCAAGCAAAATTTTGTCTTGAAATAAAAATATGTTACATCTTTCTATCTTAATCAATAAATAATGTTTGTGGGAAGCTATCCTTTGTATCTGAGAATGACTGAAGCTCATGGTTACTGCATGAGCTGGGTGTTCTGTTGATGGTTCACTGTGTTATTGAGTTGTAAAATAGTGCTGTGCAATTAATAAATTATTCTTAGCTATGCTTTTAATTGCTTTTCCTTGTGGGCCTTCATTCCATCAAAATCAATGTGTTATTATCGTCAAGATTACTCACATAATTTGGATTCTGTTGACAGTGACTACCTAAAAGATTAAAAAGTAAAGAATAATGTATTCCTAGAGGAAACTGTATGTCTTACTCTAATAGTTCTGGCAAAAGGCTAGAGTTTGACTCTTGCTGGCCAGACTTTAGGCCACATGTTTACTCTGAACCTAATACAGATGTCCATGGAATGAAGTGCTCTGACTAGTCAGTTCTGTTTCATCTCAAAGGCAGGGAGCTGAGGAGGATGTCTGAGCCCTCTTCTACCTGTTACCTCCACTCTTCTATATTCCTTTTATCATCCCCAACACATACCACACAGGGTCAAAGTGCAACTATAAAGCCTGAGATTCAAGATCTTGGGAAGGAGAGATAGGAGAGTCAAGAGTTCAAGATCATCATTGGCTACACTGAAGACAGCCTAGGCTAGGTAAGACAATGTCTCAAAAAAACACAGAGCAATTGAGCATGATGGTGCATGCCTTTAATGCCAGCACTTGGTAGACTCAGGTAGAAGGTTCACCATGAGTCTGAAGCCAGTCTGGAGCTACAGAGTGAGTTTAAGATCAGCCTGGCCTGGATTGATAATACTCTACCTCAAGAAAAAAAAAAAAAAAGAACATTGTTATTACTGTTCTTTTTTCCTTCCAATTTATACTTAGTGGAAGCAGGGAAGGGAAACAATTTCTAAAATGAGATGTCTGTTTTTGTTAATCAATCATGTTCAACACAAATTAAAACAACTTTGAGATTCCATCTCACTCTGGTCAGAATGGCTATCACCAGAATCAGATGACAGCCAATGCTGGGAGTATGGGGAAAGAGGAGCCCTTATTCTCTGTTGGTGGGATATAAACTTGTTCACTCACTATGGACATCAGTACGGAGATATCTCAGAAAATCTAAAAATAAGCCTGGTGTGGTGGTGCACAGCTTTAATCTTAGCACTCAGGAGGCAGAGGTAGGAGGATCGCTGTGAGTTTGAGGCCACCCTGAGAATACAGAGTGAATCCCAGGTCAGCCTGGGCTAGAGTGAGACCTTACCTTAAAAAAAAAGAAAGAAAGAAAAACAAACAAACAAAAAACTCTAAAAATAGATCTACCATGTGACTCAGCCATGCCATTCCTGAGCATATGCCCTAAAGACTCTACACTTTACTATGGAGATACTTGCTCAGCCCGCTTTGTTGCTGCTCTGTTCTCAATAACTACCAAATGGAGTCAGTCAAGATGCCTATCATCTGATGAATGAATAACGAAGATATGGCACATAAACACAATGGTGTTCTTTACAGTGGCAAAGAAAAATGAAATTCTCAGAAAAAAAAATATACTGAAATGGCAGTGAATACTGGGGAGGCCCAAGACACATCACAATGACAAAAAGAGAAAGCCTAGTGCCCAGCCCTGGACAAGTCATCTCTACCACAGTGGCCAGGGCTCAGGGAAGGCTGCAGAGGAAGTGGTCGTATGAATATGGGTGCTGCTCTCACTGCCAACCTGAGAACCTTCTCCAGAGAGATGGTGTTGGACACTTAGAAGACTCAAAACTCATCAAAGCTGAAAATAAGAGGCTGTCAAGAGCTCAACACTAACTGAGATTTTTATCACAGCCTCCAAGGCTCAGGGAACATTGTAGAGGGGGCAGAAAGAATATAAGAGGGAGCTGGAGAGATGGCTTAGGGGTAAGGTTCTTACCTGTGAAGCCAAAGGACACAGGTTCCATTCCCTAGTACCTACGTAAAGCCATATGCATAAGGTGGCATATTGGCTGGGCGTGGTGGGTCACACCTTTAATCCCAGCACTCTGGAGGCAGAGGTAGGAGAATCACCATGAGTTTGAGGCCACCCTGAGACTATATAGTGAATTCCAGGTCAGCTTGAGCTAGAGTAAAACCCTGCCTCAAAAAATGGAAAAAAAAAATGGTGACACATGTGGCTAGAGTTCATTTGCAGTGGCTAGAGGCCCTAGTGTGTCCATTCTCTCTCTCAAATATCTCAAATAAATAAATAAATTATTTTTTAAAAAAAAGAATGTAAGAGCCAGAGGGTGTGAATGTGTACTCCCAACATAAATTAACTGTTAATTCATGACCCTACAGTAGTCACCAATACCCCAGTAAGGCTTGCACTGTTCTGAGTCCATTAATGTTTCCACACAGAGGAAAAGGGGGACAAGAGGAATGAGAGAACGAAACAGAGGATAAGGTAGCAAGAAAGAGGCACATCCTGTGCATAGGGGCTGGGGAAACCAAAGAGGATAATAGTCAGGAGCACAATCAAATCACAGTATGTTCATGAACTAAAATTCTCAATGTCAAAAAGAAAATGATCATATTCATGGGAGTATTTTGAAATAGAACACATGTAATCACAAGTCTTGCTATTTATATATAGTTCAAAAATACATGAAACGTAGTTAGTATGTATTCACATGTGGTAAAAATCTACACAGCAAAATAACAATTTTTTTTTTCAAGGTAGAGTATTACTCTGGCCCAGGCTGACCTGGAACTTACTATGTAGTCTCAGGGTGACCTCCAACTCACAGCAGTCCTCCAACTTCTGCCTCCCCAGTGCTGGGATTAAAGGAGTACACCACCACACCTGGCAACAAAATTATTTTTAAGAGGACTCACCAAGTTATTGTAAGTAGGTTATCCTTGGAAAGAAAATAGGGCATAGATTGGGTCAGAAAGAGTATGCAAGAGATATAAAAATGTTTATATTCCATTTCTCAACATGGAGCTAAGTTTTCATTTTGCTATTATTATTTATATTTATATGTTACAAATGTTATTTAATGTATATTTAGTTGTTAATTTTGAAAATTGAAGAAAAGGTCACTGATGACATAAGTTTAACTTGAGGATTTTTTTCAGCTGGAGTTACAGACTTTAAAAGGAATGTGGTTTAGCTAGAATATCATATTATATGTAGGAGGCTTGAGAGGCCCAGTGCTCTGCCTTTTCTCTATTCTCTCCTTCTGTTTAGTTTCTAAAACTGCCCGATTGGATTAATCGGGTGGAACTGAGCTATACAGTGAGGCTACTGCCTCTCCTGCCCAACAGTAGGACTGCTTATGAAATATTCATGACAGGCCCAAAGTAAGCCAGGCAGGACTCCAGAGGCCATGAAACCATGCAGTTGCTTTGGCCTGAGGCTCAGAGTATATTCTCTTCTGCAGGCTTCGTTCCAATACTCCATGGACCTTGTGTTCCATATGTAAGTACATAATTTAAAAATCTCAGCTACTCCACAAGTTTTTGTTTATTTGGTTAGTATTTTTGAGTAGGGTCTCACTCTAGCCCAAGCTGACTACCAAGCTGGCTTCAAACTCCCAGCGATCTTCCTACCTCCAACAACTTGGTATTGGGATTAAAGGCGTACACCACTTCATGATGGGTGCTCCATCATGAACGTCATGTTGGGGATTGAATATTCATCTTCTGAAAGTCCCTATGTTGAAGCCTTGATCCCTTGTGAGATGTTATTTGAAGATAAATCTTCAGAAGGTAATTAGAGTCAGATGAGGACTCAACAGGGTCCTTATGACGGAGACCAAGAATACAGCTCGCTCCAGGAAGTGACCCCTCTGGACCTTAATCTTGAAGGCTCCAACCTCTCAAACTATAACAAAATAAGTAAAATTTTTTAAACCACTCAGCCTGTGTTTTTTGTTGTTGTTTTTGTTTGTTTGCTTGCTTTTTGGTTATGGCCATTCCAGATACTGATAAAATGACTAATTAAATACTAATGTACAAATTAGGTTGATGTAATGACAGTTCTATACAAATGTAACTAAAGATTATGAAATCGTGACCACTAACTAATCAGGAAGGGTATGTGCGATGGTAGGGAGTTTCAGCGCAATAATTCACAGTTGTGTTGGTTGAAAAAGAGAAGGAGTTTGGCAGAGCAGAGAAGGCACAAAGGAAGGTGGTGGGAGAGGATGGTAATCAGAATACGTTGTGTGTATGTGTGGACATTGTCAATACAAAGTTAAAGACTTAAAAAAAAAAAAAAGATTACAGTAGCTGGAGAGACTGCTTAGTGTTTAAGGCACTTCCCTGCAAAGCAAAATGGCCCCATTTCGATTCTCCAGAACCCACATAAGCCAGATGCAAAAGGTGGCACATGCATCTGGAGTTTGTTTGCAGTGGCTGGAGGCTCTCTCTCTCTTTCTCCCTCTTTCTTTCTCTCAAATAAACAAATAAAAATTTTTAAAAAAGATTTCACAGTCCTAAACATATGTATATCCTCCCTCAGTTAAAAAGGCTCGTTTTTAGCATTAGTTTGAGGGCTCCTTTTGCGAACGTCTGTGGGTGAGTCACATCATTGGCAGCACTGGAGGCAGTCTTGTGCACAGCGTGAGTGCAGTGAGGGTCACCTCCCTCAGAGCATGCAAATCCTACCTGTATCACGTGCAGCTATGTTCACTTAACATTTTCCAGCCTGAGTTTTCTCATCTGTAGGAGGGTAGTAATGATTACTAGAGAGCCCAGGGAAGCCAAGAGGTAGCCTATGTTAAAGCAGTTTGGACAGGCTGGGGTAGAGCCTGGATGGAAGATATGATGTCTCGTCTCTTCCCTGATGGCATTTGTAGTGGGCACTACTGAGTGTGCCTCACATCCCCTATTTTAAGTACTGAACAAAGTAGGGACTGAAAACTGTAGCGTGAATGACTGAATGAACAAATACATAAATAAAGCAGCAAATGAATGTGTACAGGGCATGGAGGAAACTCCTTGGTAACTTATCTGCTAGAAATACTGTTATCACTGAATGTCCTCTAGCCAAAGACCACCAAGAACACACCTATAACTGAACAAATTGGATTTCTTATCTCCACAGCCAAGATGAACATTTAGTGCAAAGGGAAGTGGGGGGAGCAAAATAAGTGTTAGAGAAGATGTACTGCTTCTTATTAGTAGATTTTGGAAGGGGCTAAAGGAAGGGGAGCTTTTGTCTGAGCTGGGTGCTTTCGGGAAGTGAGGATAACTCTGCCTACAAGGGGGGAGACAGCAGTCAGGTAATGGATGGAGCACAGGCAGCAGCTCTCATGCTGCTCAGGAGAGGGCGAATGAAGCTCAGTAAATTCAGCCTGGAAGTGAATTTCAATGTAAGCTCTCCAGGTACAGCCACTGGGACAGACTAGCAAATGCAGGTACATCATCAGTATGCTGGGGGCATGAGCAGATGTCCATCAAAGATGAAAAGGGGAGAAGCAGACTTCTAGCTCAAGTGATTACCTGTGACCTGTGAGGTGAGGAGGAAGAAAGAGCAAAGCAGATTTGGGAGAGCATCAGAGAGTCGTGAAAAGCCGGCGTGTCCCCACCAGCCAGTCATTCACAAACCTTGGTGCAAAGACAGCATGCCCTATGTGCCTGCTGCCTAAGGATGATCTAGAAAGAGCTCGGGATCGGCATGGAAGGTTCAATGAATCCAGAGGCTGCTGCAGCTAGAGGCCACCAGCAACCAGCCCTCCCAGCAGATGCAAAGCTCATGCTTTCCTGAGAGGAAATCCGAGGGGTCCTGCCCGTGGCTGGTTCAGAAAGTATTCTGTAAGGAGTGGGAGCTCCTGCTTTAGTCCTGCATTCCTGTTCAGCACTCACTGTGTTTAGGAATAGGGTTAGTCTGTTTTTATTTGTTGTGGTTGTTGCTGATGCTGAGAAAAAATAACTGAAACTGGGTACTTTGTAAAGAAAAGGGTGTGTTTAGCTCACACTTTTGGATGCTACAAGTCCAATATTTACTGTACTCACCCATTTAGTCTCTAGTGAGCCCCTTTCAGCTTTATCAAAAGGTGACAGAGAAATAGGAAGAGAAATGTCACAAGAAGAGCCAGCCAAGCATGGAGGGGGGGGACCTTGCTTTTCAACAATCCATTCCAGTGAGAATTTATGAGAGCAGCCTAAACCCATGCTAAGGGCTCTCCCCCATGACCACATTACCTAGGATTAGGCTCCATCTCTTGAAGTGTCTACCTTCCCTCTCAATATTGCCAGACTAGAGACCAAGCTGCCAATGAATAGCCTCTGAGGAATGCACTCAAATTGTAGCCAAACCATACATAGCAAGGTGGTACTGCAATATTAGAAAAGAGCTATCCGAGGGAACTTCCTCAAAGGGTGACGGCCACTAGGGGCAAAGCTTCCCTGTGGAAATGACCACGTGAGCCACCACAGTGGTACGCCCACTGGCTGGCTGGCTGATAGCATGGGTAAAGAAACCAATCCACAGAGAGGTGAACTCCCTGCTCTACAACTGCAGAATGATGGAACTGGGGTAAAATCTGTCCATTCCATCCATTCACTCTTTGCAAAATACCATCAGTTCATGGCAGACACATCAGTTCTACACCACCACATAGAAATTCTGTTTCTCAAGCAAAATGCTAAGTAGCTGTTTAAGGCATGGTTAATCCTATCAGAGCTCAACAATCCATGAGATTGCTCCAGAAAGAGTCTAATAGGAATTATTAGCACATGTCACACCTTGTATTGTGACAGATGTGTTTAATGGCCTTGGATTTTTCAGTCCATTAATATCACTTCCACTGAAATAGACCCATAGATATCAAAATAAAAGTTTTTGGGGGGCGATTTGAAGGTGGAGTATACCCCGTAGCCTCATGTGTTTGTAACTAAGCCGCACACTCAGTACCCCAGCTGGTAGACCCTACGGGAGGTGGATCCTTACCAGAGGTGGTTTGTCACTTGTCAACCTTGGAGTTCATTAGTCCAGCCCTACTGGGTGTTCAATGACTGGCTCTCTCAGACTGCTACCACCCAGCAGATAGGACAAGACGTAACGCCACGCCTCTGTCCCACCATGCTTTCCCTGCTCTGATGAAACTTCCTGTCTGAACCGTAAGCTGCAGGGAAGCCTCTCCTGCCCTGAGCTGCTGCCTGCCTGCTGTTCCATCCCCGCAGCAGGAAGGCAGCTGCAGCAGGTTGTCTTGGGCAGAAGTTTTCTTATCCACACAAGCTTCATATTTGTTCAAATTAGTACAAAATCCTGTGCTCCAAAGTAGAACACAGGTGCCTTACATAGCCTAGTGTCTGGCTGTATTTTTGGATGATGGCCAAGGTCATGAATATTTTAAAACAAAAATTCATGCAGCATATAGAAGAAATGGGAGAAATGTACACTTTTAATTGGATTATGTAATGCACAGCCTTTGAGTCTGGCTTCTTTTTCTCAACATATTTATAAGATCACCCTTGTTGGTAACCTACCTAAGGACATGGTCTTCTTCCTTCTGTTTCCTAAGAGCTTTTTAAAGGACTACTTATATAGTAGCATATACTATTATGCTATCTATTCTTAGAATACAGAGAAATATGAAAGTGTAAATAAGATATTATATGAGGGAGATATAAAGTTATTGTAATATTCTTTTCTTTGTAAACTGAACACAGGGATTTATCTGTTATGTCTTAGCATAGAAATGCTCAAAAAAGGGACTATTTTTAGAAAATATGGAGTCAGGCAGGCATGGAGTTAAATTCCAGATTCTTAACTCACAGTCTATGAAAATTGGAGCAAATAGTTAAATTTTCTGTGCTTAATGTTCCTCATCTCCAAAATGAAAATTATCCCCATGTATAGATGAAAAGCGGTACAAAACACCTGGTATATGATCAGTGTTTAGTAAGCATACTTTCCTTGATTTTGTTGTTTTTCATCCCTGGGTATGAATCTTACACAGATATTTACTCTTTCATTTTTAGCATCCTTGATAAGGAAGAGTCGCCTTGTCTTCAACATGCCACTCCCATAGGCAGCCCTCACCCTCGGGATGAGGAAAGGAAGTTCATCTGATCTCAGAAGAAGCCATACATAGATGCCTCTGCTTCTTTCTCTTCTAAGACAGTACTCAAGTATCAAGCCTGGAACACAGATGACCATGACTTTAGCCGATATCTGTCATGTAAAAAAGTCCCTTTTCTCTCCACCTCAAACAGTATTTGTATGTGCTCTATTCTTAGTCAGGCATGTACTTACATTAAATATTTCGTGTGTGGGCTGGAGAGATGGCTTAGTGGTTAAGCGCTTGCCTGTGAAGCCTAAGGACCCTGGTTCGAGGCTCGGTTCCCCAGGTCCCACGTTAGCCAGATGCACAAGGGGGCGCACGTGTCTGGAGTTCGTTTGCAGTGGCTGGAAGCCCTGGCGCGCCCATTCTCTCTCTCTCTCTCCATCTGTCTTTCTCTCTATGTCTGTCGCTCTCAAATAAATAAATAAAAAATGAACAAAAAAATTTAAAAAAAAAATATTTCGTGTGTATTTAAGTGGCCCTGCAGCTTTTATCACACTGCCCTAAATCTTGCATGTATATTTCAGGTTTCAGTTATATATTAAAGAGACTTTTTGCCATTGTTATCACTCCCCCACTGGAGCATGAACTCACGAAGACAGGCAACCACTGCTTTGTTTTACATGGTATATACAGCACCTGTACTCTGCCAGAGTATGGGTCAATAAACATGCACTAAATAAATAAATGATTGAGGGCTGGGGAGATGGCTCAGCAGCTGAAGGAGCTTGTTTACAAAGCCTGACAGCTTGTGTTTGATTCCCCAGTATCCACATAAAGCCAGATGCACAAAGTGACACATGCATCTGGAGTTCATTTGCAGCAGCAAGAGGCTCTGGTGCACCAATTCATTCTTTCTCTCTATCTTCTTTTTGTTTTTGGATTTTCAAGTGTTGGGATTAAAAGTGTGCACCAGGATGGAGGAATGGCTTAGCAGGTAAGGCATTTTCCCTGCAAAGCCAAAGGACCCAGGTTCGATTCCCCAGGACCCACATTAGCCAGATGCACAAGGGGGCCCAAGTGTCTGGAGTTCTTTTGCAGTGGCTGGAGGCCCTGGCACGCCCATTCCCTCTTTCTTTCGCTCTCTCTCTCTCTCTCTCTCTCTCTCTCTCTCTCTCTCTCCCCTCCCTCTTTCTCTGTCAAATAAATAAATAAATAAATTTTTTATGTGTGGAACCATGCAACCACACCCAGATTTCTCTTCCTCTTCTTGCAAATAAAAAAAAATGAGTGAGGAATAGGGAGTTGTCTTGAAAGTTGGGCACTTGCCTGCGAAGCCTAGGGCCCCATGTTTGACTCTCCAGGTCCCACATAAGCCAGATGCACAAGATGATGCAAGCACACAAGTTCTCACCTGATCACAAGGTGGTGCACATGTCTAGAGCTTGATTGCAGTGGTTGGAGGCCCAGGAGTGCCAATTCTCATTCTTTCTCTCTCTCTCTCTTGCTGTTTATCTTTCTCTCACACATTCTCTGTCTCATTAGAAAACAATGAATGAATGATTTTTTTGATAAGTTCAGTGCCAGGGTCTGAATAGTAATTTCTTCTTATCCACATAAATAATTACCTTTGTTTGCAGGCTTTATTACTTGATACACATTGTTTCTACATGCCCACTTAACCAGATCCCTTGATTTTTCTAAGTACTTAGAGATTTTTAAATGATGAAATTACATAGAAAGGAAACACTAAATATTATGTGTTCTTCTCCTTCCAAGAATAAATTAGGTACAACCATAAAGCTTTTTATTTTAGGAAGTGGTTTTTAACCTTTTTTTTTTCTAGAGAGATGGAGAAAAAAGGCTGATGGAGACTGGGAATATGGGCATACCAAGGCCTTCTGCCACTGCCAATGAACTACAAACAAACGCACCACTTTGTGCATCTGGCTTTACATGTCTCTTGGGGAATTGAACCCAGGCTGTCAGGTTTTACAGGTAAATGCCCATGACTGCTGCACCATCTCTTCATCCCCAATGTTTTCATTCTGCACACAGAACAGGAATTCCATAACTCGTGTTAAACAAACCAATTAAATTATTTTTAGGATTTAGATGCTATGGGTGATTACTGTAAGATAGTAATATAGAGTGGAGTAAAAGGAGAAGAAAACTGTGGGCCTCTGACAGCTAACTATTGAGCAAACTGCTGTGATCCTAGGTAGTGCAGAGGCAATAGGTTCTCAGGTTCTGTTCCACCTTGTAAGCCATCACATGAATGCCCAGAAATCCCCCATCACGTTTCCTCAACATGCATGCGTGCACACCTGCACGTGCTCCTGCACAGGAAGTATGGAGATAAGTTTCATGTTGTTTCATGTAGATTCCAAGTGAGCTGATTTTGAGGAAGCTTGCTCAGTACAGTTTATATTTGAAAGCCTGTTGCAGGGGCCTAGCAAGGAACTGCAGTGTTCCCTTGGGAATCTCTAAACCCTCACACCCTCTGAGTTTTTGAAGTCGCCATGGAAACAGCTGTGTACATCACTGCTCCCATGCAGATAGGCCACAGCTGCTAAGCCCTCCCAAGTATCCATCACACCCCGTCTGTCTGGCTACAAATTAAGTCACAGTCTCATTCCAAGTTTTCTGAGGATCTCTGAGGCTTTGAGCCCATCCCAGGAGTAATAATTAAAGCCACACTGGCTCGGGTAGTGCATGGGCCTGAAGTATGTCATTAGCTATTTTATAGTTTTAGAGTGACAGTCATTTCAGAAGGAGCTGACTGCACCTGAGAGGTGTGGCCCCTCTGTGTGGCTCAGCGGAAACACCACATTCAGCAGTGATGTCCAAGACCGAGTTGTCGAGCCAAATACCCACAGCACCAAATCATCCACCGCGACCACACCTCTGTGAGGAGTAGGGCCGAGCTGAGTGCTGGATTTAAAGGAAGAAACCCGGGCTCTGACTCAAGGACCTGCATAGTGTCTAGGCTGGGCCAGTTCTGAAAACACCTGAATATAACTGGGGAAGTAAATGCTACACCAATGTCCAGGTGAAGAGAAAGAACCACATGTGCTTCTCACACTCTTCCAGGAGTTTCCATCACAGAGGTGGTAGATATTAGGGGAGTCTTAATCTTCCAGGTAGTCCTCTTAGCGACCATCTATCAGACCTAGTTTATCTAAAGGCTGGCTTACTTGCTACAAACCCCATGTCAGTATGTTGAAAAAGCAACCATAGCTTCTAGTGTCCATGTTCAGGTTGTGTACTGCAAAGCACGCCTCATTTAAGTGGGCTTCAGAACACCATGGGCTCATGTCCACATTTGAGAGCATCTGAAATAGTAGATTCAGAGCCTCGGGCAGGGCCTGAGTCATCAGACAGGGTACCCTGTACAAAAACTCACACTGACATGTAGTCATGGACACATCTAGGAAAACACACGCACACACACACACACTCAGCCTCACATACATATGTGTTTGGCTGTGCCCTGCCATGGCTCAAGAAGCCATACTTCTTGCCCCCCTCTCTCCACTACTCTGAGTTCTCTTTCCAATGCCATGCCAGCCTGACCCAGCCACCTCAGCTGTGGTACAGAGGATGTGGGACGCTTCTAGTGTCCAACATGTGTCAGTCAGTGTCCACATGTGTGAGGCATCCAGAGAGTGAATGTGTCCATGTGGCCAGGACTGCACCCTGCTAGACTCTACAAAATGACAACAGAATAGTCAACAGTGATAAATATTTTACAATATTTATTGATTTATTTGTGAGGAGAGAGAGAGAGAATTGGGACATTGGGGCTTTTAGCAATGGCAAATGAACTGCAGATACATGTGCCACTTTGTGGATCTGACTTTACGTGGGTACTTGGGAATTAGGAATTGAACCCCAGGTCATTAGACTTTGTGGGCAAGTGCCTTAACCACACAGTAGGCCAGCTTCCTTGCCAGGACTCTTCCTGGGGTTCAGTAGGTACAGATGTCTTTCTCTGACAAGGAAATCTCTCCAGGACATTTGTTCACTCCTCTGTATGGAGATGTATATCTGACTGCAGATTTTTGGAATCAGGGCAAGGGAAAGGGTTTGTGGGACTCACCATACCAACTCGTAACTACTCATTTAATTTATAGTTTTTACACCTGATTTCTTCTTTTTAACTTTATTTTTATTTATTTATTTATTTGAGAGAGAGGGAGAAAGAGGCAAAGAGAGGGAGAAAGAGAATGAGCGCACCAGGGCCTTCAGTCACTGTAAACAAATGCCAGACACATGTGCCCCTTTGTGCATCTGGCTAACATGGGTCCTGGGGAATAGAGCCAAGGTCCTTTGGCTTTGCAGGCAAATGCCTTAACCACTAAGCCATCTCTCCAGCCCCTTCACACCTGATTTCTGATGTGACCAATATTCCTGATTCCTCTAAGGAATCATTTCTTGGCACAAAAATTCACATTTTTCTTTTGGGTAAAGACAAGAACCCAAGCATCCACCTGGCCTGTGTAGTATGCCATTAGTTGTCCCTACTCATGTGCACATACATTTTCCAGTGTGTGCACATACATGCCATGACTGCTAACATCGTCTCTTCTCCTGACCACATGAGCTATTTTACAAATGTTCTCCATTTTTTCTTTTTGAGATAGGGTCTTATAGTCTTGGCTACCCTTTAATTCACCATGTAGCCCAGGCTGGCCTCAAAAATATAGCAAACCTTCTAACTCAGTTTCCTAAGTGCTAGGATTATAAGAGTGTGCAGCCATATTTTGCCATAGTTATTTTACATATAGCTGTCATAATGGAATTTCAGGAGACATTAAAAGTAAATGGAAAGGGCATGGCAGTATGGAGTGAGTAGACCAGACCCCTGTTTCCTGGCTCCTCCCAGTTCCTTGGTTTAACTTCTCTGAGCAGATGGTGTGTGGGCAGGCATGGTGGTTTGGAGTAAATAGGCCAGACTCCTGTTTCCTGGTTCCTTCAAGTCCCCTGGTCCTGGTAGGTCCCACTGTACCTTGCTTGGGGAGGTCTGGTCTCTGTGTGAGCTGTGGAATCAGCCCTTTTGCTCTGGCATCCTGACTGACCAGTGGGTACCAGCATCCCTGTTCACATGAGTCACAGGGTACACAGGCCAAAGGACAAAAACTTGTTCCCTACTCAATAAAATAGTGTTCCTAAAATGGGTATTCAACAGTACAAAAAAGCCAATGAAAGTCAGAAAACACAGAGACCTCCACCAAAGATGCCTAGTCCTACAATGGAAGCCTTCAATGAAATCATCAGAAATTTATTCCCAAAATGAAAACACAATAACCAATGAGGTCCTGATCAAAAAAAAAAAAAAACCTCACTGATCTGGAGGCAAACCATCAAAGAACCAACAATCTTATCAATGAAAGTGAACAGAATCATCTCCTAGAGCATTCAGTTTTTGACAGTAGGCTTAACTTGATTGAAGAAAACATTAGAACTCTTCAAAGAGATATGAATAAATTAAAGATAAGTCAAGAAATGGAAGATCTCAACTACTGATTGATTAAGCTTAATGAAGACTTGATCAAATACAAGAATTAGTTCCATAAAGCATCAAGAAAATCAGAGATCAAAATGAAATCATACCTCAAAAGAGAGATGGACATGATGCAAATTAACACAACAGAAAAGAAAACTCAAATAGAAATTATAAAAATCTCTAGAACCTCTCACTAACAGAGTTACTCATGTGGAAGACATAACCTCTGACCTAGAAGAAAACACAAAAGAAATTGATCAGGAGGCCAAAAACTTTGCTGAGTTCAAAAACGCAAGTGAACCGAATATGAGGAAAATGTGAGATACTCTAAAATGACCAAACATCCAGATCATGGGTATACCAGGTAGAGAGGAAATTCAGGCCAGAAGCATATAGAATATTAAACAAAATTATTGAAGAAAATTTTCCAAGTCTCTCAGAAGAGAAGCCCATCCAGATACAGGAAACCCACAGAACACCAAACAGACAGGACCAAAGAAGAAACTCTCTAAGACACATCATAGTTAAAACTCTTAACAACAAAAACAGAGTGTTAAAAGCAGCAAGGTGTAAACAACTCACAACATTCAAAGGCAATCCCATCAGAATTATGTCAGGTTTCTCAATGGAAACCCTGAAATACAGAAGGGCCTGGAATGGAATACTTCAAAGTCTAAAAAACTATGGCTTCCAACCCAAGCTACTCTACCTAGCAAAAGTATCCCTTATAATAGATGATGAAAGAAAAACCTTCCATGAAAAAAAGTCAATTCTATGATTATATGAACACAAAGCCAATCCTACATAGAATAATTGAGGGAATACTCTACACAGAACAGTCAAACAACCAATCTCAAGAACCAGCAAGAAGATCACAATAACCAAAATAGACCAGGCACAAAATAGTACAATACACAAGATTACAACAAACCCCATAAAACACCTCATCATGACTGGGATTAATTCAAACTTCAGAATAATAACCTTAAATATTCATGGTATTACTCACCTATCAAAGACACAGGCTATCAGGGTGGATCAAAAAACTGGACCCTATGCTCTTCTATCTTCAAGAAACTCACCTCACCACTAAAAATAGACACCTTCTCAAAGTGAAAGGTTAGAAAATGATATTCCAAGCAAATGGAAATACAAATCAAGCAGGTGTTTCTATATTAATATCTGATAAAGTAGACTTCAAGCCAAAAGTAATCAAAAAGGACAAAGAAAGCCACTTCTTACTCATCAAAGGAATGATTCAACATTGAGTACATAACAATCATAAATATATGGGCACCAAACATTTGCGCACCACAATTTATAAAACAAAATCTACTCAACAATAAAACAGAAATAAACACCAACACCATCATAGTCAGAGTCTTCAATACTCCACTATCATCAATAGACAGATCATCCAAGCATAACGTCAACAGGGAAATAATAACACTCAACAGCATCATAGATCAACTAGACCTAATGGATATTTACAGAACTTTCCACCCCAAACCTACAAAATACACATTCTTCTCAGCAACCCACAGAGCTTTCTCCAAAATTGACCATATATTAGGCCATAAAGTGTGCCTTCATAGAGTCAGGAAAATTGAAGTAACTTCCTGAATCACGTCAGATTACAATGCTTTAAAGCTACAAATTAACAACAAGAGACTCATCAAGAATTCCACCAGCTCCTAGAGATGAACCAACACACTTCTATACAATGAACGTGTTGTGGAAGAAATCAAAGCAAAAATTTTTAAATGCCTAGGATTGAATGATAATGAAAACACAACCTACCAAAACTTATGGGACACAATGAAGCCAGTTCTAAGGGGAAAATTCATTACCCAAAATGCCTTCATTACCAAGACAGAGAGAGACCCCAAATTAATAACCTAACTGTCCTCCTAAAGGCACTGGGATAACAAAAAGAATCCAACCCAAAGAGCTCCAGAAAGAAAGAAATAATCAAGATTAGAACAGAAATTAATGAATTGGAAAAGAAGAAAACTAAGAAATCAATTAAAAATTAATTAAATGAAGAGCTAGTTCTTTGAAAAAAATAAAAAATAAACAAGATTGACAAAACCCTGGCCAATTGGTCAAGCAAAATAAAAAGAGAAGTAAAAACAAAAAAAAAAATTTAAAGGAGTGGAGAGATTGCTTAGTGGTTAAGCACTTGCCTGTGAAGCCCAAGGACCCTGGTTCAAGGCTCAATTCCCCAGGACCCACATAAGCCAGATGCACAAGATGGCACATGCATCTGGAGTTCATTTTCAGTGGAATGCCCATTCTCTATCTATCTGGCTCTTCCTCTGTCTGTCTGTCTGTCACTTTAAAATAAATAAATAAAAATTAAAATAAGAGAAGTCTCAAATTAACAAAATCAGAAATAAAAAGAAGATATCATAACAGCCATCGATGAAATTGGAAGAATCATCAGGGCAGAGTTCCAAAACCTCTACTCCACAAAATTAAATAATCTGGAAGAAATGAATTCCTAGAAACATACCACCTACCCAAACTAAACTCAGAGCAGATAAATCTCCTAAACAATCCTATCATATTCATGGATATTGAAAAGTTAATCAAAAAAACCTCTCCAAAAAGAAAATTCCAAGTCTGGATGTCTTCTCAGATGAATTCTATCAAACCTTCATTAAAGAACTGAAATCAATTTTTCTCAAACTGTTCCACATAATTGAAGACTAGGGAATCCTCCCCACCTCCTTTTTTTTTTTTAATTTTTTATGTATTTATTTGAGAGCGACAGACACAGAGAGAAAGACAGATAGAGGGTGAGAGAGAATGGGCGCGCCAGGGCCTCCAGCCTCTGCAAACGAACTCCAGACGTGTGCACCCCCTTGTGCATCTGGCTAACGTGGGACCTGGGCAACCAAGCCTCGAACCAGGGTCCTTAGGCTTCACAGGCAAGCGCTTAACCGCTAAGCCATCTCTCCAGCCCCTCCCCACCTCCTTTTATGAAGCTAGTAATATACTAATACCAAAACCAGATAGAGATGCAACAAAGAAAGAAACTATAGGCCTGAATCCCTAATGAACTTAGATTCAAAGATCCTAAACAAAAGCCTTACAAACTGAATTTGACAACACATCAAAAGCATTACCTACCTTGATCAAGTAGGATTCATCCAAGGGATACAGGGATGGTTTAGCATATGAAAATTGATCAACTTAATGCACCACATAAATAAACCAAACCATAAGAACCACATCATATCTCAATTGATATCTAGAAGGCCTTTGACAAAAATACAATACCACTTCATGAGCAAAAAACTGGAAAGAATAAGCATGGAGGGTTTATATCTCAACACAATGAAGACTATATATAAAACTCTTAAAGCTCAAATAATACTTAATGGTAAAAAACTTGAGAAGTCCCCACTGAGATCAGGAAAAAGAGAGGGTGCCCACTCTCACCACTGCTCTTCAAAATAGTACTAGAAGTATTAACCAAAGCAATAAGACAGGAGAAAGAAATTCAAATTGGAAAGGAAGAAGTCAAGATAACAGATGAGATAATCCTATATATAAGTGACCCAAAAGTCTCCATCTCAAAACTTCTATAAGGTGATAAATTCCTTCAGGAAATTGGCAGGATACAAAATCAATGCACAAAAAAATCAGTAGCTTTTCTATATGCAAAGGACAAATATACAGAGAAAGAAATCAGGACTCTCCATGATATGGGACTGAAAAAAGACTTCCTGAACAAACAAAACCCCAGTAGCCCAGGAAATTAAAGAAGCATTCAACCAATGGGATCACATGAAGCCAAAAAGCTTTTGCACAGACAAATATACCATAAACAGAGGCAATAGAATACCCATTGAATGGAAGAAAATCTTAGCCAACTATACCATGGACAGAAGCCTGATATCTAGAATCTACAAAGAACTCAAAAAACTAAACAATAGAAAATCAAATAACCCACTCCAAAAGTGGGGCAGAAAACTGAATAGGGAGTTCTCAGAGGAAGAATTTCAACTGGCTAACACACACTTAAGAAAATGTTCAACATCACTAACCATTAGGGAAATGCAAATTAAAACAACTATGAGATTGTACCTTACTCCAGTAAGGATAGCACACATTAAAAAAATATAATGAAGACAAATATTAGTGATGATGTGGAGAAATAGGAACATTCATTCACTGTTGATGGGAATGTAAGCTGGTATAACCAATATGGAAATCAATGTGGAGATTCTTGAAAAGGAGTAATATAGTGTTACTAACAGATCTTGTTATTCCCTTACTGGGCATTTACCCTAAAAGCTACACATCTCAGTTCAGAGATATTTGCTTAATCATGTTTATAGCTGCTCAATTCATAATAACTCAGAACTACTATCAACTCAGGTGCCCATGTGATATTTCTACGCAATGGAATTTTACTCAGCAGTAAGAAAAAAAAAATGGCACAATGAGGGCTGGAGAGATGGCTTAGAGGTTAAGCGCTTGCCTGTGAAGCCTAAGGACCCCGGTTCGAGGCTCAGTTCCCCAGGTCCCACTTTAGCCAGATGCACAAGGGGGCGCACATGTCTGGAGTTCGTTTGCAGAGGCTGGAAGCCCTAGCGCGCCCATTCTCTCTCTCTCCCTCTATCTGTTTTTCTCTCTGTGTCTGTCACTCTCAAATAAATAAGTAAAAATTTTTTTAAAAAAATGGCACATTGAAATTTCTGTGAAAATGGTCAACTTGGAACAAACAGATCATTCTAAGTGAACTCACACAATCACAGAAAGACAATCCTTGCATTGTCTTACTCATCTGCAGTTCCTAACCTGGATCAGTCTGACATACTTGAATGGTAACTCGAGGCTTGGACAATAGGGAGAGTAGGGCTTCAGGGGACCCAAATTAAACTTGTACCATAGAATCCTAGAAGTCAAGCTAAAAGGTGGAACCCTCAAGAGGACCTTAGGGGGAGCACCTGAATCAAAGGGCCCTGGAGAGGGTGAGATGAAGCCTAACCTTAAATTTCCCCTGTTTCTCTCTCTTGTCTTTTTCTTTTTTATTTTCCCTGGGCATTGGCCTATAATTCCCTGTACCAGGATGTGGTTTACATCCACAATGAGCTATTGATCAGAGAGGTCCACTAGATCTCCCAAAACAAACAAGGCAGACTTCTATCAAACCAGTTGATAACCCACCAGAGGTTAATGGTAAGACCCTACTGCTAAAGACACCATACACTGTCAGCACAAACCGTGGAGAGACCTGGTTGGAATCTTGAGGAGAGCCAGTCCCCAGACAATTAGCCCATCTAGTGCCAGAAGGCACTACCTCAGCTACTAGGGGAAACTGGTCAATATCTGTCCAAGTTACTCAAAGTCTAAGTGACTCAGAAGCAAACAACCTGACGTGAGTCTACAAGACGTGAGTCACACAAGTCTAATAGTGGCACACAGCCATGGTGGGTAACCAACTGCTCTTGGCTTGACTAACAGATCTACTCCATGGAAAGGAAACCATATCTGGAACTGGGAAACAAGTCATAATCATATCCAGATAATGATTCCTCTTTCCATTGTCAATCTCCCACTAATCTTGGGCTAAAAGAGGGTCTACACCCTTTAAATTCTCTCTAACCTAACAATGGTTATCCCTTTTAACTGATACTGACTTCACTCTCCTTGGGATGACTCAGAAGGCACCATGGTGCTGAGAAGAAGTGACAGAGGAGTGCTCAGCAATGAAATAGCTCTATCACACCTTCCAAGGCTCATGGTCCATTGTGGAAGAGGTGGCAGAAAGAATGTAAGGGCCAAAGGAAGGGTAGGACTCCTTACAACATGCTCCTCCAGACACAAAATGGCCTGGATATCCATGACCTCACAGTGCCTGACACTAGCTACACAAGACCATCATAACAGGAGGAAAAGATGATGACATCAAAATAAAAGAGAGACTGATTGGGAGGGGTAGGGGATATGATGGAGAGTGGAGGTTTCAAAAGGGAAAGTGAGGGGATAGAAGGAATTACCATGGGATATTGTTTACAATCATAGAAGTTGTCAATAAAAAATAAAAATAAAATAAAAGATTTTTAAATTTTGAAAAAAAAAGTAAATGGGCATATTCAATTCATTGGGTTTATGTCCCACACCCTTTTACAGTCTATTTTCACTAGAATCCAGTATTTTTCTGGCATGTGGGAACTTGTCAGTTTCTGTCATTTATGTATTAGAACTCTCCAGGAGCTTTCTAGTTCACTTTGGGTAAAACACAAAATCTTGCCATGTTTTCACAGCCCTACCATCCAGCTCTCTACTACCTTCTTAATCCTCCAACTATTCACCTCTATCCCCCCCCCACACCCTGCTTTTCCTCGGAGGTGCACCGCTGACTGTTTCAGCTCCTTCAACATTTCAACAGATACACTTTTCTCAATGAGTTCTGTGTTCACCACTTTATTGAAAACGGTAGTGATTAGAAACATCTTATCTCTTCCCTCAACAATCCTTTTGTTACTGCCCTTACCACTGATGCCAATCCAGTATTCTATGCATTCATCTTTATATATTTTACTCCTCCTCTTGAAATATAAACCCGTGAAGGCACTCTATTTTGTTCCCTGCTAAGAAAAGTGCCTACCTCCTTACAAATGCATGACGAATATTTGTTGCATAGATGTATAAATATAAGAATGAATGGGCATCCCATTTTCCCAAGCTTTCAAGCTAGAAAAAAATCTGTCAGAGAGCACAGGATGGCCCTAGCTAAGGCCTACTAGCAGGACACAGTCCACCTGAGAAGTGAAGAGACTCTCAAAAGCCAATATAGAAGAGGCTGTGGGCTGAGTGTCCACACAGGATAGCAAGAGAAAACCACGGTGCCATGAGCACCATGGGGCCCAGACAAAACCACGGTCCACAACACAGATGCCAAGGGGCGAACCCACAGAGTAGAGCTCCAGGGTTGGGGGTTGGCAAGGTTGGAAATTTTTCTTCTGCTGTTTGACTTGCAAGAGCTACACAAGCCTCCTGTGCATCAAATGTGCCATCAGGACTTGGAAGCCACTGTCAGGAGCTGGAGGACGGAAAACGGGACAAAGAGGATGGGGTGTTAGAAGAACAAAAGGGAGGCTGGGAACATGGTTCAGTCGTTACCGTGTGTGCCCCTCAAACACAAGGGTCAGGGTTGGGATCCCCAGCCCCTATGCAAAATGCTGTGTGGGGCAGCACATGCTTATAACCCTAGTGCTGGAGAGGCACAGATGGGCAGAGGTCTAGGGCTGGCTGAGTAGCTTGTCGAGCAGACTCAATGAGTCCTAGGTTCAGCAAGAGACGCTGTCTCATAGAATAAGGTGGAGAGTCACTAAGGAAGACACTCAGCACCTGCATAAACAAATGTGTGTGTGTGTGTGTGTGTGTGTGTGTGTGTGTGTGTGTGTGTACCTCATAAAGATCTTCCTTTTACCTGTATGCTTCAGTGAATGATTTAGAAAATTAAAGAGATTTGGCTGTTTTGGGGAAGCTGCTGAAATGAATGGGCCAGGCCAGCTGACAAATGAAGTGTGTAAGAGGATGGGGAAAAGTACTTACCTGGCTTGAGACTTACTCTGATAATTATTTGCAGGGCATCTGGCCCTGTTCAGCTACAGAAATGCTCTAACGTGGTTATTGGCACTATTCAACCATTAGTTAAAAGTTAGTTATATTTGGGCTGGAGGAATGGCTTAGCAGTTAAGGTGCTTTCCTGCAAAGCCTAAGTACCCAGGTTCAATTCCCCAGAATCCACATGAGCCAGAAGCACAAGGTGGTGCGTGAGTCTGGAGTTCATTTGCAGTGCCTGGAGGCCCTGGTGTGCCTAATCTCTCTGTATCTGACCCACCTCAAATAAGTAAATAAGATACTTTTAAAATAGATTAGTTTTATTTGAATTCCCACACTGTTAAAAAGTAAGGCAGTACCATTTTCTCAGTGACTCCTCACTTTCCACAGCAAGTTTAAACATTTGCTCTGTGGATTTTTGGTGGCATGTTTAAGCATTTGTTCATTTTAAGCATTTCAAAGCAGAAAAACAAAATACTGGAAGGTTTTCTTTTGCCAGAGACTGAACATGTTTATAAGGCATGTTGCATGACCCAATTCATCTGTCATTACTGAGGCTGCATTTTAGGACTTCTAATTGGTGGCTGTGACATGCCTCTGTGAATTAAAATAGGGTGGGTGTCTAATCTAGCTCACAGGAATGACGTTCCACCCAGGAGGACAAACACTCAAAGAAGGGCCAGCATGGCATGTGAGGCCTTTTGTGCGATCATTTCTTGTGATTTTTGGCATGCAGCAGATGGATTTCATGAAGGGTTCCTCCCCCACCTTCTCCACAGGGGCTGCTCTATCCTGCTGTGAATTTCAGTAGGATTTCATCAAGACCCCACACCTGGGACCAGGTGCTTACCGGGAGACCACTGTGGAAACAGACCATGGCAACGTGCTGCTGATCTGCTTACAGACAGACAAGAGAAAATTGGTCTTGAAAAGTTCATTTTGAACAATCAGAATAAAAATTTCAATTGCAAAGAGCCTAAATACACAGCATTTTTCTAGTAACAATAGAATGGAAGCCCAAGGTCCTAAGTCACAGGTCTCCAAGCCCCTTCAGGCTTTTGTTTTAGTCGGGTCAGAGCACCTTCTCTGGCCTGACCCTGGTTTCCTGACCTTGTGTTTCAACCAAACTCCTGTTGTGATAGTGGGCTCCTTTCCTCCATCTTTGTGGTCCCCGATTGTCTCGTAGAATCACCAACAGGGGCTTCCACACACCTGGTGCTGAGGAGGATTGCTCCCTTCAGTGCTGGCGAGCCACCGGCATGTCTCCACAGGGCCAGGCAGATGGCATGTGTAGATGCCCTGTAGATGGGATGGGGTAGACAGCTCCCGTGGAATAACCCTCACTCTGTGCCATTGCCTCTCCCTCAAAGCTGGCGAGGAAGCTGGAAAACAGTTGTTGTGCCCATGCCCACCAGCCTCTCCAGAAGGAGCACAAGGGCACTTCTTAGTGTAAGAGCTCCAGTGCTGATTCTGTCAGATTCACAAACTGTTGGCCTAAATTCTAAATTCTACCCCATCCCACATGGCCGCAGCATTGTCCAGCTCCTGGGTAGAACATCAATAAATACTTCCATGCAGTTCGTTCACTAAAGCTCTTGGGTCAGCTATGTCTCTGAGTTCAGAAATTGTTCGTGTGTGTGTGTGTGTGTGTGTGTGTGTGTGTTAAAATATGTAACACCCCCAGAAATGCCCGAGGCAGCAACCCATAATCAAACACATTAACATTTGGCAGTCAAATAAACATCCATGCTAAGTAGGGTGAATACAGACTATAAATAGCCTTATCTTACCTGAGGTCAAGTTCTGTTTCCCAATGAGTTAAGAATTTTTTTTTTCCATTTCCAGAGTTGGAAAGTTTGGGACTGTGGAGAATTGATTCTAGATCTGGATTAGTCAGGGAGCATTCCCTTAATCTGGGTCCACATCCTCAGCACACGGCTGAAGACATAGATTCTCCCTGGGCAAGTTTGGAACCTAGCCAGGGAATGAGGTGAGAAGGGTGTTCAAAAGATAACTATAGTCAAGCCAGTGCTTGAAGCAGACTTCTTAGTGCACTGGTTCTCAATCCCAGCTGCATATAAAACCCTTCCATGAAATTGTAAAAATTGGAATGCTACAATACCCCTAAGTCAATTCAATCAAAATTGGCATATTTTGAGCATAAATGCTAATTTTAAAAGTAGTAATGAAAGAGAAAATATCATTGGAAGAAGCTAAGTAGATTGATGAGCATGTGAGTGTGTATGTGTGTGTTCATACTCATGCGTGTGCATAGCCTGCATGCCAGGGTCTCTTGCCACTGCCATTGAATGCCTGTCCAGGTGGCTAAGGAATTGAACCCAGGCCAGCAGGATTTGTGAGCAAATGCCTTCAACTGCTAAACCATCTCTCCAGGCCTTTAGATTCATAAGTTAGCAGTGTCTATAAATGAACTTGGTTTAGGAATGTGTGCTGTTTTAGTTTTGGACAGATGAGATAAAACCTGAATGGTAAACAAGGCTACAGAGACATGTACTGCCGTGATGAAACATAATTCAAAAGGAGAAGTTAGAATTTGCTTTTAAAAAATAATGTGCTTCTCTTTCAACCAGGACTTCCTAGGAGACAAAAAAACAGGCCTGGTGGTTAAAAGATGCTTTTCTGGTGGCCCCCTGCACCAGCCCCTTTCTGTAGCCCCAGGCCAAGAACCCACTGAACACAAGGCTGCTGAATCTTGTGTGCAATGCAGCCATCTTTCATAGGCCATTCTGTGTCAAAAGCGGTCACTGAGCTGCACAGTTCACTGCTTGTTATGAATTGGAGTACTTTTTATATTCATGCTTCATCTTCCTCGTGGGCTTATGAACTCAATAAAAGATGTTCTTATAAGTCCTTGCATTTTCCCCTCAACACCCAGCTTCATATGATTTAGGTTCTCAATAAATTTTAATAAATTCGTTTTGAACCTAGACCCAAGGACGTCCACTGAGTTTGATAAAATCAAAAACAAAATAAATCAAAAAATCAAGAAATATAGAAATGGTCAATTTTCCTGGTTTAAAAAAATTACAAGTGTGCATGTTGAGCACAATTGGAAAATAAAACCCTGAAGATGAGTGGGAATGCCCTGACTCACTAAGCAAGAACGAAGGCTGATGGGAGAGCATTTGAATGCTCATTAGGAACCCACAGTGGTCACTGGGTAACTGAGTAAATGATCCTCAAGTTATGGAGGAAAACTGTGAGTTAACTAAGTCAAATAAAGTCTTGATGAGAGTAACACCTGACACAAGAGGAGCAGTCGATGCCAGGTCAGCAAATAAAACCAGAAATGCAAATGCAGCTGGATGTCAACACACTGCCATTGAAAGCCTGCCCAGGTGGCTAAGGAATCTTAAAGAGATGGCATAATCAACCTGTGCCACTGTGTTCTGATCCGTGTCATGAAGAAAAGCACCTGGAGATGTGTCCTGTTGGGGACTTGGTGTGGTTCAGGTTCAGGCACAGATTGTGGTAGCTATGGATCTCCGTCTATGCAAACAGGGCTAGAACTGGGGAGATGGAAAGTAGTGAGTTACTGTTCAGTCAGAAGCAGACTACCAGAGGAAAAAATATATATACAATATCTCTGTGGCCAAAGACAGAATGAGACAGAGGGAAGGGAAGAGAAAGAGAGAGGGAGGAATGGAGAGAGAAGGGAATAAAGAGAGAGTGGGATACAAAGAGAGAGGGGGAGGCAGAGGGAAAGAGGGAGGGAGGGATAGAAGAAGGGAAGGGAGTGAGAATAATAGAGAGAGGGGAAGAGGAATGGATGGAGGAAGGGAGGGGAAAAGTGAGGAAGGGAGAGAGGGAGACTTGTACAGGAATCTGACCTGGAAATTGAGAATGGAAGAGAAGGTCAGCCGGAAAAGAGCAGAGTGGCCTGCAGTGGACACAGTGAGCTGGGAGAGACAAGCAAACGTTGCACTACGTGGTTCACGTGTTTACATGTGTGCCTCTTGAGAGCACCACCACACAGCTCTATTCAGGTTATTCAGCTTCTCTGGACAGAAAAAGGTATGTTATTAAAAAAGGGTTGTTTTTTTTAAACCATAAACTTAAATTGTTAATCTAGGTCACATGAAGAAAGAAGCCAGTCTTTTGCTGTAATGTTCTGGTGTTCATCAATGATTAAGATAAGACAAAATCCAGATAAATATATTGGATACCAGAGCATTTGAAGGATCAAGTGAACGTCCTCATCGCAAGATGCTAAGAATGACAAGCTCTAAGAAAAGAGGATTCTTACTGCCCTTTGGCAAGCCTGTGGTTCTTAACAGAGGCAAGCACTCTGGAGTACAATGGTTGTCTCACGTAACGCGTCTACTCCTCTTACCTCACCATGGAAACTTTGTCCTCAGCAAACTACCCATCAGATCTTCCTAGGATATCTCTCCCACTAATTCATCCTTGCAAGTCATGAACTTCTCAGAATAAAGAGAAATGAAAAATGTCACTTGCCAAAGATGAGAAACTATGTTGCCTCCAACTATCTCCTGTTAAAAAAAAAAAAAAGTAGCCTTTTCTATAGGAGTGAGAATAAATACCGGCACTTCTAGAAAGCATCCCTTAATTACGACCATGATAACATGTTGGTGGTGCTTTGATGCCATATAAATAAATGTTTAGCCTGCATGAAGGTGGGGCAATAGAAAGAACAGGTCCAATAATGAAAGGTGTCTATGTCCTTAGCAATCCTAAGTATCTTGTATATGTGCATAGCCCTGGAACATGGGTGTGAAGAACTTTGAAAATCAGATTTTCCACACCATGAATCAGCACTTATATTGGCTTTCTCTAGCTACAAAGTGCTGATATAATCCTTCGCCTTTAGGCCCATCTATCCTGTGGCTAACAGCTAAAACGGTCTGGTCTTAGCACCTCCATTAACCTGTCACAAGCACTTGTGATAGGAGCTTTCTATGCCCTTTTTAACATCACCTCCACAGAAAACCAGTGAGACCATTAAAATGTGTCTTACTAATCAAGAGAAGGGTTCAACTACTTTCTCAAGATGTAACTGTTATAAAACCTCTTGGGAACTTGGGAATAAGCATAGTTTCTTGTCTTTGGCTATGTTAGCAATAGCCCAGAATCTTCCTAGTCTTAAAAATAGCAGGTAAGGACTGGAGAGATGGCTTAGTGGTTAAGGTGCTTGTATGTGAAGCCTAAGGACCCAAGTTTGATTCTCCAGTATTCACAGAAGCCAGATGCACTAGGGTGCACATGTGTCTGGAGTACGTTTGCAATGGCTAGAGGGCCTGGCATGCCCATTGTCTCTATTTGCCCCCCCCCCACTGACACTCTCTCATAAATAAAATAAAATAAAAACTTTAAAAAATGGCAGGTAATATTTACAGAGCTCCAACCTACAACAGATATTAGTCTAAATGATGTGTGATATTCTCGTCTTTCATTCTTCACACTTGCCCTATGAGCTGGAGGCTACTACACAAAAAAAGTGCAACAATGACCTATAATGAGAAAAGGCAGGAAGACTCACTTGCGACAGTGGGGAGGAGGTATGCAGACCTGGGGTGCCACCACCTCCCACATCTTGATTTCAGTTAAAATAAAGCCCATCTAGCTTGTTGACCCAGTGGCTTCCAGCTACTTACTGATAGCCCAACTCTCACGTCACAAAACCCCTCTCTCTTCTGGTTCTACTCTGTTTTAAAGACTATTTCACTATCAAACGTGGTCCTCCTTGCTTGCCCTCTACATATTCTAAAACTTTGACCAACACTCAGTCTCCAACAGTAAGACATTCCTGGTGCCCATAAGCAAGACATTTTACATTATAAATGTACCCTACTGGCCCCAGTCCTGGTTCTAGTTCCCAACCCCTCAGGAGGGGTGTCAGAACTTGAACCAAGCCAGACCTCACACCATGTCCCATGCAACCTACACTCCCATGAGAAAATATCAACAAGAAAATAGGTCAAATCTAAAACATCCCTTATTCTACATTTTGGTTACATTTTAGGATAGCATTTCATTTTTTAAATTTATTTTATAGTTATTTATTTGAGAGAGAAAAAGAGGTAGAGAGAGAGAGAGAATGGGCACACCAGGGCCTCTAGTCACTGCTAAAGAATTTCAGATACATGAGCCACCATGTGCGTTTGGCATATATGGGTATTGAGGAATTAAACCTGGGCCCTTTGGCTTTTCAGATTAAGCCATCTCTCCAGCCCAGGATAAACTAGATGTTGAATGTGTTGTTTCCATGTCAGAGCATCCATCCTTAAGTCTATTTGATATTTTATTTCCATTGTAATGTCCTTTGAAATTTTTTATACCTTATTAATATTTTATTTATTTCATTAGTTCGTTATGAGAGAGAGACAGACAGGAAGAGACAGAGAGAATGGGCACTCCAGGGCCTCTAGCCACTGTAAATGAATTCCAGATCCATGTGCCTCCTTGTTCATCTGGCTTTATATGTATAATGGAGAATCTAATCAGGCCCTTAGGCTTTAGCAGGCAAGCACCTTAACTGCTGAGCCATCTCTCCAGTCCTGTGATTTTGTTTTTGTTTTTATTTTCTTTTTTTTTTAATTTTTTTTATTTATTTGAGAGTGACAGACACAGAGAGAAAGACACATAGAGGGAGAGAGAGAGAATGGGCGCGCCAGGGCTTCCAGCCTCTGCAAACGAACTCCAGACGCGTGCGCCCCCTTGTGCATCTGGCTAACGTGGGACCTGGGGAACCGAGCCTCGAACCGGGGTCCTTAGGCTTCACAGGCAAGCGCTTAACTGCTAAGCCATCTCTCCAGCCCTGTTTTTATTTTCTTGCAAACATAAAGGCATAAAACAGAGATATGCCAATATTTTGTTGGTTTCATATTTGGCAATTGAAAAAGTCTATGTTTTGTAATGAAAAACCTACATCTTAATTTTTAACAAATGGGTACAATTATGTATGTTCTATTTGAAAAGTTTGTTTATTTAAATTATCTTAGAAGTTTTTCATTTTAGCTTCTCTCTCAGGCATAAATATATAAAGAATTTATTTGTGTAGCATGAGGGTCAAGCACATGATACTATAGTAAGACCACTATCGCATTGTAGGCCCTCTGTGCATGCAGCATAGATGCTGTAGTAAGATCACAAATGCATTGCAGTCTCTCCATGTATGCAGCATAGATGCTGTAGTAAGATCACAAACACATTGTTGGCTCTCCATGCATGCAGCATAGATGCTGTAGTAAGATAACAAATGCATTGTAGGCTCTCTGTGCATGCAACATAGATGCTGTAGTAAGACCACAAACGCACTCTAGGCTCTCCGTGCATGCAGCATAGATGCTGTATTAAGACCACAAATGCATTGTAGGCTCTCCATGCATGCAGCATCGATGCTGTAGTAAGACAAAAAACACATTCTAGGCTCTCCGTGCACATAGCATAGATGCTGTAGTAAGACTACAAATGCATTGTAGGCTCTCCTTGCATGCAGCATAGACAAGTATTATACATGTGTTGGGCAAAGTAGCCTAAAGATGTGGTTGTAAACCTGACTCTGCCTCAGCACTGTAGCCATTGTGCTGGGATTCCCTCATGTAGCTTCTTAGAACTTTTGGCAAACTATGTTCCTTTTCCCTAAAGCTGATTAACTCAAGAAAATGTATTTATTTATAGTTTATAAATGAATTTCAGAAAAAAAACATATTTCTCAGATGCTCTACCCCTTCCTAATCCAACAATTCATAACATGTCAAAGGGCATGAGAATTCTGAGTGAGTATGAACTTCTGGGCTAAAATGCTATCCTTCCACATTATATGTGTGCACTCCAAACACATGTGCTGGTGTATTAACACAAAGGCTAGACAGATCACTTCTCAGATGCTAGAACAAACTCCATCAGGGTCCTCCACTCAACTTTTGATGCTAACCAAACCAGAACAGTTTCCATCCTTGGAACGTGGCTATCAAAAGTCTGGAGTCTGGCCATAGACCTGCTTATAGCCAAATGACAGTGGAAGATTGGTAGGCCTGTGTCCTCTTTCACTGCTCGTCACCATCTGAGAGTGAACAGCACAGTGAGATTCCTGCAGACTTGAAATGAATAATTTGGGTACATTCTATATACCAAACTCTTTTCTTGGTCGTAAGGATTACAGTTACTGAGAAAAGAGACAAAGTGTTTCTGGGAACTCACAATCTAGAAAGGAGAAGAAAAGTGCAATTAACAAAGAAACAGATACATTAAAAGATAACTGGAAGTGTATGCTGAATCCTGGGAAAATAATAAATCTGGTAATGTTTTGGAGCTGTGCTATCAGGTAACCACTGGATACATTTTAGTGGAAATTGATTAAAATTAAGTAAAACCAAACATTCAACCACTCAGCTGCAGTAGCCACATTCCAGTCTGAAAATAACTGCATGTGGAGAGTGTGCCACCCCACATTGTGTACATGTGGAGAGCGTGCCACCCCACATTGTGTACATACAAAGAGCATACCACCCCACCTTGTGTACATGTGTAGAGCATGACACCCCATATTGTGTACACATGGAGAGCATACCACCCCACATTGCATACACATGGAGAGCATGACACCCCATATTGTGTACGTGTGTAGAACATGACACCCCATATTGTGTACATGTGGATATCGTACCACCCCACATTGCGTACATGTGGAGAGCATACCATCTCACATTGCGTACACATGGAGATTGTATCACCCCACATTGCGTACACATGGAGATTGTAGCAACCCACATTGTGTACACATGGAGAGCCTGCCACCCCACATTGTTTTCTCGTGGCAACTGTGCCCCAACCATATTGCATACATGTGGCTAGTGCGCTATACCATATTGTATATATGTGGCTAGCATACCACACCATATTGTATCCATGTGGCTGGTGTACTAGTGGCTAGCATCCATATCGGACCACTCGGATATAAAGCTTTTCCATCATCATTGAACGCTATACAGGTAACAGTGATAAGAGTTTGGGACATAGAATTAGTTTACATGGTTTACAAAATATATTTAGGGCTGGAGATAACTAAGTGGTTAAAGGTATTTGCTCGTAAAACCTGACAGCCTGGGTTTGATTCCCCTTACCTACCCAAAGCCAGATGTACAAAGTAGCACATGCATCTGGAGTTCATTTACAGTAACAGGAGGCCCTAGAACACCCATTCTCTCTCCCTCTCTCCCTCTCTCTCTCTCTCTCTCTCTCTCTCTTTCTCTCTCTCTTCAAGCAAATAAATATTTTTAAAATACATTTAGTTGGATAATTCAGAAAACAAGTTGTAGTAGGTATTCGATACGTTGAACTATCATTAAGTTACAATATGAAAATAAGTGTTTTTTTTTTTCACTTTTTCCTTAATTTAGAAAACCTGGGAGCAGATTCACTTACAGATAACTTTCGACTTTCAGATAATGGTCCATTAATATACAAAATTCTAAGTTCACCTTTTAAGCGTAAGATAATTTAAGTAAAAATTTCCCCTCACATATATGTTTCTTACACAAAGAAATTGTGATACACTTCAGAAAGTAAACAAGTATCTGATATACAAAGGATTGTAGGGTCAATTGCTTAAAGGTTAAAATTTTTTATGCATTTATTTGAGAGAGATAATGGGCATGCTGGGGCCTCCAGCCACTGCAAATGAACTTGAGAAGCATGCACCACCTTGTGCGTCTGACTTATGTGGGTGCTGGGGAATTGAACATGGGTCCTTAGGCTTTGCAGGCAAGCACCTTAATCACTAAGCAATCTCTCCAGCAAAAGATTAAAATTTTAGTTCAAGTTTGAATACTTGACCCTGAAGAAGTGTATAAGTTTAAAGGCCTAGGGAAATACCTCAGGGACGAAAGTACTTGTTGCTTGCTAGTTAGCCAGTCTAGCCTAATTGGTGAGCTCCATGCCAGTGAGAGACTGACTCATAAAAAGGTCGTGTTTCTGAGGATAACACCTAAAGATGTCTTCTGACCTCCACATGCATGCACACTTACGTACAAGTGTACCTGCCCCACCACACACACACACACACACACACACACACACACAGAGAGAGAGAGAGAGAGAGAGAGAGAGAAAGAGAGAGAGACAGAGAGAGTCTAAATTTGAAAGGTGAGTTTTCTCCTTCATTTTCTGTAACTCCACTTGGATTACCTCCACATCACAAAGTCTACTACACCACAGAAATTGACTTTGTATTATAGTCTTAAAGAATTACATCTAAAGTGAATATCCATGTCTTGAATCATATGTCCCTATGAATATGATTTCGAAATCATGTTTTAGTTAGATAAAAGAAAGTAGCACCCATACATTAAAGCAGTCAATGTTTATTGGATTTTTAAGACATGCTGTGATGATTTGAATGTGAAATGTCCCCCATAGCTTCATGTGTTTATGATTAAGCCTCATAATGCCCAGCTGCTGGCGCCTTTGCAAAGTGAAGCCTTGCAGGAGGAGGTGTGTCACTGGGGCACCTGGAGGTACCTTGAGGTTTATAGTCTAGCCCTACTTTATGTTCTTGCTGTTCCTTCTCTTCTGCTGTCACGTGACAAGATGTAGCTGCCTGTCATGGTTTCTCCACCACAATTAAGCCTCCTTCGAAACAATAAACTGCAACAAATCTTTTCCTTCCCTAAACTGCTTCTGAACGGCAGCAAGGAGGTGACTGCAAGCCATGCCCTATGCGAGAGGAAGGGCGACTCATAACTAAAAGCTTCAATAGCCAATTCAACAGTCCACTGTGAACAGTCGCTTCAAAGTCCTGTCAGGTGACAGTGGCCACTTCTGCTTGCATGTCTGCTCAAGCAGCACACAGCTCTTTCCACCTCCCTGGAAACGGGAAGTAACCACACCATAGTGAAGAATTTGGCAGACTTAATTCAGTGACAGGTTTGTAAGACACATTTCCAGCCAGAGCTGGAAATCTCTGTTTAGCCATCTAAGAGTGGTGATGTTAATACCTGTAGTGGAAAAAATCATAAACTTCTTCTGTAATAACCATCAAAGTTTTGTTGAGCAAATGGCTAAATGCAAAGAAAAAGAGGCTGTCTCAGGAGGAGAAACAAAGTGTTGATTGGCCGTGGGGGAATTCTGAGGCTGGGTTCTTTTCCTTAGAGCCGCCGCCTGGTGCTTGTAGGGGAGGCAGGGCTGACAGGATAATCATGCATGGGAAAAGCCTGCCCAGAGGTATTTAGAGATCAAATGTGAGACCTAAAGCTTTCTAACAGGACCACCTTCCAGATAGGCTTGGCTAGCCACACAGCTGCTCCCAGGACACATGGACAGATGCCCCTAGATCTTCAAAGAAAAGCTGCGAGATTCCCTTTGCCCTTCTGTCTGGTCTAATCACCTGGTGAAACAAGTACAAACGATCCATGTATTCCTTTTCATTGTACAAAAAGCTCAGAGCTTAGAATTGCCTGGGAAATACTTTAAGGAATGGACTGTGGGCCATGAGGCTATGTCTCAGTAGCTAAAGACACTTATTTGAAAAACCTGCAAGCACTGGTTCAAATCCCCAGTACCCACGCATAAAGCCAGACACATGAAGTGGCTCGTGCATCTGGAGTTTATTTGCACCGGCCCTGGCATGCTCCTTGCTCCCTACACACGTATGCAAATACATAAATAAATATGTATTAATAAAAGCAATGGACTGTGCCTGATTAAACAGCATGGCTCTGCTCACTGCACATTACGAACAGTGGTTTGACTCACGTCTCCTTCCACACTCCCATCAACGCTTGGCAAGAAAGCATAAGCCAAGTTAATAGAACCTATGAATGAGTCTTTAGGGTCGTGTAAGAAGTAACATGATTCTTGTCCCATCCACGAGACTCATTAGCACCCTAAAGTGTTCCACATGAACTGCCCGGATTAGTCCTCAGAACAGTGAAGCAACTGTTTGAGGCCTTTGCAACATACGCTACAGGAGTGCATTTGACAGCGTTTCAGGAAAGGTACCGGAAAGAACTCATGACTGACATGCCACTCTTCAGGTAACTGTCACAGGTCTTTGAGTAGTGAGCCTTATCTCAGCAATTTAGGTGGGCTTAGGAACTGAGCTTCCAGCCCTTCAAAGGTCATCAAAGCTCTTCTAAGATGGAGGTATCAGGTTCTTTGTGTGGAGGATTTTTTTGTTTTGTTTTTTCAAGATAGGGTTTCACTCTAGCCTAGGCTGACCTGTAGTCTCCGGGTGGCCTTGAACTCATGGTGATCCTCCTAACCTCTGCCTCCTGAGTGCTGGGATTAAAGGCATGTGCCGCCACATCAGGCTGTGTGTAGGAATTTGAAGAATGAATTTCACAGACAATGAAGGACAACTTTTATTTTTTAAATTTGTTATCTATTATTTATTTGCAAGGAGAGAGAGAGAGGAGAGAGATAATGGGCAGCCTGTGTCTCTTGCCACTGAAAAGAAACTCCAGACACACGTTCCACTTTGTGCATCTGGCTTTATGTGATAAATAGGAAATTTAACCCAGGTGATGAGGCTTTGCAAGGAAGTGTCTTTACCACTGAGCTATCTCTCCAGCTCCAAACGATGAATTTTTTTTTCAGAGTCAAATCATCAGCTTTTATTGTGATTCAAATCGTTTGTACAAAAGGAGACAGAGCAAATAGGTAAGGGTCATATGAAACACAAATCTGACTTTATTTATTTTTATTTTTTAAATCATTTTTATTTATTTATTTGAGAGAGAAAGAGGCAAAGAGAGAGAGAGAAAGATTGAGAATGAATGAGTGTGTCAGGGCCTCTAGCCACTGCAAGCGAACTCCAGATGCATGCACCCTCTTGTGCATCTGGCTAACATGGGTCCTGGGGAACTGAGCCTCGAACCAGGATCCTTAGGCTTCACAGGCAAGTGCTTAACCACTAAGCCATCTCTCCAGCCCAAATCCCACTTTATTCAGGTGTGCACTATGTGCACATGGGAGCTGGCTGTCCCCACATCAGGCACAGCAAGTGAAGTCGTTGGAAGCTTCCTTGCAGACACAGCCCTGGGCACACTTGGCACAGCCCACGGGTCAGCAGGCACAGCAGCACTTAAATGAAAAATCTTATTACAGAAATAAAGGTTGTTTAGAGAAAACCCTTGTTTCAGAGAAGGAGTAATATTTATTGCATAGAGAAGCAGAGAAAAGAGCTCTGGCACGGGGCAGTTCCATGGGAGAGGGAACCCAAAGGCAGCAGGTGAGAGAATTGGAAGTAAGGAAGCTCCCGTGACAGAGCAGGGTCCCTGAACGTGGGCTGCCAAGGCGTTTCTTGGACTTGGGGTTTATACGTCTTTTGGGCTAGAGAAATAAGCTCTCTTTAACGTGACTGCACTGAGACATGGAGAAGTGAAGATCTGGTCCCAGACACCCATCCTCACGAAGCATCCATATGTGTCTCCAGTTTGGGAGCAGGTGAGGTTCCTCTGTCTCCATGACTGGGTCAATAGGAGTGGTGGGGGTCAGCACCCACATACAAGCTTTGCAAAGGAAAAGCAAACCAGAGTCAAGGTGGGCATGGGGGCAGGGCAGCCAGGGCCTGCTGAGATTGGCTTTGTTGTTTTCCCAGAACCAGTTCTCATCCACTCAGCTTAGCTGTCTCACTCTCCCCCCACCCACCCAGGCACTGAGGCTACTTACAAAGCCATCTCAATTCTACTGCTGCAACCCTAAGATTCACTTTAGCACCACAGTCCTTGGGACAACAGAAAAAACTGCTGCCAGGGAGCAGCTGAAGTGTAGTCAAGGGTACAGAGCATGACTTCTGCCTCTCAAGGGTCCTCAGAAAGTTTCGTCCTCTGATTCCTATCAGTAACGTGCATATAAAATATTTATTGTGTTGACTTCTTGTTTCATTTCCAAAATATGATAGCCATGCCTTTACGAGTGGGAACTATTCAGAAATCTAAATGCAAGACTGTGAATTTACTTGTTTTTTGTCAGTAGTTCTGTTCACTTCGTAGTGTTTTATAAACATTTCCCGTGTCATTATATATCTTTCTAAGCGTGAGTGAACATGAGTGTTGTGGGACACTGGCTTAAGAATCCCTATTTTTGAACATTTGGTGTCATTCAAATTGTCTGTTATAAATAACACCTTGGGAAGCATGCTTATACATAAACTTGTCTCCATATGTTTCCAGGAGATACATTCAGACACAGGGAAGTACTAGGTCAAAATATCTTAAATATTTTTAAAGCTTTTTGAAAAGTGTTGCCAAGTCCTGAAAGCCACTCTGATTTATACACAACAGAAAGAGGAGATACGTGACCATGCTTTTTAGAGTGTTCACTGGCAGGAGCTGAAGGCCACATGGCCAAACCTTTGATTTTCTAGACGTCTTCACTGCAGGAACAGTGGCTGCTCATGAGTGACCACCAGATGTCAGTCTAAAACAAAACAAGATGGACTAGACCTAGACAGAACCAGATCAGGCGGTTGGTTACCCTTGAGCTTGGATTATTTGAGCATTCTGTTTTCCCCTAGGTTGATGGGGAATTTGAGCCTTACCCAATAATCAATAACAGAAATCATGACCTAACATGTGGCTCTGACATTCTTTCTGCCCCCTCTTCTGCAAATTTCTGCTGTAGTGATGAGGTCTTGGGAGCCTCTGTGTCAATTAAAAAAAAAAAAAAGAAAGAAAGAAAAGAATAGAAAAGAAAATCAGTTTTATGCCAAGAAAACCCTTCAGCTAAACCACACAGTGGGCAAGGAACCAAAAGCCATGGCTACTATAGGTAAGGACCACACAGGTCTGCCGAGGAATGGACTCTGGTCCCAGTCAACATTTCTGGATATGGCAGTTCCAGTCAGCCTCTGAACAACGGCTTTATGGGAGACCCGCATTGCTAGACTGCCCTGAATAATGATCTAGTCTAAGTAAGCCTTGTGTTAATAAAGGTCTGTGGCTTTAAGTGATCATGTTGACAACTCTAATTTATCAGATGGAAATAAATATCTAATGTATGATCTGTCCCCATGATACATGTCAGCTTCATCTGCTTTCTTCTCTCTCACAGACTCTCCTCTAGCCCATTCACAACCGTCACCAAGGCTGTAGCAAAGGCTTAGCAAGTCTTCCATGTTCACCTTTGCCCCATCCGTCCTGTCCACTAGAGCCTGAATGACCATTTCAATGCACAGATCTGATGCAGCTTGCTCATGTTTTAACCCTTTCGTGGCTTCCACTCTTTCATCTACCGTTCAAAATGCTAAGGGCTATGCGAGTGGACTCCTACGCCATCTCCAGCCTCCTCACGTGCCACTCCCCGACCTCACAGTTGCCATGTTTTCTGCTTCGGCCATAACAAAACACCACAACCCGAATGACTTAACCAACAGAAATTTATGTTTCCCAGAGGACAGAAGTCCAAGATCAAAGCGTGGGCAGATTTGGTTTCTCCTGATACCATCTTCCCAGCTTGGAGGCAGCCACCTCTGCGGTGTCCTCACATGGCCCCCCGGGCAGCACCTCCTCGGCATCTGGCTTTCCTCTCATTATTAGAACTCCAGTCAGATGGGATTAGGGTCCAGCCTAGATGCCTCATTCTACCTATCTCAAAACACAGCCACATTCTGAGGTATTGGGGGGAAAGTCTTCAACATGTGAATTTTGAAGGGACATAATTTAGCCTACAATAACAACCTGAACCTTTATTCTCTCTTCTGCTTGCAAAGGAGCTTTGCTAACGAGAGCAGAAAATAAAGATATAACATGCTTTGTGAAAAAGGAGTGTGCCTGAGCAGAGAAAGGGAGGAAACACTAGTAGCAGAATGGATGGAGAGGAAGAGAGCTCAGGTAAATACTTCCTAGCTCACTAGCTTGCTAAAAATAATTTCATCAGAAATGATTGGTTCCCAGCTGGGCGTGCACTTGGGAGGCAGAGGTAGGAGGATCGCTGTGAGCTTGAGGCCACCCTGAGACTACATAGTGAATTCCAAGTCAGCCTGGGCTAGAGCCAAAAAGAAGAATTGGTTTCTACCTTCAGCTACAGAAAAGGATAACCAGGGAGACTCTTACGGGTTCATGAACAACTGAAAATTGGACATAAAACATGCAGGAAACAGCTCCTCCTACTTGGACAAAATCATGGCTCCGAGGCTGGAGTGTCAACTGCATGAACCCAAGCCTTAGAAATGAAAACAAAGCAGAACATAAGCTGCACGCTGCCCTGTGCAGTATGAAGGCCGCGTCACACTTGTTTGATAAAGCATGTATTCTGAAATGAGTTACGACCAAGGAAAGATTTTTGTGCACTTTCACACAGGGAATCCAAATGTAACAGCATTTCAGGAGTATTGTTCACCTCTTTTAAACAACTGGTTATCGGAAGGAAAACAAAAGAAACAAAGAAACAACAACAACAACAAAAAACTAACCAAGTATCCCTGTCTACTCAGGCATAAACAGTAATCCAGTACTTTCTATTTATTAATCTTGTTAGAAGCTCTACTCAGTTAATGAAAATAAATGTATGTCATTATTTTCACTAGTCACAAGTGCTTATTGGTGCCCAAAAGTTACTTATCACTTGTCTTATTTTCATCATGTTTTGTTGAGACCTAAGTAATATCACCTTAGCAGCTTCCTGGGTGCTTTCATACATGTACATACATGAGGGTTTTGAGTTTTATTATAATAGATGGAGTCAGCAAACCCTCTGGTTAGCCCTGTGTGAATTCACAGGTCACACACAACAGAGCCTGAATGGATTCAAAGAAAATCGGTCAAGAAGTTTAAGTTACTTTCTCGAAATCGTACAGTTAATACATGCTGAAGCCAATAGCTGGGCTTCTTGTGTGCACAGGTACATGTATGTGCATGTGGAGGCTGAAAGACCCAGAAACTAAACTGACGCCATGAAGGGATTCAGTAGGGCACTGCCCTGGCTAGACTTAAGTTTCAGGTTCCCGCTTAAGCAGAAGGCAACTGCCCTGACATATGGTCAGGAAAGATATCCACCCAAGGGCCTGAGTCACCCCTAGACATGTCCAGGACATGCCTGAGGCCTGTCCCTTCTGCCTTTCTGCCCCAGCCAAACAAAAGCATAGGAATGTTACCGTTGCTTGCTTAGACAATCATAATGGAGATTACCTCTTCTGTCTGGAGTTCCCCTAGCTCCTGCCCCCAACTTTGCTGGCCAAAATCCCAAGCCAATCAGAAGAGTACAAGTGCAGTTACTGTTTAAATGAACCAATCATGTACCCATCCCCTTCTTCTATGTTCAGATCCCTATAAAAACCCTACCCTCCCACTACTCGGGGCTCTTCTACAGATCCACTGCATTGGTGAAGTCAAGAGACCGAGCTTAAGCCTGAAATAAAGCTCCTTGCCCTTGCGTACATGTTGGTGGTCACTGGGGGTACCAAGAACTGGGCCTAACAGAGGACAGGAGACAATTCTGGGCACAGTTACTCAGGTGTGGGCCACCACTTTTGGAGATAGGTCTTTCATTGGCCTGACCTCACCAACCAGAGGCTTGTTCCAGAACACCTATGGAAAACGCTGATGTCATTTACAAACCAAGATGCAGCATTTGCATATATCCTACACATATCCTCTACTCCAAATGAAATTATCTCGTGATACTTCACATGACATAAATTCCATGCTTTTTCAGGAATGTTACAAGGCAAAAATCTCAACACATTAAATTCAGGTACAATTTATTGATTTTTTTTTTTATCTCCAGTTCGATGAACCTTGTGGATATGCAAGACTCATGGATATGGAGCCCTGCAGAAACAGTGGGGTAATTGTAAGGGCAAAATACCAAAAGTCAGTAAAGGAGATTAAAAAAAAAAAAAAAAAAAACCAAACTGAAGGGGGCTGGAGAGATGGCTTGCCTATGACAACTAAGGACCCCAGTTTGAGGCTCATATTCCCCAGGACTCATGTAAACCAGATGCACAAGGTGGCACATGCATCTGGAGTTTGTTTATAGTGGCTGGAGGCCCTGGTGCACCCATTCTCTCTCTATCTGCCTCTTTCTCTGTCTGTCTGTCAGTCGCTCTCAAATAAATAAAAAATAAACAAAAAATTTTAACAAAAAAAAATGGAGAGTCAAGACAGCTGAAGCTCAGAAAGCATGAGATTATCAAATATCAGCACAGCTGGGCATAGTGACTCCTGCCTGTCACCCCAGCACTTTGGAGGTAGAAGAAGCAGGAGGACCAAGTGTTCAAGGTCATCCTTAGCTACATGGTGAGCCTGAGAGTAGTTTGTTCCAGAAAAGGAAAGAAAGAAAGAAAAATATTAGTATTAAGTGGCTCAAATCAAACAAAATAGAAACTTTGGAAATTTGTGGAACTTGGCCCTGCATCTCCAATGAGCAAGTCCTCTTCAGAAAAGGAAAAGGGAGGAGGGAAAGGATGGTACCAACATGTGTTGTTTACATACTAAATATGTCCATATCTAATAAAAATAAAATTTAAAAACATGGAATCAAAGCCTGCTAAGGGTGATGGACAAGTAAGATTCAATGTTGTAATTACATGCATATTAGAGGTTGAATTGGGTCCTCCAAAATACTTGTGTTGAAATTCTAACCCCTAGTATCTCACAAAGTGATCTTATTTGGAAACAGAAACATATGGCAGAGACAATCAAGTTAAAATGAGATCAAGTGAATTCTAATCTAATATGATTAGTTTATTTTTTTAAATGTGAAATTTAGAGAGCAGAGAGCAAGATAGAGATAAAGAGAGGGAGAGAATGCCTGTGAGACTGTCATATGAACATAGAGGACTCAAGGTAATGTTTTGGCAAGCCAAGAAATGTCAAAGATTTCAGGAAAACACTAGTAGCTCAATGAGAGACATGGAAGAGTCTATTCCTCACTTATTTGCGGACTTCTCATCTTCAGAGCCACATGACAATATATTTCTGTGGTTTAAGCTCCTTGGTCTGTGGTACTTTGTTATAATGACCCTAGCAAAGTCACACTGTCTATAAACCCCTGGGAGGAGCTCTTACCTCTACATTTTCTGTCATGTAAGGCAAATGGCCACAATTGATTTGAACTGAACTACTGGTTAAATGTCTTCTTTCTTCTAGTAAAACGAAATCCTCAGAGATATAGATGGAGACAAATATGAAGTTACAAGGGGAGGAGAAATTAAGCTGAAATTTCACTGAGGGCAACACATGTCATTTGAGATTGGAGGTGAAAGCAAATTTAAAATTTAGAAATGGAATAATGTCATGGAATACTCCAATCACTGATCGGCAAAGCTGCAGTCAATCCTGAATATTTGAAATTAAGGATATCAGCAAGTTCTGAAGCCAGCTTGCTGATCACAGACCCCAAAGTCACCCTTGACAATGGTGTGAGGAGGGCTGAGGAGATTGCTTAGTGGGTAATGATGCTTACTTCTTGTGGTGGTCTGATTCAGGTATCCCCCATGAACTTAGGTGTTTTGAATGCTAGGTTTCCAGCTGATGGCAATGGGAATTAATGCCTCCTGGAGGAAGTGTATTGTTGGGGGTCAGTTTATGGGTGTTCTAGCCAGCATTCCCTTGCCAGTGTTTGGCATACTGTCCTGCTGCTGTTGTCCATAATTGTTCCAAAAATTCAAGCCAAAAAATTAAAAGATTTATTTATCTAAGTAAATGAGTCTCAGCAGTGCAAAGGACATTAAAAATATTTAGTTTAATCTCATACCATCAAAGACTACTCATCCTTAAGTTTTTGCCTCAGGTTAAATGGGTATCTCTGGCCATAGAGTTTTCCTTCATTGTGTGCCTGGATGTGAGAGAATGCCGGAGGATAAAGTGTTTCAAGTATGTCCAATCAGTAAATCATTCTTAAATACTCTCAACTTAAGCTCCCATTTTTTTGTTGTCTTGCGATTCCAATGCAAAGGGGCCTCTTTCCAAAGAAAGAGCTCCCGTGCCTATAAATGCTGACAAATTACACACAAAGCCTCTTAGAACCTGGGTCAGAGTGCCAGAGGACAAACGCTCCACGCCATGAGAGATGGTAATATATAGGGTTACCACAAGTCATTGCATTCCTTAACTTTTAAAAATATTACCATCAATCCTTTCATGTTGAAATGAACCTTCAAACTGAGTTTCCCTGAGATGCTTCTTGGCATTTCCAAAACTGCCAAACCCAGAGCTGTGAAGAGAATGGCATCACCCATGTTGAGAAATACTACTGATCTTAAAATAGGTAACTGAATAAAGTGCATTACCATCTTTCCCCTCTCCTTGTTCCATTAGAAACAAGGGCAGAGAGAGCCTAAAAGCAAAATGGTCTGAGAAGTGCTACCTGCTGGGCGAAGAGCTGCTCTGGGCCAGGCAGTTTGTCACCCTGACATTCATCATCCGATGAGGACCAGCTCAATAAATCTGCACAGAGTGAGACTGGGTGTGACAGATCTCTGGCAGCCATTCGGAGAGCTCATAAACACAGGGATTCATTTATATTGGATTTTTTTGTCAAGAATTAAAAATAAGGCACTGATTAAATACATGCAAATTATGTGATAGAGAAGCATACCTGAGGTTATGAATGCTTCATTTTTTTAATTAAATGAGAAATGCTCTCAGTGAAATAAGTAACTGTGGACAGTCCCCATGGCTCTCCTTGAAGCAGAGAGGCTCAATGTGATAAGGCAAATATCCATTAGTAGAGAGTAGGGTATATTGTGTTTTTCTCGGGCCAAGAAAAGCTAAATTCGTCTCAAGATGGAGGTAACATTGTCTTTCAGAAATTTGAGATTCTGAAATGAAGTGAAACATCTGAGGTACAGAGGGCTATATGGCTTCTTTTATTTGTCTTTGCTTTTTTTTTTTTTCTTATTTATTTCTATTGTTGCTGTTTTGAGAGACAGGGTGTCACCCTAGTCCTGCTGACCTGGAATTTACTTTGTAGCCCCAAACTGGCCTTGAACTCACAGTGATCCTCCTGCCTCAGTCTCCCCTGTGCTAGAACTAAAGCTGTATGCTGCCACACTCAATTTCCCTTTACATTCCTTACTTAGACCGATTTACCAGACCCAGTATTCATTAAAAACAGATATGCTTGGGCTGGAGAGATGGCTTAGTGGTTAAGCACTTGCCTATGAAGCCTAAGGACCCCGGTTTGAGGCTCAATTCCCCAGGACCCACATTAGTCAGATGCACAAGGGAGCATACACATCTGGAGTTCCTTTGCAGTGGCTGGAGGCCCTGGCTCACCCATTCTCTCTCTCTCTCTCTCTCTCTCTCTCTCTCTCTCTCTCTCTCTCTTTGCCTTTCTCTCTGTGTCTGTCGTCCTCAAATAAATAAGTAAAAATAAACAAAAAATTTTAAAAAAACAGATATGCTTGATTGTTCCACTTCTGGATAATTCATACGCCTTGCTACTTTAACACTATTATTTAATCTCTCTTTTGTTCAGGGTTTTCACACTTATTTTATGTGACATCTGGATTTTAGGGGAGCTTACTATGGTGGTTTGGATGCAGGATGTCCCCCATGGTCTCATGTATTTGCAGCTAAGCAGCATGCTTGGTCCCCTACTGGTGGAGCCTTTGGAAAGTGGAGTCTTGCTGGAATAGATGGTCATTGGAGCTGGCATTGAGGTTAATTAGACCAACCACACTCAGTCTGTCTACTCCCTCCCTGCTGCTGTAACAAGATGCCAGCCAGCCTTTCCCCACCAAAATAAAACTTTCCCTCAAAACTGAAAGCCAGGCCAGGCATGGTGGTGCACGCCTTTAATCCCAGCACTCAGGAGGCAGAGGTAGAAGGATTGCTGTGAGTCTGAGGCCACCCAGAGACTCCATAGTGAATTCCAGGTCAGTCTGGGCTAGAGTGAGACCCTACCTTGAAAAAACAAATAAACAAACAAAAAGTGACACAAGTGATTGTCTGGCTTTTCTTTTTTCCTTTTCTTTTCTTTTTCTTTTTTTTTTTTTCAGCAGCAAAAGGCCCTGGGACACCCACACCCACCCACACACACACAAAAGAAACAAATGTTTTAAAATTTTTAAAAATGAATCAAAGCCAGGCATGGTGGCACACACCTGTAATCCCAGCACTCAGGAGGCAGAGGTAGGAGGATTGCCATGAGTTTGAAGCCACCCTGAGACTACAGAGCAAATTCCAGGTCAGTTTGGGCTAGAGTGAGACTCTACCTCGAAAAAACCAATTAAAAAAAAAAAAGATTCAAACACTTGTTGAAATGTTAAAGAGACTATTCACAACCAACACAATAGAGATTTGCAATACGGGAGAGAAACTGGGCTCAACTCCAAATCCAACAAGGCAAGTGGGGGCTTATAGCCAAGGAGGAGAGTGAGGAAGCCCTGAAGTAAAAACTACTCACAGGATATCTCAGGGGTAAAGGCTTCTTCCTAAACTGACAGAACCCCCTTCTCACAGAAGGCAGGCCAAGCCAAGGACTTACACATCAAAAGTGGGAAATGAGGAACCTGGTCCTTTTTTAAGAGTGATACATTTTCAAGAGTAGAGGAACTCAGAGGGAGTCAGATAGCTGTATTAGGCAATTAGGGTGACAGGGCCCCTGGAAGTAAAAAAGCAGGAATGTCTTAGGACCTATGTTTGAGGACTGTATTTTGTTAGAGATCACAGCAGGATCTGACTTCTTATCTCTTCCCTAGATCTGTTTTTCCACAAAGAACCTGGTCCTCTCCTGGGAGGGAGGGAGGTCTCTCCTAGTAAGGAAATCTAGTCCTAACATTGCGGTTGGTCAAAGTTCAGCCCCCAGAACTTGTCATCATGGCTGGCCTCTTCCTGAGACAGCTCCTAGACCAAACCAATGAGCTGTCCCTCAGGTGAGCTGAGTTGGAAGGTAGGGCTCACCACCGTAAGGTTATAAATAGGTTGGCAAGGGGAGAGCAAGCTCACGGTGCTGCCGGACCTCTCCTGAATGCCCCGCTGCTGGGTTCCTTCCTGGCTTGGCACATCTGGACTGAGGCAAGGGGAGAGCCCCCTAGCCCAACTTCCCACTGGGCTCCTCTACTCCTCCTTCTGTCCACATGGCACTCTGCTTTCTGTCCTTCTCATGCTTTTTTCTAGACCCACCACATAGGCTGTCAAGCCATGTGGGTGTATTCATTCTCCTCTCTTTGGTTCTGTAGTTTCCTAAATAAATACAATAATTTAATAATTAATCCTTCTCAGTCTTATTTTATTCAATTCTTTGATTAAAAGTAGACATGGACCTAGAGTTTAGAGTTCAAGAATTCCCCATTACAAAATGACTTAGCAGGATTCTGTGCCGACTAGACTAGACTAGACTAGAATGATGGAATGGTTGTCAAGATAAAAAACCTAGTGGAGAGCTGGAGAGATAGCTTAGCAGTTAAGGCGCTTGCCTGTGAAGTTAAGGACTCATGTTCAACTCTCCAGGTCCCACATAAGCCAGGCACACAAAGGTGAGGCACATGCATGCAAGGTTGCACATGCACACTAGGTGGTGCAAGTGTCTGGAGTTCTATTGCAGTAGCTGAGGCCCTGGTGCACCAATTATCTCTCTCTTTCTCCCTCTCTCTCTCTCTCTCTGTCTGTCTCACTAAAAAAATAAAAAATAAAGAAATAAAAAAATAAAAACAAAAACAAAAAACACCTAGTTGTAAAGAAGGCTCAGAGGAGTATGCTTAAAGTTTGGCTGTAAGGGTGGGGAGGAGGTCTTTGCTCATCACTGACAACCTCTTTGGAGCCACAGCTCATCCTGATGGCCAAGAGCCTCAGCTACTGACTGCAGGGCATATGCTGCAGAGACCCCCCATAGCCTCAGCTTCTCAGCCCATGCCCTCTCTGTCCCTAACATATGCTGAGCTCTTTCCTAAGCAACTACTTCCAGGCCTTCCTTAAGGGCACAAGAACTTTAACTTGCATTACCATCCTATATTGGGGTGCACAAGGACTGTGGGAATGCCTCCTATACGATCCATCTAGATACTTCTCATAGCTAGAGTATTCCACCACATCAAAACCTCTGGGCTTTAAGACTAACATTCCTTTTGGCTTCATTATAGAAATGTAGAGGCTTTCCTCCTTGATTCAGAATTTTCCCCTATATTTCGAGGTGTTTTCATTCCTATGAGATGATAACAAAGGAAGTAATTATCTGGAACAGGACAAGCTTTACTCCAGATCTTAAGGGAACAACCAGAAAGCCCATACTGTAATTGGAGTACAGAGAAGAAAGAGTAGGCTCTAGGAGAGGCTCCTTCCTCCCCTCCCTCCCCCCACCTCACTCTCACTCTCTCTCACTCTCACTCTCACTCTCACTCTCTCTTTCTTTCTCTGTCATGTGCCTGCTTTCTTTTTCAATTACCAGCATTATCATTGAGGACTGGCATTAATCACAGATACATGGAATTGTTATGAATTAAATTCTGCTTTTTTTAATGTCAAGGCATATAGTACTATTTCATTCTGAAACCAGTAAATCATTTTCTGAATGTACTAGTATCTGCAAAATTTCAGCATATCATCATGTGATACCAACAGACAGAACTCTGAAGTGGAAAGTGTCCTTGTCTAGATCTTAAGAAAATCAGAGCTTTGTCTTATTCCATTGCTAACTAGTGAATTAACCTGTCCAATATTTTTTTTTAATCTCTGCCAACCTCAGTGGCTCCATCTGCCAAATGGTAGAGATCTGAATATGTAAACTGCTTTTCTGTGTGACTCTTGATGACTCTATGACTGGAGGCCAGGTATGTCTAGGCGTGTGTAGGCAGAGTCTGTGGCAATCCACCTGCTGGCCATTGTAGAAGGTCCCAGGTGCTTCTTGTGAAACCTCAACCCTGAGGAAGAAGCCTGACTCCAGGAGAGGAGCAGAGCAACAAAACCTCCATTGACACAAAGATGCTCAGCAGTGGTTTTTCCCCCCTATTTACCTCCTAACTCCAGATATGAGTTCAAAGGAGAGTAATAAATGATTAAAATTTGAAGTAATTTAAATTTAAGTTAATTGATAAAACATGAAAGACTGGGTTCTTTAAAAACCTATTCAAATATGGGGTCAGATAGTATTTTATGACCCTTCTATGACACAAAATCAAAGTAGTCATTTCTTCACTTTGTCATATCTGTAGTAGAATTTTAGCTCTGAAAGGCATCCAGTGTCTTTGGATGGGTTGGTAAGGGCACAGCTGCCCACAGAGATTGGGAGGCCTACTCAGAGACAGTTGTGTCTGACAAGACAAGGTCCAACCAATGGCCACTAGGACTAGGTCATAACCAGCCTCTGCATAGTAAGTCCTTCATGAGATCTTCTGAAAGACCTTCAAGGGCTCCCCTTGTCCTCTGGAACATTTTGGCAAAAGACTGGAATCTGAATTAGCACAAGCATAGTATACAAGTTTTACTTCAGGCTATACAACATGTTCTTCCCTTTTGCTAGGAACAGAATCCTGATTTTTCCTGAGGAATTCATTCCTTCCTCACTTTTGGTCTTTGTTGTATGGATGTACCTGGTCAATTTCCCAGCTCCCGGCAAGGCTCCAATCCCAGAAAAGTTCAGTTGATATACTCTATTCCTTTACATCCACTTCAGGGTTGCATTGTGACTGACACATCATGATATTCAGAACATAGTATGAAAGGATGGGATAGCCAAAGATAAGGAAAATGAAGGCCAAAGGCTGATAAAGTCACACGTGGCCAAATGGTGCTCAAGCAGACAGAGAAATAGTTTAGAGGGAAGTAATGCAATTATAAAAACTATGTAAAACTTGGACAAACAGGGTCAAAGGTCACCCAAGAACTGCCCAGGGAATGAACATAATTTGAGTCTTTGCTGTTAATTAAAGATCCAGAAGTAGTAAGGTCCCAGCTTACCTTGCAGATTTTTTTTGTGTGTGTATGTGTGTGTGTGTGTGTGTGTGTGTGTGTGTGTGTGTGTGTGGTGGGGTGGGAAATAGGCCATCTTAAAGGTTATATTTATTGTCCAGTGAAATAGACCATCTTAAAGGTTATACTTTAGGAATGGATAAAATGAAATTTTGGAATGGGTTCATTTATATTTGCCTAAAAGTGGTGGTTTCTTTCCCGAGGTGCTGCAGGAAAATGTTAGCAGATACAGCAATCAGGTGGACACTACCTTCCCTCCTGCCGTCAGATGTGCAGTGGGTCTCTTAATTGTGGGTGTCTGGTTCCTCAGGGGGCCGGTGCATACCGGCTCCCCAGAGGTATCCACACAACTGTGGAGCAGGGTCTTGAACGGCCGTGAGCAGGATGGGAAGAAACATCTGGGAGACAGATTCAGAGAGCAGCTCGTTTATTTGTCAGGGGGCTGAATTTTTATAAGCAGTTGAGAGGGAAAGAGCAGAAAGAGGGTCCTAAGGAGATTGGTGGGTTCAAAGGTTGCTTGCTGATGCCTACTTTCCAGCGCATAGGAAAGAGTCAGGTGATCTACGTAGTGACAGGAAGAGGTATGCGGTACAGGTTGCAGGGGGACGGGCTGTGTGAAGGATGCTGGCTGATACCGTATAAGGAGTTTCCTAGGCAACTGGCCAAAGGTCACAGGGCTATGAGAAAGCCTGTCTATCAGGACATGCAGGCATCCCGGGCTGGGAGGAGGGAGAGGCCTCCTATAGCCTCGGGGCCCTGAGCTGTGCCTGGCAGCTCAGGCCATTGTAACCCTCAGTGCCTGGGGCCCTTAGCCATGCCCAACACCTAATTCTTCAGCCTCCTGGACACTAGATCAGTTCTCAACAAAATGCTTTCTTTCACTGCTGAAACCTTGTAAGCCAAGCCTTCACAGACCACACTTCTCTCTGCATTTCAGTGTTACAAATCAGAGTGGTCCATTCAGTTCTGCTTACAGCATTGCAAAATATTTGTAATCCAAAGTTCCAGATTGTTCCATATTCCTTCCACAAACCAGTTCCAAAAGAATAAAAACCACATGGTCAGGTTTATAACAATATCGTCCTCACTCCTTCACCCCAATTTTCTATGGCAATTACCTTCTCATTGCTGGGACAGAATATCTACCAGAAGAAGCTCATGGAAGGAAAGGCTTTATTTCAGCTCACAGTTTCACGGGGGAGTTTCATCATTGTAGGGGAAGCTTGACAGAGAAAAAAGCTGGGTGTCACGTTTTGTCACTTCAGCAGAAAAGACTGGGCTGCTCCAGTGTTTCATGTTATTCATTTATCTTTTATTGTACATGTATCTGTGTGGGTGTGTGGGTATGTGATGTGTTTGTCACATGTATGGCGTGTGTGTGTGTGTGTGTGTGTGTGTGTGTGTGTGTGTGTGTGTGTTTCACAGCATGCATATGGAGGTCAGAGACAACGTCAGCTGTCAGTCCTTACCTTTCACCTTGTTTGAGGCAGGGTGTCTGTTATTTACTGACTCCGTCCCTCATCCTGTGATTGGAATGCTGGGAATGCAGACACGTGCCATCATATCTGCTCTTATGCAGGTGATGGGGATCCTAACTCCATCCTCACACTTGCATGGCAAGTACCTTGTCCTCTGAGTCTTCTCCCAACCCCTTTTTTTTCTCATTAGTTTTCTGGGCCAGAAAGTTATCAACAAACTAAAATTATTTTGTGCTTTCTGCTAGGCAATTATTTCCTGTGTTTTCCTAAGTACTTGTCCTATCTATTTCCCATGCTAAGTAACACTAAGTTTAGGATAACTTAGCGCCTTCTTCCAGGAAATGTTCATTCCTCAGAATTAAGACTCTGAAGCAACTGAAATAAGTATAGTTTGATTTGCTCGTAGACCCTGCCTCACTGTGCATGGCATTCCCAGTGGTGATTTCACAGTTTGATAACCACGATGATGGTCATCAGTGAGATAGAAAATATGAGACAAACATCAAATGCAGGATGAGAAGGAAAAACCATAAGTTTTAGCAAATCTGAGATTCATGCTATGATCTAAAGGTGCAGTCATGCAAATCCATCACAGGAGGTAAAGGCAGGAAGATCATGACTTTGATCCCAGCCTTGGCAACATAATGAGTTCTAGGCCATTTTGAGCTACATAACATGACCCTACCTAAAACAAATAAGTAATGAAGTAAATAAATAATAAGCAAACAAGTAAATCAATATCAAACAACCTCAAAAAGAGGTCAAAACTTGAAAAGTTGGTTGGTAGATATTGAATCTCAGAACTGGATAAGACCAGCCTCAAAACAAAAGTGAGAAAAACACACTATCTGTGCCAATTCAGAAGTATGTGCCAGAGGCCGAGTAAGAAACATAATAAGGGTATTCCATGGAGTGGCTTTCTGGGGGCTTTAGAAGCCAAGAGAGAAGATAAAGATGGCTCTTACAAGAAGAGAAATGGAACTGATTTTACAGTACATTTCCTATCTTTGCAGGGGAGAGAAGATGAAGTTGGATCACTTGATGAAATTGAGGGATCAAGTGTTGCCATTGTCCCAAATCATATTAGATAAAAGAAAGAACTGCTTGACAGGGTGAAGTTGACATTATAGCAGCTGCTCTAGGAGGTCAGAGGAATGGTTCTTAAATCTGCCAGGAAAATCTGTTTATCAAACACAGCTGTCTTAGACTCCTGCCATGATGGGGAGGAGAACCTACACCTCGGTGGCATTTAGGTGGTATCTTGGGAGAGAGAAGTAAGAGGAGCATATGACAAGGACTCAGGATCTGACTGGGTTTGCTTTTTAGGCAGGTCTAGCAAGGGAGAAACCTGGCTGGGGCTGTGCAGAGCTGTGACATTGTAGCTGGGAATATCATGCAAGGAGCAAGTCAAGCTATAGTTTAGTTGGTTCAGTCTTATTTCTGATGAGTGAATATTTCCTGGAGGAAGTAGCTAGGCCATCCTGTACTTAGTGTGGTTTAGCATGAGATAAGAAAGTATGAGCAGTTGTTACGTTGCACAAAGCAAGAAATCATTTCAGTTTCAGTTCTCATTTCTTAATTTTCTCTGGGGTGGTAAGAATGGAATAGGAATCAAAGGAAAAGGCTGGAGATTAGCCAAAGGTAAAAACTGACAAGTTGTGTATGACAATGCTGGAAGAATGGGCAGAGCCTAGGAAAGGACATAACAGAAGTAGTTGAGCATAGTTCGAGTAAGATGGGCAGGATAGGTCCCAGATGAGAAGAAGGACACAAGCAGAGATGGTGAATGAGCAGCATCTTTACTAAGAGGAAGGGTTTGAAAAGATTAAGTAATCAGAGTGAGTTGAGAACAGATAACAATATAGTTTCATGACTGAGGAATGATAAAATTATTTACTTTCGGGCTGGAGAGATGGCTTAGCGGTTAAGCACTTGCCTGTGAAGCCTAAGGACCTTGGTTCAAGGCTCAGTTCCCCAGGTCCCACGTTAGCCAGATGCACAAGGGGGCGCACGCGTCTGGAGTTTGTTTGCAGAGGCTGGAAGCCCTGGCGCGCCCATTCTCTCTCTCTCCCTCTATCTGTGTCTTTTTCTCTGTGTCTGTCACTCTCAAATAAATAAATAAAAAATTTTAAAAAAATTATTTACTTTCGCCAATTACAAAGAATAGGTTTTCTTAATTCTATCAATATTTGTGTGGTAAAGTGGAAGAAAAATTCATTTCCCTCCTCCAAATTCTTCCTCCTACTTTAAGGCCAGTTCAAATTTCATTAGGCAAGGTTTCCAGACTTTCAACAGCGCCTACTCTGAGCTGTCACCACGCACAGCGCACTCTGGCTTTGCCTGGGTAGCGCTTCTTACCGCAGGTATTATTTGCACGTGTGTAGGAGTATAGAACTGCATTACTATATAAAACCAGAGCTGACTGGGGCTGTGTCTCCACTTCTGCCCCTCAGGGAGTGGTAAATTTTTCTCTGTTGAGTCTTCTACTTAACAAAATAGAATATAAAATGAAAGAGTTCCAGAATATGAGTTGGAACAGTTCAGTGGAACAAGAGAAAATAAAGTTCTCTGCCTTCAGACCAAAGGGAGAAACAGAGACTGCAAGGGCAGCAAATCAGCAGGCAGCCTCCAGAGCCAGGAGTGAATGGGATTCAGCCAACCAGCTCCCAGTAATGGAAGCAGCCTAAAAAGTCCACAAAATGAGTTAGTAATATTCAACTATTCCTATGTGGTCTTTGTCACCGTGTCACCCCAACCTTTAAATCATTTGTGCTCCATGCACTGCTGCATTAGGATTTCTGGGAAATCAATGAAAAGAGGCTGAATTCCACATCCAGGTCTGTGTCAACTACAGGAAATAGACTAGCCATGGAAGGAAAGATGCCAATAAAATCAAGTGTTCAAAGTCATCCGGCAGTGAGAGTAAAGTGATTTGAGAGTGTATGCCCATGGGATCTAGAACAATAGCAACAAGAAAGCCATGACAAGGACACTGAGCTTCTCCTTGTGCATCTAACAACCATTTGAAAAAATTCGTCTTAAATATCCAAAGAGAGAAGATCCCAGGTTCAATATGACTTATACATCTTGATCTCTGCTAAGAGGCTCTAAATTCCCCCTGCTTATAGTAAGGAAATACATCTTGAACAACTGCTCCTGTAGCAAACAGCAGCACGTATGACGCATAGACCCTGTAGGAATCTGTCAGATAAATGAGTGAACATTTGTGAGCCTGAGCTGAGAGTCGCTCAAGGCACCAGGAAAGGCATCAGAAATCCAAAGAAGGATAAGGACAGTGAATGCACCAAGAAATTAGGAACAAGAAGCCCCGTGGACAGTTAAGATGTTTACTAACAATACTTAAGGGAAATAATAAAGAACTTGGTTCACTGGTGAACTCTACTGTTATTGCCATCAGTGGTAAAAGTCGATTCTGTAAATAATAATTTCTGTGTTTAAGGGAGAAAACGTGGAATTTTCCTGGTTGTATTGTCTTCAAAAGCACGCAAGGAAACATATAGGGGGTTGTCTGGAATCTCAGAGTAGTATTAGTTTAAAAGTTGGGTGGGTGGTTGGGAAAGGTGTGGCCCTCCCTATTGTATAATAATAAAGCCTGGAGTTAAAAAAATGTTCTGAGGCTAAGGACATGACTCAGTGGTTAAAGGTTTTTGTTGGCCTGAGTTCAGTTTCCCAACATCCATGTAAGACCAGATACAAATGAGTTTGTGTGGTATGCATGTGTCCATAAACACATACACAATAAATAAACTAAAATTCTGAAAGGTTCTATCTTTTTTTTTTTCTTTTTTTTTTTGTTTTTCGAGGTAGGGTCTCACTCTGGCTCAGGCTGACCTGGAATTCACTATGTAGTCTCAGGGTGGCCTCGAACTCTCGGCGATCCTCCTACCTCTGCCTCCCGAGTGCTGGGATTAAAGGCGTGCGCCACCACGCCTGGCTGAAAGGTTCTATCTTTATGGAATAAGATCAGATCTTTTCTTGGTTGCTTGAGAAAAATGCCAAAAAAAAAATCAAAAAAAAGAAAAGAAAATGGGGAAATAAGTTCAGTCCTAAACCTATAATGGGGATGAGACTCACACTTACATGTCATATTCTACCTTGAAAAGTGTAAACAATAAAACATAGAGTATAACCTGCTGTGACTAAGCAAAGAAGGTAAAACACTGAGGAAAAGTGAGTGCTTATGGAAGAATACAGGGATATGTAAGGATTATCAACAGAAATGCTGACTAGGTTGACAAGTTTAGGCTGCACACTAAGGATTACTTAGATAATTAATTCTGATATCACCACTATAGGGCAGACATGAGCAATACGAACACAAACAGGAAACCTTAGAGGAAGAAAGTCACATGGAACTAATCCATAGCATTCAGCAAGTCAGTAACATGGCCCAGAGCCCAGTGCTCCGGTCCAGCATCAGCAGTGAGGAAAGCAAAGTCCCCAAAGAGAGACCATGTTTAAAAGGAAGGTTCACCACCAGCCTTCCTCGAATCGTAAAGGCCTCTTGGTATTTCGTTTCACTACCCATGCCTTCCTGAAAGCAAACAAGAAAATGGAAGTGCATAGCGGGCCTACATTTGCTGTTGCTTTTCATATTAATCTTGTGAAAATTTCAGATCCCACTCAAGGTGCTCTCAAGAGTTAAGAATCTCTACATGAGCAGCAATTTGTAGTTTGAGGGCTGGGCATGGTGGGGCACACCTTTAATCCCAGCACTTGGAAGGCAGAGGTAGGAGGATCACCATGAGTTGGAGGCCACCCTGAGACTACATAGTGAATTCCAGGTCAGCCTGGGCTAGAGTGAGAGCCTACCTCAGAAAACCAAAAAACAAAACAAAACAAAAATCCAACTTTTAGTTTGAAAGTAAGGTATAACAACTTTCATTTTATTCACCTCTATTTTCTCTAAAGTAGATGGGAGGAAAAGACTTTCTGAAAAAATGTAAAGCAATAAACCTGTCCTCAAAGCATTAGCCTTGCAGGACAAAGTTTAATGTTATAACAATTCTTCCAGACCAATGCAGAAAAAATAAACAATGGCAAAAAATTTTATGATTACTGCTTCTTTGCAGAATTAAGACAAGAAGAATAAACTGAAGATAATAAAGAACAGTATTGTCTGTGGCATGAAGGGTGAGGATTCCTTTCAGGCATTATCACACCATATAAATTTGCAACTTAATGTCAACATTCTTTACATAGTAGGAAGAAGCAGACTAAATTGAAAAGTCAACAACTATTTACTGTTCTTGTTTTATTGTTAGGAGTTCACATTGCAGACATAATATATAAAAGCTTGCCCTGCAGATGCACAATTTTTAGAATATTTAATGGGAAAGTACAAAATATCTTGATTCTGTCTCCTGGAAATAATAAACGGTGCTCTCACATCTCATTCTTGAAAAGGATTCCTAATCCTTAACTCTGGGTGATTTTTGTAAAGTGCTTTCAGAGCCTGGGTAAGAAGATTGCTCTCCGACACAAAGCACTGAGACTTTCTTTCCTTTCTCTTATTGTTTAAAAAAAAAAAAAAGTAAGGATGCTATCCAGCCCATCAAGTCATTTTATAAAGTGAACACACATCACTCATTTCCCTTCCTTTCATATTTTCCAAGATATCTCTAGGCACTTTTAAAAGAAACTACTTTTCCTTCATTTGTAACAAAAAGACCTTTCCTTACTATTCCTCAAGTTACTTGTCACGAGGGTGCTGCTTTATAATTTGGCTGCCTTTGTGCCAATTGTTGCAGGTGCCCTAAGACAAAGCCTATTTTTTCTTGGAGGGGCTGTAGAAGTGAATGAGACAGCAGAGAGGACAAGAGGGGGCTGTGACCCAGCCCTATAGGAGGTCATCATTTTACCCAGCCCCCTAGGAGGTCATCATTTTATCCAGCCCTATAAGAGGTCATCATTTTTCAAAGGTAGCTGGGGAAAGGAGGAGCTTGAGCGCCTAGAGGAGGAAGGCTTTGGGTATGATCTGACTGGGATGCCTGGCACTGGCAATAGAACGGGGAATCAGTATGTCATTAGTGTGTGGCTCTCACTGACTGGTTCTGGGTTGAAAATAAAGGGAACAAGCTAGAGATGCTGTCAGGGACTGATTGTGTCCCAACCATTGTGCGACCCTTGCTGCCGATCCTGAGGTTTGGCTTCCCAACCTGTTTGCTGCAGCGGCTGGGGGACAGAGCTCTCTTGTGGTCTGGCCACAGTCTGCTTATGTATTCAGCTTCATGGTCCCCATTGTTTCGGTTGGTATTCCACTTGTGAGTTGTTGACCTTTCTTTCATAGCAGGCCAGAAATGCAATCACCACTGCCTCAGAAATTGTTCCCTCACCACGGAATCCAGTACATGTGAGATGGTCATGAAGTTTTTGTCATATCATTATGACAATCTGATGAGAGAGTGGCCATCCTGAGAAAAAGGCAATTGAGCTAGATGGTGACCACCATGGACAAACAAGAAAAATCAGTAGATCTTGTGAGGTACCTGGGACCAGGAAATCTGGGTAGGCAATATAGGCCAAGAACAAATTACTTAAGCATGATAGTTTGGATTGTAAACATTACCCAAAGGCCAATGTATTAAAAGCTGGGTCCACAGCCATGCTTTCAGGAGGCAGTGGAGTCTTTTGGAGATGTGGCCTAGTAGAAACATGTTAAGGCATTGGAAGAGTGCTCCTGAAGGAAATGTGAGGAACATGAGCTCTCTTTTTCTTCCTCTCTCTCCCTCTCCTTCTCTGTCTCCCTATCCCTCTTCCTCTCCTTCTCTTCCTTCCTCCCTCCCTTTTCCCTTTCCTCTTCTGTTCTCCTTCCTCTTTTCTTCACAGCAGCATGAGGTGGTCAGGCTCTACTGGGAACCCAGCCACAGTTTACTAGGTCATCACACACATAAAACAGAAGTCACATAAAACATTCCTCCCCGTAGGTTGATTTTCTTAGGTATTTTGTGCAAGTAACAGAAAATTGACTAATATAATAGGCTGTGAGGATCCACATTGAACAAATAACATTTCTGTTACAGTTACCTTAGGGTTTTGGCACAAATCTCTGAACCAAAAGCAGCTGATGGGAAGAAAGAGTTTATTTTCTCTATGGTCTCCAGGCGAAGCTTCACGATGGCAGGGGAAGCATGGCATGAGCAGAGGCAGGACTCACCTCCTTGCCATAGCAGGTGGACAACAGCAGCAGGAACACGAGCCAAGCTCTGATAGGGGGAGCTGGCTGAAAACCCCTAAGCCCCCCCACAAGGAACACAACTCTTTCAGCAAGGCTCTGTCTCCTATGTTGTCACCAGCTGGGGACCTATCATGAGTTTATGGAAAACATGGGATTCAAAGCACCACATTTTCCATTATGGAAACATGTGTGCTCTACCTTGACTGTTGAATGAACAATCTTACAAGTACCACTACGATGGGTGATGAAAAAAAAAAAATCTAGAGCAAGAAAAAAAAATCATGCCTCATGCCAAGGAGTTGAGACTGTTCTGTGTTCAACCAAGAAAGGTGATATCATTAAGAACTTCTGCCAAAGTCAGTGAAAACTTATGAGCCCTTTTTTAAAAAAATTGATATTCAGTTCCTACAGGTCTGAACACAGATTTGATTGTTTGCATAAACAATGAGTCAGAAATTTCTCTAGGTAGAATACTAACTAATCAAAGGTTTCATTGTTATAGAACTTGTGACTAAAATAGAATTTCCAGTCTTGGTGATTTATATAACTTGGGTATATATGTACAGACAAGCCTCAGAACAGTATTCCCAAGATCTATGAAATGCTAGTCTAAAGAAAACAGAATTAAACATCCTAGACACAAAATAAATGGCATCTGGCAGAGGCACATGGGGAACCAAGAAGAAATGAGTGACCCATGGCTTAAGGTCAGAAGCAAGCTCTTATAGCAGACATGTTGCACAGCTTGAGTATTTATTACATTCATAGGTCACAAATACTTGGCCCACTGCCATACTAAAGTTATTAAATTAAAACTTAGAATAATTTAGACTCTCACCACTCAATAGATTATCCTTACCTGTGCTTCATTTCAAGTCATAGTGCATACAGAAACACCATCATTAAATGTTTCCCAAAAATGAGGATCCAGGGATGGACGGACTACCCTGTAATCAGTAATATTTGGGGACAGTGAGAACTCTTTGGAATATCCTAATAAGAGAGAATGACAATGTCCTAATATAAAAATTATCATTAAGAGGAAGGAAAAGACAAAAGAGGCCATTATAGATAAATAACAACAAGGCATCTATAGAAACAGAAAAAGAAAACAGATTGTAAGCAAGCATGAAAACAAAACAGAAACTATTCAGGAATCCTGGTTCAGCTATCTCACTTTCCCCACCTAGGGTGGCACAGATAGTAATCAATTTGTATTGGTCAAGATGAGCAACACCACAGATAAAGGAATGAACAACCATCTGAAACAAGCTTTACTTCTGATGTTCCCAGAGACTGGGCTGCAATAGAGAAATTTGGGGATTGAAGTAAAATAAACATGAGGTTCCTCCTGCTCTGGCAGGGGTGGTCATATAGCAAGATTCAGTGTGATATAGCATCAAGTTGTAATACAAGAGGGATAGAATTTTAATCAGTAGCTATCATGTGAAGAGCAGAGTGAGAGTGTAGAACTGGTTTAAAAGAGGCATCAACATGGTCTGTAATAGGGGAGGAGCGGGAGAAAGAGAGAGAGAGACAGAATGGGCGCGCCAGGGCCTCCAGCCACTGCAAACAAACCCCAGATGTGTGTGTCCCCTTGTGCATCTGGCTTACCTGGGTCCTCGGGAATCAAACCGGTATCCTTTGGCTTTGCAGGCAAGAGCCTTAACTACTAATCCACCTCTGCAGCTCCAACATTTCATTTGAGACACACAAAAGTCTGTAGTATTTAGCTATGGTAGCTCTAGGGACATGATCAGATGTCTAGAAGAGGAGGCTGTTAGAGAGCAATGTTTATCCCAGGAGGTGGCGGCCCAGTGGGAATGTCCATTGCTTAGAAAGCCTGTTGTCACCATGAGGTGCCACCCTCTGCCTATGTTTTCTTCCTGTGTCGCACACCATTGTTGAACAACACAAAAAGTGTATGAGCATTTTCTTCCCATAGCTACTAAGTTAAAAAGAAATCTGTATGAATATATTCACAACTGACTTGGAAATAAAAATAAACAAAATTCTTTCATTTGCAGCAACATGGATGGGGTTAGAAGACATAGTATTAAGTGTAGTAAAACAGAAACAAAACAACACTATGTGTTCTCATTCATGTGTGAATGCTAGAAACACTTAGTGAAGACCAGAGTCTAGAGAGGGAGTGGCAGAGGTAGGGATGGAGAGAGAATGGTAAAAGGACTCTGGGGAGCAGTTGAATAGGAGGAATAACTTCTCATACACAAAAGGATAACTATGGGGCTGGAGAGATGGCTTAGAGGTTAAGTGCTTGCCTGTGAAGCCTAAGGACCCCAGTTCGAGGCTTGATTCCCCAAGCCCCACATTAGCCAGATGCACAAGGGGGTGCATGCGTCTGGAGTTCGTTTGCAGGGGCTAGAGGCCCTAGCATGCCCATTTTCTCCCTCCCTCCCTCCCTCCCTCCCTCCCTCCCTCTCTCTCTCTCTCTCTCTCTCTCTCTCTCCCCTCCTTTGTCTGTCTGTCACTCTCAAATAAGTAAATAAAAATAAACAAAAATAGTTTAAAAAAAGGATAACTATGATTTAGAGCCATTTCTTGTATACTTTAAAATAACTAGTAAAGTGGATTTTTTAAAATATTTCTTATTTATTTATTGAAAGTTACAGACAGAGAGAGAAAGAGGCAGATAGAGAGAGGGGGGGGAGAATGGGTGCGCCAGGGCCTCCAGCCACTGCAAACGAACTCCAGAAGCGTGCGCCCCCTTGTGCATCTGGCTAACGTGGGACCTGGGGAACCGAGCCTCAAACTGGGGTCCTTAGGCTTCACAGCAAGCGCTTAACTGCTAAGCCATCTCTCCAGCCCAATAAAGTGGATTTTTGAATGTCATTAATGCAAGGAAATGATAGGCATTTAAGGTTCTGAGTATACTGGTTACCCTGATCTGCTCACTGAATGTTGTTATACATGTACTTAATGTTACACCGTACTCCTAAATATATACAATTAATGTGTGTCAATTAAAAAGAAAAAAATCTAACAGAAGTAAAAGGCAAAACTAGATTTAAATAAGTAATAGTTCCTTGTATGATAAAATGAGTTAAATGTGGGGCTGGGCGTGGTGGCACACGCCTTTAATCCCAGCACTCGGGAGGCAGAGGTAGGAGAACTGCAGTGAGCTCAAGGCCGCCCTGAGACTACATAATTAATTCCAGGTCAGCCTGGGCCAGAGTGAGACCCTACCTCAAAAAACCAAAAAAAAGAGTTAAATGTGTTCACCCTCAAAGATGGTTTTTAGCACCCAAGGTTTAATAGCTTACCTTTCTGTAAAGTTTACTGTGTGTCTGATTCAGGGCTAAGCACGGTAAAAGCATGACCCCTTTAGATATGATTTTGACAATAACAGTTATTTATTGGACACCTACAAGGTGCTAGGTTTAAAATTGTTGCCTCTTTAATCTTTAAATCCTCAAAACAATTTGCCAAATTGGATATTATTATTCTTGTTTTCTAAATTAGCTGCAGAATTCTAGACCAGTTAAGGCACTTTCATGCAAGCTCATTCCCATTCTACTTTTGCCAGGCTTGCTCTCTTTCTGACAAGCTCAGGGAGGAAGGGAGGGAAGAAGCCTGCTGGACTGGTTTAGATGCAGGAGGCCAGGACACACAGTGGCCTAGGCTAGACTCTGACCAGGAGTCTGGTCTCCATGTTCTATGGGGAAACCCAGCCATTGGAGCCATAAGTAGAGAAATGGAGAAACAGAGCTAAATTCAACTGAGTCAACACCATGGAGCCCAGAGCCAAGAAACTCAGGTGGAGACTACTGTACCAAATCCTAGCAGAGAAACTAGAAGTTGCCAGACTGAAGGAATTTGGCCAGGGAGTGCCCCAGAGGAGTCCACAAAAGGGGAGGGTGTAAAGCACCTCCAGAACTGGGGAGTGACCAGCTGCTTGCATTCCTGTCTCTTCTTACAGTTGCAGGTGAGACCAATGTGAGCACAGCACACAGCAGAGAGACAGACAGGGTCATGAGGCCCGAGAGGCGGCAGCTTTCAGAAGCAGCCTTCCTGAAGGAAGGCGTTAGGATAGTCTATGATGTCACTCACTAGACGTCTGCTTAGGGAAAACACACATTCAACCTTGATGAACTTTAGGGTTTTGTTTTGTTTTTTGTTTTTTTTTTTACCTATAAAGTAGAAATGCTAGAATCAAAAAGTGCTTTTGGGGCTGAAGAGATGGCTTAGTGGTTAAGACACATGCCTATGAAGCCTAAGCACCCAGGTTCGATTCTCCATGTCCCATGTAAGCCAGATGCACATGGTGGCACGTGCAGCTGGAGTTCATTTGCAATGGCTAGAGGCCCTGGTGTGTCTATTCTTTCTCTCTCCCTCTCTGTGTGTCTCTTCCTTTTCTCTATGTCTCTAATAAATAAAAATAACTCTAAAAAATATTTTTTTTAAAAGTATTTTTGACATGCATACATGTGCATGGTGTGTGTACATGTACGTATGCTTGCTGCAATGCATGTGGGTGGATGCTAGTGTATGTGTGAAGAAAAAGGTACAGCAGGTGTCTTCAACCACTTCTCCACCTTGTTTTTTATTTTTTTTTGTTTAGTTTCATGTGTGTGTGTGTGTGTGTGCGCGCGCGCGTGTGTGCGCGCGCGCATATGTATGTGCTGATGCAACATCCTGGCTACTCACCTGCAGTGGGCAAAGGAGAACTTCAGATGCCCACCTTCATCATTTACCTGTCTGTTTTACTTCTTGTAAAGATGGTCTCCTAATGATACTAGAGTTTGAAATTTAACGAGCCCCAGCACTTCTCTGATCTCTTCTCCCCACAGAAACAGGGTTATAGGTGTGTGTGGCCACATCTAACTACTTACTTAGAGATTCAAGCTCAGGCAGCTTTAGGCCCTCTTGCTTGTGCACGAAGCACTCTTAACTGCTGGGATGTCTTGCTAACTCATCACCTTGTTTTTTGAGACAGGGTTTCTCACTAAACTGGAGCTCACTGGTTTGGCTAGCCTGTAAGCCCTAGAGACTGCTTTCATCCACCTCCACAACACTGGGATTCCAGACGAGTAACACTGGCATCTCCATGGGTGCTGGGAATCAAACTCAGGTCCTCATGTTGTGCAGCAAGCAGTTTACTCACTGAACCATACCCATCCTTCAAAAGGGTTTTGTAATCTAATGAAAACAGTCATGTTGACTATCAGTAGTTACAACAGATGCCATCCAGTCACCAACTTCCAGACGATTCCTGATGGGGGTTGCATGAGAACAGGGTTGTATAAATGCCTGATTGGTTGGAGGAAATAAATGCAGTAGGAGCATATTAAAAATGAAACCACTGGAAGTCATAACTATTGCTTCTGTTGTTATACTCAAAGAACCAGAAAGAAATAGAGATCTTGCCCCTAAGTAAGTCTCACATCGGTGTTAGATTGGTTACTCTTGATTTTTTTTATAATGTTCAGTTTTTGTTGGTAGAAAAGTTATTAATTTGTTTTTTTCTTTTTTTAAATTAATTACAGGATATTTAGTATGGACACATTATATGTTGGTACCAGCCTTTCCCTCATCCCTGCCCCCATTCTACTGGGGACCCTCCTTAGTGGGGTAGCAGGTGTTCCCCGTGGGGCTGTGGGTTAGGCGTTGTGGAGCAGCAGTCAGTTACTGGGGAGAGGCAGTACCTCCGGGCATGATGTCCCAACTTTGGCTCTAACAATCTTTCCGCCCCCTCTTCCACAAAATTCCCAGAGACATTTTGGGTGTGTCTTAAGTCTGCTTTAGTGATGGGCTCTTAGGAGCCTCTGGATCTCTGCTTTGGTAGGAGTTGAGTGTCCTCAGCATCTGCCTCCTTCACCCTGGCACAGATTGTCAGGCTCACCATGGAAGCAGCACTCTTGTTCATCTCCCCAGTTCCTCTGTGGTTTCACCTGGCCCTTGGATGAAGTACGAGGGGTGGTTTATCTCCTTGGGTCTCGTTACCTTCTGAAAAAGAAGAACAGATTCTCCAATGTGAGTGTAGTCAAGATATATAAAAATGCACCTTGACTCTCTTCTAAGAGCAAAACCCTTTAGCAACAGGTTTCAAAACTTCCATGCAATTCAGCACAAATAGATATTTGCCAAGACACTTGCTTCTTTTTGGTTTTGTGCTTTTTTTATACATGAATGAAAAAAATGCTCAGTAAGATGTGTCCATTTGATGAGAGAGAGGAGGCAGAATGAAGATTGCCATCTCAAGGGATTTTTATTTCATTAGCATAAATTCATTGTTCAAAGCAATGGGTTGTATTGTGATATTTTCATATGTGTATATCATGCACTTTGCTCACATGAATACCCCATTTTCCTCTCCTATCCTCTCTCCCTCCTCCACTCGTTTCCCCTCTTCTTCCCTAACAAACCTCAGATCTATCTTGATTCCTTCTTTTCATTTTTCAGTCTAGATTTCAAAACTGAGAGAAAATATATGATATTTGTTTCTCAGAGTCGGGCTTATTTTACTTTCCATGATGATCTCCAGTTCTGTCCATTTTTCTGCCAGTCACCTTAATTTAATTCTTCTTTATGGCCAGGCGTGTCTGTGCCGCATCTGCTCTATCCACTCATCCACTGGTGAGCATCCAGGCTGATCCTATAACTTGGCTATAGTGGGCAGCGCATCAGTAAACACAGAGGTGCCAGCATCTCTGTTGAATGTTTATTTGAATTCAAGGAGTGTCATTGTTAATGGTAAATATTTCTAGACCACAGTCATCCATAGCTTCTAGGTGCGATAGAGCCTTGTACAGTCAACCATTGACTATAGTTTTACTTTATGATTTTTGCAATATAAATAACACAGTAATTCAATACATTGTTTGCCTCTATTTGTCCCCCCAAAATATAGTCTCTGTCTTTCAAAAGACAAAGTAAGGATAAAAGAGAGAGAGGAGGGGGAGAAGGCTGTGGAAAAGAGAAGAAGAAATTGGAATCAAAGTGACCAATGTGGGTTTCTAATTTAGAGGTACATTTACATAGAAAAATAGAATAGACTGAGACATTTAAAACAGATACTACTGGGGAATCAATGTACCACACTACCACACCAAAAAAAGACAGCAGCTGAAAGCCTGCTCATAATTATCTGGCTGGTCCATGTCCTAACACAATAGTGGGATAATGCTCAGAAGAAAGACTAGCCTAATCTTTCCATGTGAGCTGCTCTCATTAGCTGTAGGTCCCGGCAGCACAGAAGTCAAGGCCCGGCTTGAAAAACCCATTATGATGAACACTGTTGACCCTGTTAGTGCTTTAAATTGCCTGTCCACAAAATGACTTAACATATTTACCATTGCCTTCCCTTGGTTGCGGAATGCCATATACTTTTTGTATGTTAAGGGCTTTTACACATGCTCTTGTCTCTCCTGCTCCTTAATTATTGTTCTTTGACTCCTTCCTGCTCAAACTTCTAGTCTCAATAGAAGGGGTAGGGGCTACTTTCATAGAAAGACCTTCCTGGCTACCTGGGTTGAATGAGGGTCCCTATACTCTCCTGTCATTCATCCTTTCTCCTCAACCCTGGCCCGCCAACCTCTCCTCACCCATTCCAGGGAACCCACCCCTCCTACTCCAAAAGGTAGGTCCTGCTTATTGGTTAATTGCAAGACACCTTCACATGCTAGCATAGTGCCTGTTTCAGCAGGTTAATACAGGAGACATTTGCTCACATGGTAACATGGTGCAAGTTTCTTAGTTGGTGATGAGGGGCTCCCTTCATGGGAGGTATGATCCACCTCCATGGTGAGGTAGGGTCCCCCCCCACAGTGAGGTAGGGGACCCTCTATGATGAGGTAGGGTCCTCCTCCATGATGAGGTAGGATCCTCCTCCATGGTGAGGTAGGGTACCCTCCATGATGAGGTAGGACCCTCCTCCATGATGAGGTAGGGTCCTCCTCCATGGTGAGGTAGGGTCCTCCTCCATGGTGAGGTAGGGTACCCTCCATGGTGAGGTAGGGTCCTCCTCCATGGTGAGGTAGGGTCCCTCTTCCATGGTGAGGTAAAGTCCCTCTTCCATGGTGAGGTAGGGTCCCTCCTCCACAGTGAGGTAGGGTACCCCCTCCACAGTGAGGTAGGGTCCCCTCTCCTTGGTGAGGTAGGAACCCTCCTCCAATGGTGAGGTAGTGTCCCTCCTCCACGATGAGGTAGGGTCCCTCCTCCAAGATGAGGTAGGGTCCTCCTCCATCGTGAGGTAGAGTCCTCCTCCATGGTGAGGTAGGGTTCTCCCCATGGTGAGGTAGGGTCCCCCTCCATGGTGAGTTCCAGGCTCCTTTCATTTGGGGAAGGAAGAAGGGACAGTAGAAAAGAAGTCCAGTCTTGACAGTGCAGACCCAGAGGGAAACAGGCAATTTCTACTTCTACACATATAGAAGTTTAATTTTTCTGAAACCCCCTAACTACTGTTACAAGCTATCTTTAAATGCTGGGAAACTACTATAATCTTTTCATAAACATATAGTAGTACTTGGAAGAAACCAAGAAAAAACTGCAGGTGTCCAAAATCAGAGGGAATTGGAGTTATAATTAGAGTGATCAACAGTTCTTAAAGCTGTGGATGCTGCAGGTTTAATGGCCACATGGGGACAAGAGGTAAGGACTTAGCTTGGATGAGTGGAGCGATGGGATTGAATTCCTTGCACAGCACTAAGGTCTTTGAGCAGTGACTAGAACTTGAGTGAAAAGATTAGCATAACTATGGTCAAACGATAACACAAAAGGTAAGTTGTGTGCATCTTTAGCCTCAGTTCCATGGGAGACAGGAAATATATCAGTTCTTTTTTTTTCCTTTTCTACAGCAAAACACATGCATTAAATAATGCATTTAAATTTTTCATTGAGTTCACAGTTTGAAAGTTCAAGGTTCATGTCTGGATAGTCCCATTTGTTTAACTCCCTGTGAAGGAGCCCTTGATTATGTCACATCACAAGATGGCATCAGGGAGGCACCTCTGGGGAAAGAGAAGAAGTGCAGGAAGTCAGAATGACTTAGGGTCCAGCTCTCTCTTTGATAGCAGCAGCTCTCACAGGAACCGTGTGTTTGCTGAGTGTAGCTCCAGGGACCTCACTGCCTCCCAGGATGCCCCACCGCGCAGACCCCAGCTCCTCGACACCACCACACTGAGCCAGGCCTTCACTGCCCTAACCCTGTCACAAAGGAAACAGGCTCTCTGACGGGTTAGAACCTTAGTCCTAACCTCACATGGATTTGGAGTTTGGATATGTAATACCTAATTTAGAAAAGCCCAGACTGACTATGAATAGCTATGACGGGTTGAACAAATCTGGGATGTACAGGAGAATCCGTGTGCTTATCTAGAGTATAACTTGGGAAACGATGGCCAGCAGGCCATACCATGTGATGAGGAGGGCTGGGAAGCTTAAGGAACTTGCTTCAGGTGTGCCATCTCCAAGTCTTGGGCTTCCATCTGCCGTGGATTCTCGAATGCCTTCTCTACACAGAACCCAGTGGGAACCTGGCCATGGCTCCATAGCTGTTCTGCCCACTAGGATGCTTACTAATCACATGCTTTTTTTTTTTTTTTTCCTTTCTTTTTCAAGGCAGGGTCTCTAGCCCAGCTGACTTGAATTTCACTGTGTAGTCTCAGGTGGCCTCAAACTCATGATGATCCTCCTACTTCTGCCCTTGAGTGCTGGGATTAAAGGTATGAACCACCACGCCCAGTTTATTTATTTATTTTTTTTATAAATTTATTTATTTATTTATTAATTTGAGAGCGACAGACACAGAGAGAAAGACAGATAGAGGGAGAGAGAGAGAATGGGCGCGCCAGGGCCTCCAGCCTCTGCAAACGAACTCCAGACGCGTGCGCCCCCTTGTGCATCTGGCTACCGTGGGACCTGGGGAACCGAGCCTCGAACCGGGGTCCTTAGGCTTCACAGGCAAGCGCTTAACCGCTAAGCCATCTCTCCAGCCCAACGCCCAGTTTATATGCGGGTTTCAAACACCAGAAATGCAGCTACTATGAATTGAAATGTCCTGCAAGTATAAAATTTACACTAGGATTAGGATGGAAAATATGAAAAATCTCAATATTTTTATATTTAATACCTGAGAAAATGTTAAAGACCTTAGATATATTGGGTTAAACAAAATATATCATTAAATTAATTCTATATCATTGAATTAATTGTACAATGTGGCAGGAATTGGGGCTGTACTTCTGTGGTACAATGAGTGCTTGCATGTGTCAGGCCACAGACTCCAGCCCAGCACCACAAAATTAAAATAATGAAATCAGGCTAATGAAAAAATTCAAGTAGGGTATGTGGCTTATTACTTTATTTTTATTAGACAGTACTCTTCTATCAGTATAAACTCAACTGAGTTTTAAATTAGTTTAAATATGAAATTTTATTATGTGCATCACCTCCAAGAAGCCAGTTTCTTCTTTCTAGAAATATTTAAAGAGCTTTAATCCTTAATTAAAAATTACATATGGCTTATTGTTCTCAAAGAGCTCAGGCAACTTCAAATAATGCCATTTAAATCAGGGAAATAATCATGCTTTATTCTTCTCTTTGAAAACTGTCCAGTTCAAGCATAAATTTCTCAGCTAAGTTCAAAATTTATGCTTGTACACATGTTACATGGTTATTTTTAAGCTGATTTGCCAATAATTTTAAAAATAAGAGAATTATAGTTGAGAAGTGATAACCAAAGCTACAGGGACAAGTGCTGTAAAACCAAAGGAAAAATTTTTGGAATGCAGTATGTGGAGAGTAAATGAAGCAAAGATAAAATGTGTCAGGGTCTTGAGGCTGTTGCATGGCTGCATTGCTGCCTTGGGAGAGGAGTGTGAGGTGGGTGAGTAGATGCAGAAACAGCCAGCCACCCATGGGGACTCAGTTGAAGCAATTACTAAAGACAGAGCCCCAGTCATATAGTGGAGTGTGTCAGGAGTAGCTGCAGGAGGTATCAACATATTCTCCTTATACAGAGAACCCCAAATTGTTTTACATATGCTCCATCACTTGGGTTTTGGTTCAGTGGGTGAAGCACTTCACATGTAAATCTGAGTACCTGGACTAAGCTGCCCAGAACCCACATAAAGTTGGAGGCTATAGCACTAGTATGTGTAATTCTAGCATGCCTAGGCAAGAAGGGAAGCCAAGACTGGAGAATGTCCATGAACAAGAAACACTCAGCCTCAAACAAAGTGGAAAATGATGCACAACACCCAGAGCTATCTCAGACATTGTATGTGCCCACACTCACACACACACGAACACGTGCACATGCACACAAATCATACATACACACCTAAGTAAGTAGACACACACATGCATATTTACATATATATACCAAAATTTCATCACTAGACATTGGTCCTTCGGATGCAAGAATGCACCATCTTTCATGTACCTTATTTAGTTTAATTTTCCCACTAAGGTGAGAGGAACCCACCCCAAGATGCTTTCTCGCCACTGCATTTTGGAAGCACTATTAGTTTCCTAGTTTCATATTGAGAGGAATTTTAACTCAGAATGAATTATCTCTTGCTTATACCCCTAACCTGACTTAGATACAAGATGAAACCTTGGACTCCGACCCCATATTGGAATGGGTTAAGACTTTTATGGCTGTGGGATGGGTCAAGTGTATTTTACAGGGGAGAAAATATACATTTTGGAAGCCGGAGGGTGGACTTTATAAACCAAATTAGTCTTCACCCCCCACACTCCCTGATTTCAAACTCATATGTTGAACCTTTGGCTTCCAGCATGACTATATATTTGCAGGTACAGTTGTTTTTAAAAAAAAAAAAAAAAAAAAACAGTCCTCCTGCCACTGCAAACAAACTCCAGAGCATGCACCACTTTGTGTGTCCAGCTTTATATGGGTACTGGAGAATCAAACCTGGGCCATCGTGTTTTACAAGCAAGTTCTTTCAACCACTGAGCCATTTCTCCAGCCCAGGAGATCAGAGTTTTTAATCAGGTAATTAGGGTTAAATGAGGTCACAAGGGTGGGACTCTGATCCTATAGATTGACAGCTTTATGAAAGGAAGGGGATCCAGGAGTAAACATCCTCTGAGAATGGGTCCTGTCAAAGCACAGCAGGAAAGCAGCCATCTGCAAGTCAAGGAGAGGGCTGGCCACCCTCTGTGTTAGCTCTCAGTCTCTAGAACTTTGAAAAATAAACTTCTGTTGAGCCTGATATTACAGGCCTATAATCCTGCTTGAGAAAGCTGAGGCAGGCAGATCACAAGTCCAAGATCACACTGGATGACATGGAGCAAGTTCAGTGTCAGCCTGGGCAATGTCGCAAGACCTCAGGCGGCCTTGCTTAGTTCTCCCACCCAGCTTGTTCTCTCTCCTCGGCCATGAGACCAAGAGTCCAGAAATAACACTTTTATAAGATCCAACACATCTTATCTAATATTCTTCATAAACTACAGTAAATTCAATATGTCAAAAACTAAGCCAGTCAAGGGCAATATTTCTGTAAGATGTTGAAAGTCCATAACACTAGAAATTCATTTTAACAAAGATCAAAGAGGAATAAAGTCAGTAAAAGGCATATTTTTCTCAGCTTTATCCCCCTGGAGTATTATGAAAGCACCAGGAGAATTCTGGGAAGAAATTGCCTCTTGCTATACAGCATAAATAAAGGGTTCCATGCAAATTCTATTCCTGCCCCACAGAGGAGTACATTTCCCCTGCTGACATATCTCATAGCTGCCTTTGATTTCCTTCATAGTTAAACTCTAACTATCTCTTAGCTCTTTACTTGAAAAATTAGGAAGTAGTTTCACGGGGAGGAAAACTAAATTTGTCTTTACCCTTAAAGTTTTAGCTTGGACTCCCCTATAATGAAAGGCAGATTAACAAGAGGGAAAAAAAAAGAAGTTTGTAAGCATATATTTTCTGATATATGTGTGTGTGTGTGTGTGTGTGTGTGTGTGTGTGTGTATACATAATACCCATAGAATGAGTAAATCTCAAAGACAAGGCTTTAAATTCAAGCTTAGCTGCCATCTTTTACTGAAACAAATTAATAATAGCAATTGTAATGATAGTAGCAACAACAATAATAATGCTATTGAAGACAATTATAAACAAAGGGATCAGGTGAAGCTTGGGAAAGCAGTGTAAGTCTTGTTATACAAATTTATCTCAGTGTCTTCCCCACTTACAAATAGCTCTAGAAATTTAGAAGCACCCTTCTTTGTTAGTGCTGAGACAGAGACAACCTTATTCATAAACTCCCCTCTACAAAAGAGTAACTTCTCTTCTCAGAGCTTCTCCTACAGCTGCTATTTCTCAAAATAATCCTTATACCAGAGGTATATATCATATTATAGTCTCCCACAGTACCTACCTCATAAAATATTTTTTTAAATGCATGAATAATTCCTAAGAGATTCTCAGCAGATGTTTGTAGATATTACCAATTACAGCATTTATATTACTGCATATTTTTGATTGTTTATTCACTGACTCCGCATTGAACAAACAGAAAAATCGTGATAGAGAACATGAGCCACTGAGGCGCATGTCACTTCTTCCCTACTGTCTGGCCATGTGGGGAGACTAAGAGTATTTGCATTCTTGAAGGTGGGCATGGGCATTGACTTGCTTTGGCCTAGAGCTTCTGAAACCATGGATTACAACCCCCTATTGCCATGTAAAGGAATGTAAGGGTAGCAGAAAACTTGGCAACAGCCAATGGTTTGTAAACACACAACAACCAAAAGTTATTCAAAACCAAACATGTAAGAATCCAAGATGTTTCTGGCAGGGCTTAACCATGTTGTGCCCCAGGACTTTACAGCAGCCCTGGTTCTAAACACATGACATGGGTGCATTGCACTGCACACACTGCCACTGCCACTGGGCGCCCTTCTGAAACACCTGAGTTCCAAATGAAAATTATTATCTGTCGTGAGTTCTGTCGTATTTCCTGTGCTTGTAAAGTTGGCTGTGTATAGAAACATAACAGGCTAATTATAGAAAACAGACTTTACGTATTTTCTTACTGGCACTCTTCAACATGTAAGTAGCAAAGTAATGTATCACATCTTGTTAAAATGTCTGATTTAAATATTGAAAAATTCATTGCTGTGAATTACTGACAAGTTTCATACCATGTTATTAAATGAACTTTGACTTGGGATTCCCAATGACTTGTCAAATGGCCATAAAGATGCTTGTGCCATTTTGTACTATGCACTTCTGCAAAGCAGCATTCTCAACACTGGTGGTCACAAAATGAAATAATGATCAGCTGTGAAGATCATCCAGATGCTCTAGAGCTTGTAGGTTTCAATGTTCATCCAAGATTTAATTCTTTATTCATTTTCAAGCAGAGAGAGAGACAGGAAGGAGAAAGAGAGAAAGAGAATGGGCGGGGGAGAATGGGAACCGCAGGGCCTCTTGCCACTACAAACAAACTCCAGGTGTTGAGCCACTTTGTGCATTTGGCTTTATGTGATTGCTGGGGAATCAAACCCAGGCAATCATGCTTTGCAGACAAGTGCCTTTTCACCCTTGAGCCATTTCTTCAGGTCCAATATTTAATTCTTTCCATAAAAACAAACAAGCATCTCCATCTCATTAGTATGCAAAATTAGATTTCATCTTCAGGCTTGGTAAAATGTATGCCAACAAATTATTTTAAAGTAAGCTACGTTATGTTTTATTAAATAAATGTTTGGTTTGTACACCTATTTCATATACTTATATTTCTGGGGAAATGTAACAATATTTCTTGGGAGAAAAGAGGTCTTGAGTAGAAAAACTTCAAGAAGACTTGCTTTAGCTAAAGAAATACAAACACAGACTCACTTTGTAGTGGAAGATTTTTTTTTTATATTTTTTATTTATTTGAGAGCGAAAGACACAGAGAGAAAGACAGATAGAGGGAGAGAGAGAATGGGCGCGCCAGGGCTTCCAGCCTCTGCAAACGAACTCCAGACGCGTGTGCCCTCTTGTGCATCTGGCTAATGTGGGACCTGGGGGAACCGAGCCTCGAACTGGGGTCCTTAGGCTTCACAGGCAAGCGCTTAACCGCTAAGCCATCTCTCCAGCCCGCAGTGGAAGATTTAAACGGTGTGTTCTATTCTGTTTCTTCCCCCTCTCTCAGCCCAGCCTCACTAGATGTGGAAGGAGATCTCCACACGGTGGTAGAACCCAGTCACAGCCCAGTCCTGGCACAGAGTGACAACTTGGATCCACAGGAAACTCAGATGATAAACCAGCTGTGATGGCCCAAACCTCAGACTTCAGGCTGACTTTTGTAGCAACACCATTTAACCTACCCTGGATAGTACAGCCACATTCCCACAGCCCACATGACAATGCCTGGGAATAGTTAAGCATGCCTTGAATGAACTGATCAATTTTGAAAAAGTTTTCATCAGCAATTAAAATGAATTATTTTAGTTAGCGAAATTACTTGAACTCAATTCTGTAGACAATCAGACTCTTTAGGATATAAGAATCACCACCCTTTGAGTACCAAAACCATCACTGATGTCAAAGTTATAGCAACACACACTTTGCACTCCAGAGGGACTCAGGTAGGTTTTGATGGGTTTCAACTGAATACATTTTCCTGCAAAGTGGTTTTTGCTTCTTCCACAGTGGCACTTACTTAAGTCACAGTATTTAAAGACAGCAGTGTCTTCTAGACTTCCCTGCCCTGCTCCATCTCTGTGTGGTCCCTCTCTCCATGACAACCAAACACCAGATTCAGAAATTCTTCAAAATCACATAGGTTACACTAGACATGGGAAGGATGTGGGCTTCAGAGAACATGTTTAACAAATTGAATTTGCAGCTTCTCTGGCCTCAGAAGCAGGAAAGGGGTTGGATTCTTCTTGTATTTTTCTTTTTCTTTTTACTTAATTTTCCATCAGGAATCACTACACTTATCGACAAAATAAAACCTCTGAGTCCAGCTTAATCTGCTGTGGATATAAGCAAGATATTCATATGAAATCTTCATGGTGCCACTGGGCAGAGAATTGCTTTGCCACAGATAAAGTGAGATTCCCTGAAGAAGCAAGGAAAGACAGGCGAGCAGGAAAAGCCACAGTGGAAAAGAAGACAGTTTTCCCTGTACTCAGCACTTCCGTTCCTTAGGAAGGTTTCTGAAACTCTGGCAACTCAGTCCTTGACAGGTGGGAAAGCTAAGCAAGTCTGTTTTGTTTTGTTTGTTTGTTTGTTTGTTTGTTTTTTGCGGAGGGAGGCAGAGATTAAGTGAAAGATAGGTGTGTGTGTGTGTGTGTGTGTGTGTGTGTGTGTGTGTGCCAGTGGAGGCCAGAGGACAACCTGGGGTGTCCTTTTCAGGAATCCCTTCCATCTTTTTTGAGACAGGGTCTCTTGCTGGCCTGGAGTTCACAAATCAGACTAGACTGCTGGTCAGTAAGCCTCATGGATCCTCCTGTCCCTCACCTGGCATTGCGACTTGCGATCTGGAGATCAGACTCACATGCATATGCAAGCACTAACTGAACCATCCCTCTGGCCCTATGAAAGGTCAGTTTTGACCTGCTCACTTGGGGAGCTCGCGATGTGGAGGGACTGGCCGTGACTAAAGAGAATGGGTCAAAGTGCCCAACCAGGCATTCCACCACCTTGGGTTACTGTGCAGCCTGGACAAGCAATTAAACCTGTGGCCACCTCCTGCCTTGAAATAAAGACATCATAGTTCCCACCTCAAAAGATCGTCATGGAAAATAAATGACTGGGTAATACCTCAGTACACCACCCAGTGCCTACCACACACTTGTCACTCAGGAAGTGCCAGCCCTCGTTATTATAAGCCTGGTGCACAAACCATCCTTACTGACCAGGAGAATTTTTTGCGCGTCACGTATCTTCTCTGTGCCTTCCTGTTTCACGCCTGTGAAGCGGACTAATAATTTTTATGACGTTGTATTTGTAAAAGGAGTCACAACACGGCACCTAGTAAGATGCCTGGTTCGTTGTCCGTTGATCAATGATACCTGACAGTGGCATTTCTGCCTAGGGTGATAGACACTTGGCTGGGGCACCAGGAAGCTCACTGGAGTTGAATGCTGGTGAGGGTTTAAGGTTTACTTGGAGAAACATAGAGAAAGGTGTTTGCCTCATTCTTGGAAAGAACCGTGTTGGCGCTCTCTCTCTCTCCCTCTCATTTTGAAGGTAGTAAATTCCTGCGAGAAAAACTGACTTGCATTCCAGTTGGTGGACACCCTGTGTCCCTTAAGATCCCAGCTCTGGGCTAGGCTCTCCAAGCCTTTGCTGGAATCCCCTGCAAACTCAGGCGTCTGGTCTTCACCGTCCAGCAGAGGCCGCTCTGAGCCAGGACTCCTGGGACCTGGGCGCCTGGAGAGGGACCGGCAAGGGTGGCCCTGTCGCCGGGGCCGGCCGGGTGGGCGGTGCTTGGCGGCGGCGGGGATGGAGCAGACGCGCGGGGCGCCGCAGGGCACAGAGCCGCCGGAGCCGCGCTCGCTCGCTCGCTCGCCGCCCGAGCCGCCCCAGCCACCCGCTCGCGTCGCAGCCCGCTGGGCCGGAGAGGAGCCGCCCGCGTCCGCGTCCGCGGCGCTCGGCCATCCCTGGAAACTCCGCTCGGCCCGCGCTCAGCCCGGCACCGCGCCCCCGGGTACCATGGTCTGCCAGGCTCTCGTCGCTTTGTGCATTCTCACCGCAGGTACCTGGGGCTGTCCCGGGGACCGGCACGGGTGCGGGGCGGGGGACGCTCCGGCTGAAGCGGGGACACTGGGAAATCGATCTCTCCTGGCGGGTGGACACCCGCGCGGCCCCAGGGCTGTGCGCACTTGGATCTGGGGCGACGCTGTGCGCGCCTTTGGCGGTCCAGCGCCGTGCGGGAGCCTGGGGCGCTCGGTTCTTCTGCCGGCGCTCCTCCAAACTCCTGCTCTGTGGAACAGGTGGCAGGCTAGCTGAGCGAGTTAGCGACACGGACTGCTGTCCCCGGCCCTCGGGTCACCTGCACACTTCTTAGGGTGGTTCGTTCGACCCCCAAGAGTAATGAAAACAGCCAGCACTGGGCTAGAGTGAAGCGGCATCTAGAAAGGCTTGGACTTCCACTCGGGCCGGCTCGCGCTCCCGGCACGAGAAGGCCTGTATCCAGTGTCCTCCTGATTCTACCTGGGGTGATGCGGCACCAATAGCCCTGGGCCAGCGGCCCGGCCTGCGGTCCGGCTCGTCTTCTCTGAGGGCTTGCAGGTCGACCCAGGGCCAAGGAGCCTCCCCAGAGAGAACCAGTAACTTGCTGATGGCCCCAGTCCCCATCAGCACCCCTCAGTCACCTGCGCAAGGCGGGTGCTGGGGTGCTCCAGAGGGCCACTCGTCTAGGGAGCTCACAGACTGGGCTTGGGTTGGTAGGAGCTGGGAGAGGATCACCCAGTACCCAGATAGTCCAGAAAAATGCAATCCACTAAGGGGATTGTAGGAAGGAGGGGGGAAGTAAACCGAAAGAACAGTCACGGGCTTGTTCAGCTGAGAACCGTTCAAAGCAGATAGCATTAGCTTTCCACTAGAGCTTCTTGTGTTTTGCGCCCTCCCATGCCTTGGGTTCTGGTACATATGACCCCAAGGCACCCCGATGCCTTGCAAGGAGACTGCAGGCCACCCTAAAGCTGCCTGCCAGTGTAAGGGTAAGTTCCCAACCGAAAGCCTTTCTGCTTGTGGCAGGGTAGAGACCCATCTTAGCATAGTTCCAGAACAGTCAGGCGGCTTCCGTGGCCCTGGCGCCTTCTGTCTGGACACTTACGTCTGAAGGTGTGTCACTCTCTAGTTTGATTGTGATCCCTAAACAAGAGGTGTTTAGGAAACTTCCAAAAATCCTCTCATGGAACTTAAACCTTGAGTAAGCCAGTGAATAGGTTTTGTTTGTTTGATATATATATATATATCTCACCCATTTATGTTTTAATTCCTCTGGCAGTTGGATTAATTCTAGGAGGCAGTGTATTACAGCGTTTCCCCTCCAGCTAAGAGGGCAAGATCAAACCAGTGTCACTTTTCAGCCATGCTCTTCTGAAGGAATATTGCTGGTTGCTCTCATTTCAGATAAAGCCAGCCAGTCTCCTCTCTCCCTTCCCCCACATGTACACGTACTTTTTCTGGGATCAGAGCTACGAAAGTCACAACTCCTTGGTTCTGGGGCTCCTGAGACCCAGGGAGACACACTACCCCTTCCCGCTTTCTTCTACAGGCATCTCTGTATTCCTGTCCCCTGCAGGGAACTGGGAAGCCCAGGGAAGCTTCCTCCTCCTTCTAAATTGTGTGCACATGTTGCATCTTTTCAACAGTCAGTTTGTTGAACGAACTGCTCACAATAAATTGTGAGAAAATAACATAACAGTAGCCTAAATACCTCATGACAGTTTTTACTCCAAAGTAAGGTGTTTTAGCTTCCGAAATACCATTTTTCTTGACAAAGCAGATGTGTTAGTAGTGTCAAGGGCTGAGGTTCTGAGAGGAGCAAGCATGTTTCAGCAGCTTGTCAGGAAGCCTCTGGCAAGATCTTCCACAAGAGCATGGCTTCTTTTCCATTCGCTTCTCTATTTTCCCTGACTGAAACCCTTGAAGTGATACTTTCCTTGAGCTGGCATTGGGCAGAGCCCTCTTTATTTTTTTTATAGAATTTTAATTTTTATTTATTTATTTGAGAGAGAGAGAGAGAGAATGGGCATGCCAGGCCCTCCAGCCACTGCAAACAAACTCCAGATGAATGTGCCACCCTGTACATCTGGCTTACATCGATCCTGGGGAATTGAACCGAGGTCCTTTGTCTTTGCAGACAAGTGCCTTAACTGCTAAGCCATCCCTCCAGCCCCGCTCTGTTTTAATGTCATAAATCTTCTCAATGCATACATAGACATTCTTCTAGTATACATAATGGGCATTTGAAAATATATATGCATTGCCAGCAGCCCTACCAGGGTAGAGCCTACATTTGTCCACTTGAACTTGAAAACAGAAAAGAAAAAAATAGCTTTGAATGATCTTTCATTCCCTCCAGAAACATTATGATAGAAATCTAGTGCCACTGGTCCATAACCTACTCTCAAACACCTTTCATGTCATGCAGCACAGGCATACAGGAGTACCACTCTGAAGTAAAATCCAAGCTGGGCCTCCAAGTTTTGGCACCAGAGCTATGCAGGGAGGGAGGACAGAGAGCGCTGATGGGGCCTTTTCTGCCCTCCCTGCTCCTCTCTGAATTCTCGTGTTCCGGCTGCCATCTTTACTGCCCTTGGGAGTTTGATTGGCCCATTCATTTCAGATCTCCCTTACTTTGAAAACTCTCTTTAGCTTCTGTATATCTGAGATATATGACGCTTTAAAATTACCTTTTTGAACACACAAAGAAGACAAAAACATTTTCATTATAGGCAAGAGAGGCCCATGATCCTATTTCTGCCCTGGGTGCCCTGTCACCCCTGGTCTCCCATCAAAGGCCCAGTCCTCTGCTCTCGGTGCATCCTTGCTGGTCCCAGGAGAGGTAGAATCCCAGTCTGCAAGGGATCCTGTGTGAGTTCTGGGTCTGACAGCTATTTCTTCACCAGGCAACCATCACAAGAATGTCCTTATCCTTCAGGAGAGATCCATCTCTACACATTTACCAGCATGTCCACATGCAGATCCCCATATGTTCCAGTTCAGTAGCCTTAGCACGGACATGCTGGATAAACTCAAAATTCCCACACCTTTACACAAGCAGCAGTTTGCCTGCAGTGACGGTGTGTGTGTGGGGGGGGGGGGAGTTGGCTGCTTACTTACCTTCCCTGGAGTCACTCCTGTTCCCCCAAAACCTGGGGTCACAGTGGAAGGTAGGGTACTGCCTTTATAGGACGGCACCTGAAAAATGAAAGTGCTACATTGTTATCTGGTGCGTAGAGGTTGATTTCAGAGTAGTAAACAAGTAGATTCTGCAGCCTGACACCCAAAGGTACATGCACTAATTTAGGACCAGTACCTTAACTAGTATGTGTTTTCGTATATCTAAAGTTGGAGGGGGAAACTCTTCATATGGTTATTGAATGTGTTAAACAACTGAGCATACCTCTAAGTATACAGTGCCAGGGGTGCTATTATTTTTAATAATAAAATTTCTATATTCTGTACTAGATAGGTCATTGTCTCCAAAAGTAAAGCTTATATGTTTGGATTACGTAAATCAAAGACCTCAACTAGCATTCCAGTGCCAAATGTTCCAGCAAACCCAGTGTGAAAATTACGAAAATAATCAGCTGGGCCCATTAAATGCCTAATTTGAGAAGGTTAATAATGTACTTGTTCAAATTTAGCACAACAGTCCCCAAAATGCTGTTACAAATAAACAAAAGTAAAGTCTTACAAAGGGCTTTATTTCTTCCCCAGAACTTGTGCAAATGAGTATGTTTAAAAAGCTCAAGTCAGCTAAATCTTAAAGGTCAGATCCCCAGAGAAGCAAAATTTTGGATAATTCAGATCAAACAATGTGTGGAAAGACTGGCCATTTTATCTGCTGGTTCCGGATGGCTTTCTCCAGAACCCAGCAACATCAGTAAATTTCACATCTCTCACTCAACTCAGCCTGGGCCTAGGAAAATTGTACTTGTGTTTTTTGAAGAAAATACTGGACAAGTATTTACACTGTGCAAGAAAACTTTCTGAAGCAATAATCTCCCCACAGGAGGGGTGTGCAGCACTCACTGGAAAGAGAGGGACTTTTTAAAACTACTAATCACCTAAGTGAAATCTGTGCTGAGTAATAAGAACCCTATGGTAGCTGTTATAACAACATGCTTCCTTTTGGAAATACCTGCCACTGAAATTGAACATAGTAGTTTAGGAATCAAATATTTGTCTTTCTCGTAAGCATAAAATAAAGCAGATGTTTGGGAAAGCCAGTATTTTCTGTAAAAGGCAATGGCATCTCTTAGAAGTGGCCAGGTCATAAGTGCCTGTTTGACCCAGTGATGGCTTTTGACTTAGGACTACAGAGCTAATAGGCTATCACCCAGTTGCTGAGTGACTACAAAGTAAGACTGGTTTGTGTGTGTGTGCTACAACATTTCTCTTTTGGGTTACATCTTAAATTGACAGGGACTGATGGACTGTCATGTCTTCTAGGCTATGTATCTTTAAATATTCATCATAACCTTTTAACCCAGCATTGCCCATTTCATTTACCTATTTTTAACATTGTTTACAAATCTTGAAACCTTTACCATTCTATAAGCATTAGGGACCATTAAGTGAACTAGACAAGTATAGAATTATTTCCAATGGTGCTTTCCCTCTCAATGCAGGGGGAATAATGTCAGTTGAAAATATACTGTTTCACTTTGCCTCATGGTGCCGTATTTAGCAAATAAAAATATAGCTTCCAGTAAAATTAGAATTTGAAATAGTCTAAACATATCCTGATGTAATAATATACTCAAATTCAGGAAGTAAGCTATATTTTTTTTAATATTGCTTATTTGAGTATGGGTGTGCCAGGGCCTCTTGCCACTGCAAATAAACTCCAGATGCATGTGCCACTTTGTGCATCTGGATTTTCACAGGTACTGGAGAATCAATCCCAGATTGGCAGGCTTTGCAAGCAAGTGCCTTTAATTGCTGAGTCATCTCCCCAGCCTCTGATATCCTTTATTTCATCTGGCAGCTTCATACTGACATTTTATCTGTAGTCTATCTGTGCAATGGACTTGATATATGATCAGCTCCATCTTGAATTTTGCTTTACAGAGCTTTAGTTGCCTTGTACTTCTGAATTTTAAAAGCAGGTGCTGGAGACATTTCTCAGTGGTTAGCGCACTTGCCTGCAAAGCCTAATAACATGGGTTTGATTCCCCAGTACCTACATAAATACAGATGCACAAAGTGGTGCATGCATCTGGAGTTCATTTACAGCAACTAGAATCCCAGGTACACCCATTCTCTCTCTTTCTGTCTTCTCTGTCTATCCTGCTTGCAAATAAATAAAATATTAAAGCCAGATGCACATGGTAGTATATGCATCTGGAGTTCATTTGTAAGATAGAGGTCTGGGTGCACCCATTCTCTTTTTCTTCTCTCTTCTCTGTCTCTTTCTGCTTGCAAATAAATAAAAATTAAAGCCAGATGCACAAGGTGGCACATGCATCTGGAGTTCATTTGCAGTGGCTAGAGGCCCTGGCACACCCATTCTCTCCTTTTATCTATCTGCTTCTCTCTCTCTTATATAAAATAAATAAATAAAATATTTTTAAAGATTTTTCAATTTATTTATTAGAGACAGGGAGAGGGGTGAGGGAGAGAAAAAGAGTGAGAATGGGTGCACCAGGGTCTCTAGCCACTGCAAATGAACTCCAGATGCATGTGCCACCATGTGCATCTGGCTTATGTGGGACCTGGAGAATCAAACTTGCATCCTTAGGCTTGCAGGCATGAGCCTTTACCACTAAGCCATCACTCCAGCCCTTAATAAAATATTTTTTAGTTGGTTCATGGGCTGGGCATGGTGGTGTACCCCTATAGTCCCAGCACTAGGGAGATTGAGGTAAAAGGACCACTGTGAGTTTGAGGTCAGCTGAGGCTACAGTGTGAGTTCCAGGTCATCCTAGACTAGAGTGAGACTCTGCCACAAACAAAACAAAACATAATGTGTCAATGGGAAGACATGAAGATTTCAAGATTTCATAACATCACTCTTGGTTAGTAATAGCCCGTATTAGTGTTTAGGGGCAGCTTTTACTCCAGTGAGATACTTTGATGCTGATTGCATGTCTAAAAATTGCTGTGGCTTCTCTGACCTGTGCAAAGGAGTCCATTTGACCTTTTCTTTAGAAAGAATAATATATTTCTAATAGTAGCAAGCTGGAATTAGAAGGTGCCTGGAATCTGGCTGGCAGCTGACTATAGAAGAAAATTACAGAAAAGCTCTGGATTTTAGTGCTCATTTTTGTGCCAAAATTTTAAGACATGTTACAAATATTAATTACATAGGTTTATATAATTCCTGCTTGGAAGATTTATTGGTATCACTTAAAAGCTGTGGCTATATAGAGCCTGAAGCAACACATTAGATAGGATTTTAAGGCAGATGGTAAGATATCTTTTAAGCTGCTGAACTGTGGTAGAAATTTGCAGTTTTTATACCTAAGGCAAAATCTGTGAATAGCTAACTGTTAAGTGGGCAAAAAAAAAAAAATTGTGGGAAATTACCAGGTGTAATATTTAGAAAACATGTCAATTTGATATGAAAGGTGAGAAGTGGAATACAACTCTGATGATAATATTTTCCATTTACATTCCAAATCCTGACACCTGCTGCTTTTCCATGAGGAAGGAATTAAGGATATGGGTACCAAAAGATAGGTATTGAACATGAAAGAATTAAATGTGAAAGATTTTTTCTCTCTTTTTCTCATATTTGTAAACTTGCTACCATTCCAACTTCTCTCACTGGTAAGATCATGTTATATTTGCTCATATGTTATAAATGAAATATATATTATATTTGATATTGTGATATTCTTTCCCACTTTGTATGATTCTGAAAGATGACTACATGGTTGAGTTCATTTACCCATTACTGTCTCCTTTATGGATAACTACCAGTGCTGTTTGCTTCTTGTGAAATGTTTTCAGTTTCATTTGACAAGCTGTTCATATCTTAGTCCATCTATTCAACTGTAATAGTATGGTTCTATATATTGGGTATCTTATGAAGAACAAATGTTTATTTCTCAATAATTCTAGATGATGGAGAATCTAAGACTGAGGTACAAGAAAATTCAGTACCTGGTTTGTAGGTAGTTCTGTTTCATCATGTCACACACACTAGCTTTCTGGAGGCTCCTATAAAGCCATACATCCCATTCACAATGACTCCACTCATGAGTTAATCATCTCCTAAAGGCCCTGCCTCATAATATCATCACCTTATAAGTTTGGATTTTAACATATAAACTTGGTGGTAATATGTTCAGGCCATAACATGGTTTCACAAACAGAGAGATAGAAAATACCATTTGCTAATTACTAAATATCCTGCCTTTATGCTATATTTACTTCATACTATAGTTTGAAAAGAACAGTGGCATTACTATAAGAGTATGTGCTATGCAAAATTTATAGTACACAGTCTATATGAGTTTATGGGAATGTTTAAGGGCCCATGCATTGCATGAATTGATGTCATGTGTCACCTTATGAGAGGATTAGTATTACAATGTGAGGGTCCTCTTTGATGTTTGTCCATTCTGAAGGCCACAGGCTGGAAAGCTTCTTCTTGTCTTGGTAAAGAGGCAAATTCTTGGTGGATGGTATGCTGTGCTAGGCACATGAATTCTTGCTGGGTTGGTGGATTCCACCACATAAGAGGCAGAAGTGAGACATGTGTCTTCATCACGTCCAACTAATGAGAAGTCCTAGAGGTTTTGTTTTATAAATCACAATGTAGATGGAGAGACAAGATTCAAGAGGAACACCTGGAAATTCTCCCAGAGAGCTGATAAAATATATATCTAAGAAGGATTATCAACTTTTGAGAATAAATGCTCATTCAGTATCTACAGTCTATAAAATTCTTGGGGAGGTGGCAGCATGATGTAAAATTACATGTAGAAACAGGGTAGGAAGTAGATAGTAGGAAGGGATGGTGGCTGTATCAAAATTTATGCATAGGCTACCTGGGAAATGCCAGGGAGCACAAGGCTCAATGAAACCAAGAAATTTTTCAGTTACCTAAATGAAAGGGTGATGATAATTCAAATTGGGAATACTAAGAGCTACACTACCCATTGCTTCTGATAATGACAGAAAAAATTCTTTAGGGAGTCCTAAGTATCTCTTCAAAATTATATGACTATATAGCCTTTTACCACGTTTTAGTTCTGCCAAAAGTTAAAAATTAGCTTTCCAGACAAAGCAATATGGTGTCCCCAGTGGATAACATTAACCTACCATCAACATTGTGGAAGGGGTTGAAGAATTAGAAAACGTCCTGAGGTGTCAAGATGAATTCAGGGTCATAGTCTGGATCAATTAAGAAGGGCTGAGTGGCGTAGGTGGCTCAAGTTAAGGTTTTTCTGGGTTCCTCTTGAATAATAGTCATATGAGTACACTCTTCCTAAAATGCTTATATAAAGAGAAATGCAGTCCTAATGTTTTTCAGCCAGGATAGGACTTAACTATGTGTCAGGAGTAGCATAGTATAATCACAGTGATTTTTCAGAAAGAGGATGGCATCTCAGTTTCCTCCCTCACAAAAATATGGTAATATGAATACACTAATATGTGGGTAAACATCTAACCAGTGTCCATTAAGTACAAAATATCATTTTATTTTATTTACTTTCCTTATCTTCCTTCCTCTGCTAGATTGCAAAGTATATGAGAGTAGAAATGCTAGCTTTTATATGTTCTTATTTCCTCAGCATAAAAAACAGCACAAGGCAATGAGTATAAAGTGAGTACTTCATAAATATCCATCAGTTAATTTGTAACTGAAAATCTACATGTATTCAACACTGTCCAAAACTCTAGAGATACAGTAACAAACAGAAGGGACAAAACTTTGTCCTCAGGGAATTTACATTCTTTGAGAATGGTGAATTTTGACTTAGTCAAAACAAAGTCAACAGCTAGATCATAGTCACCTCAAGCTTAACATGTCCAAACATGAGCTAGTAGGCTACCTTCCCTCAGAGACTCCACCCATAGCTTTTCCCATCCCAGTGAATGTCAGCTCCAGCTTTTCAGGTGTTCATGCTAAAGCCCAGGTGTCAGGCCTTCTTTCTCTCGGCACCCTTTGTTCAATCCTTCAAGACAACCCGTTTGATCTCCTTCCACTTTTTGCCACATCCATTGCTGTTATCCCGGGCAGAGATGCTGTGATCCCACATGACTGTGATGGGCTCCTCCTATCAGCTCTTACACTTTCTCTCCTAAGGTCTGCTTGCAATAGAGCAACATGGAACACTGCATCCACTGGAAATATATCAGGGACATCACTGCTCTGTGCTAAGCCTAATGGCTTCCAGTGCACCCAGAGAAAGTCACATTCCAGGCTGGAGAGATAGCTTAGTGGTTAAGGTGCTTGCCTACGAAGTCTAAGGAATCAAGTTTGATTCCCCAGTACCCAGTAACCCAGATGCACAATGTGTCTCATGTGTCTGGAGTTTGTCCACAGTCGCTAGATGCCCTGGAGCACCCATTCTTGCTCTGTCTATATATCTGCCCCCCCTCTGTCTGTCTGTCTAATAAATTAATAAAATATTTTTTATTTTTAAATTTTTATTTATTTATTTGAGAGCAACAGACAGAGAATGGGCGCGCCAGGGCCTCCGGCCACTGCAAATGAACTCCAGACGCATGCACCCCTTGTGCATCTGGCTAACGTGGGTCCTGGAGAATCGAGCCTTGAACCGGGGTCCTTAGGCTTCACAGGCAAGCACTTAACCACTAAGCCATCTCTCCAGCCCCCAATAAAGTATTTTTCTTTAAAAAGAAGAAGGTCATGTTCCTTAAAGTGACAGTTCAGACCTGCCCAAGAAGTCCTCCACTCACTCTTGAACCTGACCTTCCCTTTCTGTTTGCTCTCTTTCCCCCAATCACACTGGCTTCCCAGTGCTATGCTATGGCTGACTCCTTCATCTGAATATTTTTTCTTCAGATAGCTGCATAGCTAACTCCCTAACCTCCTTAAAGCCTTTTGTGTTAGTCAGTGTTCTGTAATGATAGTAAATACTTGAGACATTCTGCTTCAAAAAGAAAGAGAGAGAGAGGGATAGAGAAATGACATAGCAGTTGTGGCACTTGCCTAGGAAGCCTAAGGACCCATGTTCGACTCTCCAGATCCCATGTAAGCCAGACTTGCAAAGGTGAGGCAAGCGCAAGGTAGCATATGCCCACTAGGTGGTGCAAACATTTGGAGTTCAATTTCAGTGGCTGAGGCTCTGGCATGCCAATTCTGTCTTTATCTCTCTAATATATGTGTGTGTGTGTGTGTGTGTGTGTGTGTGTGTGTGTGTGTGTATTTTTTTTTAAGAGACATGTTCATCTTGGCTCAGTTTGGAAGATTTAATTCCTGACCAATCAGCCAACACTTTGAGCCTGTGATAGGCAGTACTTCATAGCAATGTCACGTGAGCAAGGAAGTGTGCTTATCTCATAACTGGAAAGAACAGAACCCGGTACCGCCGTCCCCTTCGAAAGTGTGCTCCAATCACTTAAAAGTAGAACTTCTGCCACCTTTCAGTAACAAGTGGATGAGGACCAAATCTCAAAACCTAAGCCTTTGAGAGACCTTCCAGATCCAAACTGTAGTATCTTTGCCCAAGTCACACTTACAAGATCTATTGTAACCAATATCTTAAAATTTAGCTTGTCCTACCCACCTACCCCATGTTCCCAGTGCCTCTCATCTTGGTCTTGCCCATACTCTTTCCTTACCATCTGTCACCCTCCATTCCTCCTCTTTACCTCTTGCTAACCATATAGCTCCCAAAGGATGGAGACCTTTGTCTCTCTTTTTATTGCTGTTGTACTCCTTGGTGCTACACTACTAAGTGGCAAATAGTAGGTACTCAAAATGTATTTGTTGGATTGATAAAATACTTAATTCAAAACTTTTCTTTAGATTATCCAAAAGTGAACCCTGGGCACACTTGTTTCTGATCACATACTTGTCCAGTGTTTCAACATAGCTTTTAAAAACACACTAAAAACTAGGGCCTTTCATCTGCACTCAAGATTACAAAAAAGAAAACTAAGCCATGGGGCTGGAGAAATGGCTTAGCAATTAAGGCATTTGCCTGTGAAGCCAAAGCACCAGGTTTGATTCCTCAGCACCCATGTAAGCCAGATGCACAGGGATGTATGTGGAGTTCATTTGCAGTGGCTAGAGACCTTAGCATGCCCACCTCTCTCTCTCTTTCTCTCTCTCCTTGCAATAAAGAAAGAAAGAAAGAAAGATAAAAATAATTTTCAAAAAGAATATTAAGCTTTGAAAATCAGCTATTTTCGAGGTATACACATGTAAAATTCTCCTTTTTAAAATGTAGCATTATCTTTTTGATTTTTCTAGGGGTATTATTAAAAAAAAAAAAAAACCTGAGATTTCTAAACCTCCTGGCCAATTAAGAAAATGTTACCTTTCAACTCAATGAAGGAGGATAATGGCACCTCCACAATTTGAACATTTTTGAGACATTTGTGAATGACTAAATATAGCTTGGTGATGAAGAGTTACTTGAGTCCAAGGTAGGTGCAACTGGTAATTACCCAGTAAAGTTTGAGAACGTTAAGTGAATTCAGACCAAGTGTTGAAAGTGCAAACTGGTCACTTAAGCTCAAGAACCTAATGGAAGTTTTGTCAGCTTGGAGACCCTGCATTAGAGCTTCTTTGGTGATCTTGAAATACAGATTCTGTTTTAGTCCAAGCAGCAGCTACAAGTGATATTGGAGCTCTTGCTCAAACCTGAATCCAAGGGCAGAGAGAGGGTCAGGGATGCCTGTCGTCTACAGTGCAGGGCTGACACTCTTTGACAAGTTGTTGTTAAACCACCCAGGAAAGCACCTCTGCCAGACTGACCATGTTACAAATACTGGTTCTTTCTTTCTTTCCAAAACTAAGAGTGATTGGTTATTTAGTAGCTGCCGGAAATAATATGAGCTTCAAAAAAAAGAAAGAAAAGAAAAGAAATGACTGCAAGCTGGTCTTAGTGATATCCACCTGAGAAGAAGGAGCTTGTAAACGGGGGAAGAAGAGGACAGAGAGGAGTTTGCAAAGCCGTCCACTTCGCTGAGGCATGAGGCCCATTTGTTCATCTCCGACCTCGAGAAGAGTAGGCTTATCTTGAAGCTCAGCAGTTCTGACTGTGAATAGAGGTGTGCCAAAGGTATGGGGCCCAGACCTGTGCCGTAGGCACCTGGGAGACGTGTATGGTGTTGTGAGTGTGGCAGCAGGGGACAAGGGCCTCCCTTGCCCCACCCTTGCATGTTCCCCCACATGTTCCCCTAGTGAGGTACAAAGCAGAGCCTAAATTCTTACTGGAAGGGAAGGAAGCACACTCCAAGAGAAGGCAGTGGTACCCCACATCTCAAAGGTGAGGATGGCTTGCAAAAGAAGAAAATGTTGTCCTTGAGAACAGGGCTGGTCAGAGAAAGTAACTTACACACCACTTTCATGCTGGACAATGCAAGCCACGCTTTCAAAAGGCTCATGATGCCCTTGTGTGCAAACATACGTACAATATATGAAGATGGGCTGGGAGATGGCTCAGTGGTTAAATGTGCTTGCCTACGCTATTCTAAGCTGATATGTTGTGACTTTGGATTTCCATAGTATAAGGAAAGAGATGGCCACAGAATAGGAAAAAGTTTGGAAAAAGGGTGAAACTGAGTTCTCTTCTTCCTTCCTTTTGTCCTTCTCTCTTTCTTTCTGCTTCCCTTTCTTCTGAATTTTTCAATAAGGTATGCATATTTTAAATCCATCTTTAGCAACAGTTAATGTGACAATAGTAACTGCTAGGTGGCTATTTTGATTCTCAGAATGTTATTCAAAAATCATGCTTCACAGAGCTGCCAAAAATGATCACAGAGAAGCAAATAAGCTCAGAAAGGCTTATAGGACGTCACTGACTTAATGGCCAGGGACGGTTCTGGTAAGGAATTGACTGAAAGTAATATTGCATCTTCTCAAACTTGAGTGCTGCATAAATCATTAACCAGGATGGTCATCTTGGATTATTTTAAGAGACTCTGAGCTAAAAGGTCCACATTTAAAGTATGTTGTTAGGGGATTTTCTTTTCTGAACAATCTCCTCAACATATGTTATGATACTGTAGTATCTATTTCTTAACATATTGTAAAGGCTTCTCAAAGTGAAAGTTGTCAACTTAGATATCAAATAAGAAAAATAGCCCTAAAAGAATGTATTGCTTATTTTTGCTTTGGTAACGTTATGTTATGTCATCTTTTCAACCAAAAAAAAAAAAATCAATAAGATGTGGTTTCTGCAAATGTTAGAAGATCCATTATTAATCCCTTGCAGTGTTATTACAGAGTTGTGCAGGTGTGGCTACGGAGATGGCCAGAAAAGGTAGACAGGAACAAGCTTTGGCCGGACTCAAACAACCTCTTATTTTAGGCAAAACCATACACATTGCTGGGGGCCCAGGTTTTATTTTATTTTTGTTGTTTTTATCAGGCACCACACTTTATACTACATTTGTTTCAACTATAACCTCACCCAACCCTCCCAACAGCCTTATGGGATGGCAGTGCTATCCCACTTTGAAGTTTGGAGGTTCAAAAGTGAAGTATCAAATATTGGAGAGATGCCTGAGGTGGCTCAGCAATTATGTGTGCTTCCTGTGCAAGCATGAGGTCCTGAGACAGCTTGAGTGTAAATCTCCAGAAACCACATCAAACAGCTGGGTGTGGCCATGTGTCTGTAACCCCAGGCCCATAGGGGAACAGAGACCTGAGAATTTCTGGAGCTCAAGGAAAAAAAAAAAAAAAGGCAAGCTTTCTGATCTGTAAGAGACTCTGGCTCAAACAAGAATGGGTGGAAGAGCAATGGAGTGGGGCACCTGATTTTCTGCTCTGGCTACCTCAGGTGAGCACACCTCACACCCTGCTGCAGACCAGCACATGAGTCACTGCAAGGGCACATATCTGTGCATAACACACACACACACACACACACACACACACACACGCAAAAGCACACAAAGAGAAAAGTGACAAGCCATAGACACACAGTTGCTAGGTAACAGAGCTCAGCGTTCAATGCATGCCTTTACAGTTCACACATCTCTACCCTCACTTCCTTGAACTGCCAAGTCAGTTGCTAAATCCTCTTGTGTTCCCAAATTTGATTCTCTTCTCCGTCCCCACAGTTACAATCTTGGTGGAGAACCTGCTGCCCTGTGTCATCTCTTCCTCGGTGCTGGCCGTAACTCTGTGCTCACCCTCTTCCTTCCTTCCCTCGGGCACCAGTGTTTGGGGACCCACAGGCCAGTCTGGATTGCCTGACCCTCCTAAAGACCCAGACCTGCTTAAGCTGCTCAGATCTAGAGTTCTAAATTACATCTCCACTAAAACGAATGAGGATGAAGGTTCTTTGGGGAGGTAGTTAATTCCAGGCAGGTCTGGTTAGATGGCTGGAATATCTCTTGAGCTTACGAAGATACTCTCAGACACTATGGAGGTATGTAAAAGGGGCTCAGAACTGCTTCGTGGGGCTCCTACTGGCCAAAGAAAGTGCAGTTGGAGCCTCGATAGGGATAATCCTGGATTGAAATTTAGTAATATGTTTACTCATGAGTTCAAAATGATCTCAAAACCAAAACTATAAAATTATACAGATACTATTGATCTTTCTTTGGTGATACTAATAAGTTAACAGATAATTTTGAAAATAATAGATAACTAAAAAGATTCAAGTGCTTTGTATTTATTGATTTTTCTATCTTATTTTGCCTTATATTGTGACCAAATACAATCGATTGTCTCTATAAAATATTGTAGGCAGTAAGTCAAGGTGCATAAGACATGGACAGTCATTTTATTGTATACCCTAGTTGTCACTGATCATTCGTGGCTGCCAAAATCTTGATGTGTGATGTAGCTCCCAATGAGAGTACAAACCATCCCCTTTGAAATGTCTTGACAAATTGAAAGGATCCATATCCAACAGTTAACTTTCCAGAAACATGGAAGATTGAAGATGATAAAGAACACCAAGAGAATGAAAAAAACTCCAAGATATGGAAGATCCTATAGTTTCTTTAACAAATAAATTGTGATGAATAAAATAAAGAGGTTGATAAAAAGATTTCAGAAGAAGGAAAATGTCATAGACTAAAAAGAGACTAAAGGAACAAAGCCACCATTCCTAACTGTGGGTCTTATTTTGAGTCTGAATCAAACCAAAACTATAAAATATAAATGATGCCACTTATAACACAGTCATGAATTAGAACATTAAATATTTAATGATGTTAAGTTATTATACATATTTTAACATGATGATAATGGAGCTCTTATATTTTCAACAACACTTATCTTTTAAATGCACATACCATTATATTTATGGAAGATAAGATCTTCTATAAGATCTTAAGATTTTGTTCAAAATAATAGGGATGTGGGAAAATAGGTAGGAACATATAGATAAGAGTCCTTTACACTCTCCAACTTTGTAGATAACTAAATTTTTCCATTGTAAAAAGTTTGTGGCTAGAGAGATGGCTCAGCAGAAGTGTACTTCCCTCACAAGCACGAGGACCCAAAATAGCTTGTGACTGCCATCATGGAGCTTCTCCTCAATATGTAAGCCAAAATAAACCCTTTTCTCCCAAAAGCTGCTCTTGGTCAGGTGATTTCTACCAGCAATGTGATCCTGACTGCAACAGGAGGTACCCCAGATCTCTCCATACTTTACAGAAACAAGTCCAGGTCCAAGCCCTTTTAAGCAAGGAGCTTGGGATCTGAATCAGAGGCAACACAAAAGAAAAGGCTGTACAAGCAGCCACGGTGTGAGGGGCCCTAGACTCAGATAGGTTGTTGCAATTACCTTCTTATTGCTGGGGCAAAACACCAGTCTAAGTCAGCCTATGGAAGGAAAGGGTTTATTTCAGCTTCCAGGGCTGAGGGAAAGCTTCACCACAGTAGGTGATAAGCATGAATGATGGGCCTGAGCAGGAAGCCTGGTCTTACCTCCACATTAACAGGAAGGAAGTAGTCTATCTAGTGTGCTTGGAGTGGGACTATTTTACCCCAGTGCCCACTCTCAGCAGCACACCTCCCCCAGCAAGGCTCCACCTCCCAAAGATTCCACACTGTCCCGAATTTATGCCTTCTGGGAGCCAAGTATTCAAACACTTGAGTCTTTGGTGGGGGAACGTTTTGTTCAAACCACCATGGACGTCATCATTGATTAGTAAATCAGTACCAAGAAGGGAACATCTGCAGGGTTCCTTCAGGTCTCTGCCCTCATCCATGACATTTCCTCATTCCTGTGTACTTTCTCCACTTCTCTCTGCCAACCAGAATTCTCCAACTAGTAAGCACAAAGTTCTCCTTGAGCTGTTTGTAGTGAACGCTGCTGGTCTGTCAGCTTCCAGAGAACAGGGGTCATGTCTTCGCTTCCTACCTCTCCTAGGTATGAAGATATGCCATGTGTGCTCATGGCTTGAAAAAAATTGAACTGAGGGAACTGGGGCCTGGAGATGTGGACAACAAGGTTTCATCACCTGTTAATGATTAGATAAAGACTAAATAATTTTTCATGTAAACTTAAGTAACCTGACTCCAGCGATTCAAAGATTTTTCAGCCTTTCTCTCCTTAAGAGTTAAGATTTACAGGCTTTATAAAGTCTGTGGAGGAAGTGACATATTAACCTAGAGTGGCTGAAAAGTATTATCTGTTGCCATGCCCAGGAATGTAGAGCACAGAGCCTTAAGGGAGAGGACTTTGGAACAAAGGCTGTCTTCATAGAGGACAATGGCCTGAGACCTGTTACTCCTTTGAATCAGCTGTTGCACAGTGAGAGGTACCAGAAGACCCCAGAGTAAGCAGAGAGACATGGTAGACTGAGCAGAGCTTTGAGACAAGTGTGCTATGTTTGGGGGACCACCTTCCCTGCATATCCTTGTAAAATAACATTCTACTCCACTCAAGTGAAAGGCTCCTCTGAGAGGGTTTGGTAGAGCTAAGTACAGCAGAAATATTTAGAGAAAGGAGACAGTCTTTCCTGGAAGGAAGGAAGGAAGGAAGGAAGGAAGGGAGGGAGGGAGGGAGGGAGGGAGGGAGGCAGGGGAGGGGAGGGGAGGGGAGGGGAGGGGAAGGGAGAAGGGAGGGGAGGGGAGGAGGAGGGGAGGGGGGAGGGGAGGGAGGAGGGAGGGGAGGAGGGAGGGGAGGGGAGGGGAGGGGGGGAGGGGAGGGGAGGGGAGGGGAGGGAAGTCAGAATAAAGAGAAAGAAAGAAAGAAAGAAAGAAAGAAAGAAAGAAAGAGAAAGAAAGAAAGAAAGAAAGAAAGAAAGAAAGAAAGAAAGAAAGAAAGAAAGAAAGAAAGAAAGAAAGAAAGAAGAAGAAGAAGAAAAGAAAACACATCTGTTGGGAAAATGAAAGAAGAATGGCATGGATTATGTTCCTGTATGTTCAACCTTGCAATCCAAAATTTAACCTTTGAATTGTGCTGCCTAAACAAAGCCTCACACATTGGGTATGGTAGAGCATACCTATAATCCCAGCACTGAAAGACAGAGGCAAGAGTTCCATCATCCTCCACCACACAGTGAGTTTGAAGCCAATCTGAAATATATGAGATTCTGTCTCAAAAGAAAATAAAAACAAGATCAAACAAAACCTAGAGCCTAGCAAGGCCAGTAAATGTCAGCTCATGATAGCAAACATCCCTATGGAAATCAAGAAAGGTGTCAGACCATGAGCTTGGTCTGGCCGGCCTCTTTTTATTGCCTCTGCAATTGAAAAGGAGTATCAAAGAAGAGGGTTTTCCTTTGGGTTTTTATATTTGTCACCAAAGGGACTCTTTCCTTCCTGTGAAACTGGGGTTCTAGGTATCTGTCCTGCCATCATCAACCCACACTGGAGGAATTTAGAAGGAAGTGTACCCTCTGGGAAAGGGGCACTTGCTCCTCTCTTCTTAGTTGCTGCCCATCAGAGGTGGCCAGAGTGAGTGTCTCCTTCCTAAACCTTACTCTCTGAAAACTGCTCTAGCTGCTTGTCCCTTGCATTGCGCCAACCTGCCAAGCCTAGGGTAAATATAGATTAACTATTGTCTGAGATTCCAAAACCTGCTGGAATAAATGACCACAGACGTGGATGGCTTAACACAACAGCCATTAATTCACTCACAGTTCTGGAAGCAAGAAAAATCAAGGCTTCTACTGAGCCCTGCTCCCACTCTGAAGCTCCCAGGGAGGGCGCTGTCCTGCCGCCGGCAGCTTCTGGCAACTGCTGGCACTCCTTGGCTTGTGGCAGCACAACTTCAACGCTTTCATGTGACCTTCCCCCTCCCATGGTTCTGGCTTCCAGATTTCTCTGTGATAAGGATTTGAGGCAACCAGTCCTACTGGACGAGCAGCCCCTTCACTCAGTGTAGCCTCCTCTTAACTTTCCACTGCTGCAAAGACCCTATCTCCAAGCAAGGTCACGTTCACTAGTACTAGCGTTAGAGTTTTAACATTTTTGTAGGGGGCACAATTCAACCTATAAGCAGTTATTTTTATATCTAAACCATGTTTTGAAAGATCTTTTCTGGGTGATTATAGAAGACATGGATATCTGTAGCAATTACAAATCATCCAGCAGTTTCAGTCACCTAAAGGTGTTCACTTGTTGCTTTATTCCTCTTTTTTATTTTATTTATTTATTTGAGAGAGGGAGGACCAGAGATTGAGAAAGAGAGAGAGAGAGAGACAATGTTTGTGCCAGGGCCTCCAGCCACTGCAAATGAACTCCAGACACATGTGCCACCTTGTATATCTAGCTCAACTGGGTTCTTGAGAAGCAAACCTGGGGTCTTCAGGCTTCACAGGCAAGTGCTTTTACTGCTAAGTCATCTCTTCAGCCCCATTTATTCCTCTTTATAGTAAAAGACAGTGTGAGGCTGTTTAAATCAGGTTCATCTCAATCCAAGTACCATGACATTTGATGGAATATTTCTTTAATATATGGAGGTGCATGCCTGGTCCCTGGCCATTAAATAATAGTAGCATCCTGCATGTCTTGTGATAAGGGAAGAAAGGAAACAAGAGAGAAAGAAGGAAGGAAAGAAAGAAGGAAAAGGAGGAAGTAAGGAAGAAAGAAAGAAAGGAAGAATGGAGGGAAGAAATACCTTTATACATTCACAATATGAGACTCGTTGAAAATCAACAGTCTAAGTTCACCAGGGTTTAAGGTCACTGCTTCCCTCTGGCATCGTGAGAAACGGCTGGTAGTAAGGGGAATCAGCTGTGATTGACAGTAAGCTTTTCCAGAGTAAGAGACCACCAGGTAATCCAAGAACATTGCGGTTTGGGCACGGCTAGTGATAAGTTTTATACTATTTTGGTAAATTTTGAGCACTATTTCACCTCATTGTCATCTTTAATACTGTATTGCTGTCTATAAGAGAAACACGTACAGGAGATGAAAATAACCTTCTTTCTGAGTCTCACTCATTGCAAGGAAGAGAATGATTTATTTCCTTTATTTATGTAGGACAGAATGCACTTTCTACAAATCATCTTTTTCTTAGTTTTATGTAATATATTGTTAGATGTGGAAACACAAGAGGTCATAAGACACTCTCATGAAAAATCCTGTATTGTGATATTCTAGGGCAGTGGAGTTCTGTTTGCCATTGTGAAGTCTGTGAAGGGTGGGTACATTTCCCTTCTTTGCCTACTTCCCTTCTTAGTAAAATAATTAGAGGAGCCGGGTGTGGTGGCGCACGCCTTTAATTCCAGCACTCGGGAGGCAGAGGTAAGAGGATCACTGTGAGTTCAAGGCTACCCTGAGACTACATAGTGAATTCCAGGTCAGCCTGAGCCAGAGTGAGACCCTACCTCGAAAAACCAAAATAATAATAATAATAATAATAATTAGAGGAAATTTTAAAGAAGACTGAGCTGCCTGGATAGCTCAGTTGGTAGAGCATGAGGCTCTTAAAGTAGGAGATAAAGTATCATATGGATATCTTAGCAAAAATTAATATTAATTAATTAATATTAATTATTACAATTAATATATTGAAATAATGATTCATTAATATCAATATTCAGTGGATTCATGCATTTTCTAGAGGGTTTAAAATGTATTTTTCTTTACCAGAAGCAGGTAGAAAATTGTATCATTTAAGACCCATAATCATATTTATCACTTTTATATCAGTATCAATATTTGGTTTTCTATGCCTACGTACTTGATTTTCTTTTGATATTAGAATTCTTCTTTGAAGTCACGATGAAAAATCAGCATTCGAAATGACTTTCTCTGGAAAAAGTATAATTCATTCATAGAAGATTTAATTATTTAAGGAGTTTGCATACATAGGTAGGTAGAAGTATTTTTAAAAAGTGAGAGGTCTACTATCTAAATCCTTTATTGATTTGGGTTATTCTTTAAGATACAAAAAAAAATCAAGCTATAAGTCTGGGGAGATTGCCCAATGGTTAAAGGTGCTTGCTTGCAAAGCCTGTTGGCCTGGGTTTGACTCCCCAGTACCCATGTAAATCCAGATGCACAAAGTGGTACATGCATCAGGCATTTGTTTTCAGAGGTAAGAAGGCTAGCATATCCCCCCATTCTCTCTCTCCCCTCAAAAATAAATCTAAAAATCTCTTTTAACAATCCAAACTCTGATGCTATAGGTAAAATCTCCTTAATGAGAACTGGGTGCATGCTGAGAAAAAGTTGCAAATGGAAGAGATTTGTCTCATTATATATTTATTTTACATTTTATTTATTAGAGAGAGAAAGAGACAGAGACAGAGAGAGAGAGAGAGAGAGAGAAGAGAGAGAGAATGGACACACCAGGGCATCAAGCCTCTGTAAATGAACTCCAGATGCATGTGCCCCCTTGTGCATCTGGCTTACATGGGTCCTGGAGAATTGAACCAGGATCCTTTGACTTTGCAGGCAAACACCTTAACCACTAAGCAATCTCTCCAGCCCCCTCATTATATTTTTAAAGCTCAGAGAGAATCATTATGGTGCCAAAGCATTGTGGTAAGTCAGCCTGGAACCCAACCTCAGTACCCAGGAAGCCAGTAGTTAAGAGCTCTGAAGCTTTCTGCTTTTGCTATTTTCTAAAACAATTAAGATGAAAAGTGTTAATCAGGAAATCTGTGGTTATAAAAAAAAAGGGGGGGGGGTGAGCAGGCCAGCAGCTGTTATGTCTGGTTTGGGGACACTTGCTTGGGATAACCTAACTTTTCCGTAGGTGATCGGATGTCATGATAACCATTCTAGAATAAAAGCAATGACAAGAAACCTTGAAATTTGAAAGTGACCCCTCTGTGTTGTCTGCTATCGGAGAGCACGCTGGCCTCTGCAGAGGTATTAGAAGCAGATGAGCCAGCTGGGCTCCCTCCAACCCCTGAAGGGCCAGATAGGACAAAGAAGCAGGTGTCTGGTGAAGCTGCTGCCCCTGCTGGCAGGTCAAGCTGGCTGATAGAGAGGCTCCACGTGCCTGACCAAAAGGGACTGGGGTTGTAACTTGAGACTTGGCGAGAGGCAAAACCAGGAGTATTTGTGGACCACATCCTCCAAGGCTCGAAGGTTCCATATCCACAATAGGTTCCCCTAGAAATCAGTAAGAAGGAAACACTATTTATAGAAGAACTACCCAGGAGCCTTCTGAGATGGCTTAGAAAGGGTCAAGAGTTTTGGGGGAATACCTAATTTCTCTTTTAATGTCTGCTGGGTTGTGGATTTCTTGGAAGATACAGAAAACTTGAACTAAAGAGTCAAGGTTCACTAACATGCACCATTGGTTACTTCTTGTTAGTAAGACTGTCATTTATGTTATTTCTTTTTATATAATATAATTTTATTGACTTTTATACATGTACATAGTGTATTTTGATTATAGTCTCTTCCCATTATTTTCTTCATACATCTTCTCTATAACTCCTTCTTTTCCAACTAATTCTCCTAGTTTAATGTCTTCTTTCTTTCTCTTTTTCTTTCCTCCTTTCTTTCTTTCTCTTTCTTCCTTTCTTTCTGCTTTCTTCTGTCACCCACGATGACTTGCTAATAGATCTAATATTGTGCAAATAACAACAGCCACTGTGAGGTCATGAGTACAATAGTAATTTCCTGTCCATAAGACAGTGTTACAAAGCACTCCTCTCCAGACATTGGCTTTTATGTTCTGTCCATCACCTCTCTCACTGTATCCCCCGGAACCTCGGTGGGTGTGATAAACCTGTTGCATTTGGTGTTAAGTTCTTTCTTGAGCTGTTATTGTTCTGGTCAAGCCTTACCAACAGTAAAAGCTTAGGTTTGTATATGTGCCTCTGTTCTTAGCTAAACAATAGCTGAAAGGTTTGTCAATCCAAACTTGACCCACATTTGACTCAATGCCCAATTGAATGCCCTGTCTTGAAGTTACATGAAGCACAGTGTGTACGTGGGACCCCACTGTACACGCAGTGGTTTTGCCAGCTGGCTCTGTCTTCACTTCTAAGGCTGAGGCCCACTCTGGGATCTCAGAAGACCCGCCACCTTGGCCAAGCGGTAGAACCATTTCTGTTTGACATGGCAGAGGGGAAGTAAAATATCTTAAACCCTATCTGCAGTGGTAATGCTGGGCCTCATTACTTGGGCATCTAAGTACACATTTATATTGCTTATGCATTTGCTTGATTTTATTTTTATAGAAATGCACTTATTAAACATCACACCTTGAGGAACACTTGATTTTTCTTTGGGATGGGGAAGTTGGCAAAACATAGGCAATTTAGCTAGGAGCAGTGTTCATTCAAGGAAATCTGATTAGCAGTTCGATCAAAATTCATCTGAGAAATTAGGCTTATGCCAGGATGGATAACATTTCCTTCTAAACTTGTTAGGTAACTTGGCTTTAAAAGGAACGCTGGATTAATTAAGTCTGCTTTCTTGCTATATGAGGTACAAATTCAGTTTACACTATGGAAATGGATAAGCTATGTATATGCTTGTTTTGATTTGACAGAGATTATAAGTGACATGCTCTGGTAACTGAAATATTCCATTAACTGAGCTTACTTCTATTATGTAGATTGCTAGTTTTGAAAAATGAAAATAACCTTATTTAAAACTATATTTCACAGCTGTACTAAAGTAACCGGTAAGCCCCACACTTCTATTGCCTTCCATTAAGTAAAAAGATAGAGGACAGCAGTTGCCATATCTGTTGCCAGTGTTATAAAATATGATCTTAACCTGAACTCTGTAGAAAGTTATAAGACCCCTTAAGGAGCCCCAGGGAGTCCATGAAATCACTGAAATTACATCAAACATTGTGTGACATGCTTACAGGCATATTTTTTTTCTCAGTCAACAAACTGTAGATTTTATCCAGTATCGGGGCTCTGTGCTCCCAGTAATGTTAAGAACATTGAGTATTCATTCTGTGATTAATTTGACTATTAAATGATTTAGGCTTTCTTTTAAAATTCATAAGCCTTCTCAGAAGTTTTCAGTACTGATTCAAGTTTATTTGGGTGTAGTGTCCATGAAAGATTTCTCTTACCTGCATTGATCTCACCCTCAGATCTCCCTCAAAGGCACAGGACGATCCTTCAAGTTATCCACAAGGAATTGGAGGGAAGAGTGGCTCCTAGACCTGTCATTGTGAACAGGGGTCAGTCATGGGTGTATTGGCCTCTTGCTTTGTGTGCTTTCCATTGAAATCCACTACAAAGAGTATCACCACTGTCTCAATTTATAGATAGCTCAGTGGTAGAGCATAGGCCTAGCATTCATGAGGCTCCAAGATCAATCCTCAAAGCTCAATATTTTAGAGACCACTTCTGATAACAAGTCTCCGAAACATATAATTCTCCCACAAAACCTGAGTCACTAAGAGTGGGGCTTGAGTCAGCGACACATGAGGAGTTTGGGGATATTTTGTTTGTTTGTTTTTTGTTGTTGCTTTTGTTTTTTGATATAGAGTTTCACTCTAGCCTAGGCTGACTTGAAATTCTTCATGCAGTCTCAGGTGACCTCAAAATCACAGCAATCCTCCTACCTCTGCTAGGAGTGCTGGGGTTAAAGGTATGCCCCCATGCCTGACTCAGACTTTTTATTTGAACATGGAAAGATTTTCCAAGTCAGGATAAAGTGGTTGGAATATATTAAGAAGAGATTTTAAAAAATATTTTATTTATTTACTTGTGAAAGAGAGACAGAGAGGGAGAGAGAGAACGGGCAAGTGAAGGCCTCTATCCACTGCAAATGAACTCCAGACACATGTGCTACCATGTGCATCTGGCTTATGTGGAATCTGGAAAATAGAACCTGGATCATTAGGCTTTTCAGGCAAGTGCCTTAACTGCTAAGCCATCTCTCCAGCCAAAGAAGAGATTTTAATAGATGTAAGTACAAGATTCACAGACAGGTGCTTCGGAAAAGGAATGTACACACCCAAGAAACCAAATGTGGGCTCTTCAAGAGAGTCACCTAATGGTCTTCACAATAACCATAAATACAACTACTGGCTGTTTCTGAAGTTTGATATCCAAGGGTTGCTAAGGAACTTAAATGAAATCATAGGCTGGTGCCTAGGTAGACAGGGTTACAGCTGATAATGTAAACCATGGATCACAAAATTGGCACTAGGGAACTAAGACATGTTTTTACTATAAACAAAGTTTATAGTCTAATTTGAAGATTCCTAAAAATGTTCATGTTTACATCTGAGAAAGGAGTTAGGCTAAGGCCATACTGGAAGTTAATATATGCTTATGCCTTAAACATGGTTCACTGGTGTTTTAACATTCTTATTTGAAATATCTCTAACATATAAAAGGAATGTAGAGCTGAAGAGATAGTTTAGTGGTTAAGGTGCTTTCCTGCAAAGCCTAAGGATTCAGGTTTGATTCCCCAGGACCCACATCAAGCCAGATGCACAAGGTAGAATATGCGTCTGGACTTCATTTGCAATGGCTAGAGGCCTGGGTGCAGCCATTCTCTTTCTACATATACATGCCTCCCTCCCTCAATCTCTCTCTCTCTCAAATAAATAAATAAAATATTTTTTTAAAAGGAATGTTATCTCTAGGCAATCCTCACAGAAAAATGTTTTTTAAATTTTTTTGTTCATTTTTATTTATTTATTTGTGAGCAATAGACAGAGAGACAAAGAGGCAGATAGAGAGAGAAAGAGAGAGAGAGAGAATGGGCGTGCCAGGGCCTCAAGCCACTGCAAACGAACTCCAGATACATGCACCCTCTTTTGTATCTGGCTAACATGGGTCCTAGGGAATCGAGCCTCGAATCAGGGTCCTTAGGCTTCACAGGTAAGCTCTTAACCACTAAGCAATCTCTCCAGCCCACAGTAAATTTTATTAATTATGCTGGAGTTACTTTTCTCTGAAACTTTTAAATTCTTGACAATTTTTTTTTATACATGTGTGTAATGTAGTTTGGTTATATTCACCTCCAATTACCTTCTGTTGTCTCCTTACCCACACTGAACCCCTTCTTCATCCTAACTAGTCACTCTTCTACTTCAATGTTTTGTGTGTGTGTGTGTGTGTGTGTGTGTGTGTGTGTGTGTGTGTCAGTGAGTTTAATTAGCCTTGTTTGCATTAAGTAAGCATAGAGGGCATTGCAGTCAGGTTCACATTGCTGGAAGAAATCATCTGACCAAGAGCAGCTTGTGGGGGGAAAAAAAAAAAGTGGTTCATTTTGGCTTAAAGACTTGAGGGGATACTCCATGATAGCAGGGAAAAACGATGGCATGAGAAGAGGATAGACATACCCCTGGACAACACCAGGTTGACAAAAGCAACAGGCAAGTGTGCCAAACACTGGTGAGGGGGAGCTGGCTATAACACCCATAACAATAATATACTGCCTCCAGGAGGCTTTAATTCCCAAATCTCCATCAGCTAGGAGCCTAACATTCAGAACACCTAAGTTTATACAAAACACCTGAATCAAACCACCACAGATGGTTATTTACAAGAGCACACGTAACTTACCAGTGACTGCATCATTGAAGAGTGGCTCCCCTTCTTCCCCCAGTAACCATTAACTACCAATAATTCCTCAAGGAAAAATGTGAGCTTCAAACCCTCCTCTACCACCTATGACAGGTTGTTGAAGGACCCCATAGTGTGCAGTCTTGTGCAGGTAATAATAGTCACTATGAAGCCACAAATGCAATGACCACGCCACACCCAAAAGATTGCATTCCACAGCACTCCTGCCGAACCTGTGGATTTTACATCAACAGTGTTCCACAGCACTCCTCCCCATCCTGTGACTCCTGTGTGAACAGCGTTCCACAGCACTCCCATCCTGTGTCTCCTACATGAACAAAGTCCCACAGCACTCCTCCCCATCCTGTGTCTCCTACATGAACAAAGTCCCACAGCACTCCTCCCCATCCTGTGGCTCCTACATGAACAGCGTTCCACAGCACTCCTCCCCATCCTGTGGCTCTTACGTTCTTTACACACCCTGTTCCCAAAGCTTTGGAAGTGGTAAAGAGATATCTCATCTAGCACTGCTGTAATTCTTAACTCTCAGCTGATAAGATACTTCAACAAGACTTCAGAATGAGAGAAGCTACTTTCCCTTCCATGTTGTTGCCTTAATTTGCCCTTTTTCTAAGTAATAAGAAATTTAAAACTTGGAACTGTTTCCAAGAACATAAGAGTTTTTCAGGATCTTACTCTCTTAATTCTAATAAGGGAAATATTCACGAAAGTCAGGTGCCATATGGCAGCCTTCACAAGCTTTTGCAGTCCATGAATACTCCCAGGTTGACTCTTTTGAAACACAAGGCATGTCCTGTTCTTCAAAGTCTGCTTTATCCCCCACCTCCCAGTTAACAAATTGGCACCCTACCTGGTATTGTGGAGTATAAGAAATGCAGGAAAGAGGAAAGAGAGGGTCACTGAGTTTGCAGCACGGTCTTGTGTTTTTGAAATGGCTATGGGAAGTGTGAAGCATGTTTACTGGATGCCTACATGGAGACGCAATGGTGCCATGAGGATGAACCATGGATTGCAGTGGAGATCTAGAGGAGATGCTGGGAGCACGAAATGGCTGCTGAGGACAGCTGCCAGCCCACCGTGAAGTTTTCTAGGCATGTGACTTGCCTAGCTGGAGGGGTGGAATTGGATCTCCAGAGACTTGTTGCTGGTTAGAATTATCTAACTTGTCACAGGCTAGAGTTATTGGACTTGAAGCTACAGTGTAAAGAGTAAAGAGAAGTTACAGAACCAGGGAGGTTGTTCAGTAGTTAGAGATGCTTACTTACAAATAGCAGTTTACTCACTACACAAGTACTGAGAATTCTCAAAATAGAGTTTTCCCAAATGAGACAGTAAGGGGCTGCAGGTAGCATGAGGCAGAAGGGTCACTTCAGTTTGAGGCCATCCTGTTCTAACTAATGTAAAGTTGACCCTCCCCCCACCACAGGGGGAGGAGGAAGGGAAGCCACACCTATGTTACAAGGATTTTACAAGGATGATTGCCTGATTACAACCTTATGAATATGGACAGTTGGCATGTTGCAAATCCAGACTCAAATTATCTTGGTCATCTTTAGTCCCCTTAAGAGGCACTCATTGTTCACCTTTATGTGTGACCTAGTAGCCTTGTGACATCTGACAAAACCTTTTGTAATGTATTAACTTAACAGACCACTAGCTTTTTCCACCTACCCAAAAGTTAAGAGTAACAACTGATAGTATCTTAAACCTAGAATAGAAATTTCTATTCGATTGTAACCTGCCTACCTGATGTTTCTACAAATTATTTTTTAAGCCTTGACTTATGACTTTCTTTTGTTCTGCTAATATAAAAACTTCATGCAACTGTCACTGTTACTGATTTTGAGAGCAAAGTTGCCTCTCAAGCCAGGGCTCTGGGTTCTTTGTCTCGTGACTCATACAGAATTGACAAGCGCAGGCTCTGTAGAAGGGCAAAGTAAGAGATTAATTTTAGTAAAGAAAGTAAAGCAGAATACTTTTGATTTGGGAGGGTCCCGAGTGGGTCATATGCACAGTGACTTGAATCAGGTTTTCTTACACCCTGAGGATATAAATTAGACATCGAGTTGGAGTGAGCTTTGCTGGTTTATTTTATTTTATTTTATTTTATTTTATTTTATTTTATTTTATTTTATTTTATTTTCTGTGTGTGTTGTGTCGGAAATCATGCTTTCACAATCCCTCATGTTTGTGTAGCAAGCACTCTTTATCCACCCAGACATCTGTCCAGACCCTAGTTTGTTTCTTTCTGGTTAAATTTAGATGTATATGGAGAACCTTGATTGATTGGTGGATCGGGGAGAAGAGCACCAATCCTTTAAGTGGGCATGGGAGCTCAGAGAAGGAAATTGATTTAAGTCACACAGCAAATCAAAGTCAGTTATAGAACTTAGCAGGTCTTATGGTTCCCAAAGAAAGATTCTTATCCTGAGGTCTGGCTCGATTATCCTTCCACATTAGAAAGTACCTGCTGTCCAACTATCATGAGCTCCAATGTCCTGCACAGCCACCTCTACTTCCCCCACCAGACACATTTCTGCTCCACTGGTTTCTGATAGGATGCTCATGCTGTACCCATTAGATCTTGAGTTATCCATAACTCACTAGCAAGTACTTCATCTCTAATTTTGACAATAGCTAATGGGAACATAATGTGTTGTTACCTCATTTAGTATAAAGTGCCCCACATAATTGCTTTCATAACTAGTACTTTTTACTGTGAATTCCCTTCAATGTTAAACAGAATATAGATTTCTCATAAATTTACAAATCATGAGTCAAAATATTTCATTGTTACAAAATTGAGGCAATCAAACAATTTAGCAATGCCATTGGTTAAAAAGGAGTGCCCAGGGGGCTTGGGATGAAGGAGGAGTCAGCTTCCCCATCTACATAATAATTGCAATGGAGAGCAAAAAGATTTGGTTAGGAAATGGCAGGATGGGTTAGATACTCTAAGTGTCTTCAGTTTCCTTCCTGAGACACAGATGTAGGTGTCAGAGAAGGAGCTATAGCCAATGGGGAGACAGGGACAGGTCAGTAAGTACACAAGTAACTGAATAAGCCACTTTTCTATGATATCAAGGAGGTGCTTAACTTCTGCCTTCCAGAACACTTCCCAAGGTACCCTGCAAAGAGGAGAGCATTCACAGTCTCGAACTTGATCTTCACCTGATTGTATATGGTCTCTGAGATCACATCAATCTTTCCACTACAAATGCATTTGCAGCTGGAAGAACATTCCAGAAGACCCTGCTTCCAAACCTAATCCTCATTTTCCCCTTTGGCCATATTAGCTAAGTATTCTTTAAGTCCTCTGCAAATGTCATTCCCTCAGATAACAGTTCTCTGAACCATGTCTTAATAAGCAAACCACTTCTCCCTGTGTATGCATGCATGCACACACACACACACACACACACACACACACACACACACACACAACTCATCCTTTGTTGGCGTTTTCCTTATGATTCTCATTATAGCTTGCAAATAGTTTATCTTATGTGGTTGATGCCTGTTTCTCCTTAGACTATCAATTCTTTAAGACCAGGATTTTCATTCACTACTGTATTCCTAGTGTATAGTCCAGAGAACTGAGAACCTTGTAAAGTGAAAATCTGCTGAATTAAAACATAAATAAATAAATAAACTGCATTGATGGGTAGGGAGTAGCTGTGTTTGCAACACATATGTATCTGGTGTGTGTGTGTGTGTGTGTGTGTGTGTGTGTGTGTGTGTGTGTGTGTGTGTAGTGAGTGAAAGACTAAATTACCCTCCCTCATAAGAACTCCAGGCTAATTTCTACTTCTCTGAGAGTCTTACAAGGAGTCACTCTTTGGTTGTCTTGACTAAAGGAAACTTAGGACACAAAACGGAGAGTAACTGGCAACCAACTGATGAAAATTGTTTGTGAATTTGTGATTCCTTGTGAGTGTGGCATCAAGGAAAATCTAATTCTGAACATTTTTTGTTTGTTTGTTTGTTTGTTTTGGTTTCCAAGGTAGGGTCTTACTCTGGCTCAGGATGACCTGGAATTCATTATGTAGTCTCAGGGTGGCCTCGAACTCATGGTGATCCTCCTATCTCTGCCTCCCAACTGCTAGGATTAAAGGCATGTACCACCATGCCTGGCTAATTCAGAACATTTGAGCACAGGAAGTTGTGACCACTCTGTGCCCCAGAAACCAGTAGTTAGCCAGTCCATTTTAGGTGAATGGGAGTTGTCTTGGAAATCACTTCTTTCTGACAGACTATACATAGAGAATCAATTTATCAATTTTAATAAATTTTGCTATGTTTAAAAGAAATAAAAGTTATTTGTGATTGAAACTTCTTACTTATTTACTGCCCCCACTTACCTCTGTGCAGGTGTTCTCCAAAGGGCCCCGGCTAAACTAGATGATGGGCACGAAGGACGTAGTGGAGTGGGGAGGAGTTCCTAGTACAGAGATGTTGCAGCGGTGGCTTCAGGAAGCTGCTGGAATAAGTGGAGACAGATGGGTGATGTTCCTTTGTGAACATGGGAGGAAATATCACAGGAGATCTTTATTAGCCTGTGCTCCCTCGAAGCAATGGATCTTTGTCGTCCTTTCCCAGCCCTACCTTCATTCATGAACTCTTTGGTAAAATGCTTAACACTTTAAGTGGGTGGTGATGAGGCTTGAAGAGCCCAGCCATGAGGGTTGGGAACCAAAGCAGCTACATTTGACTATACAGAGCAATGGGAGCACAGCACAAAAGCATGTGCAGGAGATGGGGCAGTCCCTCCCATTCCATAGAACTCCTTCTCAAAACCTCTCTACCCAGGAAAGAAGCATGAGGCCAACTTACGTGGCTCTACATAGCCCACTGCTTTTCAAGACTGTGGAGGTGACAAAAACAAGGAAAGGCTGCACTACTGTCACAAGCCAGAGAGTGATAAGACATAACAGCAGAATGTAATGTGGTACTTACATTGGATCCTGGAATAGAAAGAGGACATTAATGGGAATGCAGATGAAACACAAATAAAATCTTGACTTCAGTGTACTGATATTGAAAAGAAAGTTGTTAACAACAGGGAAAGCTTGTGAAGATATGATATATAGTAACTGTACTAGTATGATAAATTTCTATAAATCTACAGTTTCTCCCAAGAAAATCTATACCTTTATGACAACACCTCAAAACTTAGTTTGGTTTGTTGTTAAGCTACTAGGGGAAGCAAATGAAATAAGTAATAATAATAATAATTTTTAAACATGCCAAACTCAAGATTTTTGTTATGGAAGGAAAGGGTTTATTTATTTCCAGCTTGTACTTTCAAGGGAAGCCTTCATGGTGGGAAAAACACAGCAAGAGCAGATGGCCAGGTAGTGTCACATCTTCACAGCAACAGGAAGAGAGGAGTCTGAGCACTGGGCTTGGAGCTGGGCTCCATCACCCCAAAACCCTCCCCACCCAGTGACACACCTCCTCCAGGCTGAACACTAGATACAGCGATGTGCAATCCATGCCCAGTGTGCTGAGAGAGGGAGTCAGTGTGCAAAAAGTCACTAGGAGAAGATGTTAAAAATAGGAGGATTATTGCCAAACAATCTAAAAGAATTAATATACAAAGCAGCCAAGGATACATAGTAAAGGCAGGGGAGGCAGAATGTGATCAGCTACACAGGGCAGGAGGATTCCCACTAACCTGACATAGGAGGGTTCTGGTCAAAATACCAAAAAAGACTAAAGGCAGCCCAATGACCAAGCTGAAGGCCTATTTGAGAGGAGAGTTTGGAAGTACCTGGCTGACGTTGGGTGGAAGAAAGGATCTGTATTGCCAGCCACTGTGACTCCAATTGGAGTGGCGCTGGCATCCCAGCATCTGTCTGATGGTTTCATTCCTTACAGGGTGATTTAGTTACATCCATTGGCCTGGTGTGGTACAGCTGGGCATGAATGCTGCCTATGCTTTCATGTCCTGTATCTGGATCCTGGCCAAGGCATGACCAGTGTTGGTCAGTTTCCTCTCTACTGGATTAGTCTGTGGGTCTGAAGAGAACTTTTGTAATATGGCATGTGATTTGTAGACAACTTGGTACCTCAATTCCTCCCAAATCCTCAGATGATCTATACAGCCAAAAACAATAGTTCTACAGATGTAACACCCTTACAAGCATGACCCCACAAATCTGCCCATGTATGTTAAGTAGGTCGATAACATCATATTGCATTCTAGCACCTTCATCCACATTGGCATACCCAGGTTAAAAGTGTGTCGCATAACTTGACAGGCTCACTTTTTGTTCCATATCACTCTTGATAGAGAATGCCTTATCTGCTCATCCTTGGGGCCATTTCTAAAGCAGTGTCTTCCATGCAAAGCCAAGTCATGAAATGAGGGCAGCCAGGTAATATCAGACAGAACTAGTTTTGTTCTTGGACTGCATTCTGACCTAAAATTATCTGCACAGTACCACCTGGATTTGGCTGTGGAGACACCATAGAATTCTGTCTGCAGGAAGACAGATTGTATCATGGGAGCATTCATGCACAGTAATTGTTGGAGGAGGGCCAGTGGGGTTTAATATTGGCATAGGGCTGAGCTGGTGAAAACTCAAGTTCAAAGCTCTTTTTTTTTTCTTTTCTGATTTCAGTTCCAAAAAAAATCATAGGCCAACATATTCCCAATCTATAAATATTTTTAAAAATATATTTACTTATTGGACATAGAAAGAGGGAGAGAAAGAGAGAGAGAATGGGTGCTCCAAGGCCTCCAGCCACTGCAAACGAACTCCAGACATGTGTGCCTCCTTGTGCATCTGGCTAATGTGGGTACTGGGGAATTGAACCTGGGTCCTTTGGCCTTGAAGGCAAACACCTTAAATGCTAAGTCATCCCTCCAGCCCTCTGAATATTTTGAAGGGACATGAAACATAGTCTTAAACCCCAACCAAATGCATGTCTGCCTGTAAGGTCTTATTCCATCATTAACCTGTAGACTTTCCCTAGAATATATATTTTAACATATGTAGAAGGTTTTTAAAAACACACAAAGAAATGCTAGAAAAAAAATGCAAGTATTGTTCCCAATCTATACACAGGCAGGCATCTGCCAGTGTCCCAATGCTTACGTAGGTGACGTACTTCCAAGAAGCAACAAACATGGAATTCTGTTGTCTTGGAAAAGGCTGGCAAGAAACATATAGGTATTTCATTATTTCTGAAATCTTAGCTTTTTCCCTCCTTTCATTTTCTTCCTTGCAAAATGATTTAATTTTAACAACATCTCTTAGCCAACTTCCAACATAAAATTAATATATGTCTATGACTTCATTTATTTTCAGCAGCTTATGATATTTAAGAGTAAGCCAACCAGAATTTATTTATAGAGTTTGATCCTGTTTCTGTTTCTGTATTTTGCCTCCTGAAAAGGAAGAGGAAAAGAGCTCAAAATGTATCAGGGAAATTAGACATTGAACTTTACTTTCCCCCAACCGCTGCATATAATATTAGAGCATTTGTCTCAAGACAAAATCAAGAGAAAAGAGCATTATATCATTTGAAAATCAGATTACTAAAACAGTGGAAAATTATGGGTTGTGGCAAAGTAGTTCATGTTCAGACATAGAAATAACCTTCCTGACAGGAAAACAACCAAGCCAGGCTTCAGGGGTGTGTGGGACTCTGGGTTTGGCTAATAGTGCCTTGCCTGTGACTACTGGAAAGAGGGCTGTGGCTCACTCTAGGTCTTCTCTTGACGTAAGAAATGGTGGGGAAAAATTGTTGAATTCTTCCCGCTACACCTTCTCACTCCTATAAGTTTCCCAGATCACACATCCTTGGCAGCTGTGTTAGGGATCCAAACCCTCTTGTTGGCTGTGCCAGACAGTGTGTTAGTTACTTTTATTGTTGCTATTACCAAATCATTAACAGAAACAACTTAAAGGAAGGAAATTTTATTTTGGCTCATGGTTTCAGTCTGTGGTTCCTTGACTCCTTGGACAGAGCATTTGGGCTGTGAGAGGCACATGGAAGAAGTTAACTGTTCACTTCACAGTAGAGAGAAAACAGAGCAAAAGAATAAATACAGAAATATGCCAGGGCCAGAAATATCCCCCAGAGACATGTTCCCAAGTACCAACTCCCCAAGTAGGCCTCGCTTCTACCTTTCACACCTTCCAGTAATGCCATCTTGTTATGAATCCATCATTCATTTGATCAGAGCCTTCATGGTGTCATAGTCTGTGGAAACACCATCACAGACACTCCAAATGTATACGTCACTATACTCACAGAAAATTGTCACTCTGGTCAAGTAGACAAGTCAACTTAATCATGACCAGTAGAGAGCTTTTAGACACTCAGAGGGAAGCACAAACCTAACCTCCACTATACAGGCCAGGGAATAGAATCCAGCCCCCCAAATGGCACATTGCCCAAGATGTATGAAAGAGAATTCCAGACCAAATGCAGTTGTCACCTCATCTCAGCTAGTAGGTTATGTGTGTTTTTCCACCCAGAATCACACAGTGACCCATAGCAAGGCTACATTACTCACATTTCACCACAACAATGTTATCCAAAGAGCTAGTCTCCAGAGGAATTATGTGTTTTCAAGTTACCTGGTCTGAAGGTGTAGCTCTGACACTGTGGCTTCTTTGCCTTAGGCAGGGAAGGGGAAGAAAGTCAAGGTTCAAAGATGGAGCATGGTGTGATGGAACCAAATCTCTGGTGATAAGGCAGAGGTAGTTGTTCCTGTCCCTTGGGCAGGCAGCTTGGCAATACCTTCTCTTTTGGCTATTCCTTGGTATCTTCCTATCACTTGGCAGGTCACAATCAAGTGTCCACTGAGACAGGGGAGCTGTGTGTTGAGATGGCAGAGACTGAGAGCTTGCTATGCTTTCATCTGGAGACCTGTCAGCTGAGCTCCCAGGCCACCTCCCAGGGGTCAAGTGAACTTAGCCCTAGCTGATGGGCTAAGTCATCGGCTCATTGAGCACACCAAGGCCTTCTGCGGCCGGTTGCCCAGACTAGGTGCTGGGATGGTGGTGACATGACCTTGCTGAGATGTACTCCAGCTGGAATGTAAGCCTCTGAGTTAAAGGAAGCTGCCCTCCAAACCAAGAGGCCACACCATCCCATAGGAGACTTAGAAACGAGCATCTGTGGACAGAAAGTAATAGCATCTAGGGCTTCTGGGGCCACAGCCATAGGAGACGAGCCAGAGTGTTCTTTTCTAAGCTTTACATATGTCTGGATGCCACTGTGGTCATAGAGACACTGCAGAGGGAGCTGTTCTTCTGGGACCCTGTCCCTGTTTCTGAAGTTCCCATGTCAGCCACCAGTGAGTTCCAGGCATGGCAAAGTCCTGCCTCCTAAACATAGGTGCAAGGGTTGTGAAGAGACCTTAGGGCTCTGACTGTGCAGTCGAAGGAAAGGCCAGAACAGGGACAAGAAAATCATTCTCCTCACACATTCCTATAGGGTTCAATCTAGGAAACCATCCACTCCAACTGTAGGGAAGCTAACGAGTGCCTAGCAGATAGATTACCTGCTTTAGAGGTCTACGACACATCTCCAATTTAGAGACCCTGTCTTCCCTGTTGTCAGACTGACTTTTCACCAGACTGCTTTCAACATGCCTTCGTGTGTTCTGATTTTTCCTTAAACTTGGAATGTGTTTAAATACTTTTTCTATATAGAAGAAAAAATAACTATCTGTGGCAACCTTTCCCCTTGAACAGTATTCATTAATTCACTGGATTTCAGAACCCTCATCAGCATTGAATTGTTTTTGCATGTCTGTAGGTCACTTCAGAAAGAAACACAAATCTAAGTTAAAAGTTAACAAAATCTTTGTCTTTTAAATTATTCACACATGAAGAATGAACCCAAATGCTGAAGATGACTATCTTTCAAAGTAATTCTTTAGTCAGACTATGCAAGGTCTGATGTTTTTCTAGAAAGCCCTTCTTAGACTCCAGGTGACATTTGAGAGACATCATTTACCACCCTCTGAAAAAGCTCCTGTTGGCACACAGTGGTGCTTCGCCAAGCTTTCTCGGGTTGGCAAAGACGCTAAGGATGTAGTGTGGGCTCCATCTAGCCAGGGACTTAAACTCTCTGGATGTCTTTTATTTGAAATGTTAAGTCTTTCATGGTGCAACCTAGGTTGTGCCTCCCCCACACCCAGACAGGGAGGCAAAATGAAAACTGGCAGTTTGGGAACAGGAGGCTTGAGGCCTGGGAAAGCTGGCTCACTGTAGAGAGGCAGTCTCTGCCTCAGTAGGATGGTAGTTGAAATGATGGGCTCTGCCCCTAAGGGTCACATGGACTATGGTTCTCAGGATCTCTTTCCCTTGTGTGTAAACAATGAGGCTATCAAACCATATACTATTCATCTGAAGATTAGGCCAAACAATGCAAGAAGGTTCCTTCTTCAATTCCATACCATTTTACATTGACTTTTCCATTCCCACACTGCTTTCAGAGATGTTATTTGATATATTTTTGTTTTTCAGCAAAAAAAATTGTAAAATATGGCTGTGTTCACAGATACACATTCACATGGAACATGAACTTGACATCAAAACATTAAAAAAAAAAGAAAAAAGTTAATGAAATCCTCCATCTTGGTGACATAGGAGAATGTTGTGTAAGACAGTCATATCTCCTCCACCCATAAATATGAATAGATTTTCAAAGTGTTAAAAAGAATAACCACCTCAACATATAAAATTATTTTATTTCTTCCATAAAGATTTCAGCATCTTGAAAACAAGTGAAGATATCCTTCTCCTGCATGTACACAAGCACTCATGTGTGCTCATGTTCATACACACACACACACACACACACACACACACACACACACACAGGCAGGGTTAGAGCTGAGGGCATTCTGTCTTCTGCTGAGGTCTGGCTCCTCAGCTGCATCTGTGTTCTGGAAAGCTGCTGAACACAAAGTCCTGTCCTGGGAGTCTGGACCACCTCATACCCTCCCCAGACCCTCTTGCAGTAGCACAGACTGTGAAATGGCCTTGAAGTTCAATACACATATATCAAAGGTAGGAAACATTTACTGTCCACACTATGTAGCAACTCTGGCTATCTCCTTCCTGACACAAATTCTTTTTTTTTTTTTTAAGATTTTTTTTATTTATTTATTTGAGAGTGACAGAGAGAGAAAGAGGCAGATAGAGGGAGAGAGAGAATGGGCGCGCCAGGGCTTCCAGTCACTGCAAACGAACTCCAGATGCGTGTGCCCCCTTGTGCATCTGGCTAACGTGGGACCTGGGGAACCGAGCCTCGAACTGGGGTCCTTAGGCTTCACAGGCAAGCGCTTAACTGCTAAGCCATCTCTCCAGCCCCTGACACAAATTCTTGAGGTTGTTGGCTAGGGGAACCCAGGTCACCACCCTCAGGTTTCAGACCATGAGGATCTTATGTTTTTCAGGGCTAGAGAAGCAAATTAATCATATGCACATGTGTGCATGCACATGCATTTGTGTGTGTGTGTGTGTGTGTGTGTGTGTGTGTGTGTGTGTGTGTGTGTGTAGAGGTAGAGCGATAAAAAGGCAGAAAGAGAATGGTAAAGAACTGGTTCAAATGGTTATGGAAGCTGGGCAATCCCAAAGCTACCAACTGTGCGCTGGTAGAAACAATATAATTCAATATATACCTGAAGGGCTGAGAATCCAGGAAGCTAATGGTATAATTCAGTATAAGGGCTGAAGAAAGTGAGCTGAGATGTCCCAAAATCAGACAATGAGGAAAAAAGCTGGAAAAATTTCTCCTTGGGCTGCCCTTCCTTCTGTTCAAGATCTCAGTGAAGTGGATGGTACCCACCCGCTCTAAAGAGGATTGTCCACCAATTTCACCTATTCAAATGCTAATTTCTTCTGGAAACACCTAGAAACAAGGTTAACCTGGGCACCACAGGGCCCCAATCAAATTTCCACATACAATTAGCCATCACTGATCAGCAGCTCCCTAGGGATGTAGCAAAAACACAGGAGGATGATGGGCCACTGGGAATTGTTAAATAGCATCCAAGGGAAAAAACTTGTGTAGATTTTGATACTTCCATATTTATGGCAATGTAATTCTGCTCATTTGAATTCAGGAGGCATGAGGAATATATAAGGTGTACATTCTCAATGCTAGCCTGTCAGAAGTTTTGCGTTCTTCTCCATTGTATGGAATGTAAAGGTGGTCTCAACCCTCATAGAGAAGTGTGAATGAAGACACAAACTGCGGCCTTTCAAAATTTGGCTATCATAAGGGATAGCTTTCAGGGCAGTGCTATTGAATGAACATATTATGGGATCCTTTAATGTGATGGTGTCAGAGATGGAGGTTTTGAGTGGTGACTAGAGTTAAATGAGGTGATAAGAGTGCAATAAGCATAGTGGGATAATACTCTTCTAAGAAAAGACAATAGAGAAATGAAGCTGTGTCCACTGTGTATGGACATAGCCATCAATCAGCCATCTGCCAGCCAGGACTCTCACCAGAACCTGACCATATGGCACCCTAGTCTTGGCCTCCAAGTCAACCTGCTGAAATGCGAAAAAATGCATCTGTGCTGTCTGGGCCACCCAGTCTGCACTACATGGCCATGACAGCCCGGGCTTACTGCTAAACCACTCCCCAGTGTCACTGAGGCTGCCCAGCTGTCCTGCCCTGAAGCTCTAGACGTAATCGTGTGTCCACCAAGAAGCAATTTTCATGTCCCCATACCTCAAAGGTCAGAGCAACCTTAGCAATGATAGAAACAGTAGAATATGACATCCAGGGCTGGAGAGATGGCTTACTGGTTAAAAGTACTTGCTTGCAAAATCTGACAGCCCAGGTAACTCCCTAGTACTCACAGGCACAAAATGGTTTCACATATGGAGTTTGTTTGCAGTGATGAGAGGCCCTAGCATACCCATTCTTACATGCCTCCTGTCTTTCTTTCCATCTCTGCTTGAAAATATATGTGTGTGTGTGTATACATACATAAGTTAAAGTAAGAATATGGCATCCAGTTCTGAAAACTATAGTCTTTGTTTGATACATTACACCCTGATGGATCATTTTTAAAAATGCGTCTTTAGCATAGCTTTAGTATCAAATTCTTTCTAATTAGACAGCCAGACAATGTAGGGAATGAGGGTTTTCCATTTTCCAGTCATGTCAGATCAGAACTTTTGTCCTGGAAAGTAAATCAAAACCATGCTATCTGAAGACCCATCCAAAATCACTCTAGTGGTCTCAATTTTCTTGACCTTGTGAGTTGTGGAGGGGTTGAATAAAGGACGTGATGGTGACTACAAGGGAAGGAATATTCCTCCCCAGGCCTCCATATTTCCATGGAGTTCTACAGGGATTTACATTCCAGAAATGTCGGTAAAAGACTTTTATTGAGTTTCCTTTAATCCCATCATATCTTGGTAGTTAAGCAATTTCTGTATCATCATATAATCAAAAATAATCAAGGGCTGGAGAGATGGTTTATTGGTTAAGACACTTGTCTGCAAAGCCTAAGGACCCATGTTTTACTCTCTAGGTCATACATAAGCCAGACACACAAGTGATGCAAGTGTGCAAGGTCACACATGCACACAAGTTGGCACACATGTCTGGAGTTCCATTTTAGTGGCTGGAGGCCCTGACACGCCAATTTTCTCTTTTCTCTCTCTCTCTCTCTCTCTCTCTCTCTCTCTCTCTCTCTCTCACTCACTCTCTCTCTCTCTTGTTCTCTTTCTCATAAAGGTATGTGCCACCAAGCCCAGCAAACAAATAAAAATAATAATAATCAAAACTCACAAGGGCTCAGTTGTCACTGCTCTTTAGTAAGCCTTGCATGATTTAATTTGCAATGCATAGTTACTATAGACCATGAAAGAATTCAGCCAAGCCCATACATACCTTCACTGGCTAACTTTACTTCCTTGAAAAATATTTTTATTTGGAGCTGGAGAGATGGCTTAGCGGTTAAGGCACTTGCCTGCAAAGCTGAAGGACCCAGGTTCAACACCCAAGGACCCACATAAGCCAGAAGTACAAGGTGGTACATGTGTCTTGAGTTCATTTGCAGCAGCTGGAGGCCCTGGCACAACCATTCTCTCTCTCTGCCTCTTTCTCCCTCCCTCTCTTTCTCAAATAAATATTTATTTGAGAGAAAGAATAGGCATATCAGGGTCTCCTACCACTACAAACAATCTCCAGATACATGCACCACTTTGTGTGTCTGGTTTTACTTGGGTACTGGGGAATAAAAAATCATTAACATAAAAGAAAAAGATCAAAACTCAGGCCAACAGACTTTGCAACCAAATGCTTTTAACTGCTGAGCCATCTCCCCAGCCCAGCCAACTTTAATTACTGAGCACTTTTTCAAACAAAGGAGCTTCTGACTCCTGAGCGGAGTGTTTGAAGCCCTGTGAGGCTGTGAGCTTGCCCCAGAGTTTGCAAGGAAGCTTCCAGAAAAAGGCTCCTTTAAGAACAATTTTGAGAAGTTTAGTCTAACTTTAAAAGAAAAATATTCTAAGGCAATTTCTCCCAAAGATATTACAGAATTACATTGCTGCTATTCCAAGACACAGGCAGTTTAGTTCTAATTTTTTTATACATAAAATCATCATGGCCCTGTGTGTCCATTATCTCACTATTCAGAGGATCTGCTGTCTGACCCTGTAAAATACACTTGTTAGTCTCATTCCTCTTATCCTACTTTCCTGTTAAAGCCATGACAGGAAAAAATCAGCTTCTTTCTGCCTTACCTCACCACTGCTACCATAAAATAAAAATATTGCAGGGACCAGGCAATGTCATGTGTAAACAAATCACATCTCAGAATCATATGCTTAGTCAGAGAAAACATTAGAGGAACTGAGTCCAGTTCAGGACCAGAACAGGTCTTTTCATGTCAATCTAGAACATTTCTACTCCATGTGCACGCACTATGAGATCCATTGAAGATCTCACTCTGTAGTAGATTGTTATGACTCTGGTCATGGAATATGACCTAGTTAATAGGCTTTAGGAAACCAAATGCAGATCTGTTTTATGGAAGAATTGTTTTGAAACCTTACAACTATTTTTTGAAATGCCCTTTCTTGACTCAAGAACCTAACAGACTGCACCACTCCTGCATCTCTTGATCTCTTGAGGCCACAGGCACAGAACGTCATTGATGCAGTGATAGCACGGGCAGCTGGTACTGTGGAGATAGCACTCACTGGTATTTCCTCCCATCCTGAAAGCTGGAGCTGGTCTCTATCAGCCCTCTCCACAGGTCTACTTCCGTCTGAGTGCCCACATCCTACGGGTCTCTTCTCGCCATTTACTGTTTTATTCCACCACATTTTCTCTTTCTTAGGAGTTTGATTTTTTTTGCTCTTCACTAGAGTGCATGTCTGGGCACTCATTATTAGTTCCCTCTGCCTTCCCACATCCCTCGCTTCCTTTACCTTCTAGGGAGCAATCTCCCAAGACAGATCTCTCGTCTTATTCTCCATGTCATGGCGTCACTGCTGTCTTCATTGCTATGTTTGTTCCTCTTCTGCTCAGAGGCTCTGTGGACTTCTCAGCGATAAGCACTGAGTGTGATCCTTGTCAGCAGAGACCACACTGCAGCACCTGGCATCAGTCCAGGGAGCTGTGTGTCCTCTTGTTCTCCACAACAGCACTTGAGTTCAAAATGATGGTCTGAGTTGACAAGTTCCTGGTATTAATACCATAACTGAACTTTACTAAACACAACCAAGGTATTTTCCATGCCTTGGCATGCATTGCACATGGTAATATTTGCACAGCACATTGGAATAAATGAATGAATGAAGATGGATGGTAGTGATCAAATGATCCCAAAAGGCTGACATTCAATGTCTGTACTCATACCTGAAACCTATTCTTGACCTTGTGTTGGGAATACTGACATTAAAAATATATATATATCACATTTCCAGGAAATGGAACTTACTTTCAGGAGTTGAATTAAATAGACACTATATGTTTTACCTGTGCCAGAAAGTTCTTCATAACATGGAAACATTACTTGGAGTACCCACAACAGAGACTCCTTAGGATTAGAAATTAACACAATAAAAATAGCTCATTTAAATTTTTTATTAATATGATATATACTGTTTTAAGTTCTTTACATGGGTACAGGAGAGAACCATAGCTTGATGGTCAAACCGAACCCTTCAGTTATGGCTGTCAGTGGGGAGGTAAGGCGGGGCAAGCTGATTTTTCTTTCCTGTTACAGTATTAGCAAAAAGTATAATAAGAAGCATGAGACCAACAAATGTATTTACAGTGTCAGACAGCAGATCCTCTGGATAGTGGGCTAATTGATGCTGCATGGGACAATGTGACTTTTTTTGTATAAACAAAATTAGAACTAAACCTTCTGTGTCTTGGAATAGTGGCAAAACACCTGGCCAGTAGTAGCTCACAGGAGGAAAGGGCTTATTTTGGCTTCCAATGTGGCTTACAGGGGAGTTTCATCGTGGCAGGGGAAGCATGGCAGAGCAGAGAAGACCACTAAGATATGGCATCTTGTCATATCAGCTGGGAGGAAGCACCAAGACTGAGTTCAATAGCACTGGCAAAAGGGCTAGACTATAAAGTCCCAAGGCCCACCCCGAGTGACACAACTCCTGCTGCAAGGCTCAAACCTCCCACATGCTCTACAAGCTGGAGAGTAAGTACAAAGCTTAATCACAAACACATGAGGCTATGGAGAGACATTTTACATTCAAACCACCACAGTGAGATGTGGTGAACCTGAGCAAGGATTTCACAGCAGACCCAGAAAGAGTATTGCCTGGCAGTGCCACTCTAATGCTGCCCAAGATTCACAAGCACTAGACCCAGGAACATGATCCATCTTTTGGTCTCTTCTTGAATAATAATAATTCTGAGATGTTGGATTTTTACAGGGCACAGGGCCTATGATGCATAGTAACCCACTTTAAGATTTATGTGTGCTTAGATGGCAGCAACATCTGCCAAAAACATTCCTGGTTAAAAAAGAAAAGGGCTTCACTAGCTTTTACCTTTCTCAGTTGTTTTGAGAAGTTTCCTTTTCAGGATGAGAGAAAACACAGATTTAATTTTCTTCTATCTAGTGTTCTAACTACCTAATTATACTAAAAGCATTAATTATAGCTATTACAATAACATGATAAAATGTTTTCTCATAATTTAACCAGGCTCATCAGTTAAATAACAGTCTCAAGCATCTTCCTCCAAGCCCTGTGTATTACTCTCTGCATTTTCACAAACAAGTATCTGGATATCACAAATGGTATAGAAGCAGGTGCAAGATGTGCTGTGTGGTGTGTGTGTGTGTGTGTGTGTGTGTGTGTGTGTGTGTGTGTGTTAGGCCACACAGGAGGTTGCTGGAGATGTGAATGTGGGAATCTAGACATGAAGGTCAATGGCAATGGACAAGAACAGTCCTTGTGACGTGGGATGAAGGAGGCAGGGCAGCTGCAGGTGACTTTGGGTCGTGAGTATTTAAAAGCTGTTAGCAAGAGGGCACAAACTTAATGAAAGAAAAGGCAACTTGTCTCCCTCATAATATCTGTGAACCTGAAGTTCAGAAAAGTGCCCACCAAAGCCAGAAGATCTTGCTCAGGAAACACTGGGCATGATTTCTGGAATCCCACTCCTACGTGGCTGCTCCAGGGCAGCAAATGCCATGGTTAGTAAGCAGGGCTCTGGAGTCAGACTGCTGTACTTCACATCTCTGCTGTCACTTCGGGCATCTCCCTTTGCCTTAGTTTCCCTGATGATAAATGCTTGGGTTGGTTGAGTTCCTTAAGGATTAAGCTAGATATGATAGAGAGAGGGCTCGGTGGTTAAAAACACTTCCTGCACAAGCGTGAGCATCACCGAGGGGCTGAGACCACCTGAGGTCTCTGAGTTTTATTGCAAGAACCCATGGAAATTGCTGGGCATGGCCACACACATCTGCAGCCCCAGTCCTGAGGGGAGCAGAGAGTGGAGAAACTGCCAAGGCTCCAAAACCAATGAAGAGACTCTGTCTAAAGGAAAGAAGTATATGAGCTGTGGAGGGGGATGCCCAGTGTTCTCCTGTAACTTCTGCACACATGCACAGGGCATTCTCAGCCAATGAGAAGCTTTTAGGCCAAAAGAAAATGATTCCAACTCAAAACTGATTCTTAGCAAAGGAAATGGAGTGCTCCAAGAATTGCCTTTTTTGTTTGCTCTGTTTTGTCTTTTGGTAGGGTCTTGCTAAGTAGCTCAGAATGGCCTCCAACTCACAACCATTCTGCTTTAGCTGTCCCATTGTTGTGCCACTGGGAAGGCCGGTCTAGCTGGCCCATGAACGTCAGAGTCTCCTGGCTCCACTTCTCTTTGCTAACAGGTGTTCTGGGATTACAGGTGGGGGTGCCCTTCTGCATCTGGGGATTGAACTAGGGTTGGCAGGCTTGCAAAGCAAACACCTTTAAGTACTGAGCCATTTACTGGGCCCTCAAGGTAATTTCTTCCTGAAGGCTCTGATGAGGCAAATTCCTGTAAAAGTCTCAAATATAATTACTATTCATTTTAAGAAATGCCATTGCATCCTGAAATCCAAAATTAAGCCACTTACACTAAAATAACACCTAATCCTTTTAAGTAGACACTATCTTTCCAGTAAAGGATACTAGTTGTCACCATATGACCCCCCCGCAAGGCAATTTTCTTGCAGTAATTATTCTGTTACATGACTGAATGTCTTATTTCAGCACATTTGTGACAGTTGGACACTATATACTTAAGCCTTTTAGTCCATAAAGTAAATAAATCAATAAACACAATGGAGATGATGTATAGATTGTTACTACCATAAACTAACAAGCCAGAAATACTGAGAATACTGCACCACAGGGAAGATGATCTCATAGGACATACTACTGCTGGCAGTTCAGCAGTTTCCTGATGACAGGGCGGGGCTACAGAGTGGGGTTATGAAGGAGCATGGGGAAATTTGGAAGGGGGCCTGATAGACCTGTTCATTATAGATATTTGGGGAGTCCAGTACAAATCAAAGCAGCTTTTGAATAAAAGTCATCCTAAGCCAGGCTGGAGAAAAGGCTTAGCAGTTAAGGCTCTTGTCTATAAAGCTAAAGGACCTAGGTTCAATAACTAGGGACCCATATCAAACATATGCACATGGTGGCACACACATCTGGAGTTCATTTGCAGTGGCTAGAGGCCCTGGTGTGCCCATTCTCTCTCTATCTGCACCCCCTCTCTGCTTCTTACCTTCTCTCTTTCTCTCATAAATAAATATAATTTTTTTTAAAGTTCATCCTAAATCAACACAGATTTCCCATGAAACATCTGAGAATCTAAATGCTTGGAAACCAAAAAGGCATAAGGCATAATTGAAACACTATGGTGAGAAGATGAGAGTAGATATGACCAAGGAAGGGATTTGAATATTAGATAAAAGATTTTGAACTTAATTGGAAGACTTATAAATCTAGAAAAATAGAGTAGCTTTAGGAACTATGCCTTGAAGACTAACCAAGATGTAGTGTGCAGAGAAGAATTAAGTAGAAGAAGAATGAGGTGGGAAGGGCAGTGGAGATGTCCAGGCTAAGATGGGATGAGAGTATGAAAACATGGCATTAAAATTCCAAACATAGGCAATGAGAACAATGAGCATGTGCTTCTCATGTCTTTGAAGTGCCTAAGTGCTGAGAAATTATGTACCCTATCTTTACTGAGTATGTCTGTAATTAATCATGCTCTGACATGTATAAAGACCCGGGTACCCTATCTTTACTGAGGGTGTCTGCAATTACTCCTGCTCTGGCATGTATAACGACCCAGGTACCCTATCTTTACTGACAGTGTCCATAATTACTCATGCTCTGACATGTATAACGACCCAGGTACCCTATCTTTACTGAGGGTGTCCATAATTACTCATGCTCTGGCATGTAAAACGACCCGGGTACCCTATCTTTACTGAGGGTGTCCGTAATTACTCATGCTTATCTTTACTGAGGATGTCCATAATTACTCATGTTCTGGCATGTAAAACGACCCAGGTACCCTATCTTTACTGAGGGTGTCCGTAATTACTCATGCTTATCTTTACTGAGGATGTCCATAATTACTCATGCTCTGGCATGTATAACGACCCGGGTACCCTATCTTTACTGAGGGTGTTTGTAATTACTCATGCTCTGACAGGTATAACGACCCGGGTACCCTATCTTTACTGAGGGTGTCCGTAATTACTCATGCTCTAGCATGTATAACAACCCGGGTACCCTATCTTTACTGAGGAGGTCCATAATTATTCATGTATGACTACTCATGCATCCATGTCCGATGTTCTCCATGTCTCTGTGATATCCCAGGGCAGTCTTCTCCCTGCAGCAGCCTCCAACTGCTGTCCCCATCCCCAGATATTTCCATTTCTCAGTCACTTCTCTCACCTAAATATCTTCCATCCAGAGCCCGTGTGTCCCACAAGCCCTCCATGATCTGGACCCCTGTCCAGCCTTGCCTCTTGCCCATCTCTGTTTTGCATTCTAGGTTCCAGACATACTGCTTCATGTTTTCTCCTTTCTGGGGCTTTGATTTGAAATACTATTCTTCTTCTGTTCCCCCCTCCCCCTTTTCCTGAACTAACTTCTAGTCTTCTCCTATGTCTAGTCTGAGAGGTCACTTCTTCTAGAAAATCTGCTTAAACCTCTTGACCTGCATCTGCCTTAGGAACCTCTGTTGTGCCTAGTCAGTGCCCTGTGCCACCTCCAGTCACACTGTATTCTGAATTCATGCCTGGAGAATGACCACTCCAACGAACATTAAGCTCTGGCAAGATTGTGACTAATCGTTGTTTTATACCTACCCACCATTGAGCAAGTTACCCTGGACCTCAAAAGCCTTGGTGGATTTCTAAGTTGAAATACAAGTGGATATAGGGCTTGGCAGAATATACAACAGAAGAAGGAAATCCAACTGTCTCTGAACACCTTCAACCTGGCTAGAACCATTGACGGAGTTGGGGAGCATTTAGAAAATCTGTTTAGAGGTTGGTGGGGAGCCACTCACTCACCTGCTGACTTTGCTGAACCGTATCATCCAAGAAGTGCTCTTTTTGCGCTGGGGAGATGGCTCAGCTTAATTCTTCAGCACCCATGTAAAGCTAGATGCAAAGTGGCATTGAAGGATGGAACAAGCTTGCCAGCAAGCTAGTCTGGCGGTTTGCAGCCTATAGTGGCCAAAGATCCTGCCACAAAGAAGTTGTCCTGTGACCTCCACACCTGTGCTACAGCATAGGTGCCTGCACACAAGCACAAGTGTGTGCACGTGTACACACACACACACACACACACACACACACGAACATGCACATGCACCACACACAAATATGTCTTTTTTAAAGTCCTTTGTGTGGCTGGTTTGACAGCAAGGACACAGGTGTATCTGAGGATGAGGCTAGAGGATCAGACTTGTTCATTTCTAGAGATCTTACCACTTGCCTTCTAGAAATCCTTCCATTCATACCCCTGCCCAGTCAACTTTACCTAAACTGATTATTGCTTTGGAGGTGAAATATAAACCAAATTAACAACAGAGTCCTTTTCGCTGCATGGCTCAGAAAGTTTGTTCGTCTTTTGCCTCGTGGCTCTTGGGAAGCAGAGAATGGGGTCCAGAGATAGGAGCCAAAACTGAAGTGCTCTTGATTCCGTTACCAGCAAACAGAAATGCTATTTCTGATCTTGCAAAGAATAGCTTTTCTATACATCATGATTTGATAAGGACTTAGTAAGAGGTAGGTTTTTCTGGATGAAGGTTTGTGACGGCAATTACAGCCTCAGCGCTGCACCAAGCAAAGTGCAGTGCTTCAACCTGCAGAGACCTGACATCGGATTGTAAGTGCTTTCAGGGGACATGTTTGCCTGCCATGCCAAAATGGCCTATGAGCTGCAGGGAAGGCGTGTGAATAGTCTGGCTGGCAAATAATCCTTGAAAAATGCTCTGTGGGCACCTGTCTTACGGACTAGAGGACGACCCATTTATTTCCTTTGGGGTGACTATATATGAAACTTAAGTTCTTCCTTTCTGATGGATTGCTTAAGAGAGAGGGTGAGGGCTGGAAGGAAAGCAGGAGGAAGGGAGGGAGGGAGAGAGGAAATGAATGAATATGTATATAGGATAATATTTCACTCCAGTACAAAACAGTTTTCTCAGTAGCTCCATGTCTATGGAATAGGGCTATCTTCATAAAAATACTAAAAGAGATAATGGAATCATCAGGAATGCCTGGATCCAAAGCCCATCTTTGCCTATCACAAGCTATTTGACTTTAGATAGGAACTTGCATAAGAGTAAGGGTTGTAACAGAAATAAGGGAAGCCCAGAAGAGCTGTTTGAGTATAATCCCCCACATGTATTTGGAAATAGAACCCTGGATTTGAGAGAAAACACAGGCTGGGTATTTTGATCTGGAATCACTTTTCAAATAATGTCACACTAGAGCTAACTGCCTCAAATTACACATGTACTTGGGGTGTTACTCTATAATTCCAACAATACCAGAGGGAACATGGGACTACATATGGTTTAAAATGGGCAGAGCTTCGTTTTGAGTATTTTTTTTTTCTAAGCAATAATACTTGGGAATTTATTCTAAGTATAACAAAAGCAAAATTATTCTCTGAGTTGAGCTATGAACAGAGCCAGTTTTTATACAGATTCCAAAATTCATCCAAGTTAGCTCACTTTGCCAAAATCTATCTTTCCAGACGGATGTGTTGGAATAGCTGCTGCCAGCAACTACTGCTGGGTAGCATTTTTAATAGAGTCCAAGGATCTTTGTTGGAATATGCTGTACCCTAACAACAGTGCCCATGACACCTCCCAGTTGGTGAAACTGACAGTTTTTTAGCAGAGGTGGCCATGTTGCCAGCTTGGAGAGGTGTGGAGGGGAACTGGAGCCCAGTTCACACAGAGCACAGAAGACATGCCGTGTGGTCATGTGTTCTGAAGGAGTTACCGCAGTTATTTTAAGCTAAGATTTGAACTCTGCACATAAGAAGAAGCAATTTTTACATTAACATAGAGCCCAGGATTTTAGGGAAATTAACAATCTGAATGTTTCTTCTACAGGCAACAAATTAAGAGGTAATTAACTGGGTTAAATGAGAGTTTGTCATGGAGTTTTTTCAACGAATTCCCCCTGTCTCTTGATTAAAATCTATTACCCACAACATCTCGTACATAAAGGATGATTCTGCCCATTGATTCTGGCTGATTTGCTTCTGTGTGCTGCATTTTTCAGAGGGGATTCACTCCTACAGTGCAAACAGGCTACCTTAGCAACACCTTACCTTAGTCTGCTCTGAGCTGTGATGACAGAATCCTGTACAGTGAGTAATTTATAAATAACAGAAGTTTGTTCCCTATGGTTCAGCAGGCTGCAAAGTCCATAATCAAGGTGCTAGCATCATCCTATGGTGGAAGGTGGCAGGGAAAGAGAGTTTGTGTGTGCATGCACCTACCTGCACCTACAATCAGTAATGCATAAGAAAGCCTGACATGAATGGGGCTAAACCCCGTCTTCAGGAACTCACCTCTACCATCACTCTCATTCAGTCCTGAGACAATAGTATTGAAGTTCGACATGTATCAGAGAGTGACTTTCTGACACAGGACTTTAGGAGATGTATTCAAACCTGAACTGGAAATAAGATCCATCCCACATCAGCTCTGTGCTGGCCACAAGTTAGTACCAGCTCCAGGCACATGCATGGTCCTATGAAGGGATTGGTTTCCGTTTCGCCAGTGCACTTACTTATTGAGGGACACAACGAGCACATGGGTCCTGCTTCCCTCAGATGCTCTGCCTATGTGTGACAGCCTAGCAGGATGGGGAAGCATTCCACGAGAAAATAATAAAAACAAAACCTTCTCTTAAATTCTTTGAGAATGACTTGGCTCTTGCTATGCAGGTTGATATGTTTATAGTCTCTATCCTTTTCCAATCCTACTTTGGAATATGACCCTCTCATCAACAAAGTACAGCACTGAGGGACCGTAATGGGAAAGAAAGGTAATAATCAGGCAACAGGTCTCCAAGAGAAGAATCAGCTCATGCGAGGAGCTCTGGTCTTGAGATCGACGCAGTCAGAGACCCCAGAGCTACACATTCTGCCTTGAAACTTTCATCCAGAATACACAAGCCAGTGACAAGCCACATTCTCATTTAGATGTCTGTAAAGGACAATGTTTGTTGGATATTAAGAACTACAGCCTGATGCTATTTTGGAACCTGGACTTTAGGAGACAGTCTGAGAGGTAGGAATAGAACAGAAGTGACAAACATTATCATTAATGAATTACTTCCCTTGAATTTCACTTGACCATTTTTCTTTGCAAAATGATTTTCCCTGCTTGTTTACCCCAGGTCCTGATAGCATATTTGTCCAAACAGGCCATGTGTGAAGCAGAGCTGGGAGAGGAAGAATCATGGCTGTCCTAACAACAGAGGGTTTTGCACAGCAAGTCTTGGTGCATAGGAGACATTATGGATCTAGCTACACGAAGGAAAAGGGAGCTGAGCTAGAGCAGCCAGGCTACCTGAATATAATGTGATGTCTGTCTCTCCTAAGATGGCTTCCCCATATCATTCAGACACCTGGGTGTCATAGCAGGAACTCCAAACAAAGTTGCCAAATCAGACGTAAACAAGCCAAAATCCAATGGAATTTTTTTGTTTATTTTTATTATTTATTTGAGAGTGACAGAGAAAGAAAGAGGCCAAGAGAGAGAAAGAATGGGTGCGCCAGGGTTTCCAGCCACTGCAAACAAATTCCAGCTGTGTGCAACCCCTTGTGCATCTGGCTAAAGTGAGTCCTGGGGAATCAAGCCTCGAACTGGGGTCCTTAGGCTTCACAGGCAAGCACTTAACTGCTAAGCCAACTCTCCAGCCACCAATGGAATTTTTAAAAAGCAAACTGCTGAGACACATATATGACACTTAAGATGTAAAATGATAGAGGGTGCTGTTATGACTAATTTTTATTGTTATCTTGATTGGATTAATAAATATGTAAGACAGTGAGATTCCCCTTTGGCTATTTCTATGGAGTATTCACTGAGGGTTGAAAACCAGACCTCATTGTGGCACACTGAAGCGCAGAGTCCAGACAAAATAGAGGAAGGAACAGGAGAGAGTGCAGAGCACTAGCTAGCATTCATGTCTTTGCATCTTGGTCAGCTGAGGTGTAAGCAAGCAACCCCACAGGTGCCAGCCACCACAGAGCCACCCGCCACCAAGCCTTCCCAGCCATAGTGGAGCGGATTCCATCAGGCCAACGCCAAGACAAACATCTCTTCCCCTACGTTACTTTTGGTCAGGTCACAGCAGCAAGAAAAGAAACCGATACAGATGCCATTCAGTGAGTGTTTTCTAGCTTTCACCTACCCTATGTCACCCATAAAGGCAGGCCAGATCACTAGCGACTGGAAGCGGCCTCACAGCTTCTTTTCCCCTTGCCACCACCCATTGCCCATGCCCATAGCCACCTTCAACTACAAGGTGATGGAAGAGAAGTGACTGTACGTTCTTCAATATGGTTCCTTCCCTCCACTGTCCTACCCCGAGACACTCCAGTGTGGTGTCCTCAGAAGTTCAGCATCTGACAGAATCCTTGCTCAGTGGAGACTCCTGGAACCAAAGAACCCCAGACCACCCTAACCTACTGGCAGTGAGTTTTGGTGAGGCCTTAACTGAAAAAGCCGGATGTTATTCCCAAGAAAGAGAAACAAAATAGGATAGTTTACAAGAAGTACAAATTCTTGACAAATGTTATTTTCTCATTAACATTCACAACACCCCTAGGGAGTCAGTGATGTCATCAGCACTGGCTTCCTGGATGGAGAAGTTGAGTCACTTAGAGTATATAATATGTCAGATTTGCCAGGCCTAATTTGGTGGCTGCAAGACAAAAAGCTCTTTCCTCTCTTTTGGACTGAATTGTATCTCATTCTCATTTACATAAACAACACACTCAGGATAAATATGCTTTGTTTTGTTTTGTTTTGTTTTGTTTTGTTTTGTTTTTTACTTCAAGCATGTGTCTTCTTAAATAAGGTTTAATGGCTTAAGGGCACACACATTCTGTTGAGACATATGACAGCTCCAAATGCCACATGGTAGAACCACACTTGAATTAGCAATGGGTTTACAGATGCTAGATGAGAATTCTGGAGCAGCCTAGAACCAAAGGGGAACTTTGGTGGGTATGACCTTTACCCAGCCCAACACACAAAGACCCAGCTCTGACTCTGAAAAAAAAAAAAAAATCCATACTTCCCTCCCCTGCTGATGCAGACTGGTTGATGTGGAGATATGAAGACTAGCCTGTGTTCAGGCCAAGACATAAGATGAGCAGCCGTTCAGCAGCTGCTCACTCTGGTCTACATCATGCATAAGGAGAAGGTATCCCAGGCTAGAACTGTAGCTCAGTTGGTAGAGTGCCTGAGAAGCATTCATGAAGCCTTGGGTTCAATCCCAGCCCCACATGATAGCCAGATGTACTGGCACATGTTTGTAAACCCAGCACTTGAGAGGTGTAGGCAGGTGTGGTTCAAACTTATCCTCAGATACATAGGGAGTTTGAGGCCAGCCTGGGCTACAATAAAACACTGTATCAAAAAAATAAAATAAAATTCCTAAGTCTTCAAAAACAAACCAACAAAAATAGCAAGTCTGTTTAGAGACCTGTTGCATGAGCTCTTTCCTGAGGAGAAGCTGACAAGCATGAGGACCCTCAGGCAGGACAACCCTGACAAATTAAAGACTGATTTCCCAAAGTTTACATTGGGGAACCAATGAGTTTATCGGGCTTTCTGACACAGCATGGGCAAGGGGTTATTTACAGGAGCATGGAGACCCCAAAACAGCTGCATTGGAAGGTCTCATCCTAGCACAGTTGGCAACCTCCCCATTGCTGTATAGATGGAGCGTCCATCCCCTGATCTGCCACCCTCTCTATACCCTTTATCTATCTCCCCTAAGGCCAGGAAACAGCATAGAAAACAATGACTGGCAGAACCTGTTACAGATTGCTCCCTTATCAAGAGCCCTGGCCATGCAGAGGGGAAAGGCTCTGTGGGTTTGGAGTCTGTTTCATAGAGGAGGTCAGAGTCTGTTTCTCCGAACTGGGGCAGAAAGACAGGAATCAGGGACGAAGTCAGGGGAGGAAGAAGGACAGGGGCCAAGGCAGGGAGGCAGGCGGTCCTAGCTCATTTCAGGACCTCACAGTGATTCATACTAACAAGGTCACAGAGCCCATGGAGAGACCGCAGAAGGGGTTGTGTGGCATGCCAAGGAGCTCGGGATTCATCCTAAAGACATGCTGTAGCCTGTATGGTAGGATTAAGGGAGAGTGATGGGCTCATCGGGCAAAGTGACACTTACAAGATTATCTAATGAACCGTCCACACTAGCCAATTTCTTGGAGAAACAGAGAAAAATTGAGGAGTGATTGCCTTGGAAATACGGGCTCCGGAATTCAAAACACCCTTGAATTTCCCAGCACACTGCTTGCTACCCAGTGGTGAAAAGGTAGGACCTTGAGCAAGACAGCTGGGGTTCCTCCTCAGCCATGCCATGCGTTCACTGTGTGACCTTAGGGTTACTTTTCTGAGTTCGGGTCTGATCATTTGTCACACTGAGGTAAAAGGACACCTACCTTGTGTATTTAGGAGAAGATTAAATGAGATGGAGTACACACAGTACTCCACGTGGACCCTGCTCCTTCCCTCATTATGCGTGTGTGTCACACCCATGCATGCGCACCATCGTTGGGCTTCTCAGAAACTGGCAGCGCTGTGTGGAGTGACTGTCAGGAGTGACTCTGCACACAGCCCTTCCACACCAGAGCCCCTGCCAGGGCGCCTCAGATAGCAATCCAGCCAGACTTGGCAGCAACAAGGAGAGACCTGACTGCATTTTGATCAAGTTTCACCGAATTTGCCAGACCTTTGTCACATGTGTTTTCAGGTACTTGACAAGCCCAGGGCAGGGAAGGACAAGAAACAAGTGAGCAAGTGGCCTGAAACTCTGGCACCCGGCCAGATTGCTGCTCGAGGAATCCAGGGGGGACAGAGTTCAGGCCACTTCCTGACTCATAGTCTTAAGGCATGGGAGGGTCAGGAGGCTCAAAACAGATTCTCCAGCCCACAGTGCCTGGTAACCTCTCCTGTACTGGGAGAATGCCACCTGCATTTCCCAATTGTCAGCTCCAAACCCACCTCTTCCTCATAAGATGGGAAACCTGAAATCCATCAGATACTAGTTCTTTCAAATAAAAAAAAAAATTATATAGTGATATTGGCCTTTCCCATAGGGGTCAGTACTTGGAGAGATGCATAATTTTCTGCCCAATGAAGAATCTGCTTTGCCTTGGAGCAACAATCACTCAGGTCTTCTTGATTGTAGATGCTTGAGTCTGACCAGCGTCAGGAGGGACTGCCATCTACAAACAGTAGCAAGGAGGGACTACAAATTAAGCTCTCCCAATGTCATTAGATCTCACATCTGGGCCAAGACTAAGAGTTTCTTCCTAGAGTCAGTCTATTTCATGCATACGGCCCTGTCTCTGCCCAGACACCACTAAGTGAGAGAAGGCTGGGCTCAGGTTCTTCATTTAATTAGTGTCCATTTTCTCCAGGAAATACTAAGGCAATTAGCCTCCCACTCCTGCGCCTAGGCCAAATGGCTCTAGTTTGAAAGGGAGGTGTATGGGGAGAGAGGACTACATCTTCTTTGACTGCTTCAGCTGCTATCGTCACATGGGCTCCTGTGAGCTTACTTGGTAAAGGCAGAGGATAGAATCAGATCTACTAGCCTTGATGAGCTAGCATGTCTGTGAGGGGCAGAGGGTGGGATTGTGATTCTCAGTCTTTTACACAGTTCTTTCTAGGGCGAACCTACCCAGTTCTTCCTCCCAGAAATGTAAGGTCAGTCATATCACCTCCCCTCTCTACAGCTGTTTCCGCATCTGCAAAAGAGAAGCTATATTCACTTAGCACTTCAGCCCTTTCTAGCCCTCTCATTTGCCTTCAAGTCCTGAGAAAGTGTCAGTTCTTATTCATTGTAGACTCACTCAGCTTGTTATTCCTGTAGAGACACAGGGCAGACGCATGAGAAAGTAGAGATATCTTAGAGATCCTGAGTGTTAAAGCTTTAGCCCCAAAATATGATGATACTCAAAGATGAGCTTTTGGGAGATAATTAGGCTAGATGTGGTCATGAAAGTGGGACCCTTGTAATGAGAGATTATTGTCCTTAATCATCAGGAGCCTAAGACAGGAACATAGATAGACCACAAGTTTAAGATCCCACCTTGGGCTACAGAGTGAGACTTTGTTGCAAAAAAAATAATCAAGAAGAGACATAGTCTATCTGTCTATCTATCCCCATCTTGATGTGTTCCCCCACCTCAATAACACCTGAAGGAAAATCTGGTAAGAACTCAATCTTCGAGCCAGAAAGAGAATATTCACCAGAAACTGAAATGACTGGCACCCTGAGGCTGGACGTTCCACCCTCTAGAGCTGTGAATTTATGTTGTTTAAACACCCATACAGGACTTAATTATAGCCACCCACAAGCTAACACAGGCAGAATTCTATGGGATAATTACGATATTGTAGCCCAGGCTATCTTCATGCTGGAAACTCTGCCCTCAGGCAGGCAGGCAGCGCAATGGGGTAGGCACCAGCAAAGAAAGCAAAGCAGATGTTTGTAACGTCTTATTCAAGTCATGACAACCAGAATTGTCACAGTTTCATGCATTGCTGCTTTGTTATGAGTAGAAAGGGTCTGAACTGGAAAGTAAAGGACTTTAAGTACCTAGTAGGTTGCCATAGGAAATGGATGGCCACCCCTAGTTGTCTGTGAACTCAGACAGGATGAGAGTCTAACACTGTATTAGTAGGAATTATACAAAGAAATGGAAGTGTCCAGCAAGAAAACCAGTGCTTAGAGCATGCTGGTTTTAGCTCTCTAATGATATCAATAGTATAGCTTTTAGCTACACTGGAAATGACAGTATAAGTGTCACCATGAACAATGTATATTGTAAGTAGCATCAAGTACATTCTTATTCTTTTAGAACCAACTCAAGTGTCATTTTTTTCTGTGACTTTTCTGAATGACAATTGTATATATTTACCTTCTATAATCCCTTTTCAGAATGTATTAATCATTCCTTAGGATACCATTGAAGCTTAGTTTCTCTTTCATAAAGCATTTATTGCATCATAATGCAGGAAGTTGGATATCTTTTCTGTCCTACATGATAGTGAACTCTATGAAGGCAAAGCCATGCACATAGAAGCTACTCAACAAATGCTGGGAGGGATGGGTGGGTTGATGGACAGATGGATGGATGGATGGATGGATGAATATGTAGATGGATAGGTGAGTGGTGGGTGAATGGATGGATCGATGGATGTATGAGTGGGTGGTTAAGTGGATGGATGGATGGACACATGGATGGGTGGGTAGATAGATGAATTTGTGCTTTTGTGGTGAAGCCTCACTGATCATGGACTTCCAGAAAGTTTTGACTTAGCTACCAGACTGAGGCTCTATACACCTCCATCTGCCCATCTATGATATTATGCATAGTAGTTAAGCATTGTCAGATTCTTTATCCCCCAAAACTTTAGAATTAGCCACAGAAACTACCAGTATGCAAATAAACTAGCTTACAAGGTAATATAGGAAGATCTAGTTGTCTGTGGTTTTGTTTATATTTGAAGGATATAGTGAACTTCTGGCAGCTCACAGCAGCTGTGAGATGCCATAGCAGCATGGAATACTGTGTGATCTAGGTTGAGAGATCTGCCTTGGTCACAGTTTTTTAGTTCACATACTCGGCCAACTATTTTCAAGATTTGTTTTCAGCCCAGGGCTTCACACATGCTAGACAAGTGCTCCACCATTAAGTCACACCCCAGGCCCTGACCAACTCTTTTGCATCAAAGTAAAATCAGTTATGTTGACAGGAACCCAAATGTTAAGTTCAAGATAGGACTGTAGCACATTACTCCATCAGCTCCTGAGTCTCTCACAGCACAAGGAAGCATGTTGTATCCAACTGTCTCCTTTTTGGTCTTTTCTCCCTCCTTCCATGCTGGCATTTGGCTTATGTTCTGCTCCTTCTGAATCTTTATTGTGATCAGCCTTTATCTGTGTGCCTCCTCCAAGAAAGTCTCTTCTAGGTATGTAAGATTCAATAATCAAAACCTAATAAGGCACTATCATAGGCAGATGAAATGGTAGAGAGACAGTGAAGCAAGGACATTGCCCTCAAATAACACCAAACTGGCTGCACTCCTTGAGGAAGGTGTGTGGATAGGGCCACCTCTAAGTGACAGTATAAATGAAAGACATGTCCAAGTATGCACAAAGAAAGTTGTTAAACATTTCTTCCCCCTTCCTTCCTTCCCTCCCTCCTTCCTTCTTTCCTATCTTCCTTCTTATTTTCCTTCCTTCTTTCCAGGTTGCTAATTTCACATTTACTGTAACCTAGACATAGTCCTTGGCTTGGGGAAAACAGCAGCAATATGTAATTTAAAAAAGAGATACAGGGCTAGACAGATAATGGTTGATGTGCTTGCCTGAGAAGCCTATAAGGACTCAGGTTTGATTCCTCACTACCCAGGTAAGCCAGCCAGATGCACATGGTGGCCCATGTGTTTTGAGTTTGTTTTCAGTGGCTAGAGGTGAGGCACTGGCATGCCCATTCTCTCTCTATTTCTCTCCCCCTCCCTCCCTCCTTTTCCTCTTTCTCTCTCTCTCTAAAATAAATAAACACAATTTAAAAATATACAAAAGAGGTACTATTATGAACAAAAATGAATGAGAAGTATATCAGTTTCTCAAAAACTTGAACCTAGAATTGCATTATGACCCAGAAATGTCTCCTCTGCTTGTGCATCCAGAGGACCACTTATACAGCACACACTTAACAACAGTATTCTCAAGAAGCACCCCTAGGCCATCCATGATGAGTAATAAACACAACATTGTATGAACAGGTCATAGCATCTGAGAAATTCTGACATGAGCTGTTATGGAGAAAATTTTAAGACATTATGCTAAGTAAAATAAGGACAAAGTAAGGTAGGTACTTACAGCATCAGATTCATAGAGAATACAGAATGCTGGTTCTTGGGAGCTGCACAGAGTGGGGAGTGAGGAATAGTGTCATGCAGACTTTGAGAAGATTCAAAAGTTTTAGAGATGAAGGGTGACAACTGGGAAATGATTTGAATACACAACAAATGCCTCCAAACAGTACATGTAAAAATTGTTAAAATTGGGCTGGAGAGATGGCTCAGCACTTAAGGTGCTTGCCTGTGAAGCCTATGGACCCTGGTTCAATTCCCCAGAACCCACATAAGCCAGATGCACATAGTGGCACATATATCAGAGTTTGTTTGCAGTGGCTAGAGGCCCTGGCAGGCCTATTCTCTCTCTTTCTCTTTCCTTCTCTTTCATGAATAAATAAATAAAATATTTTAAGAGAAGGAAGTGCTGATTCTTAAAAAAATTGTTAAGATAACAATGTTGAGTATGTTTTTACCATGATAATTTTTTAAATCTTCAAAAATGGACAAAAGGCTTCAGTAGGAATGATTTTAATTGGAATTGTCTGAGAAGGCTTCTCTGAAGAAGTGATTTTGAGTGGAGAGGGCCTAAGGTGACTCTGAGATTACAACTCTGGAGGTTTTTCTAAGTACAAGAGAACAATTTTAAAGTATTTTGATCAGTTAAAAAAGATTATCTGCTTTGTCATTTAAATACTTTTTTGGCTGGGTGAGAAGTGTTCTCTAGGGAGGAACCTGGAAGCCAGAGGCCATTTAAGAGACACATGCCATCATCACCTAGCTAGTGACTGATGGCTTAGGCTGTGAGAGGATGGGGGAGGAGAGGGTCTGGATTGGGTTTATGGTTTCAAAGGAGTGTCTGCGTGACTCCATGACTGTGTGGGGTGTGAGGGACAGAGATGCTTGAAGGATGACAAGTCAGTTATTAGCTAAGCAACTTTGTGAATGGGAGTCCCATTCACTACTATGGAAAGGACAAGGGGCAAGGCTGGCTGAGGAATGATAAGGGCATGGAAAGACAATCAAGCAATGTGTTACAGAGGAAGTAAGACCAGGAGTCCAGTGTCTACCTGAGCATGTAGACATAAAGGCCATTTGTTAAACACTTAATGGATGAAACTGAGTGATGGAGGCAGGGAGAGGGGGTAAAGGGGGACACTAGCTTTACATTTTATAACATAAGAGGGGGAACTTTGGCAAAAATGAGATGATTGTACAAACATCTGGCTGGAATTTCAAGAACTGGGTTTCAGTCTCGAAAAATAACTCTGTCTGGGAAAAGGCTTGCCTTGGAAGCACAAGAACCTCCTCCCCCCACATCCCTCCACCCCCCCCCCAAGTTCACTCCCCATCACCCATATGGAAATGCTGGGCATGGTAGCACATGCCTGTCATCCCAGAGCTAGGATGCCCTGGGGTTCACTGGCCAGCCATGTAGCCTAATTGGTGAGCTCCAGGACAATTAGAGACCCTGTCTCAAAAGAGACAATGGATCCCTGAAGAATAATAACACATGAACTTGTCCTGTGGTCTACACCTACATTTGCACATCCATGTGCTCACACACATGCACACATAAACATGCATATATCCACACCACCCACCCACCCACATGCAAAAATGAAAATTAAATAAAAAAATCTTCTGGCCTTTAATCCCAGCACTAAGCAGAGGTAGGAGGATCGCCATGAGTTCGAGGCCACCCTGAGACTACATAGTGAATTCCAGGTCAGCCTGGACTAGAGTGAGACCCTACTTCAAAAAAAAATTAAAACGGAATTATTTCCAAACATTAGATGACTTCTAGCTTTTATTCTGGGACTTCCCCCCGCTTCCAAAGACACGAGCTCACCCCTATATTCAGGAGGCCCCCAGCCCCGCAGGTACTCTGCTGGCTTGGCAGTGAGGGTGGGACAGGACCAAAGTCCCTCCGAGACTCCTTCACTTCCTCCTTCCAGTGACCAGACGCATCAACACCTAGACTTACTAATCCTCACTGTACACACACCCTCAGCGTCCCACAGGGCAGGTGCTATGACATGACATGACAGGACGTGTGATTCCTGCACACAGATACAATGAGCTACTGTCCTCACAGGTCCCCCCCCCTCCCCACCAAGGACAGTGGCTTACGCTAGCAGATGACAAAATTAGTTCATCCAATTATTTGCTGGTCTGGAGCTGACTAACCACTAACTGTTCTTACTCAGCCTTCGGGCTGGTCCCCACTGAGAGTCACAAAGCAAGGGGAACAGGTTTTCCAAGTCACCTTCACAATGCCAAATGAGAAATCTCTGTGGGCAAACTGTTCAAGGCTACATGTAGGGCAATCACCCGCCATCAGTTCCCATACTGTAAGGTGTTCACATATTGACTGCTCCTGTCTGGCTTGTTCGTAGGTTTGAGGGTAGAGAGTGTGCCGACATCACCACCACTGCCTGTTTCTCTTGCGGCAAAAATTACCCCACCGCCTGTCACCGGGACTAGTTCTGCACACAGCACCGCTGCCGCGGCCGCCACCACCTCCCCAACCAGTGGCCCTCGCAATGCCTCCGTTGCCCCCACTGTGGCTGCAGCCCCAACACCTGTGCATCCCAAGAACATTTCCACTGAGCCCAGAGGAGAGGCCGTCCCCAGCACAGCTTCAAAGTGGGAAGGCACCAACCCAGAGCCCTCACCTCCTGGGCTCACCTCGACAAGTGGGGGCGCCCATTTAACACCCATGCCAGAGGCACACAGCCCGGGCAGTCCAGAAGCAAGCCTGCCAGTCACTGGGACGCTGGCCCCCACGCTTTCATCCTCTCCAGCTCCATCCTCACTATCCTCATCCCTGCCAACCTCCCTGCCGGATGTTCCTTCTCCCACTGTCACCTCTGAACGTGGCTCCAGTGTAACCAGCATCTTGGCCTCAGGCACTCCAACCACACCTGAGTCTGCAACAGAGGGGCACAGCTCTGGTCCCACACCCACTTCCCATGCCACAGCAGAGCCAGTGCCCAAAGAGAAAACAACCCAGTATGTTGAGCCAGACATAATGATCTGTGACCCTGAGACCACCACATCCTTCCTGATCATGCAGGAAGTGGAGCACGCGTTAAGTTCAGGTGAGTTTCCTTCTGGAAAATCTTCCTATTCTTGAAGGTGCTGGGATGCTCCAGGGGAAGCTAGGGCAGGTGAATTGCTTGAGTTCTGGAGTCAGAAACCAGCTTGAGCAATATAGACTCTGACTCCAAAATAAAAAAGAAGAAGAGTCAGATTAGTTACTAAACATAATTGATTAATACCTGAAGGTTAACTCATGAAAGATGAATATAATTTGCAAGAATTTTTATTAGAATGAAAAGTTTTTAGTCACAATGATGTCCATATGACATTCTTGGTAGACAGTTGTCAGCTGTCTGATTTGTCACAGGGATTGTACAGGAGTGAGACGATGGACTAAATCAATTTGATCAAGCTTCTCTGGGTTTTCTTGCCAACAACTTCCTGTCCCTCCACTCAAAAATAGGAATGGGCCCAAAGTGAGAGTCTTTTCCTTTGGTGCCCCAAAGCAAAATGCAACAACAAAAGTTTCTTCAGTGGCCAGAGAATAGAGAAACAGGAATCTGTGCTCAAAGATAACTTCTCACCCAGTTGGGAATAAGGAAATCATAGACAGAGGGTGACTAAAAATGAGGGAGAGGCTAATAAAGGGCAGAATATTCAAGACTTTTCCTGGAATAGGTGGAGATTTCCTGGGACTCAGGCACCACCCTCTTTTTCCTCTCTATGGTTTGGTGCTTCCTGTCTGTGGCAGCTGGTAGGTGTGTCACACTATGAAAATTAGATCATAATTAAGCAAGAGGTTGTCTTGTCATCAGCTTGCAAGCCATCTTAGATTCCACCAGTCCTGGCTAGCCCAGCTGAAGAGAGACTGCTGATCTTGGACATGCTGAAGTCAAAGATAAGGTTAAAGCTGAGTAGAGATTCCAGCTAGGTTCCTTAGGTGCTGCACCAGGTAACAGTTCCAACTCTGACTCCTGTGTGGAGCAAGTTGCACCATCTCCCTAGGCCCTTACTTCTTCCCATCTATCACCTGGGGACAAAACAGTCCTCTTTGGGGATCAAGGAGATGACATTCACAGTGCTCAGGATAGTTACTGACAGGGAATAAGTGCTCAGCAAATTATAATTCTGCTCAGTATTAATGAAACATTTACCTCCTAGAAACCAGGCAATGTGGGGTGGGGAGTGGAAAAAAACTTGTTTATTTTACATTGACGTTGATGTGTCTCATGGAAAATGAAACACTTTTTATAGGAAATCACATTTTTTTTTATCTTCCAGAAACCCTATAGGGTTATTTTTATCTTTATTTTGCTCTTAGAAGTTACATTGGAAATATATTTAGAGAATTCTTTGAGGCTAGGTGTATTAGACATCAGTATGAAACTAAACTTTAGAGTCCTTGGCAGCAAAGGCTATTGTGGGAATATTTGACCATTTGGTTGAGAAATAGTGAACTGAGAATGGCCAGAAAGTGAAGTGAAATGGAGCTAAAGCCCTTTCCCCGGATGGTCCAGGGCTAGATATGACTGAGACCAGAATATTTCAGACAGAATCATGTATGACAAGCTTGGGTCAAAGCAAAGAGACTGGCACTGTGGAAAAATCCACCTTTTAAAAAAATAAATATTATGAATGGAAACAGTGCTAGACACTGTGGTAGGAAAAAGAACTAAGATTAACAAAGAACCAATGCCTCATGGAAGAGTCCACAGTCTAAAAAGGAAAGAAATCCCAGAGAACTATAAATTGCTATTTCAAAAGACTGGCATATTAGTAAGAGTTCAAAGTAGGAAGAAGGAACTAATTATAGAGACCTGGCTGACATGAGGGAGGCCCACAGGGACGGCCCTGAGAGGAAGGAGAGAAGAGTAACTAGAACAGGCCACCTCCCCAGCAGCAGTGATTCTTGGTTAAGGGACCAAACCAAGGCTAGATTACCCTCCCAGTGAAGGGGTTAACACACTGCCCTCCCAACCCGCTGCCTTTGTGACATGCAGCAGAAACAGATACAAGGGAAGTGACTGCTACAGTGGAGAGCCAGGTGGAGGAGTAGGATAGAAGGATGATCTACAGATCCTGTCCGTACATCCAGGCCAGCACTCCCCACATTCCTCGTGGATACATCCTCTACCTCTGCCTCTGTCTCAACAAAGCTCCCCTTTGTATATGTCTAGCCCAGAAGAGGACCTGGCGCAGACTGGGTATCGTACTCACAAAGTGACCCCCGACAGGCCTGTAGGCATGGACCCATCATTTTGCTCCTTCCTGGTTGAAGTCATTACCACCAGTATGTGTGTGTACTGATTCCCTTTCCCCACTCTGCCCACCCCCTCACCCCAGGATTCCTGGATATATCAGATTAATACTAAGCATGAAGTATTTGCTTAGTTTATACAACTCTCCAAAATCAGATACATCTACTACTTTCTAAAAGTGCCCCAGTTTCTTCACTGCAATTTCTAAGAGACCTCTAATATTTTGACTTGGGCTTTAGATCATACATCTTAATTTACTCAACACAGCAGCATCAAGAGGCACAAAATTAGTGGCACAGTTGTAGCTCAGGGCATCTATGCACATAATGAGTGAAGAACACTTGACTGGTTAGGAAAGAGAGAAGAGTGGCAGGGAAGGAAGAGCACTGAGCCCCGGCCAGTACACGTTTTACAGACCAGAGAGGATTCTTTCCTCTAGACCTGTTAAATCTAAAAGTCTTTACTGTGCCTTTGTGAGGACCCTCGGCTTGAGACAAAGCAAAAGACCTGTCCTTAGGGACTTTGCAGTTCAAGTAGAAGGGAGACAGTAACTCTTTTTTTGTTTTGTTTTGTTTTTGTTTTTTGGGTTTTTTTTTTTTTTTTTTTTTGGTTTTGGTTTTGGTTTTCCAAGGTAGGGTCTCACTGTAGTTCAGGCTGATCTTGAATTCACTATGTAGTCTCAGGGTGGCCTCAAACTCACAGCAATCCTCCTACCTCTGCCTCCCAAGTGCTGGGATTATAGGCATGCGCCACCATGCACAGCTTGAGACAAGTAACTCTTAATACCACTTTTTAATTTCTAATCTGAAAACAACCCAAAATGAGTGGGAGGCATCTGTTCAATAAAAAAGTGAAGAGACTGTCTTGGCAGTGTGAGGTTCCTTGCACAAGATCACACTACTCAGTGGCAGGTGAGTGAGCCTTGAGCTTCATGCACAATATCCACTCTCTGAGTTATCACTTCCAGATGACTATGAGGGGTTGCTCTTGTTTGGAGATTCATGTGCTGCCTTTAGGGGTAGCAGCAGTGGCTTAGCGATTGGACTTATTCACTAATTCTGAGTGTGTTCATGTAGCATATTTCCTTTCTTTCTTTTTTACTTTTTTTATTGGTTTTTGGAGGTAGGGTGTCACTGTAGCCCAGGCTGACCTGCAATTCACTATGTACTTTCAGGGTGGCCTCAAACTCACAGTGCTCCTCCTACTTCTCCCTCTCAAGTGCTCACATAGCATATTTCTGATAAGCCATCTGTTCAACCATCACCTGAACCCAGCTGCTTGGATAATTCTAAAACAAACCAAGTACTATGGGAGTTCAACTTGACTGGAGGGTTTAGGAGGGCTCTGTGGTGAGGGAGCTGGAAGCTGCTAGAGATGAAGGAGGTTTGAGAAAATGGGGCTCAGGGCATTGTGTGCCAAGGTAAGGGACCAGGAGCACCACAGGTGATGCCAAGTCCTCCACAGCTGTAAGCACAACCTGCTCCTGGCAAGGATCCTTCTACACTTCCAGGCTCACTGGATAATTCTTGGGCCTGGGTTAACCTGACCTCTTCATAGTTGTTGACCCAGATGGTCATGGTCATTGCCCTCAGCTCTAAACACTGTGGTACTTGAGCTCCAGAATAAGTTCTTTGTCAGTTCTCTGCCTATTCTGCCTGGGCCGTACTTCACCCCTCACCAGCCTGCTCTGTGCTGGTGGAGTACCCCAGATCCCCTTTGCCCTCCCTCCTTGGAGATCACTCCACCCAACCTCATAGTCTCCTCCCTTCACCACCTGGTCCTGAGCTGATCACATCCCAGTGACTCTGAGACATCTCGTTCGAACTCTGCCAGCTGTCAGCCAGCTGCCATCTCACACGGGTGGCTCACGAGCAGCACCTCACATTCCATATGCACAAGACGAATCCTTGGTTTCCACAGTCCCCGTCTGCTTCTCCTTTCAATTCCTCAGGCTAGGATCTCGGGGGGATGTTCTGGGTTTTGAGCCTTCCTCCACATTTGTTCATCGGGTCTTCTCATCTTCTGTCATCTCCCAGTGGGACGGCTCTAGTGTTCCTGAGGCTGCGCTGACCTCTGCCAGGCCCTTCCTTGCCAGGGAGCTCTTTGTAGGACTTGCAGACCATTGGTCCTCTGGGTTGTCACATGATACCTCTGCCTGGTGACTAACACCTGTGAGATGAGGGACTCAGTACCCAGTGTTCCTAGCAATGTCACCTTTGTCATGGAGGGGAGAGGCTGGTGCTCATGGCACCCAGAAGTCTTGTTAGATGGTCCTTATTCTTCCCATGTGTTAGCCAAGAGCCAAATGTGGCCTCTGAGTCCTGGAAATGTGAGATCTCTCCTGTGCTGGGTTTCAAAGATGGAGCAATACAGAGTAGAAACTGAAAAATTTTATATTGCCTGGAAGTTGAGATGATAATATGTTGGAAATAACAGGCTAAATAAAAGGTCTTGTTTCAAGAGGGAAGCAGCAGGGGCTCCGAGAAGCCCCTATGGCCTCTTAGCTCTGAAAGTCAAATTGCTTTGCCTTGAGACCAGAGTTAAGGACAAAGTTTGCCCCATTCTGCCACGCTCAATATGATCGGAACCCACACCACCTCTCTGCTCTCGGTCTTCTTGAGCCTTGAGCACACAGACAGCCTCACTGTTAGTTAAGCATTAAGAAAACGCCAGCCCCAGGGTGGAGACACTCGCTGTTCCCCCATACCTATAACATTGTCCCTCCCTCCAGATTTCTAATGGGTCACTTCTGTCATATTTGGGACTCTATTTAGCTGTCAGCAAACCTTTACTCTAATGGGTGAAATGCTAACTTCAACACTGTTTCCCTTTTACCCTGCTTTGTTTTCCTTTTCATGGCTGACTGTTTTCTGAGACCACCTCATTTTTACTAGAGTAACATAAGGACCCTGCTCACCAACAAAAAAAAAAAAAGGAAGATTATATCCCCTATCCTATCCATAAACACCTAGAACAGAGGATGATCTGTGGCAGACCCTCAGTAGCACTTGTTGACTAAATGAATGAACCCATGAACCAGGGCCAATAAGGTTATTAAATTGATTTTTAATTTTTTTTATTTGATGGAGAGAGAAAGAGGCAGAGAGAGAGAGAAAGAGAATGGGAGTGCCAGGGCTTTTGGCCGCTACAAACTCCAGATGCATGCACCACTTTGTACATCTGGTTTACATGGGTCCTGGGGAATCGAACCTGGGTCCCTTGGATGTACATAGGTCTAAATAATAACTATTTCTCTCATAGAATGTACCATGTAGTATGCACATGGTCTAGGAAGTAAAGTAGTTTGGTAGTTCCCAGGCTGCCTAGAGGAACATTGCAGGTGAAATTGGAAGACTTCAAGATGAGTAGGGGAGGACCCTAAGTCACAGAAGATCCTGAGCCAGACTTGTCTACGCATTGGTAGTGGCAAAGGGGAAGAATGGTCTAGTAATTAAATGTAAATAGTTAGCTAGCAAGAAGACATGTATAGTAAGTTGCATACAGTTGAGGACCAGATACATGTGCACCACATACCACATCTCTGGTTTCTCACTGTCAATGATTGGTCATGCTGATTTAACTGCTGTGCCATGAAGTGCTTGGGCTGTAAACCGAATATGAGAGCAAGGCTGTATTTCAAGTCCTGTGTGTTTATCATGCAATGACAATTGCTTATTACACTTTTCCCATGTGGAAGAAATGAGACCCTTGCTCATAAGAAGGTTACTTGGGAATTGGGCTAGTCGCTGACCCAGACTGCCCCTCACGCAATCCTCAGAATACTCCAGTAAGGTCAGCTCAGCTGTATTATTTCACAGGTGACAAAATCAGTGCAGAGACTAAGTGACATCCTCAAGTCCTCACATGAGTGGCCAAACCAGGGTTCAAATCCAGTTCTCCAGACTGGCTCTAAGCCAAGGATCTTTCCACTGCACCCATTCAGCCAAGTAGTGGAAATACTGGCAGGGAATACAGCACACTGGAGCACTGGAGTGGACCACATGGGGTGCCATCAGGTGTTAGCCTGCAGAGCCTAAAGGGTGGGGCTGCCCGCGGGAGGAGAAGCAGGTGGTGACAACCACCACCACCAGTCAGCTTTGCAGAGGGAACACGTTTTGATTGATTTGTCGCTTTTGTTTGGCTTTTAAAGAAGAAAGATTTTTTTTTTTTTTTTTTTTTTTGGTTTTTCGAGGTAGGGTCTCACTCTGGCTCAGGCTGACCTGGAATTCACTATGTAGTCTCAGGGTGGCCTCGAACTCACGGCGATCCTCCTACCTCTGCCTCCCGAGTGCTGGGATTAAAGGCGTGCGCCACCACGCCCGGCTTAAAGAAGAAAGATTTGATGTGTTAAATTTGGACCATTTTGTGCTATTAAAAAGAAACTATGCCCACAAGGTACTTTTCATTCTCTGGGTGAGATTAAATGGTGCTGTGCACAGCTTAGGACTCAGTAAATGCTCAAGGGAAGAACTGACACTGCAAAACAAATTCTATTCAGAATTTCATCAGATCCTACCTATGCAGATTTTTCTTGTCTGCAGAACCCATGTGTCCATGGCTTTATGGTGCCCTGTATTTTCCATTCAGAAAGAAGGAATAAAATTGTGATAATTGGTGACATCTTTGAACTTTAAATTGCTGGTTTGCACTCCAGCATTATTTTTTATGGGCCATGATAATGAGCCCCCTTAAATAAAGAGCAGTGGGTAGCAGAGACACGTTGACATCTCTGTGTTTGTACCTATAAGGGACTCTCTGTGTAGGACACATTCATGAATGCAGACTTGAAAGACAGCATTAACTGATAGGAAAGATGAAAGAATCATTTGTAAAGTAATCCTAGAAAACTTTTAGGACTAAAAACATGCAGATTGTAGTAAGCTAGTGGATATATATATGTGTGTATATGCATATATATGTATATACATACATATATATATATAATTATATATATATGTATGTATGTATATATATATATATATATATATATATATATATATATATATATATATATATATATAATTTTTTTTTCCTGAGGTAGAGTCTCAGTCTCTAGTCTAGGCTGACCTGGAATTCACTATGGAGTCTCAGGGTGGCCTTTAACTCACAACGATCCTTCTACCTCTGCCTCCCAAGTGCTGGGGTTAAAGGCATGTGCCACCACATGGCTTTTAAGTTAATGGCCATATTTTTACAACAACTTGCATAATTTGGTTTGTTGAGATGTCTGACAATTATCACATGATTTTCAAGTAAAAGTATCTTTTATGTCTTTTGTTATTTTTGACATTTTCATACAAATATATTCCATTTTGATCACATGGCCCCACATTATCCTCCCTCATCCCTGTCAGTTTCACTGCACTCCTTGTCACTTACTAGTGGCTCTGCCATGGAAGAGGATGACTCCCCCTCGCCAGCAGCCTTTAAGTGTCCTTAGCTCACTGGGGAGGCTGGCCTTCTGAGCCCCTCCCTGTCTCTAACAGAGTGTTGACTGGCTTCCATACACTGGTCTTGCGCAGGTGTCCACATCCGGTGTTGGTTCATGAGTGCAAAGGCCTTGTCATGTCTGGATGCCCGAGCTCCACAGGGCTTTCTCCATCCTCCAGCTCTCATCTTCTGCCGCACCTCCTGGCCTGTTCCCTGAGCCCTAGAGGGGGTGGAATATGTGTCCTATTTGGGGCTGAGCACTCATCAGTCACTTATTTTCAGCACTGGACTAGTTATGATTCTCTGCATTGACTGCCTTCCACTTCTAACAGATAGATATCTTCCTAACATCTAATAGTGTCTAGCTCAGTTTATGTAGGTTTTCAATACCTGTTCAATGAATAAATGATTTTTAGCTTTAGATATAAGCCCACATATCTTCTTAGCTTTGTAAATCTGGGCATTGAATGGGAAATGAAGAAAACTTGAACACCCTCACCCAAACAGGCAAAATCACCTCTAGCATAAGTTTAAACAATTACAAGGGCCTCTGCTGTCATTCTACCCACTCCCATTCCCCCGACACCGCTCCCTTCCCACCATCCTGAACCCCACTTTGGGTTTTACTGTGGACATTGGGATTGCTATGATTACTCATATAAACCATTATTCACGGTTGCTTTTTTTTTTTTCCTTTCTAGGCCTTATTCTTTTTGGTTGTTTATTTTTATTTATTTATTTGAGAGAGAGAGAGAAAGGCAGGCAGGCAGAGACAGAGACAGAGAGAGAGAGAGAATGGGCGTGCCAGGGCTTCCAGCCACTGCAAACAAACTCCAGACACATGTGTCCCCTTGTGCATCTGGCTAACATGGGTCCTGGGGAATCGAGCCTCAAACCAGAGTCCACAGGCTTCACAGGCAAGTGCTTGACCACTAAGCCATCTCTCCAGTTCGAGACCTAATTCTTTAAACTAATGCTAACCCTCAAAATTTGCTAAATCTAAATGAACTCCCATACGACCTCCAACTGTCAGAGTTTATTTCAGTTAAAAATCTCTATCTCTGTTTCTTCTATTTCTGCTTTGGTTTACTCATTCTGCCTAGATCCTAGTCTGGTCTTGTAATATGTTCAAAATACCCTTCGAAAATATATGTCAAGGTAATAAAACCAACTATTTACCATTTCTGTTATCTAATAGTAAGAAAACTACATCATATATTTGAATTTTCCTAGTGTTACCTTTTATTATCTTTGGAAAGTTTCTATCTCCATAGGGCCATTTCTCTGTTTTGTTTTGTTTTTTAATTAGATGCTCAACAACCATAGACAATGGAAGTAGCTTTGGAAATGTTTCTCTGAGAAACTGGGAGTTCACTGATGCTGTTAGTTAATCCACATCCTGTTGGCTCATTGGGAGAAGTGGATTGGGATATGCCTGATCCCATCTCCACAAGGAGTGCTCAGCACACATAACCCTCCCACTCAGAAGAGAGTATGTTACTAACTTCACAATAACTGGCAGGGGAAGTAAGGATAGGTCAATGTCAACATACCATCTTTATCAGAAAAGAATCTAAAAATCCTATCCCAGAAAATTGACAGAGTACTGCATCAGAACATACAGTGGACAATAAATTTATGACCTCAGCATGCCTGGTTTCTCAGGACCTAGGAAAGAAAATATCAGCCATAACAGATAACATTTGTTTCAACAGTATCTTGCTTTCATGGTTAGATTCATGGCTTACAAGGGTTAGACCACTGGCTCAAAGATGAAGGTAAGATACTAAAATCATAAAATCTCAGTAAGCTCACAAAGGTGGGCCATCAAAACCACTAGTAAGATGTTTCCATCTGTAGAAGTTGTGCGCTCATGTCAAAGGCAGGCTCTAGGAAGGCAAGGATATTAGTAGAGGTACAAGCTGCGGCATCAGGCTGTCTGGCAAAAGTCTCTCTTGTGTCATTTGTTAGGTGGGAGACATGGGGAAAAATTTGTCACTGGATGTGACTCCCCTCATCTGTAAGATGAAAGTACAAGTATAATACTGTACCTAGTTTATAGAATTCTTCGTAGGGTTAAATAGACAACTGCATGAAGTTTCTCTTTGGTAGCACTAAATGTTAGCTGTTATCACAGATGGGCTCTTCAACTTCAGTGTGGCTAACCCCAGGCTTAGACGCCTAGACTAATTTTCTTAACTTAATTTTCTTAATTTTCTTAAAAACTAGAATGTTTGTTTAGGGTTCCCAAAGAGACAGTTACCTTGAGTATCAGGCAATAAAAATCCATTGAGTACCTGCCCATCACACAATACAGAAAAGGATAATCCAAAACGTGTGAAGGAGAAAAATAACTGTGATCACAGCTGGAACAGTAACACTTTCAGGAAAGTCAGTGAACCCACAGAAATGGGTTAGAGTTAAACAAGTAGAGGTCACTAGCTGGGACAAAAAGCAGTCTGGGGAGTTGGAGGAAAACAACAGCTAAGCTATGAGAATAAACCCAGGCCCCATTGCATCCAAAAATGGACAACTAAGAAATTGTACATTCAAGTAATTTGCCCCAGACATCGGAAAGTACTTTTCTCTCCAGTATTTTTAATTCTGAATCCCAAGCCTGGGAAAAATTGAAACTTGGTAAACATAGTGTCCAAAAGCAGGTTCTATGTGGCTTTGGTGATTAATTACAGAAGAACAGGCTGAATTTAGCTAATGGCTCCTGGGAGCTCCCTGGATCACTGTGACTTCAGTAATTACAATGATGCCACTGCCCTCATCAAAGTTGTTGGGACATATAACCTGAAATTTGCTCACTGTCCTCTACCTAGTTCTCATGATACAAACAAGAAATGTGCACATTGCGTGGCAAACAGGGTAAGGATTTTATCTGGAGCTTTGAGAACTCTGCCCATCTCTATCACCTACCTGCCTTCTCGTTGCTGCAACAAAGCACCTGACTAAACAAGTCAAAAAGAGGAAGGGTTCATTTCAGCTTACAGTTCCCAGTCACAGTCCATGATGACAGAGGAGGCATGCAGGCAGGAGTTTGAGTCAGAGCTGGTCGCATGCTGTCCACAGAAGAAGATAGTGATAAATGCTGGTGCTCAGCCATCTTTCTCTTTTTTAGACAGTCCAGGATCTCAGCCCACGAAATGGTGCCACCCACACTTAAGATGGGTCTTCCAAACTTACTTGGTCAATTAAGGTCTTCTCACCTTGACCTGATTAAGCTAATCCCTCACAAGCTTATCCCACAAACTATCCTCTTCTACGTAACACCTCACAAGCGATTCTAGGACCTGTCAGGTTGACAATCAAGATAAACCATCTACCTTCCTTCTGCCTTATGCCCTCTGACCAGACAGGAGACCCGAGTGGGGCATTTACCTGGCAGACTAGATGATTTTCCAGTGGAGGTCCTGCCAGCCTTTCTACATTGTGATTCCTTTAGGCAATGCACTATCCCTGGTCAGGCTTCATCTTCATCATTAAGTACTGAAGAGAAAGAGGAGACTAACAGTTTTCCCAGAGAGGGGATGGCAAGCCTTCTGGAATACACTGTTCACCCTCAGGCATCATTCTCAAAGAGATGGCATGGGTGTTGAGAGCCCCAAGCTGTTCTGAATGTGCCTTGCAGTTGGAGTGCAGGGAATAGCCTCAGGCCAACCGAATATGAGCATTTCTCCTGACACCTAGGGCTGTTGTGTAGCAATTGGCTTGTTCCCTTGTGGAAGACAGCACTACGCTACGAGAAAGGGGTTAAGGAAGATCATTTGCTATTCTTGGAGACCCCATACAGACATCAAAGAATAGCTGAGATTGGACAACCTAAACAAGCAGTCAAATAAATTCCAAGTGAGAAAGAAGTCTCATTCCTCTTGAAAATGATCTTAATTGTAAGTGAAGTGAAGAAACATTAAAACCATGGTAACAGAGAACTGTTCTGACATGGTTTGCATTAATTGCAGACCTGAGCCCCCTGCTTCCTCACAGCAAGGGCTGGTGTGTTCCCATGAGAGAAAGATGCACAGAGGAAAAACAAGCACCTGGATTTGCAAGTGCATAGCTTTTATTACCTCAGGCAAGATTAGCATGACCACTCTACATTTCTAATAATGTGTTCAATGCAGGAAAGTGCTGCTAGATCAATACAACACTGGTCCCCAAGCCAGGTCTTCTAAGTAGCCAAAATAGAGAAGCACAGATAATGCTCTGCTCCAAGTTTTTACACACTTTAAGACATAAAAGTAAGGCAAGGACTCCAGCTGGAATGACATTTGTCTAATTTTGATAAGCTCACTTTTTTTCACTTGGAGAAAATGACTAGGTATATAATGCAGTAATTTAAAGATTTTTTGGAGAGAATGGATCAAAACAGGATGGTCTTTTAGAGACAAGCTTAGGTTGTGTAAATTGAGAAAATTTCTGGGACTGCAGTGGTAGCTCCCTCAGCAAATGCTTGCCTTGCAAACATGAGGACCTGAGCTAATCCCCCAAACCCATGTAAATTGCAGAGCATGGCGAGGTATGCTTGTAATCCATTGCTGGGGAGGTGGAAACAGGCGAGTCCTTGGGCTCTGGGCTTTGCTGGCCAGTCAAGCCTAATTTGAGAGCTCCAAAGAGAGAACCTGTCTCAAAAAAAAAAAAAAAAAAAACCAAACAGATGGCATTCCTGAAGAATGAAATGATACTCTAGCTTGTCCTCAGACCTCCGTACATATGTGTGCCCATATCCACACACAGACACACATCTGCACACACATGAACATGAGCACATGGAAGCACATACATACATATATAAAATCACTTCTGTATATTTTACTGCCAGTTTTATGCCTTGTAAAAGAGCTGTTCTAATTGAACCTTAGCTACTAATAAAGTTTGATTAAAAATAGCTAAATGTGGGCTGGACAAATGACTTAGTGGTTAAGGCACTTGCCTATAAAGCCAAAGGACCTTGGTTCAATTCCCCAGGACCCACATAAGCCAGATGCACAAGGTGGTGCATGCAACTGGAGCTCTCTATGTTTCTGTTTCTGTCTCTCTCTTTCTCTCTCCCCTTTATTTCTCAAATAAATAAAAAATTAATAAAAATTTTAAAAAATAGTTCAATGTCAGAAAGAAAGCAGAATTATTTTATGAGCTAATTTCTAGGGATCTGGACAAATAATTAAGCATGATTTGGTATCCCTGGATTTCAGAGACTTCCAACATGGAGAGCAGGAGAGCCCTGTACACTTGCAATCACTCAACATGAGATCTCTGACACCTATGAATATGGTGGATATGTGGTGGGAGTTGTTTATCTGACACACAGAATATAAACAAACATTTAATAAAAGAGAGCTCAAGTCAGTACCATCATTGAGGTTGCTTACAGGTGAACCTTGAGGAGGCTTTTGTAAAAAAAAAATTAAAATTAAAAAGCATGCCTATTCTCAGAATAGGCTTCCAGGGTCTGTCCCCACATCTTCAAGCCCAAACACCATGGCTGGCTTTCAGAGGTCTCATGACTGTCCTGAGTACATTTCCTTGTGAATTATCCTTTTTAATTTCTTACATAAATGGCAGGCCTAGATTTTTTTTTTCTTTTGCAAAATGTGTGGCCATGGCCACACACAGTCAATCAATTGGTACTTCAATCTCCTAATCCAAGAAATGAAGGAAGGGGGGGCTAGAGATGGCTTAGCGGTTAAGCACTTGCCTGTGAAGCCTAAGGACACTGGTTCGAGGCTCAATTCCCCAGGACCCACGTTAGCCAGATGCATAAGGGGGTGCACGCATCTGGAGTTCGTTCGCAGTGGCTGGAGGCCCCAGCATGCCCATTCTCATTCTCTCTCTCTCTCTCTCTCTCTCCCTCTTACTCTCTCTGTCTGTTGCTCTCAAATAAAAATAAACAAAAATTTTTTGAAAAAATGAAGGGCTACACAGAGATCTTGGTGCCTTCCTTCCTCATGGTACTCGATGAAGGTCTTCATCTTGTCTGCTCCTCCCAGTAGCCATAGAGGTAGAGAGGACTGCAATTAGCCATTTCACATCAGGACTCCAGTCAGGGTATCTCTATCTCAGGTCCAGTTGACCTAGAAATGTTAGGTGTCTGTTCTCCACCAACCTGGCTCTCACCTCAAGCCTTTATTGCTGTCTGGCCCAACCCTGCTCACCCTTCAGAGAGCAGCTCACCCCCCACCCCTCCCCAAGACTGCTCCAGCTTGTCCAGACCTGACTGTCTCCATTACAGGTAGAGATGCCAAGTTTGGTGCCACCCACCTCCCTCCCTGCCTTCCTCTCTGCCCATCCGTCTACTCCTCATTCCCCTGCTGGGTCTGAAGCCTGACTTGTCTCTCTAGCTACTGATTTGCTGATCTGATCCAGGAAGCTCATTCAAAACAGTCCTGTGGGGTTGATCTAGGGTTAGAGAGGGAAGACAAATTTAGATTCCCATGGCATGGAGTAGAGCAGAGGAAGAAAAAGAGTAAAATCCAAGCAGAACCCAGGGCTAGAAATCAAAATGACCTTCAGTAAGGGTGAAGCTGGGGCTCATTTAGGCAGTTGTATCTGAGGAGCTAGGACCCCTTTTGTCATTTCCCGCCCCCCATCTCACCACTCTCCAACAAACACACATATCATCATGATCACTACCACCACTTTCTCCCCTGCCACTTTCCTGCTAATATGACATGGTATGGTGCCCCAAAACTAGCAGTTACTGTATGTCTTGAGTTATTTAATATGTAGTCAGCTTTCTGAAATGCCTATCAAAAATATTGGAACAAAACTGTGTCTATAATGAACATTAACAGGCATTTTGCTTGCTACTAAACAATATAGTCTCCAACAATTTACATGACATTTACACTGAGTGGCTATTGAAAGTAATCTAGAGCAACTTCAGGTATGTAGGAAGATATGGATAGATTGTATGCAAACACTATGCCACTTGCTCTCAGAGACTTGAACACCTTGGATTTTGGCATCTGCAGGGGTATTAGAACCAAGTTCTCATGGATACCAAGGGATGGCTATCCCGCAATGCATAGCATTTGACAGCAATCTAAGCAGCTGATTGGTGGCCACACACATTTTGGACTCCAAAGACAAAAGCCTTCTACTTAGCTGCTGTCCTGTGAAGGTCCTTCCTCCAAATTATCAGCTTGAGTTATTGAGCTTTAACACTTCGCCACTAGTGCCTACAAGAGGACACAGATCTGTACACTGTCCCAAATTAGCCCCCAACTCCTACAGAAAGCAAACAGGCTCCAGAGCTGCAGGCTTGATCTAAGGCTGACTCAGGTCTAACACTACAGCCCGGGGTAGCAGAGGCACTGTGGTGGTTTGAGCATGAAATGTCTCCCATAGCCTCATATGTTTGGGTATGCCTCATACTCACTCCCCAGCTGGTGGAGCCTTGGAGGAGGAGCTGTGTCACTGGGGGAAGACTTGGGGGCTTATTAGTGCAGCCCTACTGGGAGTTCACTAGCTAGTTCAGTCTGGCTGCCACCTTCCAGCTAATACATGGTGTGCTGCACAACCTCTACTCTGCCATGCTTTCCCCACCATGAGGAAAGATTCCCCCAAGACTATAAGCCTGAAATAAAACCTTTCCTCACATAAGGTGCTTATGGCCAGGTGCTTTGTCCCGGCCATGAGAAGGTAACTAGGACAAGAACCTAGAGGGTGGCAGCAGGAAATGGGGGCCAGTCTTCACATGGACCCTGGTCTTTCCATTTACAACATGGTTTGGGGCCCTTCACATCTCTGTGCCCCACTTTCCCCACCTACAAAGTGCAGATAGCAAGAATTCTTTCCTTAGTTTTGTGAGGACTAGATGAACTGAAAGGACTGAGGGTCATAGAAAAGTCCTGTCACAGCTGCAACAGGGAAGCAGTCACTGCTATTGTCTTTATTATTACCATTGTTGATCCTGAGGAGAAGTACATCACTTCCATAAAGACGAACGAGCCTAGCGAAACAAGTGGAAATTTGGGCATACACTACTTCCTCATTAGTTGCCAAACCTCTGCTCTGGAATACTTTGAAAGAATTGCCTGGAGACAAAGTGTTCCTTTCCTCTTGGTGACATTGACAGAAGAAGCCACCACACCACACTCTGAAATGGCCACCTGCTCCTCTTTCCACTTCTTACAAAATCTCTCTGGATCAGGAAGGAGGAAGCAGAGTGGTAATACTGAATGACAGTCAAGAGAGTTGTTAAGACTCTTAAATGTATCTGAGCTGTGTGTACACATCCTGGACCTTGGTCAAACGCTCACACATGTGTGCTGAATGCACTCACTGGTAACTTTCCAGAAGCAGGTAGCTCAGGAGTCAGAGTGCTTGCAAGGAAGTAGACGCTCACCTCTTTCTCATCCCTGGAAGCCCCCCTCGCCTCTCCCCGCCCCTGTGCTCTCTGAGCTGCACCTTCTGTAAAGTGAATTAAGTTCGTTCTTTCATGGGATGTTCAGGTTCTCTCTATCACATCCTACTATTTTCACAATTGACAGGTGTTCTTGCCAAAGATTACAAATGAAAGGCTTCTTTCATGTTTAGCTGGGGAAGGTTCTCTCAGTGAGAAAGGACTCAGAGAAACATCTGAGGTCTGAGAATATTGCCAAGGCCAGAGAAGACAGATGTCGAGGAGTGGCAGGTGGAAGTAGACAGGAGCTAAGCAGAGTCCTTGGGCATGTGATAAAGACAAAGCCCACGTGTCTGCAGGTGAGAGGCAAGCATGGGGCGAGGGGTCCTTTAAAATGGTGCCACAGTTTGTTCTAAGACTATCTCAGGGCATTGAGGACAAAGCAGTGGCTTAGCAGAGGAGAGGGCTATTTGGGAGTGGCTGTGACTGCTTTGTAGACATTAGTGGCCTGCTCAGTGGTTCCTAATTCTTTTCACCTCCAACAAACCATTTCTGTCATCCATGAAGACTCACTGGTGAACAGTGTGGAAGTCAAAAAATAATGTGGTGGGGGGCATTGATGTTGTCCTAAGGATAGGTATTTGGATAAAACCTGGAGCAGGGGGTTCCAGGATGAACAGTTGGAGAGCCTGCTATTTAAGAGCTTTCTTAATGCAGTAACTGGAACCAAAATGCCCAGTTATCATTCTTCTCACCAATATTACATTTATTTATTTCACATTGTAGGAAAGTGCTTAGAACACACTATGGGCTAGAGACAGTACCTAGTGCTAAGAGCATGCAAACACAGGGAGTGACGCAGGATGGAGAGGAGGAGAACCTGCCTAGGGAAGCTCAAGAACACAGCCCAGTGCTTGAAAGGGGCACAGAGATGGGAGAACACGGGGCAGCACTGTCTTGTCAGGGAAGGCTTTTCAGAAGCCTTGAATTAGCCAAGGTCATAAAGAAAAAAAGCTGAGAAAGGGGCTGGAGGAAGTAACTAGTATATGAATGATTAAAATGCAAACCTAGAGAAAAACAGGCTTGTGTTCAGATGACAGCTCAATCATTTACCAAATGTCAAACTTTAATCATGGTCTTAACTTGCTGGGCCTTAACTTCCTCATTTATAAAATGAGAATGTGCCTATTCGTCTCATAAAGATAATCAGATGAGAGCTATAACGTTGTTGGCCTATGACCGGCACCAAGTTATTACCTGCCTGCAAAAGGTAGGTAACCCAAATACTCTCATTAGGAAAGTGGCCAAAAGGTACCCTGGGAAATTCATGACTTTGGGGAGACATGAAATTCAAGGAGGCATAGGTCTCTGGATCTTCAACAGTTCTGTCGCTAGGAGTAATGTATTGGCACCATGGAATTCCCTATGAAATATTCTTGTGTGTTGGCTTGTAAAATATAGAGGTAAGCTTCTTCCAGTTTTCTCTTAATTTCTGTCCAGTAAACCCCAGATTGTCAACTTAGCCATCACCCCTGCAACAGCACATAGCCCACCAAAGACTCTGTAACTTCGTTCTGGGCAAAGCTTTTCCTAACCCCCCAGCCACACTTTCTCATTTTCTTCTCCCCGTCCCACCTTGAAAAAAGAATGAGAGTCAAACGACAAGGGGAATTCCAGTTTAGTTGAAACAAAACTCAGGGGGCAAACATTTGTTTTCACAAGGAGAAAACAAAGCCTTTTTTTAGTTTCCACAGAAAGTTGTGCTCACATTGGCTTAGCAACCTCCTCACTGGCTCAAACCATAAAGCCCTCAGGTGTGGAACTCCCCAGGGCTGGGGTGACTGGACCCTGAGGCAGCAGCTGCTGTGGGGGTGAAGGCAAACTTGGGGCTAACCACCCTTCCAGAAGAGTCTAGAGTCTGCAGCCAGCACCCTCTGAGAATAGCCAGTGCATGACAGAACAGGCGTTTTGCCCTAGTATAGGGCAGAACCACTCTCAGAAGCCCCCCTTTCCCCAGCAGCCCTACAGAACCAGGCATGTTCTGGTACTCAGAGATGACATTGTCTTTGGACAAGCAAGGGTAGCCTTTAAGGCTACAGCTGCTGAAGCTGCATGACCACCATGACGTGGAGACAAAGCGGGTCCCTCTGTCACTTGCTGTCTCAACAACAGAAAGAGCAGCACTTGAGTCAGGGAAACTGCCTGATTCATTTTAGAAAGAGGTGATGTATAAATAAACTTAGTAAATGGCAGGACTGGAAGAGACCCAGCTGCTCAGAGGTAAGGAAGAAACTTTGAAGAAGGTCAAATTTAAAATACCAAGTATTAAACCATCCCCAGGGCAAGAAAAATGAGTCTTTTAGGGGAATCAGCTATATTCCTTCCCTTCTTTTTTTTTTTTAAGGTGAGAAATTAAATTGAAAGGTTAGTTTTCTAAACGGCTCCTAATTACAATGACTGTGTCTTTTTAAATCTTAAAATACTCCCATCCCTTTACCTAGGGTTATAATCCTCTCTTCACAAGCTCTTAAAAGGCCTGTTTGGAGGCTTTGGTGAACTTTGAATTGTGCTAATTTCAGCAGAGCTTGGAGGCCATGAAGCTAAGAACTGCCTTTCAAAGTAGGAGCTGACATTTTTCAGGAAAAGATCTGACCTCAAACTTTCTCTGCTTGACCAGATGGGCAATGAAATCAGCAATGACTGCCATAATTCCATCCTCCTTTAATAAAAAGGGAGTGAGAATTAGACTGTTAATTATACTCATTTGACCCAAAAGGATTCTGGGAGCAATGTTGTAGATATGTGAGTATTCAGAAGCATGTGAGCTCTGAAGTGATTGAGCGTGCCCCGACTCCATGGCAATGTCAAACTGGTTCTGGCCTTTGGTTCTCTCTTGTTATAAAAAATAAAATGGACACACAGCTACCTGAAATAGCCTTTCTTGCCTTAACCTTCTGGAGAATTAACAAAGAGTTAGTAAGTAGCTTTGCCTCTCAGCTGTGCCCCAATTTTTTTGGTGGAAGAGATGAGGGGAAGAACCATAAACAAAAGCCACCATAGCAGAGCAGAATAAGAGGAGATACAAAATAATTCACTACTCATCATTCCTCAAATGCGTGGGGAAAATTCACCTTCTCTGAGACCTAATGCACAAGAGATGGGAACACGGCCAGCACTATGCCTTCGGGTAATTCTTCAGGTTGGTTTACAAGCATTGCCGTTACCCCTCCCCCGAGAACCACACTGAAGTGAGCAGAGCAGTCTTCCTCCTCCGTCCCGCGGGAGGGTGGTGCGGAGTCAGCGGGGCCGCTCTGTTGAACACACACTTGCGTCCATCTATTTGACCCCAGGTCTCCTGTCTCTTTCCCTTGTGTTCAAAAACTGTTCCGTTCATTTGTTCAAGCAGTAAACAATCTCCGAGCGTACTGGAAGAGTAACCAGACCCATTATTCCAGATGTAGTGCCCAAGAGTCACTTGAAACATTGGAGAACAAGAGCCCTATTGATTCTTGGCACTTCTGAGGTGGAATAAAACTTAAGTGTGTACGTTATTAGTCTAACGCTCGCACAAAGAGAGTGTTGTACTCCAAAGAAGTATCCAGAGGCATATGGTTAGGAGGCTACATGCTTACAGGGTTGGTTGGTTTCTGTCTGTCTGTCTGTCTGCTTTTAACTTCTCATTAATCGTTGCTTTTTGAACAAGATTTCAAACTACAGAATAAAACATTCCTGTTATTTTAGAATAATATCTGGTCACTTCACCAAGCAGACACGCAAACACGCACACACACATGCGTGCGCGCACACACAAATACAGTGTTACCTACTGGACCTGAACTTATTTTGTATGCCAAACCTTACCTCATTCTCTCTAAAATAAATTTACTATTTAAATAGGAAAGCTGGCCATATTTCCCAAAGAGAAGTATTTTTTTCCAAATGCCATGATATGATGACATCATTGAAACTAGCACATCACCTTACAAAGTGACCCTTTTGAGGTGGGCCATGTCATGTGGTTCTAGCTGATTGTAAAGTCAACTGCATGACTTTGTAGTGAGCCTTGGATAGAACATCTGTTCCCAACATCTCACAGGTGACATAAGGATGTACCCGATCCTGGAAAAGGAGAAAATTAAACATCAAGACACTGCCGCTGGCATTATTCTTAAAAAGGATGATCAGATATTATTGTGTCCTGTCCTCTGAAGTACACACCCAAGGGTCTTGATAAATATTTTTAAAATTCTGGTAACTAAGATCCACGCAGCGTAATCTGGAGCAAATAGCATGCCCCTCTTCCGGAGGAAGCAGGGCAGCGTTTCCCCGTGGTCTTGAACTCCCTGCTTGACCGTCTTCTGTGGCTCTTTCCTCTGCAGGCAGCATCGCCGCCATCACCGTGACTGTCATCGCAGTGGTGTTACTGGTGTTTGGAATGGCAGCGTACCTAAAGATCAGGTGAGGCGCTCCACGCTCCTTGAAGAGAAAAAAGGTTCCACTTGTGGGGCTACCCGCCGAGGCCTGGTTTCTGTGTAGGCTCTTGTCCCTCAGGGCTGGCCGGAAAGTGGATGTGGTGGAGAAGTGACTCCACACCAGCCCAGGGGGAAGGCACGGTGTCCGACCCATGGCAAAGCAGAAGAAACAGGAGGAGGACATGGTGCAATGGCATAACTGGAGCATTCACCTGGAGTCAGATGTCCACACGGGCGGCTTCACATTGCCCCAAGAGCCCTGACCCTGGCCAGGCGGCAGCTTCATCTCCTGTGAGCCAGTGCCAAGGGCGGGCCCAGTAGTTCTTAAATGCTAATGTTCCCACGTTTATGTGCAGGTGGGCACCCAATCTTGTAGGGAGATTTTAATTGGCTCTAACCCAAAATATGAAAAATAAAAGGGAAACATAGCGTTTTCTAGGGTCCTGGGTTTCCCCTAAGATTATGTCTCTCTATTTTTACTTTAAAAAAAAGTTTAAAATTCTTGGTTGATGAAGTGGAGGGGATCCCAGACGGTAGCTGAGACTTCACTTTCCTCAGCCAAAGCTGCAATACTTCGTGAGGTCCTGCTTTTGTTTTCCATGGCTCTGCGAAATCCAATGGTCTCAAAGGCACATTCCTCACACTCAGTCCTTCCAGTGAAAAGTGCCAGATGGCCTGTGGCAGTCTCACTTACAATCTGCGCAGTGCCTGCAATGGAGGACAGAAGGGTGCGTTTTGCCATGATGAACACAGCCACTCCTTAACCTCTAACACACTGTCCTCTCCACAGCTGCTGCCATCGTTTCAGAAACTGCCTTGATTCTGTCACCCTGACCCCTATAAGCCCTGATATCATGCTGGGCACAAAGAGGATGCTAAATAAGTAAAAATATACCATCGCACTCGCAGCACTGGGAGCTCACACAACACACACACACACACACAGAGACACACACACACACACACACACACAGACACACACACACACACACACACACATCCTGTCTAACTTCTCTTCCCCACAGCTGTGCTTCCTCCTCACAGGGATGTGCCACCCTCACCATCTTCTCACCCTCACTTCCCTTGAGACGCTCATACCACACATACTCTCTGAGATAGATAGACAGACCGACAGACAGATAGATGACAGATAGATAATAGATAGATAGATAGATAGATAGATAGATAGATAGATAGATAGAGGAATAGATAGAGACAAAGATAATTTTTGAGCACCAGCCATGTTCCTCTAACACTGGGGCCATCTGTGATATGTGTGTGTGTGTGATGCTACACAGTTCTGCCCTCAGAACTTACCACCTTTGGAGGTCATTCCAGTTTTTTCTAATGAGTGCTGATTAAAATTGCACAAAATGTCATTTTAAAACTGCACTCGCCAGTCTTAACACCAAATAAATTCAGGGTTAAATTGGATGCATTACTATTTCTCTCTTCTAGGTAGGTTCTTTCTACTAAATGTAGAAGGCCCATGGTGTTACAAATACAAGAGTGCTACTTATCTATTGGGCTACTTATATTTGGCAACTTAAGAGTACATGAAGTCATCAGACCGAGTGTTAGGAAACCCCTCAGGAAAGCCTCTTTCTGCCTTTTCATTATTGTTTTGGCAGAATGACAATATAAGGTTAATAGCTCTCCAGAATTTTAAGGCTATGCTAAAACTCCCTTCAAGTATTACTTCAACAGACTTAGGAGGCCTCACTAATCAGCTACCCATCAAAAATAAGTTGGCTATGGTGTATGTGTGTGTGTGTGTGTGTGAGAGAGAGAGAGAGAGAGAGAGACAGAGAGAGAGAGAGAGAGAGAGAGAAGCTTTGCTTTGACTTGAAATTTCTTCTTTCATCCCATATTTGTGAGAATGGTGATGTTGAAGTGCTCTGTTGGTGGCGGGCTCCTAGGCAGGGCAGCTAGTAATGGCAGTCATGGCTCCCAAGGAGCTCTGGCTCTACAGTGCCAGGAGGGAGACCACTGGAAAAGACCGCCTCACAGCCCCTCCCTGGACTTCTGTACCTGTTTGAAACCTGAGCATCACAGAACACGGGTTATAAAAATGAACTGCCCTGAGTCTCCCAGAGCTCTCTTTTATCTACTCCATTTTGGCCAGCAGTGGTTTGGTGTGGAAGGAGAGAGCAAGACAGGGAAGGAAGGAGGGAGGGAGGAAAGGAAGAAAGGCATGAATGAACGAATAAAGGAAGGAAGGAAAGAAGGCAGGAAGGAACAGGGGCTCTGCTGACAAGTTTGATGCTGTGTTGACTCAGCATTGCCACAGACGCTTGATTGACAACACCTGCACATGCTCAGTGGTTAGGATAAGGAGGGCACCAGGTGGGGCCAGCTCCTACTAGGGGAGGTTGGCTCACCTGAGGTGGGAGAGTAGCCATGTCTTTTGCATCCTCATGCAGTTGAATCCAGAGGTTCACAGAGGGAGAGATGGGGAGAGAAGATGGCGGAGAGAGGAGAAGAGGACCTTGATTCTTTAACTGCAGTTTATGTAGCAGCTGCCATAGTTCACGTTGGCAGTTTTGGTGGCGCTGTTCTTGCTATTTGTAGGCCGTGAAGTTGCATTCATGTTATAAGGTCATCAACAAAAGCACTCTCAGGTTGGCTGTATTCTAGGGCTTGTTTGCAACTTTAATATTTTATTTATTTATTTATTTGTGTGAGAGAGAAAGTGGCAGAGAGAGAGGAAGGGAGAGAGAATGGGCACACCAGGGCCTCCAGCCACTGCAAACAAACATCAGATGCATGCGCCACCTTGTGTATCTGGCTTACATGGGTCCTAGGGAATCGAACCTGGATCCTTTGGCTTTGCAGGTGAGTGCCTTAACCACTAAGCCGTCTCTCCAACCCTTGTTTGCAACTTTAAAAGAAAGCAAAGGCCTTTTCTGCCTCTTGCAGAAGGGTGTGTTTGATTAGTGATGATTGAAGAATGAGGTAAGTCAGTTTTGTTTAGTTTAAATTGGCTCAAAACTGTTCAGCTATGAGATAATCTCCCCACACAAAAGGCCCTATCTGCTGCAGCCAGAGGACTGGAAGCTGCTATAATTAGGCGTTCCAGTAACCCAGACAGAAGGCTATCCCCTTCACAGAAATAAGTGTTGACCTTGATTTACAGGCACAAAATGTCCTGGCTTTAATGTTTCTTGTTAGAAGTCAACTGTTTTGCTTCATGCCTTACACGATTGCAGATTCCTCCCACTCATGGGTAGTTAGGGTGAACAGATAGTATGCCTTTGCCAGCTGTGGAAGCTAAAATTCTAGAATTCACTGATTCTTTTTCCAGATTAGCTTTTGGAGTTTTGTGGGTCTAGTTAACTCGAATCGCTGCCTCTGTGCTCCTTGGACCCCATAGTTCGTAAGTGCCCATGGAGAAGCTCCTTGCAAGCAGTTCTCCATCAATTCTGACTGGGTAGAGCTGGGGCCCATGTGCCTGCTCTTTGAGCTCATGCGGGTGGCCAGTGCTACTGATCTAAACACCATACTTTGAAGAAAGTCTGCTTTCTCCCTTACTCCTGACACCCCAAAAGACACTGTGCTGTGGAGGAGGCCCCCAGGCATATGGCCTTGTTGCTTCTTGCCTCTGTGACTTTGAACATCACCATGCCCAGCTCATGTTCCCTTTTTGATCCCAAGTTATCCAGCTCAAAAGAGACCTCCTCTGAGAGCCTTGTCCCCACTCTCTGCCTATGAGTTCCTCAGTACACCTTCCTCCTTTGGTGCACTTACTTGCCTGGAATTCATGTGTCCTCTGCCACTGTCCTTCCACAGAACCTTACAAAGCCTCTGGCCATACCTGAGAGATCATAGATGCTTTATAAACATTTATTGTGTGAGAGAATAATTCTGTGTCAGGAAGTTTGTGGTATCACAGCAACATTTATTTATTTTCAAGTCAGGAAGAACTAAGTTTGGCAAAGTGGAAACCGTAGGTATCTAGTAAACCACACAGACTCATTGGCTTCCTGCTGGACCTGTTAAAACTAGGTAGATAAGGGCTGGAAAGATGGCTTAGCAGTTAAGTACTTGCCTGTGAAGCCTAAGGACCCCGGTTTGAGGCTTGATTTCCCCAGGACCCTCATAAGCCAGATGCACAAGGTAGTGCATGTATCTGGAGTTCATTTGCAGTGGATAGAGGCCCTGATGTACCCATTCTCTCTTTCCCTCTCTCTCTCTCTATCTCTCTCTGTATCTCTTTCTGTCTGTCTACCAATCTCAAAAAAAATAAAAATAGACAGATAAACCAGTATTCAGACCTTTTCTGTGATTGGTGTCTGACAGTAGTGTGATCTCTATAAGATGTTAGCTTTAAAAATTACAACACCAAGTTCAGAATTGCAATTCCCACTGTCCATTTAAAATGTCCCATACCCCTTTCTTGATTTATTTTTCCTCATTACATTCATATCCACCATATTATTGTTTTAAATGTTCTTATTACATCTCCTTCCACTAGAATGGAAAGTACTTGGGGACCGGGATTTGGGTATACTTAGCCAATGGTGTCCCCCACATCTTAGAATAGGGTTCTTAGGCTGTACATTTTCAATAACTAGTTCAATGAAAGGAGCCCGGCAGGGAAATGACAATTAGGAAAAGACAATGACCAATGGGAACAAAGAAGAGAAGACAGTGATGGCGATACCAGACATCTTTGCTAGTGGAAAATGAGAGCCTAGTGCTTGATTTCTAATAGCCAATGAGCTGCCGTCTTTGCCCAGCATCAAGCCTTATCTCCCATCCAAGTACTAGCCTGGCCCGACCCTGCTTAGCTTCTGAGAGCAGATGAGATCAGGCACGTTCAGGGTGGTATGGCCATAGACTCAAGCCATGTCTCTATATCTGTGCATCCTTCCTCCTGCTGCATACAAGTTGAGCATCAGTGACTGGAAGACTGACTCACTTGCCAAAAGAAAGGACTTTGCAGTTGTAAACAAAAATGGAGACAGCAGAGGAGTAGGATGTAGCCCTGTAAAAAAAAAAAAAAAGAAAAGAAAAAGTAGCAGACATTTCCTAAACTATGTTTTGTTTCAACAAAAGTGGAACACCTCACTCACTGTAGAAGACAACTATGCATTGATGTTTAAGAAGCAACAATTCCTTATTTTGCCCTCTCAGGTCCTGTTTTGAGCTAACTACCCCATACAGTACAGTCAGATCACTGACAAAAAGTGCAACACCATCTGTTGAGGCACTGTGGATGGCACCATTGACTGGGGCACTGTGGGTGATTGGGGCACTGTGGGTGACTGGGGCACTGTGGGTGACTGGGGCATGGCGGGCAGCAGCATCGACTGGGGCACCGTGGGCATGTGCTAGGTGCTTTCAAGCCACAACATCACGTGAGAGTCTGGCCATGATCCCCCCTTCCTCTCTTTAAAGGCAAAGTGGTATCTCTGAGATTTATCATTCTTTAATGAGGTGTTTTTGTTTGGTTTTGTTTTCTCATTTTGCCACACTTAACATTGCATAATGAGTGGCCATAGGCCACGGGAACCCTTGCTGGTATTGAGCAATGTAACTCTATCTACTCCATGTAAGCAATCATCATCAAATATTGGTGGCCGTGGCGTCCAGAGCAGCACATGAAGTGGTTCAGATAGTTACAAGAAAAATAAGACACAGCCTGTCCCCAGGAAGTTTACCATCCAAGAGGAGCCAACACCCAGCAAATAGAAAAGAGAGAGACACAGGACAGGTGCTAGCCTATATTTAGAAACTGCGTAAACAAACAAAATTGCTGGGACCTGACGATGACATCATTCGGACAGAGTGCTGCTCGGGGTGAGGTGAGATGAAGCAGTGCTACGGAGCCAGGAGATGGTTTTAGTGTGGGCTCTCCCACTAAGTCATCTACGTTCCTCTGGGCCCACTTCCCTGGTACTGCGAGTGGGAGGGGCTTTCGTTTTTACTCCTTAGACTCTCTAGACGTCTGTATATAATCATTCCCAAGCCATCCAGATTGCACTATTATTTAAGAAGTCCTGACTGAGAGAGAGGTTAACCTGCTTGTTCATTATTCTTCCCTTATCACATAACCACAAAACGTGCTTGCTTTATTCTGTCTACCACCAGCCATATCAGATTTGTCCAACCCTGGCTCGAATCCTAGCACACCCAATTCTTGTTCAGGCTCTTGAGTGTATGGAAACACCCAGCAGATACAATGCCATTCCCCATTCACTTATCCACATCTTTCATGTTTCTTTCCTCCCTGTCCAGCAGTCAACTCGCTGCCCTTTCAGACACAAAGGCAAACACAACTGAGAGCAGAGACAAGCCTTCCTCTTTCCTTTTACCAGCATGTTTGTCAGTCGGTGCATCTTGCACTGTGGCAGATTGGATGCAGCACTGACCAGTAGTATAGTGACCACAGAGAGAAAGGGCTGATGGCCAGAAGATTTACCATCCTTTGACCTCACTTTGGGATAATATGTTATAAAATCCAAATGATAATGACATAATAATAATAATAATAATAATAATAATAATAATAATATAACAAATGTTATTCAGTAGTTCCTGGTGGGAGGAAGCTCACTTGTCAGGCAGTGCTTTGTTTCGCTATTTGTAAATTTAGCATGAGCTTGCCTAAGTTTCCTTATAATAAAAATTAAAGGGGGCTGGAGAGATGGCTTAGCGGTTAAGCGCTTGCCTGTGAAGCCTAAGAACCCCGGTTCGAGGCTCGGTTCCCCAGGTCCCACGTTAGCCAGATGCACAAGGGGGTGCACGCATCTGGAGTTCGCTTGCAGAGGCTGGAAGCCCTCTGAGTTCTCTTCCCCAGTACCCACATAAAGCCAGATGCACAAAGTGTCACATGTATCTGGAGTTTCTTTTTAGTGGCTGGAGGTCCTGGTACACCCATATTCATTCTCTCTCTCTCTCTCTCTCTCTCCCCTGAGTGGCACATGCCTTTAATCCTAGAACTCAGGAGGCTGAGGTAGGAGGATCACTGTGAGTCTGAGGCCAATCTGAGACTATTTGGTGAATTCCAGGTCAGCCTGGGCTACAGAAAGACCCTACCTCAAAAAAAAAAAAAAAAAAAAAAAAGTAGAATTGCTCAATATTTATTGTGCATATACTATGTACCTAGACTTTTAAATGCACTCCATAATTTAATCCTCTCAATAATCCTCATTAATTTTGAAATTCTCTATTTTATAGATGAAGGAATTTGATTGACTGGAGGTTTTACATTAGGGGAATTGCTGGCAACTGGCAGCCATGATCTTCACTTACCAAAATGACCTGCGCTGTTCCCATAGATCATGAACAGCAATGGTGTATCTGCTTGCTATTGAGGCCTCCTTCCCCTATGCACACAAATGCATGTAGGCCTGTAGTTAAAACAAAGACTGTGGGCTCCCCTCAAGTGTCCAGAGATAAAGATTGGGTCAGCTGACAAATCCAAATTTTGAAATGAGCGCAGCCAAGGACTAATTCTTGGCAATCTCATCTCTCTGCAGATATCTGGCTGATGTTAATGAACTTCAGAAGAGAAGTAGCAAGTATTTTAGCAATGTATATAAGTAGACCAAATGCTTTTGGTGTGTCTCAGATGGTATTTTCATTGTTTAATTTTCATGTGCAGCTGAGGGAAAGAGTGAGGGGACTGAGCATATCCTCGTGGAACATACGGTCTAGTTGAAAAAGAGAGGAGACTACAGAGTAGCCATGCACACTACACAGCATGTGAGAAGACGATCAAGTTAGGAAATAGCAAGGGCAAAGGTCCCCAGGTAACGGTGTGCTGGGCGTGGTAAAGAAAAGAAGAATACCAATGTGTTTGGAGTGGACAGAACAGGGCTCTTTAATACGTCTGCTTTTTTTTTTTTTTTCCAGAAAAGTAACAAAGGCCAGATCTTATAAGGCTTTGAAAAACACTGTAATGACTTTGGCTTTTACCCTGATATGAGAAGCCAGCAAAAGGTCTTTTATTTAAAAAAAAAAAAAAAACTTATTTCTTTATTTGTGAGAGAGAGGGGAGAGGGATAAAATAAGGAGACAGAGAGACTATGGGTATACCAAGCTTGCCAGTGCAAACAAGCTCCAGACATATGTGCCACTTTGTGCATTTGGATTTATGTGGGTACTGGGGAATGGAAGCTGGGCAGGCAGGCTTTGCAAGCAGGTGATTTTAACTGCTGAGCCATCTCCCCAGCCCCCAAAGGTCTTAAGAAGAGAACTGATAGCAATCTGACCTCAGTTTCTTATAGAAATCATAGCTGTGTGTCAACCTCCCAGAATATCCCATCAGAACCTCTTAGACCAGACTGCCATTGGACTATGGTATGAACAAGACTCAGCAACTTAGTTCTGAGTAATAGGTTGAGACCCAAGAGGGGACATTTGACTCACAGTTCAGTCAGATGACTTTGGGCCTATCAGTTAACACCCCTGAGCACCATTTTCCTCAGCAGAAAAACATGGGTGAACCATTCCTTCCCTATGCCTTTGTTTTGAGAATCAGTTAAAATCTGAACAGAGATTTTATGAATCACGCAGCACAATAAAATGTCAAGAGGGGCAGCAATAGCAGCTGAGATGTGTCGATGTTACCTTAGGGAAAAGGAGCTCCAGGACCCCAGACGAGATGCTCGTTCGGCCAGTGTCCCTGCCTCATCCTTCTTCCTGCAAAGCCCTGGAGAAGGGGCCTCCCTTCCATTCTCCTGCACTGGAGGAGAGAAAGACTCAGCTGTTCTCAGTAAAAGTGCCAGCTGAGCGCCTAGATGGGTGGTTGTGACATACGAGGCTTTGGTGACTAAGGCCTTGTCTTACTGGGAGCTTTCTGTCTTTCCCTCACATAGGACTACAGCCCCCTTAGTTCAGGATGTCCTCCATGGCACTTTCTCTAATTAACTCAACCCTCGTATTCTTCCCACACAGGCATTCCTCCTATGGAAGGCTTTTGGATGACCATGACTACGGGTCCTGGGGAAACTATAACAACCCTCTGTATGACGACTCTTAACAAAAGAAGGTGGCCGGAGACAAGGAAGAACTGTCCTTTATTTATAAGTGCTTATCCAGTAGAATTAATAACGAGTACCTGATGTGCACTGAACGACAATCTCAAGCCCTGTTTTGTTGGTATGGTTGTTTTTGTTTTCTTTCCTCTCCTCTGGCTGCTCCAACGTCCCCTTTCTGGGACAAAAGAACCATTGTGTCAAGGTGAGTGGAGCCTGGTTTGCAGCTGAACTGAACCATCCTTGCACTGACGAAGATGGACAATACGAGGTGGAGGCTGCTGCCCATACCACAGGAGAGCTGAGGAGGAGGGACTGTGTTACTTTGTCAATGGTTAATTTTAAGGGACCTTTTTGTTTGGGGTATTTTTTAAACTTCTCTGTAGGAAATCACATTAAGTATCCATAAGGAAAAAGGAAATAAGTCTTTGGAGAATACCTTCCTATATGGAGGAAGCAGGGGTTTCTTGATTCCTTTTTAATCTCTGTTTGCCTGGTTGTATCTGACAGGAAGCCTGCTTAGCTCTAAAAGCAGGACAGCTAACTCTTAGCTGCCTAATTGAGCAAACATAAAGAAGTGCTACGCTCTGGAGGAGGCCAGCAAGGGAGGGCAGAGTGGCCAGCTGCTGTCAGATCTCAGCATGCCTTCAACCTGTTCTCCACACCAGGCCCCTGAAAGCAAATGGGATCCCAGATCAGTAGCTTCCAGAAAGTTACAGTTCTGAAACAGAAGGCTGGGAGGTCAGCTGGAGAAGAGAAAAGGCAGGGCATATAGAGTGATAATTCAGGGGGAGGGAAGGGAGAGAATGCATGCACAAAGGACCTGCAGGAGCCCAGTGGGAACCAGCTCTCAATGCTAGGGGAGACATCAGTGTTTGGAGGAGCCCAGAGCACCCTTCCTTGAAGCATGCACATAAGGCAACTCGTTTCCTGCCTTACTGTCAGTTGGATAGTGGCTGCAAGCTGTTTTCAAAAATAAGAAGTCCTAGTCTATCTCGTGTTACTTAAAGAGGCATATCCATAGGAAAAGTGGCACCATGAATAATCTATTTTCTTCTCCCACACATTTACCCTACTATTCTTCCCTTTAATACATGAACACTCCTGGGTATCTGGTCTCAAAATCCTGAGCAATGAATTTTGAGAAATAACTGTTCATCTTTTAATGCATCTGTTTATTTCACTCATTTTCAACGGGTGGTGACTTCTGCCTCCCCACCTAGGGCACCAGAAAATGTATTGATAGCCACAAGTTGCTAGGTCTATACACCGCTGGTCACCCTACCTGTGCTGAGGATAGTCCTCCACGGTGAAGCCACATCCAACCTGCGACATCAAAAGCTGAGGTGGAGACATCCTGACTGACGGCAATCTCTCTGGGACCAGGAAAAGAAAGATGCTCACACAACAGTAATAGCTCTTAATTTTTAACAAAGCAAATCATGTTAAAATTGTATCTACAAAGGGTTTAGTTTATTGGCTAGGTTGTCTTTTGGCATGTGTGGCTTGAGTTTCTGGAGGTCTTAATTCCAGCTACACCCCTGTCCTTCGGTAACAAGTGAATGAGCACGCAGTCCCTTATGTCCCGCCTCATACACTAGGCATGTTAGATTTTCTACAATGCTATAGAGAGCGTAAAACAACATCAATGTTGATTCCCAAGATGGATCTTACCATCGTGTCTCTATTGAGGAAAACCATACTGGTGGCACTTATTTCTGGTGCCAGAAGCCAGGAGTTGGTCTCCTTCCCACAACCTGCCATCCACCCTCTGGGAAGAATTATTCCTCAACCCCTCAAGTGCCAAAGAGGAAGAATCCACGTGTCTTCTGCTATGAGCAGAGCATCAAGGAACAGACTTGCAGGAACCAAAATATCCCTGAATGTGACGCATAAAAAGCACAGATCTCAGAATGACCAACGTGCCCCTGTGGCCATGCCTAGCCTAAGTTATTGCCCTTCCTTCCCACCCCCACTCCTTCATAGGGCTCTAGTTTAGCAAAATGCACACCTGATACACACAAGGCATTCTCTATCACACTTTCCTCCACCAGCCAAAACCATTTTGGTGTAAGAATGCAAAGCTCTCCATGAAGCACCTTTGCAGAGGAGCCTATCTGCATGCCACTTCTGTGCTCAGTGCCAAGGCAGAGGAGCCCCCTCTTCCCAGGAACCCTGACCCGCTCCAAGCCAGGGGCATAGCAGGATGGCTCCCACTCCCCAGGCTTTCTGCAACAGCATGGGATTGGTTGTTGCTCTGATTAACTTCCAATTGCTTCCAGCACAGAGAGGGATCCAAGCCTAAAACAAGCACATCTAGAAAGGTGACGGTTTCCCATTAAAACTCAAGAACACCCCTGTTAATATTTGTTAATATAAAACGCATACAGATGGGACTTTATTTTGCCAAATGTATTGATTCTGCTTTTGGCTCGGATAAAGATTTCAATTTTGGCAACTTTATTCTACAGATTTTGCTTGACACACACATGCACACACACAAAACATGTGCCAACAATTAATGTCCTTTATTCAGGGAGAATCTGTTCAAGTCTACTCAAGGGAAATGACTCCAGGAGATCTGGGTAAGTGTGATCTTCATGATTAGGACTGACCATGATGTTTTAGGGTGTCAGAGCAGTAGGAAGGCAATTGGTCTCTCCTCATTAGATCGTAGATGATCAAGGGCAGTGTAGTGTTTAGTTTGGCTCTTTTCCTGTGGCTCCAGTGGAATCCTCTACCCATCTTGCACACTTGTGTCTTCATTTATAAAATGCATTGATGCCTACATATTGGCTTCAACCCATCCTGCCTCACAGATGAGTTGTGAGGCACGATGAAATTATGTGTACAGTGTTTTCAATTTCCAGAGGGAAAAAAAATACTTGTTGACATTTCAAGTATTACATAGATATCTGAGTGATCTCAGTTTATTGTTTGCTGTTATACTGGTATGTTGTGTTCACTTATTCTTTAAAACTATGGTTATGGCATGATCACATCAGATGGCTGTCACAGAGCTGAAGTCCCCTCCTGTGCACCTGACTGATGCAGGGCTAACTATTCCTGGGATGACAAAGGATAGTCACCACCTCCAGCTGCAAGGAGGGCCCAGGACACAGACCTCCCAGACTTTCTACAGAATCCAGGAGGTTAGTGCCACAAAGAATGGATACCTAGGCACTAACACCAGGAGGCCACTGGCTGTCACCATCTCCGAGGTCCTCCAGATTCTCTTTGGAGCACATTGTGCTTTGATGTCATCTGTTTTCCCTTCATCTTGCTTGCAAAGGTGCATGGTTCATTACTGTGCATCTTGGATATGAATTTGCAACTGGTCCAGATGCCAATTTGCACGTTAATTCACCTTCTTTGCCTTTAACCTTGTTTTCAGGGGCAAATGAATGTACCATTTCAACTTTGAGCTTGAAAGTGTTAGTTGATATTGGTAACAGCATTACTCAAGAGTTCATTACCAGATTTCTTTCTTGGAGTAAGTAAGCTGACATCATTGAAATGTGGAAATGCATCCAACTTCTTTGATAGTTGATGTCATTGTATCAGCATTTGTTGTCAGACATATTGCATACCAATTATGATTCTACCAATTAAAGTTGTTAAAAGCTTGTGCCTCGCTGTGGTAATTCACATCTTCATATGCTTTGTTAGTCAAGCCTTTCAGTTAATATAGTTACAACTGGATATGTTAAGTAGCTCTGCTTGTTCTTCAGGAAGATTTATCCTACATCAATAAATAATATTTTCTGTATAGCAAGAAGGTCTCACTGATCTTGAAACAGAATTTTTAAAAACGTCTACATTGTAGAAACTTTCCAAGCAGTGATTTTTACTACCAAATAATCTGTGCCTCTTCTGCACCAGAGGAAAAAGTAAACATTTTGACTCAATGAGTGAGATGGTGGGACCTAATCAAGTCACATTAAGGCATACATTAGCAGTACATGAGGTGCTTGCTTCATTCCCCTTCAAAAAAATAATAAATTCAGCATATTCATGCCTATCTATCTGACAGCTAATTAGCAGGCAATTTCAGCTGTCCAGAATATAATTTCAAACCCCAAAAGCTAATCAAATATTATTCTGATTTTGAAGAAAATAGTTACAGTAAATCCCATGCATTTTACTCTGTCGAGGATGAGTGGACTCTTGAAAAAAATTTTTTTCCATTTTTTTGAGACAGGTCTCATGGCCTTGAACTGTATGTTGCTCATGATGACCTTGACTTCATAATCCTTCTGCCTCCACTCTTCAAGCACTGTGAACTTGGCTGTGCCTCAGTGCCAGCTAGGCAATGTCGATTGGTGATGAATACAGTTAGGCTTAGTGAGTTTAGTTACCCAATTTTTTAGTAATAGTCATGGAGGACTAAGAGAAGACAAGATGAGGGATGAGGACCGAGTATGAAACAAGCCTCTCCTATTGAGTTTTTACGCTGCAGTTTGCATAAGTGTACCTCAAGTCTCAGGTGTCCACGGCCTGGTGGTCACCAGTCTATGGTATTACTATGGGAAAGGGGTGGAACTCTCAGGAGGCGAGGGCCAGTGGAAGGAAGTTATGTCGTTGGGAGTGTGACTTTGAAGGTTTTAGGATCCTGGGCTCTCCTCTTTCTCCTTTTGCTGCCCAGCTGTAATGAGCTGAGCCACTTGCTGGAAACTGCACTCCTATCCTGATGTTCTGTATCACAGTCGACCCCTAAACAATGGGTAAACTAACTGACCATGGACTAAAACCCAGAATCAAAATAAAAATTTCCTTCTCATCTGCTGCTTCACAGTGGCAGAAAACTGACACACACACGAGTGTTTCCTAGGACCTGCTGTAGACACCAGAGCAACTGAAACCCTGATCCCTGCTATCCCAAGCATTCCTGAATGGAAGTGGTAAGAACTTCATAGGAAGAAAAGATTAACAATATGTAGTGTTGACATATTCTAAATTATTGGGTCCAGAGCAACATCCTATCTGTAGTATCATTTTTCCACATGAAATCATAATCTGTTTCATCTTTTTAGTGCCCTTTGTAGCTTAACTACTTAGTACCTTTTTGTCTTCCAAAATTCAATAGCCAATATTTTGGTCTTTGTCAGAAAGCATTGAATCAAAAATAACTCTTGAAAAAGCACTGGTTATGTTGGGGCAAATCTGTAAGATGTGTGATCACTTCCCTTAGGGGATCTTCTTGTGGGCCAATGTAGAGAAGATCACATTCACTGATACAAACACCATCAGTTTTCAACAACACATGTACCCAGTTCCTATTTTAATCAAGAGAGTCAATATTCACTATAAAAAGACGTGAATCCTAATTCATTAGGAAACTCAAGAAATCTGTGGTCATTACAACAGTTGGACATGACCCCACCTTACAAATGGGGAAACTAAGTTTCCAGAGTATTGAATGTTTTCAGCTCAGCACTAAATCAATATAGTCCAGAGTCAATACAATGAATGAGAACTCCCAGTACCTTCATTTTCATAGTGACAGGGTGGGAATCACACCAGCTCCATCTGTCCCCATACTGCTTCATCCTTTTCCACACAAGTGACTGGTATTTGATTTAAGCATAACCTGGGTCTTAAGATCCACTCGCCGCCTGCTAACACTGGACTTTTCACCCTTGCGCAGCCCCCCTGGGCTATTCTGGGAAGACTCAAGGGTGTCTGGCATGCAGCTGACAGCAGGCCCTGTCAGCTCCCTGGCATGTGCTCCCTGCCTGGCACTGTTACCTTTCTGCTGACTGATGCTGCCTGCCAGGCTGTATTCTCTGGCAGTGGGGGTTGGGGGCTGTCCTGAGAGGTCACCATCACAAGGTCATGGTGTCTTGGAATTAAAGTGAGGCCCGCCCTTTTACTTCTGGACTCCTTGCTATTCACAGGAATCAGGTGGGAGTCTCTAGCATCCTGGGGTGAGGGTGCTACTCATGGTCATTCCTTGCTCCTACCCAAGGGCGCATCACTAAGCCAGCTTCTCTTGCCTTGGAGTGACGGCAGCTTACTATGGACCAGATATTGTTCTAATCATGCTATGCCTAAATGTCCCGGTGAGATAGATATTACTAGCAAGAATGCCAAAAGCCAAATAGGTGAAAAAGTTGTCCAATGTCACAAAGTGATGGGGAAGAAATGAAAGGCTAACCAATGGTCTCCAGGGCCCATACTCTGGAACACTTCCAAATAGAATCCTCACTCCCTGCCAGAAATTCCTGATGCACAAAAAAAGGGGGGCTGTTTTGGCTTATAGACTCGAAGGTAAGCTCCATCATGGCAGGAGAAAACCATGGCATGAATAGAGGGTGGATATCACTCCTTGGCAACATAAGGTAGAGAACAGCAACAGGAAAGTGTGCCAAACACTGCCAAGGGGACACTGGCTATAATACCCATAAGCCCACCCCCAAAAATACACTGCCTCCAGGAGGCATTAATTCCCAAATCTCTATCAACACCTGAATCAAACCACCACATTCTGCCCCTGGGCCCCATAAAGTAATAACCATCCATGATGTAAAATATAATGCATTCAATCCAACTTTAAAAGTCCCCATAGTTTTTATTAATCCTAATGATGTTCATTCTCATAGTCCAAGGTCTTTTAACTGAGCCAGAAATACCCAAAACTACACGAAAAAAATCATAATGGCACAGAATAAAAATTCATACTGCAAAAGATGGCATTGAGCATAGCAAAGAAATATTCAACCAATACAAGATTTAAAACAACCAGGGAAGGGCTGGAGGGATGGCTTAGAGGTTAAGGTATTTACCTACAAAGCCAAAGGACACAGCTTCAATTCCCCGGGACCCATGTTAGCCAGATGCACAAGGAAGCTCAGGCATCTGGGGTTTGTTTGCAGTGGCTGGAGGCCATGGTGTATGCATTCTCTCTCTCTCTCTCTCTCTCTCTCTCTCCCTTTTTCTCTGTGAAATAAATAAATAGATAAATAAAATATTTAAAACAACCAGGGCAAGCATCAACCTCTGTAGCTCCAAACCAACAACTCTAGTCAGTGATAAATCTTCAAGTCCAATAATTCTAACCAGCAACACGTCTCCGGAGTTCCAAATCTGCCCCTCCAACTAAGCTACTCACAGTCCTGGAAAATTTCATGAGGATGCAGGGGGTGGTAGCACACACCTTTAATCCCAGCACTTGGGAGGCAGAGATAAGAGGATTGCCTTGAGTTTGAGGCCACCCTTAAGCTACATAGTTAATTCCAGGTCAGCCTGGGCTAAGGTGAGACCCTACCTTGGGAAAAAAAAAAAAAAAAAAAAACCTTCATCCAGGGCCGGCAGCTTTCCTTAGCAGCCTGACATCTCCACTTGGTCTCCACTGCAACCCACAGTCCATCCTCACAGCTCCATCAGGTCTCCATGCAGGCATCTAGCAAACCTGCTTCACACTGCCCATGGCAGTTTCCAAAACACAAGACTGCACTGAGAAATCAATGACCCTTTCCTGCATTTCTTATACTCCATAATACCAGGTAGGGTGCCAATTTGATAATCCAGGGGCTAATAAAGCAGACTTTGCAGAACGTGATATTCTTAAGCACCCAGGCCCTTTCAAAAGAGTCTACATTCTTCCTGTTGTCCCAGAGCAGGTCCCCTGGCCCAATCTCAAAGGTTGTAATCTCTCACTTAATTGTAGCTAAACAGACAGAAGTTTCAGGCCAAAAATTTCATTTCTGTGCTATATCCATCTGCTCACACCAGTCCACTTCTATGCAATGCAACCCTGCACAAATTCTCATGACACAAGCCTAACAGCAAGCCTCTCACACAAACTGTTTCTAGCCCACTCCAGAGAATGTTCTTTCTCACCCTCATAAGCCAAACCTCACAGTCCATAGTTCTGCATTCAGCTCAGAGTTTGACCAGAATAGTCCATCAAGCTGTATTTACAGCACTTCAAGGCATCTCTTAGGCCAACGCTTCAAATCCTTCCACATTCCCCTTGAAAATCAACTCCAAAAGGCTAAAGTCATATAGTCAGGTGTCTAGCAGCAAATTATACCATTCCTTGGTACCAACATTACTGTTGCAGTCAGGTTCACATTGCTGGCAGATATCACCTGACCAAGAACTGCTTTTGAAGATTAAAAAAAAAAAAGTTTATTTTGGCTTACAGACTCGAGGGGAAAGCTCCATGATGGCAGGGGAAACGATCACATGAGCAGAGAGTGGAAATCACCCTCTCTCCAACATCAGATGAACAATAAGAACAGGAGCATGTGCCAAGCACTGGCAAGGGGATACTGGGTACAACACCCATAGCCTGCCTCCAACAACACACTGCCTCTAGGAGGCATTAATTCCCAAATCTCCATCAGCTGGGAACCTAGAATTCAGAACACCTGAGTTTATGGGGGGCACCTGAATCAAATCACCACAGAAGTGTTTAGGTTATCAGGGGCAAACACTGGAAGGCGACCGTGGGCTCTCACCCCCTCATCACTCTCTTGTCCTGGTCATGAGTTGAGCAGTATTTCTCTGCCATGTGTTCCACCATGATGTCCTGCCTCACCACAGGCCCAAAGGAATGGGGACAATTGAGCATGGGATGGAAGTGTTACGGGATTAGAGCTCTAAGAGGAACTGGATCTCCACAAGGATGCAGAAGAGAGCCTGGGCTCTGGGTGAGCTTAGAAACCCCAACACTGTAGCTCTCAAGTCTCAAGTCTTGTCCATAGTTAGCAATGAATTAGAAATCACAGAGTCCGGGAAAAGTAAAAAAAAAAAAAAAAAAAAAAAAAAGGAAAGTTGAGGCAACAGGGGAATAAAAGCAGGAAAGTTTCCAAGCCAAGAGGAATTCCTTCAGCTGGAAGGGGAAAGTAAGCAGAGAAGAAAATCACTCTCACACATGGAGGCTTGGATTAGGTCCATTGATAAGAATTAGGCATTCAGCTGCTGAACAGATGGCTTAGTGGTTAAGGCATTTGCCTGAAAAGCCAAAGGATTGTGGTTCAACTCTCTAAGACCCATGCAAGCCAGATGCACAAGGGGGTACATGCATCTGGAGTTCGTTTGCAGTGGCTGGAGTCCCTGGCGTGCCCATTCTCTCTCTCTCTGTCTCTCTCTCTCGCTCCCTCTTTCTCTCTCTCAAATAAATAAATAATTTTTTTTAAAAAAGAATTAGGCATTCAATTAAAATCAGCCTCATTGCCAGGTCCAGGCATATAGAAAGGACACTGATTGGCTGATGGAAACCCAGGAGGAACACTAACTCAGGAAGCCCCCACCCACAGGTGCTAAGCCAGGCAAAGGTACAAGAAGAACCAGGAAGGACCAGGCAGCCACTGCTGATTCTCCATCTTGGATGAGGCTGAATCAGACAGGAGTTCTGGTCTCACCAGGGAAGGGGTGTCCATATTCCTCTGGGCCAGGCCCCAGCTGACTGCCTACAAAAAATACTGTCTTACTCCAAATCCATATTAGAACCTCCAAAACTGCGAGGCAAGATAAACTTCTCTTCATAAGCGACTTTCTCAGGGATTCCATTGCAGTAATTAAAAGCTGACTAAAGCAGTGATAAGCCAAAGCAGTCCCCCACTTAATCCCCTCCTGTTCAACATCAAAGGTTTCCAGGCTGCCCCTGCCCTTACCGTCATGACAAGTCCAGACCTCCATCTTAATCTCCTCCTGTGTACTCTTTGGCACCTGGGCAGAATTCACTGCAGCAAAACTACTGAGGGTAGTGTTGAAAAGCTTAGCCAGCCGTAAAGCTAAGTGTTGTCAGGAGGTATAGAGACAAGTGTTCACTGTCAGTCTCCATGCGAGGACATTTAGCCCATCACCAGGGTCCACAGCAGCTTACATATTCCTGGAATATATGTTAACATTTGGATGCAGTTAAGGATTTCATCAGGAGCTTAAGAGTTTTACACAGCCTTGGAGAAAGCCCAGCAGGAGAAAGGCCAAGAAAGCCATTAGCAGGTCACATTCTAGAGCTTCTGGACACTGCTACCTCTCAGCACAGGCAGAAATGAGCTCACTGGGGGCCACAGTTGCTTGGTGCACCTGGGGAAAGCATGGTTTTGCTGTCCTTACATCTTCCATATCTTGTCTGAGAATCTACCAAGTGAATACTAGCTAGAACCATGTAAGAAAAGGGGTCCCAAACTCTTACTGTAAAGAGCCTAGAAAAGGATGGTAACAATTCCAAACTGAAAGCATACTGCCTATGGTTTGCCCCTCTTACCCCAGGTTAGAACTTCCCAAGGAAGTCGTTAGAAGTTCCCCTACCCTGACAGTTGTGCCTTACATGCCCAAGAGAGGAGAAAGGCTCTAGTTGTCTGGAAATACATATTCCTTTTTAAGTTCAGATGTGATCTTCCTGTGATACATAATTATAGCATTAATTGCTTTAATTCACCTTATCATGAACAGAGGAACAGAAAGAATAGGAAAAGACTGGTAAATGCATATTCATGTGTTTATACATACATGCATATCAAAGCAAGGAAGAGAATACACGTATATAAACTGGCCTTTTATCATGGCCATGTGACCATGCTCCTGTTTGTACTTTTCTGCTTCCATTAGCCGTGACACGCCCCTGTTGCCTTCAGTCGCCATCTCACCTCACCTGGCTGTAGCATTTCACAAGGTGGACTCAGCCCCACTGTCCAAACATGGAGCCTGGGAGAGAGACAGAGCCACTGAGCTGGAGAATGTTGCTGCTGCCTAAACATTCTTGCCTCCTTATTTCTTGTCGTTCTTCCCTTTCTCCTCCCCATCCCACCTTTCTCAAACTTTCCCAAACAAAAAAGAAAAGAAAAGAAAGGAGGAAGAAATGGAGAAAGCAAGAGAGAGAAAGAAAGAAAAAAAAAGGAGGGAAATGTGTAGGGAAAAAAATGGAGAGTGAGTTAAAAATCATTCCAAGCACTTTGCCTGGTACAAGCAGAGCCATGAACCACTTCGTGCCCCATACTCCCACCAACCCCCACACAGCTTCCCAGCTCTGCTAAGGGGCCTCTGAGGAGAACTAGGCATTCTTCAAAAAGCCAGAACTTGTCAGCCCCTCCTCCACAAAACGGATTGCTAGGATGAGTGGGAGTCACTAAGAGCCAGGCAGGGTTTGCTTTAATCTGTTCACTTGCACTTTAGCACCATCCCTCTCCTCCACCCCACCACAGTGCACCACTGTCCCATCATTTCCCTCCCATGAGGAAACTCCAGGCTTCAGATGGTTTTGCTGAGCTGATGTTAATCAGCTCTGGAGCTGATAGGCACTGAAATATAAAATGAAAAATCCCCTGTGGCAATTAATCTCCGGTCCTTAGGTTCAGGGACTGCTTGCAACTCTCTTCTGTCCCCTCCTAGAACTCTGTTTCCGGACAGCAGCCAAACTGGCCAAGCAGCCTTACCTAAGGGACACAGCTGTGGGGCTTTGCGTAGCCCCCAGCTAGAGTCCCCAGAGAAACCTTGCTGTTGCCTCTTCTCTTCAAGTGGTACAGACAGGCTGGATTCCCTCTCTCTCTCTCTCTCTCTCTTTCTTTCTTTCTCTCTCTCTCTTTCCAATTCACAATGTTTTATGCTCAGAATTAAGGTAAATTCTTGAGCTAGTTTTTTGGACCATCCTGAGGAGCTGGCAGATAGAACTTTGGTTAAATAAATAAGTACCATCATACCAATCATTCTTTCCCAGCCTCCCTCATCTCCTAGAAACTAAATAATAGACTTTCAACCTAACCATAGTGATAGCATCACTTCCCAATCCAGGTCAGCAAAATGAGATGGGGTATGGTGGTTTTGTTTTGCAGCTGTTGCTGTCAGTGCTGGGGACACTGGTGTTCAGAATTTGGGTTTGTGAATGCTGCAAACCCTTCAATGTAGGACAGGCCAGGTTAATTCACTCAGGACATACTCTTCTCAATGAAAAGTCTCATGACTTCCACATCCAGAAATCCCACAGTGGCTGTCCAATGTGATCCTGTGGACTACTATACTTGTTCTGGGTCAGCGTCTCTGTCCTCCAGCTGCTCTGCTCCTAACTGTCATCAGTGCCTGCTGTTCTGCAGGGCCTCCCGGCACGTGCAGGAGCTCACGTTGTTGTCTCGCTACCTGACTGCAAGATGTCAACCAAAAAATTACCCATCAGGCTAATCGGACAGACGTGGGTTCACATACACTGGGCCACTTCAAAAAGAACAAGAGTGTTGCATCACGTAAACTTGGCTATTTTAGGAAAGCCTGGGCAGCTGATAAATTCAAGTCATTTTTTTTTTAATTCTATGAAAGCACTAAAAGGTTTTTATTGAAAAACCAAAAGAAGTGCTGACATGTTCTAACCATCTGATTTGTGTCAGGAACTGGACAGGTTCTTTGCAAATATTATTTTATTGGATCCTTTGCATAGAGGAGCCTTTCTACACTAAGAGTCTGAAACTGGGATGTGTGGATCTTGGCTCAGCTCATTATGAGCTGTATGACCTTGAAAAATTATTCAGCTTCTGGGATCTTCATTTTCCTCATCTCCAAAATGGTCTCAAAATAGTAACTTCCTTATGCTATTATGAAAGGTAAGTGAATTAATGCCCTTAGAAGGCTCAGAACAGTGCCTACCTCTGAGCAGAGTCTATAAAAGTATGTTATGGCTAAAGAAAAGATTATCTCCTCATTTTCTGATAAAGAAACAGAGGCATACCCAAGTTGAACACAGCCCCAACATTTCTAACGGCTAAGAACAAATCGCAGAAGTACAGCAGCCCACAAGACCACACCAACTGCGGCGTGCATGGGTGAGAATTACGGCTCACTGAACATGTACTGCAGGGAAGACACTGTCCCAGTGCGTCACTAGCATAAGTTCAATCTTCACAAACACCCTAATAGATCGGTAGGACCGCATCCACTTTACCATCTGCAGAAGCTGAGGGAGTAGCTTCAGCTTGTCTCTGGCTGTGAATCTGGGATCTGAGCTCAAGGCTTTGACTTGGAAACCTGGTTGCTGCCACCATAGAGCTCATGCCTCAGCCACTCCCTCACCCACTTCTGCTGATCAGTGACTGTGTGCCTGGGACACAGATAAGTAGACATTAGGACACAAAGAGCCATGCTGTTTATTTCTGTTGACTGCTAGTTTCACGCCACTCTTTGTCTTCTAACTAGCAAAGCAGCCCTACAAAAGCAAACCTGCCCATAGGCCTTGGTGCTGCCAGTCACTAGCTGTAACGACCTTGGGCTTACAGTTCAACCACTCTGGATTCCACACTTAAACACTATAGGTGGCAGCCAGGCATGGTGGTGTAACCTTTAATCCCAGCACTCAAGAGGGAGGCAGAGGTAGGAGGATCACTGTGAGTTCAACTACATAGTTAATTCCAGGTCAGCTTGGGCCAGAGCGAGACCATACCTCAAAAAACCAAAATAAATAAATAAATAAATAAAAAGTACAGGTGGCAATGCTTATTTGGCACAAGACTAAATATGGCCAGCTGTCATGGTACATACTTATAATGCCAGCTGAGGAAGGAGGATCATGAGTTCAAGGCCAACCTGAGCAACATAATGGAATCCTCCCTCATAAATAAACAACAATGAAAAAGAACAACAACAAAGAGAGTAAGATTTATTTAAGTACAGTTCTCAGTAGATGCTAACACCAGTATAGTCTCTCTTTCCTCTGTACTAAGAAGGAAAGAGAAGCTGGAACTAGAAATGCTGAGAGTTTTGTCACCAACATTTTTCTTCCATTGTTGACATTTGTATACAATGTATTTTGATCTTATTTCCCACACCCAGCTATCCTTTCTTATCTCTAGCCCATGTACACCTCATCTTATTTTCATGCCTTTTTTAACCCATTGAATAATCATGAGTAGAAGGTTATTGATTGTTGAATGAGAAGCTTATTAGTGTCCACATCACTGATGAACATGACCCCCTCTCCAAGCAAACATTAGCTGCCATTAGGCATTCTGGGAGGTCTGGGGTCTCAAGTATCCATCCCCCCATCAGAGGTGAGGTATTGACAGGTTCAATCTTGTGCTAGAACCCATAGCTACTACAAGTTCTGGAGTGTGAATATCATGTCATTTGGAAGAGCTTTAACAACAGGCAAGGATGCCTTTGTCAAAATGTGAACTTCAGGATCATGCTCTTCAGCCAAGCTTGACCTGTCATGTTTATCCACCTCAATTCTTCACAGCACATTGCCTTATCGCTAATTTGGGCTGATGTCACTCTAAAAGCATATTGGTTTCAGCTGCTGGGCCATCATAAGTACAGAGTTGGTTCATAATGAAAATGTCCTGCTTACGGCAACCCTGTGAAACTGAACCTCTCAAGGTGAACCACTTGCAGCCACGTGGAGCCTATTCCTCAACAGACCATGAATCACACATGATGTCGTTGCTCAAAATGGGAATTCCAGCCTGTTAACTAATCATACTGACATCCATTCCCTTAAAAAAAAAAAAAAAAAAAAAAAAAAAAAAGATTCCAGGTCTCTATTGAGTTATTTCTGGCAGAAGTAATTCCATGTCCCAGAGACCATGTTCTTTGCATAATCAGGTATTAACATGTCAGCAGCAGTTTGGAGTGGTATTAAAGTATTTCTGACTTTTGAATAGCCTCCAAATATTCTTAAGTCTGGTTAATGTTTTCTGAAAAGGCAAGTAAAAGTTGAACTTTCTGTCAGTTTGAAGAAGATCCCAATACAAGGATATGGAGGTGAGGTCTGTGTTTATGCCTTTAGACCTAGAGTATCCGGCTCTACATCCTGAGAAAACAGCCCAGCCTAGAAGAGTTAGAGTTGCAAGCTTGAAAAGCTTAAACAAAGAATAAAGCGTCATGAAACATGTCTACAGTCCACTGATTTACAAAAAAAAAACCTGAGCATATTTTCCAAACCAATAAATTGATTGGTCCTTCTAGGAACTTGGGAGAGTGGAAGATAGGAATCATGACTGAGTCTCTGACAACAAACTAAACCATTACACTTCAAATATTACATGTGAGAAAAGCAGGGGAGGCTGAAAAGAAATAGTCATTGGTCCAGATGCAAAAAGCCACGCTCCACAATATTCATGCCTACAGGCATTTTATAAAGGAAAATGTACAGCTAACAAACAGAAGTGCAAGAATATTTTCAGCTCTGCTAATAATTTTTTTCTCAATTTTTATTAACATTTTCCAGGATTATAAAAAATATCCCATGGTTGGGCTGGAGAGATAGCTTAGCAGTTAAACGCTTGCCTGCGAAGCCTAAGGACACTGGTTCAAGGCTCAATTCCCCGTGACCCACGTTAGCCAGATGCACAAGGGGGCACATGTGTCTGGAATTCATTTGCAGTGGCTGGAGGCCCTGGCATGCCCATTCTTTCTCTCTTTCTCTACCTGCCCTTCTTCTCTCTGTCTGTCACTCTCAAATAAATAAATAAAAATGAACAAATAAAAATTTAAAAAAATATATCCCATGGTAATACCCTCCCCCCCCACTTTCCCCTTTGAAATTCCATCCTCCATAATATCCCCTCCCCATCTCAATAAGTCTCTCTTTTATTTTGATGTCATGATCTTTTCCTCCTCTTATAATGGTCTTGTGTAGGTAGTGTCAGGCATGGTGAGGTCATGGATATGCAGGCCATTTTGTGTCTGGAGGAGCATGTTGTAAGGAATCCTACCCTTCCTTTGGCTCTTACATTCTTTCCACCACCTCTTCTGCATTAGACCCTGAGCCTTGGAAGGTGTGATCGAGATGTTACTCTGCTAATAATTTTTAAAATTCTAACTAAAATTGTTGCATCATAAAAAAAATAAATTCACCACTTTAGAAACCAAAGTATCAACATAAAGCAAACATTTTTCAAATTAACAATACAATTTGGGGCTGGAAGGATGGCTTGGCAGTTAAGGCATTTGCCTGCAAATCCAAAGGATCCAGGTTCGATTCCCCAGGACCTTCATAAGCACAAGGGGCACATGTGCCTGGAGTTTGTTTGCAGTGGCTGGATGCCCTGATGCTCCTATTCTCTCTCTCTCTCTCTCTTCCTGTTTATCTCCATCAAATAAATAAATAAAATAAAATTGAAAAAATAAAAAATACAATTTTGGTGGGATATACATTGGCATAAACCTGCTGCAGATCAAAACCTAAGAATTCCCCTCCACAATAGAAGTCTGCATACAGGTCTGCATACAGGAGGCTCACTGGGGTGTGATGTGGACATTAACACCCTGGAAAGATGGAGAGAGAGAGAGAGAGAGAGAGAGAGAGAGAGAGAGAGAGAGAGAGGACTGAACAGTGAAGTAGCACTGTAGTATAATAAAAATGAAGGTCCTGACCAACTCTTCAAGTTCTGGGGTTAAGTTAGTCCTTCTGCATTTTCTCAAGTACCTTTGCCTACCCACCTGATTGGGGTCATAACTTTGAGTACAGCAGCACACTCATACCATGGCAATATATAGAAAGGAATTCAACTAATGGTTTCCTGCCACTGATACTTGCTCCAACCTGTGGAAAGAATGTTCAGACCTATATGAGGAGCCAGCTGGTATACCCCAGAACACCCTGTACATAGCTGCCTGTACCAATCAAGTCCTCTTGCTTCACAATGTAAGCCTCACTTCCTGCAGATCCTTTTCTGTCTTAGGTCCCACAGAAATCTGACTGCCCTCTGCTTCCCCCAGTATGTGGTTTGAAGCGATATTCCCATGTATATGCCCTCATAGCTCAAAGATGCCCATCAAGTATGTGCATTTTCTTGGTGACAGGAGGTTCAAACTACATTGGAGCGAATGTTCTGGTATGTTACAGACCAAGAGGATAAAAGCTTACATTTTGTGCATGTGCGTGCTGTGGGCCAGAGAAGTTTCTTAGAGTTATTCTCCTATTCTCTAGAACACATGATATTAATTTTCTGCTGTTTGATTAAAAATTAGCACAAATTTAGTTTAAAACAATGACCATATATTACTTGAAGTTCTATAGCACAAAATTCTAGGCAGGGTCAATGCATTTTGTTGTTGTTGTTGTTGTTAAGATCTCACAAGCCAGAGCAAAGTTCCAGCCACATGTCCCACAGTTCACAACTGAAATGCTTACAATTGAAATGCCATCACATTCCAAAGGCTGCCTGTGACCCACCAAGCATCAGGTAGTTTTACTGGCTCTGCGAGATCTGAACTAATGCATTAAGCATGAGACACTGCCACCACTACTTGTGTTTACGCCTCTACCATTCCCTCTCAAGCCTAAGCTTCTCTAGAAGTTATCCACTGAGGTGGATTCATGATGAAAAGAGATTCTGGAACTCTCAAGGCACCATGAAACCTGTGTGCCAACTGTGGACTGCCTGTCCCCAGACTTGTTTGAGAAAAAAAAAGGAATGTCTCTCTTACTCCAGACACTGTCCCTTGAAGATTGATTTCTTATATGTGTCTGAAGTCCTGCCTAGTGACTATTTTGTGAAAGATTGTGCTTTGAGAATGGTAAGACAGCTACAGTGGCATCATGCTTCTCCTGGATGACATTTCACAATAGACAGTGAACTATCTGGGAAAATTGTTAGTCTGCTAACACACAAATTTCTGTTATTTATTATGTTCTAAACCTATCTGCTTTCTTTCAGGCTCAAAGATTTACTTGACCCTGGATCAGGAGAATTCACATTGTATATTCACTATATTCGCAGTGTATATTGTGGGATTCTGCCTAATATTATCATGGTTATTGTTGTCATTATGTTTCTACATTAATGTCTGATTAAGACTTTGCATCATTTTAATGAAATCAGGATATCATGTAATGACTAAAATCAAAAAAGTAAAAAACAAGGGCTGGAGAGATGGCTCAGTGGTTAAAGATGCTTTCTTGTAAAGCCTAATGGCCTGGGGTTCAAGTCCCCAGTACCCACGTAAAGCCATATGCACAAAGTGTGCATGGATCTGGAAATTGTTTGCAGTGGCAAGAACCCTAGCATGCTCATTCACTCTCCCTCCCTCTCACTCTCTGTCTCTGTATTTTTCTTTTTCCTTTCTCTTTGCAAATAAATAAATAAATAAAACATGATCTATGGCATCCAAAAAATATAATTACAGAGAGGAATTGGAATAGGGCATAGATCAATAGTAGAGCATTGGATTGCAGAGAATTGGAGAAAAATACTCAAGTTACTAGATTTTCTTTGCACAGTGGTCTGTAATGGCCTCATCTCCAGTTTATGTATGTATGAGGTGAATGGAAAGACTATGAGTGTGAGAACTGTAAAGAAAGAGTAACTGAGAGTCCAGAGGTATACACACATGCATGCAGGCTAAGCATGCCTTCACAAACTCCCTAAACTGTCTAAAATGATGACAAAAACTGACATTAAAATGTTGACCATTCAGTTAGAAACATAGATTAGCAGTTAAGGTGCTTGCCTGTGAAGCCTAAGGACCTAGATTCAACTCTCCAAAACCCATCTAAGCCAAATGCATATGGTACATGTGTCTGGAGTTCACTTGTGGTAGATAGAGATCTTGGTGCACCCAGTCTCTCTCTCTCTCTCTCTCTCTCTCCGTGTGTGTGTGTGTGTGTGTGTGTGTGTGTGTCTTTCTCTTTTTCTAAAAAATAAATCAAAAACAAAATTTTTAAATGTTTATCATATACTAAGATAACATAGTATGTATTTTTTAAATGAAACAGATGAAGAAAGGTCTTGCTCTCTGAGTGTTCGTGTGTCCCCAAAATGCATGTGTTAAAATCCTAACCCCAAAGTGATGGCATTAGAACATGGGGCTTTTGAGAGCTAAGCTCCTCTATGCATTCAACCGGAACAGTGAAAATATTAATTGAACGTTCAAAGTCTCTTGAATTTCCTCTGAGGGGGGCAAGCACCCTGCCTACTTTCTCGGCCTCATAAAACCTTGGCAGACAGACAACTAACAACATCCCCATCCATGAATTTGCTTGCATAGATTTTTTTTCTTCTCTCCAAGAATAAGTCATAATTTTCTCCAAGATTATCTTATAATTTTTGCCTCCCATCCTCTCAGACACACCAGACTTTAAATTCATGGAGGGAAAATCCAGTGCCTTATTCATCTTTCCTTTTCCACCACCTGACAAGAAAGGTGATCAAAGCTTGGAACCCATCCCGAAATCCTGAAGGGAGCAGGGTCATAGTTATGCTGGAAGCCTCATTAATAAAATTTTAAGGACTTGTTATTAAGAACCCCAAATCCTGGCAATTCTCCTTAATGAATTAGAGACAGTACTTATTAACACAAGTCGTTAGCTACAGAATTCTCACCCGCTGGAGAGAGAAAACCACCAACTTGAAAGGAGGCAGGCTTGGAAGAGAGTCTCCCACACCAGCATGATAGGGTGACTCAGAGAAGAGATGGGAAGAGAAACTATTGTCTAGCCTCATAGAACTTAAAACTTGGTGGGCAAGGTATCTGACAAACAAATGAATAAACTATAAGGGGCCTGATTATGGTGACTTATAGTGCGTTTTTTAACTCAGACCCAGATTATTGTTAATAAAATCTCCCTTTTCCATTTGTGAGGAAACTGACATATGATTACATTACAAATTCTTTTCTTAATATGAAATGTGAAATTGAGTTTCAAGTATGAATGGAGGGTCTAGGCCTGTTTAGAATATTACTTTATGTAACTTTATAAGTTTAAATTCATATTTAAAAGTTAATCTTTAAGATTCCTAGGGAAGAGAAATGGATAAATTAGAGCCAAAGGAGTTAACTATGAAAGGGGAAATATAGTGTTTGTTTGTCTGACAAAGTTGGGAATGCTTGAGCATCTCCCAGAAGCCTTGTATCCTATACATTAAGTGGAGACTGAGATGGTGAAAGTGGAGTCCACATGGATTTGGAAGGTGGAAAGAGGCGCAGCCATTGTTCTCTGGCAGTCACTGTGTTTATATATGGTGACAGATGCAGGGAGCAGCAGGATCCACCTTGCCATTCTCTTTTGCTCAAAGGTCAAACTCACCTTATTGACTGGTACCCCTGCTGTTTAACTGAAATCCCAGGTTTATCAATAGCTGTGTGCCTGGGAATCCAGGCAGTTACTAGTTCACCGTGGACTTTTCCCTCAGCCTTTCCTTTGGTCTCATTTTGGTGGCTGTCTTCCAACTGTACCTTCAGACCTTTATTTGCCTAGCTTCCCACAATTGTACAGAGTTAATTCCTGTGATAAATCCCATATCTACAGTTCAAAGAGGCCAGCTTCCTGGTTGAACTTGGATGTCATAGTTGGCTAGAAAGGATCATTCCATTCCAGCATCTTGGCCAAGTGCCTTTCACAACTAATAACTAAAATCGTTATCCTCGTGATATCAATGTAGTCAGCTCCATGACCCCTACTTACAAATAGGAAAGCAAAATTTGAAAGAAGCGAGTTGACCTACCTAAGAACCCAGGTAGGTGAGAAAGATGAGAAAAAAAAAACATTTTCTTGGCCTGCTGTCCCCACCAACCCACTCAGGCATACATGCACAGCTAGCAAAGATGGGGTTGGAATGGCGCAATCACAAGGCCAGAGGGAGAGGAAATGGGTGACGTCATGACTATGGAAAGTAATCAGATAACTAGTGAAATATGTCTAAGGCTAAATTAGAAAGAGAGCGAGCAGCAGAAGTAAACGTTAAAGTCGCATTCTGTCGAGTCTCACAACCACCTAAGGCAGGCTCCACCACTCCTACAGGTCACGAAACAAAGAAAGTAGAAATCCTCCAGTGACAAAATTTAGATAAAGCCAGTCCACCAGTTTTTAAATATCTTAGTTCTTAAACAGCAGAATCTATAGCCAGAATTCTAAACAATAACAAAGCTGTGCCCATTGTCATTATAATGAACTGCTGAGACAATCTTTTGCTCCGAGTTTTGGAGGTTCTTGTCTGAGATGAATTAATTGTGCCAGTGTTTTGGGCCTATTTTGAGTCAATGCAAAGCAGCTTGTGGCAGAAGGAAAATGATCACCTCATGTAAGGAAACATAAGACAGAGAAAGAGGAGTGGCAAGAGTGCCAAACCCCTTACAGGGACCCAAGAACCCTCCACAAGATCCTACTTCTCAAAGTTTCCAACCCCTCCCAATAGTGGCACCAGGGCACTGAACCTTCGTACATGGGCCTGTGCAGGATCCTCAACAGCAAAACTATAGAATTCCATGATCAACAGAGAAAGAGAGGAAAGAAGTATGACAGAGAGGGAGAAAGGAAGAATGATAGCAGAAAATGAGAATCAAAAGTAGAATTCAAACTGAGAAAAAAAGATGGCAGATAATATCCCTTTATCCAAAAACATTTCCTGGTCATCTTCTCTAGATGTGGAATTGTACAGACTCCGTATGTTATGAATGTTTCCTTCCCATACCATGTAGCATGCATTCCAGGAAGTAAAACAGACACTCACCTGCAATCTTAACAATTGATATAGCTGCTTAATATTTGAATTGCCATAAGCAGAGATATATATCCAATAGGATGATTAGTTAGCATTTGAAAGATTAATTAGAACATTCCAGAAGCATCTCCCCTAATTTTATAGTCACCTTACTATCTGATCAGAAGCAAGTTTTTTAAATTAATATAATGGATGCTATATATGACTTTCCTTTAGTCCAATAAATAATCTTCCAGTTACTTAGAATGACTAAAGATATTGCATACTCACCCTTGAATAAACAAAGACAGGAATCTAGGAAACCTTATCTTAGGTTATTTGGATTTCTGCCTTAGGCCTCGATATTTCTTCTGGACATATGTCCTAGCAATTAGACATTTAGCTGAATCCTACTGCTAAGATATGTCTGTATCTGTTCCAAATGAACCCCTTAATGGTCTGTGTAGACATATGGAAAGAGAGACCTAGGGCTTCATTGAGCTAATGGAGCAGCCTATGGGACAGATTGGTATCTTTTTGATATTTGACCTTCAGATCCATTTTGAAACTTGCCTTCAGGCTAGTATCCCTGCTGATGGAGACTTCTGAATCAAATATAACAACTGCAAATGACCAAGTGGGTTTAGATCATTTTACAATAACAGTTAATTCTAAGTACAAATTCTGGATAATATGGAAACACATGGCATCCACTCTTGGTCTGTTCATACAGTGCAGGATTACACAGAAAGAGGAAGTGGTATCCATTGTAGGCAGAAGACCAAGGAATCCCGAACAATTTAGAACTGAGCGAAGGTGACCTGTGATGAATGGACTGAGACAGAAGAGGTGACACTGGCTGAGGGGGAAGGAGAAGGAGCGGACTCACACGGAACCCTGCAGACAAAGATTTTAACTACAGAGTAAAAGCAGGCAGAATAAATGAATGAATGAATGAAACATTCCAAAGGAAAGTCCGCAGGAAAGAATAACAGATTCAAGTGCATAATCCTTTCCATTTGAGAACAAACAGATGTCCCACCAAAAGGATGCTGCCTGGAGAAGTTTGGCCTTGGCCAATTTAGACAAGCCTTCAACCTGACCAACAAAGGGCTTGGGCCATGTAAGAGAGGTTCCAGCCTGTTGTCTGTTCACATTCTTGCCGTGTACTCTCAGGTGCTCATGTGCTTAGCCTCGGGTGGGGGCTGGTGAGTGTTTTTTCTGGTAGCACTGTTTGGCAATGATAGGTTTTGTACTCGTGCCCAATTAGCCCACGACTCCTTGATGAACAACAAATCTTGGTCATTTGCATAATTGTCTCCTTGGCTATTTCGTACATAAAGAATAATGAGACATTATGCACATAATTAAAGCAAGCTTGACAAATGAGAGCCTGGCTGACAAGAATCACATGAGAAGGTCTGGAGAAATTAGCATCCTGGCTGGTCTGTGAAGACTAAGGCTCATCCAACATGCCCTGTCTCTTGGGAGCAGCCCAGGACGTCCTTGGGCTTCCTCTGCCTTTGGGTTCTTCACTGAGGTCAGGTTTTCTGGAGAAAGCCTGATTTGATTTCACACAATCCTCCTCCTCCTACCCTCAATCAGAAGAATATGGCTTGTTATGTAAGCAAACACTGCAACAAACCCCCACGCTACCCCTTTATCCAGAATCATATTTCCCAATGAACTAATAAAAACAAATTAATTAATTAAGGCATTAGTAGAAATAAGCAAAGGTTTTGAGTCATAAGAAGTCCTATCATGAGCTTTATGGAGACAATATGCTGCTGAACATAATTAACATGTTTGATCTCAAAGTGGCTGAGGCTTGGCAAACAATAGCTACCTTTTCTAGAAGCTACTTGTGACCTAAGAATTTCTTTCTTCCCATGCCAATGGATCTTCCTATATGAGCATCCTTCCTCCTCCCTCAGGCTGAATGCGTTCCTATAGGGCATTACCCTTCATTCTGTGAGAAGCCAGACTGTTAAGTGACCAGAGTGTCAGTGGTGAGGGACACTGATGTGTCCTCTGGACACTGGACTGTCCCTCAAGGCCTTCTTACTCAGTGTGTGGCTTGAAGAGCAAGTGCAGAATGTCAGGCCATGCTGCATTCCATATGAAAACACGAGGAGCAGCCATCTAGGAACTCAGTGGGAACCCATCCACTTTGGTTGCCCCCTAGAGTGTCTGACTGTCTCTTAGGTCACTTTGTCATTTAAAGGATTCCACCTAGAATACTGAGGGGGGCCAAACACCCAACACTGGACCAATGGAGTCACAACAGTCTACTGGCCACATGACCTCCCAGCTCAGAAGAAGTGAAGTACACATTATATGCCTCACAGGACCCCACTGTGGCTGTGCTCAGGATGGACTAAAGTATGAGGGACTGGGAGAAGCTCACTTGGTGGCAACCAGAAGGTAAATTTCCCTCTGTTTCCTGAAAATGGACATGATCAGCTTTAAAAATAAATACATACAGGCCGGGCATGGTGATGCATGCCTTTAATCCTAGCACTTGGGAGGCAGAGGTGAGAAGATCGCTGACAGTTTGAGGCCACCCTTAGACTACATAGTTAATTCCAGGTTAGCCTGAACCAGAGTAAAACCCAACCTCAAAAACAAAACAAAACAACAACAACAAAAAAAAACATACAGACAGACATCTACAGAGACTGAAACTACCCACAGAAGGATAAAAGTAGGAATTGCAGAACTGCCCAGACTCATTTATAGGCAAGTTGTTTGATTTGGTGGGGGCTTATCTATAAGAGCAAAGAGGAAAAGAACTTTGAGTTTCAACATGCTTGGTCCCTTAGCCCCCTGATTTCATCAGACATTAAAGCAACACCTAATATTGAACCTCATTTTAAGTCCTCATACCACTCAGTGAAGTCCTCTTATAAAAGAACCTACTAATTCCAGTATATAAAATCATATGTATGTCCCAGATTCTGGACTGGAGTGTCTTGGTCTTTATCTTTGAGCTGTCAGGTCCATGATAGAAGAGACCACCTAGCTCAGCATAGTGCCCCAGCATCCAGCATGTGACACTCAAATAAATATTTATTGAATTAGCAAAAAAAAAAAAATAGGCATAGAACTATTTATAGGCATATGCCCAAGCATTGTGCCTAGACGATGAGGGACACTCATTAAGTATCCATACTAGTTTAGTCCCATTTCTTCTCTACCTTACCCTTAGCCATATAATAACCACAACCTGTAACTCAGATTCAGTAAACATTACTGGAACACCCAGCACATGTCAGACACTACTAATCATTCCCATTTACATGACCTCAGTTGACCTAATCTTCACCCCAATATTTTATGGTAGTTGGGCTCATCCCCATTTTACTAATCATGTTTACCATGTCTCATGATGGCATTCACCAATACAACCTGTTACCTGTTATAATGATACAGTGATAAAATCCGACAATGCAATAGAGCCTTCATGGGAACATAGATGCCAGTCACAATGTGTGAGAAATCGCAGAAGAACAGCATTTGCATTTATCTGGCTGGCCGATAATGTGAGCAGTAGTGAAGATGGGCAGGTACGAAACATTTGGAGCTTGGTTTGCTAGGTTGATGCAGATAAAATCTGACAGTAACCAAAGGTCACTTGAGAACTGAAAATTGAAAGAGACAGTCTAGGGGATGTAGTAACTATCAATTTTTCTAAGCTATCTAAGTTCTATCCAATTAATTTAGACTATCAGGGGCCATAAACCAAGGCTATAGATTTTAGTTCCCAGAAGAAATGTCCTTGCTGCCTCATGTTAGGAGCAGATTCTATATCCAAACAAAGCTCAGCTCTTCGGCTTTGTGACCATGGATCTGGTCCCTTACTTTCTCTGTGCTGCAGATCCTGCCTGCAAAACATAAAGAGTTCCTATTCACAGCACTGTGAGAATGAAACAAGCCAATGAGTATGAATCACTTAGAATAGTACTAGGTGCTGAGGAGCCCTGTGTAATGAGAGGTGGTTACTATTATGAGTCAGTATTGTGTTTCTGACTTACACCCAAGGCCATAAATAAAGTGATCATCAGAAAACTGCAAGTAAATAGAACAACATTGCCCAGAAACATCTTTAGTATATAAATGAATTAAGTATATGGTAATGAAACTTCTTTCTTCTTTATTAAGTAAAGAATAAAGTTGATTGTTCAATAAATATTGGGATACTTAGGTAACTTGGTCTCCCCATATTCCTGCTGATGCTACTCCTAGAAATACCTTGAGTAATCATATGTCATCACATACCATGAATTACCAGTGTCCCATTTTTCCCTAACAAGAAGTAAAGATTATTCATGTATTCATCATGTGAGAAACATGATTTTAAAATCCTATTCATTGGTGTTGCATTTTGTCTGTTTGCTTGTTTGTAACAAGGTCTCCCTATGTAGCCCAGGCTAGCCTTGAACTCAAGATCCTACTGCCTGGACTTCAACAAATGTACTGTGTCAGTTCAATCTCATTATAAAGCTCTTTATGGAAACTTTTCCTGGCACCATTCATATAACCCATGAGAACTGTCAAAATTCAGGTGGCACATTCAAAGCAATGAACAAAAATCTGCTTGAAGGACTAGTGATAAAAAAGAATATGATTCCAAATGAATTTTTGGATTGTTTTTTCTATTTCCATGAAGAAAGCCTTTGGAATTTTGATAGGGATTGCATTAAATGTGTAGATTGCTTTAGGTAAGATTGCCATTTTCACGATATTGATTCTTCCAAGCCAGGAACAAGGGATGTTTCTCCACTTTCTAGTGTCTTCTGCAATTTCTCGCTTGAGTGTCTTAAAGTTCTCATTGTATAGATTCTTTACTTCCTTAGTTAGGTTTATTCCAAGGTATTTTATTTTTTTTGATGCAATTGTGAATGGGAGTGATTCTCTGATTTCATCCTCTGTGTGTTTGTTGTTAGCATATACGAAGGCTACTGATTTCTGTGTATTTATTTTGTATCCTGCTACATTGCTGTAGGTTTTGATCAGCTCTAACAGCTTGCTAGTAGAGTCTTTAGGGTCCTTTATGTATAGAATCATGTCATCTGCAAATAATGATAACTTGATTTCTTCCTTTCCAATTTGTATCCCTTTTATGTATGTCTCTTGCCTTATTGCTATGGCTAAGACTTCCAAAACTATATTAAATAGAAGTGGAGACAGTGGACACCCTTGTCTTGTTCCTGATTTTAGTGGAAAAGCTTCCAGTTTTTCCCCATTTAGTAATATGTTGGCTGTAGGCTTGTCATAAATAGCCTTTATTATATTGAGATATGTTCCTTCTATTCCCAGTCTCTGTAGGACTTTTATCATGAAGGGATGTTGGATTTTGTCAAATGCTTTCTCTGCATCTAATGAGATGATCAGCCTCTTCAGCAAATGGTGTTTTGAAAACTGGATAAATATCTGCAGAAGGATGAAAATAGATTCTTCTCTCTCGCCATGCACAAGAATTAACTCCAAATGGATTAAAGACCTTAACATCAGACCGGAAACTTTGAAACTGCTAGAGGAAAAAGTAGGGGAAACCCTTCAACATATTGGTCTTGGCAAAGACTTTCTGAATACAACCCCAATTGCTCAGGCAATAAAACCACAGATTAACCACTGGGACCTAATGAAATTACAAAGATTTTGCACCTCAAAGGACACAGTGAAAAAAGCAAAGAGGCAACCTACAGAATGGGAAAAAATCTTCGCCAGCTATATATCTGATAGAGGATTAATATCTAGGATATACAAAGAACTCAAAAAGTTAACTAATAAGGAATCAAACAAGCCAATCAAAAAATGGGCTAAGGAGCTAAATAGAGAGTTCTCAAAGGAAGAAATACGAATGGCATATAAGCACCTAAAAAAATGTTCTACGTCACTAGTCATCAGGGAAATGCAGATTAAAACTACATTGAGATTCCATCTCACTCCTGTCAGATTGGCCACCATCATGAAAACAAATGATCATAAATGTTGGCGGGGATGTGGAAAAAAAGGAACCCTTCTGCACTGCTGGTGGGAATGCAATCTGGTCCAGCCATTGTGGAAAACAGTGTGGAGGTTCCTAAAGCAGCTAGAGATTGATCTACCATATGACCCAGCTATAGCACTCCTAGGCATATATCCAAAGGACTCATCTCATTTCCTTAGAAGTACATGCTCAACCATGTTTATTGCTGCTCAATTTATAATAGCTGGGAAATGGAACCAGCCTAGATGTCCCTCAACAGATGAGTGGATAATGAAGATGTGGTACATTTATACAATGGAGTTCTACTCAGCGGTAAAGAAAAATGAAGTTATGAAATTTGCAGAAAAATGGATGGACCTGGAAAGTATTATACTAAGTCAGGTAACCCAGGCCCAGAAAGCCAAGCGCCACATGTTCTCCCTCATATGGGGATCCTAGCTACAGATGACTGGGCTTCTGTGTGAGAATGAAAATACTTAGTAGCAGAGGCCAGTAAGTTGAAAAGGAGACATAAAGGGTGGAGAAAGGAAGGGAGGAGGATACTTAATAGGTTGATATTGTATATATGTAATTACAATGATTGTAATGGGGAGGTAATATGATTGAGAATGGAATTTCAAACGGGAAAGTAGTAGTAATGAGAGCTAGCACCAAGATATCTGATACCTTTGGTAGTAGTTAGCTTCTTGTTGTTGGGACTAAACACCCAACCAGAAGTAGCAGATAGGAGGAAAGGGTTTATTTCAGGCTCACAGATTCAAGGGGAAGCTTCTTTGTGGCAGAAGAAGCTGACTCACTTTATCACACATCTGCAGCAGACAGAGAACAGCAACCCAAGCTGACTTTGACCACATAGTAGGGTTGGACTCAAGATCCTACTCCCCATAACACACTTCCCTAAGATTCTACTAGCTGGAGACTAAATAGGAAGCTTAATCAAAAATACAGGCCTGGATAGATGCCTGAAAAGTCTAACAACCCAGGTTCAATTCCCCAGTACCTACATAAAGCCAGATGCATAGTGCACATGCATCTGGAGTTTGTTTATAGGAGCTGAAGGCCCTAGCATGCCCATTCTCTCTCTCCCTCTCTCTCTCCCTCTCTCTCTCCCTCTCTCTCTCTCTCTCTCTCTCTCTCTCTCTCTGTGTGTGTGTGTGTGTGTGTGTGTGTGTCTGCTCTGCTAATAAAAAAATTAAAATGCTTAAAAAAAAAAAAACGAGGCAAGGCTGGAGAAATGGTACAATGGTTAAGATGTTTGCCTGCCAAACCTAATGACTCGAGTTCAATTCCCCAGTATTCACAGAAGCCGGATGCACAGAACAGCTCATGTGTATGGAGTTCGTTTGCACTGACCAGAGGCCCTGGCACACCTATACTCTCTCTCTTTCTCTCTCTGTATTTCTCTGCCTGCAAATAAATAAATAGAATATTTTTCAAAAGAGTTTAAAAAATACCTGAGGCAATGAGGGACATTTACATTCAAGCCACCACTTTCTGCCCCTGGTCCCCACTGACTCAAGACCAGTTCACAATGCAAAATGCATTCAGCCCAACTTCAAAAGTCCCCGTAAGTCTTTGTTCCTAACTCCAACATTATTGAAAAGAATTACTCTGACCAATAAGCCCCATCAGGACAAAGCTATCACACAAAGCCACGGCACACCAGTCTTTAAAGCAGGCTGGATCCCTAAGACCAGGTGCCCACCTCTGGCTGATTAGGTTGGTGGCCATTTTGGAGAAGCAAGAGTCTCAATGTAGAACACATGGATGATTATATAGTTACATTCTATCAATCACTGGAAAATAAGGACTAAGAGAGGAGCACTTTTGAAAATTCTCAGAAAGGGTCTGTGGGTGTGAAGACTCATTTTATATCATATACCTACCCAGACCCAGCCAAAGAGTATACAAATACCTAACAACAGCCCATCCAGTAGGGACTTTTCCACCCCTCTTATTCCTCCTCCCTCTGTCATTCTTCTCTAAACCATTTTAATCATAGTAAAGCTGACAAAACAACAGACACACCACTGCAAGGTAAAATGGATGCATAGAAGCCTAACCTGGGAAAAGAGAGAAGGTTATCTCCCCTGCCTCATGACCTGCCTGGAGCTAACTACCTGTGGGACCAGGAAGAGAGCTGGGACAACACCTTTAATCAAGTTGACATATTGGATTGTTACCTGAAACAGGATATCTTTCTGCTGGGTTAAAGCTATGAAAGTAACTATATAATTATATTTATTGTCATGTAGCAGTAAACAGGGCAGAGAAGCTCCTTTTCAAACGCTTGGTATATTTTAAGTAGGTAATAGATTTAAAAATCAATATGAATACTTACTCTGAGTCCTGCTTGTTCAAGATGCTAATTTTACAGGAATTAATTTTTGCAGTTAAAAACACTGGGCTACAAAGATTGCTTAGTAGTTAAGGCATTTGCCTGCAAAGCCAAAGGACCCAGGTTCAATTCCCCAGGACCCATGTAAGCCAGATGCACAAGATAGTGCACACATCTAGAATTTGTTTGCAGTGACTAGAAGCCCTGGAGCACCCATTCTCTCTCTCTCTCTCTCTCTCTCTCTCTCTCTCGCTCTCGCTCTCGCTCTCGCTCTCGCTCTCACTCTCTCCCTCTTTCTCTGTCTGTCATTCTCAAATAAATAAACAAACAAAAAAATTAATGTGGATTTCATCATAGGTTCAATGGGAAGCTATCAAAGGGTTTCAAGTAAGGGAAAGATAGTAAAAAAATTATTTGATTTCTGTTCATGCTTACTGTGGTATATACAATGGGTTAAAGGTGGGAAGGAATGAGAAGAGGAAAGATCCACTAGTAAGCCTCAAGGGGCTGCCAACTGCTCTCAAAGAAACTCATATTCACAAAACCTGCGTTCATGGAACTCCCACACTCAGGCCCTGAAATATAACCTCTGAGACTTCTCTGAAGACTTGATCTACAGGGGGAGACTAAGAGACAGATTCTAAAAAGCAAAGAATGAATGATGCTAAATGTGAGTATGTTTGCAGGGATGTCTTATTTACTAAACTCGGGCCACTAAGACCTTTAGGCAGACTTTTAAGCCTTTAGCTCCTTGAAGGCAGCTTTGGAAAGGAATTATGTCAATTTGGAGTACAATCTGAATTCAAGACAATAACGTAGGAGCCTTCAGATGCTATAGGGAAATTTATTAGACAAAAGAGACAACGGCGATTAAGAATTCCCTGATCTGCTTTGAAAAGTGAAACTAGACCAGTTTAGTCATACCCAAAATGCTACTTCACTTTCTTTAAAGGCAAGCAACCTCATTGTGAATTAATGGAAGTGATATTGGTAACCATGCACATATATTATAGAGATGAATTTTTAGGTGACCCATATATCTTCAATATATATATATTATGTATACTGCATATATTTATGTTTAACAAAACTAAGAATGGGGCTGGAGAGATGGCTTAGAGGTTAAGGCGCTTGCCTGTGAAGCCTAAGGACCCATGTTTGACTCTCCAGATCCCATGTAAGCCAGACACACAAAGGTGAGGCAAGGTCACACGTGCCTACTAGGTGGTACAAGCATCTAGGGTTTGAGTGCAGTGGCTGAGGCCCTAGTGTGGCAATTGTCTCTCTCTATCTCTCTCTCTTGCTCTCACTAACACAAATAAAATAAAATACTAAGAAGAAGACAGTATTTTCAATTACTTTTGATGTCCTTGTGTTGTTTCTTAGCATCTAAGATGATTACCATGATTTTAAGATTTGATTCTAAACATTAAATTAAGAATTCAGAAGCTCAAAATTCTAATACTGTTTCTCCTTTATAAAAATGAGTTAATATCACAGAGTTTAAAACTTGTTTTTTTTTTTACATTAGATTCTACATTTTGTCTGATCTTGAGCAAAATACCTAGCCTTTCTAAGCTTTAAAGTATGTATTTGTCAAACAGTAAAAATAGCAGTGTACACTTCGCAGAGTGTTGTAAGGACTGAACCAGCTAAAGAATATGACTTGCTTGGTTACTTAGAGTTTGTTCCTTGTTGCCTTTTCAAGGTATCCTTATAATACCACCCTCCATGCAGAAGTTGTTGCTGTGCTCAGAATATGAGCAGAGCAAAGACATTTCTGTTGACATTCGAGAATCCTGACGTGGGTGATTGGGAGGTACACGGGAAAGCACCTGAGCATTCTGAGACTCAAGCTCCTCCTGCACTTCTCATCTTTACTTCCTGGCTACTGCTGGTGAGCAGCTTCCATCAGCGCACACCCCTGACGTGATACACAGCCTCGTCCGAAGGCAATGGGACAAGTGAACAAATGACCACATGCAGAAGGTCGAAGCACAAGGTAGCCCAAGACGTCTCTTTTAAAGGGATGCTAATCCCATTAATGGGCTGGAGGCCTTCATTGCCTACACACAGAAGTCTTGCAGGGTTTCCACTTCCCTTGAGGGACGACTGCTCTCACCATGGGGAGAACATGCTCAGGCTAGCTTGCAGGTCCCAAGGCAGGGAAAGTACATGGAGCAGAACCATGGCAGCTGGGCCTCACCTAGAGCATCCAACCCAGGTCTTGTCTGTATACACAGAGCTAGAAGATGAAATAGCTCTTCTTGTTAGCCACTGAGTTTGGTGTGGATATTTTTCTTTTGTTTGTTTGTAGTCATAGCTACACAATGCAATACTACGACCAAAACAAAAAAAGAGCTTGATGTGTTGTCATATTCACCAAAAAGTCTGATTTATACAACCATGAGGACAGTAACCAGTCAAATGAACCACAGATGCCTCAAGGAACCTTTTCAAACTATTCAGGAGCAGTTTTACTATCCTTCTTGATGGTGGCATTTGATGTCATCTTTCTGAGGAAAGGCTATGTCACTTAATCTACTTATTAAATTTATTTTTATTTGTTATTTTTTTGAATTTTTGTAAATATTTTTACTTTGTTACTTATTTGGGAGGGGAGCAGATAGAGAATAGGCACACCAGGGCCTCCAGCCATTGCAAACACATGCACTACCATATGCATCTGGCTTTTATGGGTCCTACAGAATCAAGCCTGAGAACTTAGGCTTTGCAGGCAAGTGCTTTAACCACTGAGCAATCTCTCTAGCCCCTTATTTGATTTGTTTTCTGTAGTTCTGAGCCTCATTAAACACCAGTAAGAAGTGTTAAGTTCAAAGTGAATGTCTGAGTCGATTGTACTCTGTTGACCTTTTAAGAATTCTTGCTTCAGTGGCATGTAGATGCATTATAAGAGTTTTTTTAATTGTTGTGTATGTGCACCAGAGTGAGGTGTGGCATGGAGGTCAGGGGACAACATTGAGGTTGGTCCTCTCATTCCATCTTGTTTGATACAGGGTCTCTCAGTGCTGCTTACCAGAGGGACCCTTCGCAAGCTTCAAGAAAGTTCTCCTTTCTAGCAGTAGTAGTAGTAGCAGTGGGCTTATAGAAGCCTGCCACAACTTCTGACTTTTGTATTTTGGGTCTGCAGTTGTAAGTTCAGGTACTCAGAGTTGTACCAAAAGTGCTTTATCCACTGAGCCATTTTCCCAGCCCACATTATCAAATTTTATTAGAGGAGAAGTTCATTTCATTTTGTAGAAAGCAAGTTTTATGTTTTGGGGGATGAAGTAACAAGTTTCTCAATGATTCTGATTTTCCCAGCCTGAGATTTTGTCTTAAAGTCCCTGGCCGCAATGGTAGCTTTCTGTTCTGCCTGCTGTCTGAGCTATTACACCCCATCAGTGTCCTCCAAGGCCAACCAGCCCATCCACCCTGGCTCTCCTGAATTCTTAGCCACTTATAACCATATTGCAATTATCCTGATGTAAAACAGATTTTGATTATTTATGGAAACCTGTTATTTATGAAGCAATTTCTGGGATGTAGATGTCACCTTCAAAATATTAAATAAAAATTGTGGTGGCTTTTCATCAGTAGCAATCTGAACTAAATGCAAAAAGCCTTTCATTCAAAGTGAAGGCTGTAGCATTCATCAGTAAGTCCCTGAGTGGCTGTCTCCTTCTATGCCCACTCTCCTATATCATCTTGTGACTAGTCTGTTTTTTCTAAGTCTTCAATAAAATTGCAATGAAAAACTAGGACAATAATCCTGGGACAGAAGGGAGCTTGGCCCTGCCTTAGAAAAACCATCACAAGCTAGTATATCAGGTATAAAATTATTTTGTTCCAATCAAACTTGCAATATAGTGTGTGTGTGTGTGTGTGTGTATGTGTGTGTGTGTGTGTGTGTGTGTGTGTGTGTGTATAATATACATATTTGTTTCAATACACCCAACTGATTGAGACTTTCTTGAAGATAAGGACTATGACTTTTCCTTCTTCATAATGTTAGTGCCCATCAGCCATGATCTCAACAGATGCCCAGTAAATATTTTGTAAATGAATCAAGAAATCCTTATCTATTCAATAGAACAATCACAGTGTGCATGGCTGCCATTTTAAGTCCTTTCAGCTGTGATTAGCATGGGAAATAACCTACAAAGACACCCAGATCAGTACATGACTCATCGGGATACTTTGTTTGGTAAACATTCCCCTCACTCTTGAGGCACTACACAGGCAAGAGCCAAGAGCTTTTTAAAAAATCATTAATCTCCAAATGAAAGTTACAGAGACCATCTCTTCCCAAATATCCTATTACAAAGTTAACAGTTCCCCAATAATTCAAAGCTCCTCTTTTTGTTCCCCTTTCCTCTCCATCCTTTGTCCTCCAACGTAACACATACACCACACACAAAAAAAAAATATGGAGTTATTTGGATATTCTTTTCATTGCCTAACTTTCACTTACTATGATTGATTCTCAGAAAACAAGTGAAGAAAATCAATGTCCATTTCCTTTCATTCACTGCTAATATGGAACTTAAATGGTTTGGTTCCTCTATTTGACAATCAAAATAATTCCTACTATCAAGAGGAGTAATCTTTAACATTTTATGAACATGCTAAGTATGCATGTATAAAAATCTCCTAAACATTACATACAATTCTAGATCTTCCTTGTGTCATGGGTTAAGACCTTGCAACCTAGGGAAAAATTTCTACTCCTACACCTAATACCTATGGTCTCCAAGATCTTTCCAAACCATCTCATCTCCTTGAAACTCTCTGAAGTCCAAATATATTTACCAGAGTACTTTCCCCACCCACATTTCCACATCTTGGGGAACTGGACTGAAAGTCAGAAGTACTAAATTAAGGCCTTTTTTAAAAATCAGGTTTTTTTGAGATAATATCTCCTACTTAACCCTGGCTGCCCTGAGTCGTATAGACCAGGCTAGGCTGGTCTCTAACTTGTGACTATCCTTTCACTTCTGCTTCTTGAGTTCAGGGATTATAGGCATGTGCCACTGTGCCCAGCCTAGTTAAGGGATTTTATGAAGTCACTTTGTTATGGGTTGGACATGAGTGTCTTCCTAAGAAGGTTTTGTATTGAAAGCTTGGTCACTGATAAAAACACTGTTCAGAAGTGGGGCTTCCTGTTACCCTGTCACTCTGTCTGTGCTTCCTGGCCACCATGAAGTGATCGTCTTCTGCCACACACTCCTACCACCATGATATTCTGTTTTACCTCACACACAAAGCATCGACTCCAGCTAACCCCGGGCCAAATCTCTCAAATGGTAAGTCAAAATCAGTCATTTCTCCTTCAAGTTCCCATGCCCCCCTGCACACCTTTCTCACTTGTCACAGCAACAAAAGGTCAGACTAACACATACTTACACTTTCTACAGCTGAATCTCAGCATGTGCAAACCGATGGAACATTTTTAGAGTTCCAGAGGTAGCATATGAACCACTGAGTGTAGGTAGAACATAGTCTGCTTCTTTTTATTTTAAGGACTGTATTTATTTTAATATGATCTAGAGTATATTAATAAGGGCTCTCTAGAAAAACAGAACAGATAGAATGAATTGGTATTTTTTAAAAAGCAGGATATATTGGATTAGTTTAAGGCAATCCAAGATTAGCAGTATTCAGACCTGAGAGTCAAAGAAACTGGTAGCTGCTCAGTCTACATGGTTAGATGCCTCAGCAGTCCCAATCCAGCACTAAGGGCCTGAAGGCTTCCTGGAGAGCTGATGGTCATCAGTCCACATTGGAAGGCTAAGGAAACTTGCTTCCAATGCCAACAAAGAACAGCCAAACAGGATAGATGCATTGACAAATGAAGGCACTCACCAACCAGTAAGACAGGCAGCCAAGCAGGAAAAAGGGACAACTTTGTCTCAGTGCTTCCTTACGTATAGCCTATCACTGGGAAATCAGCCCATTCTAGGGGAAGGACTCCCTCCTTCAGTCAGTCCTTCCTGGAAGCAATCTCAGAAACCCACCCAAGAGGAATGTCTAGATTCCTAATCTAATCAAGATGTCAACAGAACTTAACCATCACATAGGGAAAACATTTATTTATAAATTCTACCTTTTAAAAATTTTTAAAGGAAGTATAATACATGTGACATACCTAAGCTGTACTTTAGAGATATTATTATAAAACATTAAAAGTTAATCATTTTCAGGCTTGAGAGATGACTCAGCAGTTAAGGCACTTGGCTGTGAAGCATAAGGACCCAGGCACATACATCAGGAGTTTAATTGCAGCAGCTGGAAACTCTGGGTACCCATTCTCTCTCCCTCCCTCTTTCTCTCTCTCTCTCTCTTTCTCTCTCTCTCTCTCCCTCCCTCTCCCTCTCTCAAATAAATAAATAATTAAAAATTTTAAAACGTTAATCATTAGAAAATTCCTTTAAATATGTATTGAGTAAATAATAGGTGATATAAAAGTTCAGCAAAATTAATGAGGGCATTTCAAGGACACTCAAGCAACAGAGTTCTGATTCCTGTCCCAGCCTGGATGCTACAGATCCTTAGTTCAATATCTCATCAAAGAGCACTCCGCCTCACAGTGGAGCTTTAGTTCCTCTCCCACGACAATAGGCATAAAATCACTGCTTCTTCCTCTTCAGTGCGGGGAAAGATGAGATTGCTAAGCACTTTCAATGTCTAGATGAAGACAAAGAGAAGCGACTGGACAGGAGTAGCAGAGATCCACCAGAAGAGTATTGCAGAAACCAGACGTGCCCCTTGAAGACTGGTATTTTGTTGGGGCCCACTGATGGCATAGCTACTACTCAAAACATAAAGAAATTCGATTTCTTTTTGTTAATGACTAACACACACATTCAAATTCAGAGAGAACCTTCAGCTGCTCCCTCCACATTTGATGAACAGATGGCAAGCTTCCTCTGGAGATGAAAAAATTTAGGGCTGTTTCACACAAAGAAATTGCATAAAGTTAAAACCTCAGGAAGAGGGGTGTTATGACTACAACTCCATGTAGGAACTGCCACACAGAAGGCCTGAATGCTAGATGCTGGCCATGAGCTATCATTGTTTTGCATTTACAGTATTGATGATTCAGAGGCCAAGTAACATTCAACAGAGAGGTGATAGATTGATAGATATCTATATGATAGACAGATGATAGGTAGATGCTGCTGCTGCTGATAATGATAGATAGATAGATAGATAGATAGATAGATAGATAGATGATAGATGACAGATAGAAAGAGATAATTTTCTTCTAGTAAGTTCTTCCCTCTATTTAAATAAATAAACACCCTACTACTCTCATCTTTGCATAAAGCTAGAATTGTGAATTGGGAGCCATTTCTTTTCATGATTGCAACCCAGAGAATTATCTTGCTATATGTTGTAATCCCCCAATGTTGCTGAAGGAGGAAAGAGGGAGTTTTGTAATAAGTATGGAGTTTCAGTTTTGCAAGGTGATAAAGTTCCTGAGATCTGTGTGTGGTACAATAATATGAATATATTTAACATTAGCACTACTATCCCATTCACTTTAAAACATTAAGATGGTTTTGGAAACATCAAGCCCAAACTGGTAAGCATTGGTTTATTAGTTTGAAGATTTGTCAATAATACAGAATTAAAATAAAACCCAAGTAAACCAAAGAAAAAGAGAAGTACAGCATATGGCACACATTCAAAGATGTGTCTAACTAATACTCCCTGGAGATAGACCCAGTAGGAGAAGCATAAGGCAACTATCTCTGACTGAGCACTAAGAGGGAGTCTACCAAGAGAAGGATAGGGCCCCTCACAAGGAATGGAGAAACAGGATATGCCCACTCACTCATTTCAGAAGATGGCAGACACCAAATCTGGGCCAGAGCATAGTGGGTGTGATAGAGACCATTGAACCAGTGAAGAAGGACACATGAGTACTTCAACCCCTGAGTGGATCACAGAAGACAGACACCTCATCAGGAGATTGCACTGGGACCTCTCTAGCTCCTTCCTTGTTTCCAGCCATAATCCATCATTGCTAATCTTGGTTTCCAACAGAAAAATGTCAAGTTTTAACCAGTGACCTGAGATTCATAAGACTGATCTGGCCTTTAGACTAACATTAACAGCAGTTTCTCTGGGAAACTTGGCTTTTCTGTCTCCTCATCTGTAAAGCAGGAGGTTGGGACCCTGGATCTGGGGATTTCTTCCTGTATCAATAGTCTTTGTTTGCCAGGAATGAAGAATATGAGGAGAGTTTGCTGTGATATGAAGTACTCTGTGCATCTTCTGCATCTATATAACATGCTACTTCACAGGAACGAGATATGAATATTATACCAGGAGACAAAGTGGGGGAGATGGGTCAGTGAATGAAAGCACTTGTTGTACAAGCAGGAGTACCCAAGTTCAGAACCTCAGCACCCCTGTAACAAGATGGACACTGGCAGATGATCGCAATCCCAACCACGCCTATGGGCAAGAGGGGAGGCAGAGATCCCAGAACCCAACACCACTCGAGAGGCCATCTAGCCTAACAAAACCAGTGGTAAACAACACGAGACCACACTTCAGCCTCAGATAAAGTAAAAGGTCAGGACCAACACTTCTGAACCACATGCATTTGTACACATACATACACACACACACACACACACACACACACACACACACACACCCCAAAATGTACCAAGGATATGGTTGACTTATTAAGATTGTCTTGTTATCCATGTCACCTGGTCTTTAAGCATTGAGGGAGAATAAAATTTGGAAATAATATGTCTTAGACTTTATGGATAACTTGACAAAGAGATGGAAGAAAGGTAGATAAATAGATGATAGATGGCTAGATAGATAGATGATAATTAGATGATAGATAGTTAGATAATATAAGAGCCACAATACAGTTCTGTAACAAAGGAAATTTCTCATTTCACAGAAGTGGTGTAACAAGTATAAGTACTATCTTAGCTTAAAAATAATCTAAGACAAAAAACAGAAGGCAAAACAGTAAAAGAAAATCTGTTATTTCTAAGAAAATTGACGACATTAAAACAATTTTTTTTTTCGTTTTTTCGAGGTAGGGTCTCACTCTAGCCCAGGCTGACCTGGAATTCACTATGTAGTCTCAGGGTGGCCTCAAAGTCACAGTGATCTTCCTACCTCTGCCTCCTGAGTGCTGGGATTATAGGTGTGCTCCACCACGCCCAGCCTAAAACAAATTCATTGTTAAAACATCATAGAATTTATAAATCCTTACTCTTACAATCTCTTAGAAATTTTGAGCTAAGAAGTAAGTGTATGCATTAACAAATTATGTTTATCATTAAATTTCTTTAAGTTTAATTATTAGATTTATTTTTATTATATCCTCAATTTCAAGAATGTTGAAACACATTTGAGGCATTTGGCATGTGTCCTAATTTGCAGCCATTGCTTATTTGTATAGAGACCTTAGCCTCCTCTTTGAAGTCTGCTATTCCTGACCTCTTTTAATTTGTTTCTTGTCTAGTTTGTGGATGTAGTCAATAAGTTTGCAAGCAGTACATATTGGTAAACCGTTTTGGAGTCCATGGATAATATACAATGTCACTGGCTGTCCTCAACTACAAAAGGCTCCCTGACTGAATGTGTCCTCTTGGAGCATAGTATTTTCCCACACTGTAGATGTTCTCATTGCCCCTGAGCTCTTACTCCTACAAGGAAAGCAGTCTGAGATAGATTATCCCCACTATTACTAGCATTGTTTACATTCTGCCTCCCTGTTGCTTAGGAGTTTTCCCTGGTTCTTCTTGGGAACCAAGGCACTGACATGCTTTGATACTCTGAATCACTGGAGCATATTGAAGATTTAATATCCTGGTCTGATCTCTGAGTTCCCTAATGTTATGCAAAGGGACCACTTCTCTCAAGATTCAGTGTGCTATCTCAGTCTCCAGAACATCCTGTGTTCTTTTCCAGGAGTCCTGGGTTCTAAATGGATGTAGAAAGAGCAGGGTAAGTTTAGAGAGGCATAGCACACCTGCTCTTTCAAAAGCAAACTCCTTGAATTGAGGGAATGCATAGCCAGTTATCTGCTTTTATCAAACTCTGGAGCTTTTGTTCAGTGACTAGTGGGAAATCCATTAAACATCTCATGTTATTGTTTACATGAAGAAGATATTGGTTTCATAAGATAAAATGTGGGTAGCCCATCATGTTTTTAGGTATATAGACCCTCCCCCTCTTTCTCTCTCTCCCTCACACACACACACACAATTGTATCAAAGTTCTTTTCAATTATCCTTAGAATTTGGTCAATGAAAATAGAGGCCCAGAATGGATCGGTGGATGGTATGTGGATATAGATCTGTGAAAATCACTCTCAGAAGGAAAAAAAAAAAAAAAAAAAAAAACAGGAACTGCACTGTATTTAAAGACCAAATGCCCCAGCTTCCCTGCTTTCTATGTAGGATAATTCTGAGGTTATTCTAGAAATAGTTCTCCAGCAAGAGTGAGCTCTAGATACTCACAATTCATTAACATACTTGTATTGTGTTTCCCCTGCTTCTTCCCGTGCCTACTGTTTCCCAATAAGTACTTGCACTCAGGCTCTTATCTGAGCAATGCTTTAGGATGAACAATGATCAAGCCACATATTATAAAAAACAGTCAAGTGGGGCTGGAGAGATGGCTTAGCGGTTAAGCGCTCGCCTACGAAGCCTATGGACCCCGGTTCGAGGCTCGGTTCCCCAGGTCCCACGTTAGCCAGATGCACAAGGGGGCACATGCATCTGGAGTTCGTTTGCAGTGGCTGGAAGCCCTGGCACGCCCATTCTCTCTCTCTCCCTCTATCTGTCTTTCTCTCTGTGTCTGTTGCTCTCAAATAAATAAATAAAAAATGAACAAAAAAAAATATTATAAAAAAATAGTCAAGTGAAAAAAAAATAGTCAAGTGGATGGGAAGATTCTTAGCAGTTAAAGGTACTTGTTTGCAAAGCCTACTGGTCCAGTTTCAGCTCCCCAGAATCAAACAAAGCTAGATTCACAAAGTGACATGTGCATCTGGACTTCATCTGCAATGGTAAGAGGCACTGGCATGCCCACTTTCTCTCTTAAAAATAAAAATCTAGAATGGGTCTTGGTAGTTTAAGATTTTAAATTATGGAGATGAAGAAGTAGCTCGGTGGTGGAGTGCTGGCCTAGCAAGCACAAGATTGTAAGTTTGATCCTTAAAATAGGAAAGAAGGAAGGAAGGAGGGAAGGAAGGAAGGAAGGAAGGAAGGAAGGAAGGAAGGAAGGAAGGAAGGAAGGAAGGAAGGAAGGAAGGAAGGAAGGGAAGAAGGGAAGGAAGGTAGAAAGGAAGGAGGGAGAGGAGGAAGAAAGGAAGGGAGGGAGGGAGGGAAGGAGGGAGGGAGGGAGGGAGGGAGAAAGGAAGGAAGGAAGGAAGGAAGGAAGGAAGGAAGGAAGGAAGGAAGGAAGGAAGGAAGGAAGGAAGGAAGGAAGGAAGGGAATGAGTAAAGAAGGAGAGAGAGAGAGGCAGGAAAGAAGGAAGAAGAAAGGTAGGAAGGAAGGGAAGGAGGGAAGATTGAAGGGAGGAGTAATTTTAGTGTAGAAAGCAGTAACATACTATTAGCCTTCTTCCACTATCTTTTACTTGCCTCTATTCTGTGAGCATGAGCTAATTAGTTTCACTCCTTTCTCATGCCTTCTTTTATCTCTAATTTCTCCTTTACATGGCCTGTAGAAAGACAGTTCTTCCTAGAATGCCTTTAGATACTACCAGGAGATGAAACCAGCCAATGAGAGGCTGCCTGACTAGTAGATCTTTAGGTCTGGGCTATTTGCTTTTCTTCCCAGATATGAGCATCCATCCATCCATCCTATCCACAAGGACTTAACCAGTCTGATCTACTGACACATCATAAACCTTAACTTGTGGGTTACTATGTTAGGACTTTTAGAAGAGCTGTGTATACGCTAAGAAAACCATAGAAAAAGTTGAACATGGCTGAATGATGTCCACAGAAGCAGTGCAAGCCTCCTGTGAGACATTTCACAATAGAATATTGTTAGAGACATGGTAACTTTTCAATAGCTTTGATTCAGAGTCATGTGGGAAATTTATTAAGAACAGGGGCAAGACTACTGTTCCTTTTTGTTTAAGGTGAGAGACAGCGTGTTATGAAAGGAATGGGGGTATAGAGTCCATCAGACACATCTGGAGAGAGCTGTTGCAGTCTACTAACACTGCCTGGGGCCTGAGCTTTGCCACAGCTGCTGCGCTTGGGTAGGAAGAAGCAGATGTTATCCAACAAGCATTCCTCTATATTTCATTTGCTGGCAACAAAAGCCCTAAAGCTCTGGTTTTGGACTGGTATTCCCATGCCTAAGCTACCTAATCCACTTGCCTTTGAAATTCAAGTTTATCACATCAGGTTGTTTGCTTCTGAGTCACTTAGACTTTGAGTTGCTTGGACAGATGTTGGCCACTTTCCCCTGGTAGCTCATGTAGTGCCTTCCAGCACTAGATGGGCTAATTATCTGAGGACTGGCTCTCCTCTGGATTATAACCAGATCTCTCCATAGTCCAGGCTGACAGCAATTGGTGTCTTCGGCAGTAGGGTCTTACCATTAACCTCCAGTGGGTAATCAAGTGCTCTGACAGAAGTCTGTCTTGCTTGTTTTGGGAGATCTAGTAGGTCTCTCTTATCAACAGCTTAGAATGCATAGATGTGGTCACAGGTATGGCTCTGTGAACCTCAGTTTCTAACTGACAGTTTGAAAGTTTTCAAACTATTACATAGGCCCATGAATGACCACAAGGCAAATGCCATCCATACAAGCTTTGTTCTAAACCAAAATTTAACTCAGGTATTCAAGCACATTTTTCACCTAGAAGCAGTCCACCTTCTTAATGAATCTATCTTTAGGGTTTAATACAAGAATCAAATCTCCATTATTCCAGGTCATTAAAAGCCTGAAGCACACTTACAGTGGACAGGTGCTAATTCGTTTCTTCTGGCTGTGTTCCACTTTCAGTAATTACAATTGGCACCAGCAAATCCCCTTTGTGACACATGGATGAAACCTGCTATTATTTTGCCCTATTTCATAGCTGACATGGTTCCCTGGGGAGGATCCCTCACTGGGACTGGGTAAAGATGGTCATCAACTTACAAGGAGGTTATGTCCCCATAAAGCTATGGAAAGTGGATATGTCAGAAATACACTTAATATAACTAGTCTGCTGAACTCATTGCTTAGCAACACATTATCAGAACAACACTGCTTCCAAATGTGAGACAGCATCATGTCATGTTATCAACAGCCTGGAGAAACACCAAACTCCCAATTCAAAAAACAGTTCCTATCACCTTTACACTGGAGTACAAAGTATCATAAGTGGAACCATTACAAGCCAAGGACATCTATGTTGAGTAGATTCCTTTCTAACCATAGCCCTAAGGAACCCTTGCTGAAGTGTGGAAGCATTCTATGAAGCCCATCTCTCTGTAATCACAAACAAAACAGATGGGGGAAAACTACTCTTTATACCACATGGGCTTCTGCTGTCTCTATAATGAGCTTTTCCAAGTTTTCTCAAATTAAATAAAACTGTTAACACCAAATTCTGTCTGTACAATTGTGTTCCTTAACTCTAAAAGTAGAAATAACTAATATTTCCCAAGATTAGAACAGAATTGTTCCATGAAAAGAGCCTTGATATAATGTTATACTACTCAGCAACAAAAATAAATTATCATCACAAACAACAATCTAGATAAATCTAGATACATTTCAGAGCATCATGCTGAGTAAAAAGATCACTCTCCAAGGTTACATACTGTACGATTCCATTTACATAACATAAAATGACAAAATCCCAGAAATAGAGAATAGATCAATGTAGTTTTCAGTGGTTAGACAGTGGATTGAGCAAGAGAACCATGGAAAATGTAAAAGAACATCATGAGGCATCTTTGTGATAACAGAAATATCCTGTGACTTTGATGACATCAAAGTAAATACCATAATTGTGACTGAACTATAGTGTTATAAGATGTTGTCATTTTGGGAAACAATAAAGGCTACAAGATACTTCTACATTATTTTTTACAATTGTTTGTAAAGCAATCTCAAAATAAATTGTTCAAATTAAAAAACAAAAAAACTGAGAGCATTGGCTTGAGACTGACAAGCTCAGGCTCTGGTCCAGGACCTGCCAATAAGCACACGCCAGTATCACGCAACCTTTTTCTTCCTTGGTTTTCCCAGCTGTGAAATGGAGTTTGGTGAGATTGTCCCCAAACTTCCAGTGAGCTCTACATCTGAGTGATTTCAGAGCTGCTGTCTGTCTGTCCATAGTAGCCCTTAAGACAGAAGGGAACTATGAAGAATCAAGCTTCAGTGGCAGAATAGGTCATTTACATAAATAATCACTAAACTACCATTTTTTTTAATTATTTATTTATTTATTTATTTGAGAGTGACAGACACAGAGAGAAAGACAGATAGAGGGAGAGAAAGAATGGACGCGCCAGGGCTTCCAGCCTCTGCAAACGAACTCCAGACGCGTGCGCCCCCTTGTGCATCTGGCTAACGTGGGACCTGGGGAACCGAGCCTCAAACTGGGGTCCTTAGGCTTCACAGGCAAGCGCTTAACTGCTAAGCCATCTCTCCAGTCCTAAACTACCATTTTAAGACTTAGTTTTTAATAAACAAAACATATAATGGGAAAAACAACAAAAAAAATAACCTGACAAAAAGAAAAAAAAAAAATCTTAAGCATAATCTTATCATCAAAGTTACAACTAGAAAAAAAAAAAGGGAAATTCTGTTTACTAAGACAATAAGCAAAGCAGCATTTCTGCTATTTTCCTGACATGGTACATTTGTGTCATGGCCCTCATTGTCTTGGTCTCCTCTCATTGTTACACTCTTCTCTTTCTCCATTTTCAGCCCTCTGGGGAACTTAACAGGAAGTCTCTGACAATGACTTACAATTTTAGAAGGGAAAAACCCAAGCAACCAATTAAGAGATGAAAAGTTCAGATTGTTGTTTGCTTTTCATGTCATCAAATATCCAGCATGCTTTTATTCACCAGATACACAGAGCTGAGTATTTAACATCAGATATCAAGTCATTGTTAAAATATTAAGAAACATGAGTCAATTATGTCAAATTAGCAATCTTTAATCTAAAATGAAGGTATGTCTCGATGTAGATCTGTTCTAAAAATCAATGAAGATTATCTTTTTTAAAAAATTCACAGAGGGGTTGGAGTGATGACATAGCCATTAAAGCATTTGCCTGCAAAGCCAAAGGACCCAGGTTCAATTCCCCAGGACCCATGGAAGCCAGATGCACAAGGTGACACATGTGTCTGAAGTTTGTTAGCAATGGCTAAAGGCCCTGGTACCTGCATTCTCTCTCTCTCTCCTGGTTTCTCTAGCTCTTTCCTCTCTCTTTCTCAAATAAATAAAATAATGTTTAAAGCCACAGAGAACTAACAGTAATAAAGTAAGATGTGGTCACCATGACTGTAGTAGCTGAGAACTGGGAGAGAGTGTGCCCATAATGACAGAGCTACCTGCCTCGTACATGCTGCTCTAGCAAAATGAGCCAAATACAGCATTATTCCATTCACTAAAACTATGCACAATATCATTTACCCTCCTTTAATGTCTTCGTAGGTGACCTAAAATGTTGCCATACCTGGTGGTTTGAATTAGGTATCCCTATAAACTCATGTGCTTTGAATGCTCCCAAGCCAACAGCAACTTGGGAGGTGGAGCTTGCTGGAGACATGTTTCTGGGGATGGGCTTAGGGGTGTTTTAGCCAGGCTCATTCTCCTGCTGATGCTGTCCACTTGCTGTGGCAGAGGTGATGTCCAGACTCTGCTCATGCTGTGCTGTCCCCTGCCATCATGGCGCTTGCCGTTGAGACTGTGATCCAAAACAAATCCCTTCCTCCCACCAGATCCTTCTGGTTGGATGCTTTATCCCAGCAGCCAGGCATGGTAGCGCACGCCTTTAATCCCAGCACTTGGGAGGCAGAGGTAGGTGGATCTCCATGAGTTCGAGGCCACCCTGAGACTACATAGTGAACTCCAGATCAGCCTGGACCAAAGAGAGACCCTACCTTGAAAAACCAAAAAAAAGAAGAAGAAGTTAACTGCAACCCCATTTCTGAGTGGATAGACATGAGTTCATCTGATGATACTCAGTGTCTAAATGTGATGCTGTCATGGCTTGAATGAATGTGAATGTCCTCCATAGCCCCAAGTGTTTGTGATCAGGCTTCCTACCTAGTCCCCAGCTGGTGCAGCCTTGCTGCCGGAGGTATATCACTGAGGTGACCTTTCTTACTCCAGTGTTACTGAGCATTCGAAACTCACTCAGAGTACTTCCCTGTCAGGTACTGTGACAAGATATGTCATCCTGGTTGCCAGCTCCAGCATGCTTTTCCCTGCCATAAAGCTTCCCTGTGAAACCATAGGCTGAAATAAACCCTTTCCTTTCATAAGCTTCTGGTTAGATGTTTTGTTCCAGAAGCAAGATGATAACTTCTAATTTTTTATTTTATTTTATTTTATTTTATTTTTTGCAGAAAGAGAAAGAGAATTGACTCACCAGGCTCTCTGTCACTGAAAAGGAATGCCAGACACTTGTTCCACTTTGTGCATCTGGCTTTATGTGGGTACTGGGAATTCAAACCCAGGCCATCAGGCTTTGCAAGCAAGAAACTTTAGCCATTGAGCCATCTCCCCAGCCCTACAAATGGTTTCGGTAGATCCAATGGGACCTACTATTAGCTTATGATGAACAAGGGGCCAGATTAAAAACTTTTTAAATACCTATTTATCTCCTAACTTATTGTAGTGTAAATATTCAGCCCAAGAAATGGCCTCCTCAGTATTTTTCTTACAGTTTAAGGAATATTTTCTTAAATTATTTTGTCTTTCCTGCTAATATCTCTCCTTCATCCTTATTAATTCTCAGTTCATAAGCTTCTCTATTATTATATAGTCAGAAATTTGATATAGTGTCTCATAGTATTATTACTATGTGACTATCAACTTTTGTCATATTCACTATCCTCTTCACTTGTCACAAAGTGTCCAAACAAACCTTTAATCTGTTCCCAGTGTGTTCAAGTCACATTTTTCACTGAATTTATTCTGTAAGTATGAAATAGACTTAAATATGTCAAGAATTGATATTTATCTATTGCTATCAGATTCATTCCAAAACACATTCCAACAGTTTTTCATCATGAGACATTTTACAAAAACCATGTTTGGCAATGAGATTTTTTTCTCATTGTTCTCATTGAGTTTTAAGGGATACGCTTAACATAATTCCAAATACAAACAATTAAAAAGCACATAAACATAGCATTTTTATGACATCCATTTCTTTTCCATCAGGTAAATCGGCTTCCTGATTCTATATTTAGATAGAAAAATAGTTTTGTTTTATTTTGTTTTAAAGCATGTAACTCACTTAATTTGCTTGTTGGTGAAAATATCATGACTCCACAAAGATTACTAGATCAAAGGAAGCTTTCAAAACTGGTTTGGTGGGAACCATTCACAAAAAAATATGCTCTTCAACTGTGAAAATCACAAAGATTTATTTCTTTTTATTAACCAGAGGAAAAACAATTTTATAAAAATCTGTTTTTGAAATTGATTGACTCTTAGTATTATAAAGGACTTACTTCCTTTTTTCTTTTAAGAAATTGCTGGCTATTCATTCAGTCATTGAAATACTCCACAACCCACTGCTGAAGGCTCATCAGCTCTCCATTTAAACAAGAAAGAAGATGTAAGTTCCTCATATAGTAGGTCTTGTGTCTGAATCATCTGAAGAACTTCTTGTAATTTAAAGTCTTGCCCTAATACAACTTAGTTATGCACACTTCTCAGAGGTTTGTGGGGTTTTCTTCAGGCACTTCTATAAGTGCGTTGTAGGTGAGGCTATTGGTTTTTAGTCAATGGCCTCCTTAAAAACAGATCTGACATTGAATCTTGGCATGCACCCAGCATTTTTAACAAATATTCAACAATAATGTCACCAGTATGGCATAATCAATGTGGCATGGCTCACAGACTCTCTAGGTTATCCATTAACAGAGGCAAGACCAGCAACAGGCTAGCAGCAATAGTTGGCCATCAGGGCCAGGAGACCTCAAAGACTCCAAGTCAGTGAACACTGGTCATTGAGGAATCAAATTCTTGGTACTGCTCCCAAGAGGATAGAAACTACTAAGTCAGCTATATTTTTATACCCTACAAGAACAAGAATCTCTGTATTTCAAGTAAATCCACATATAAGGAAAACCAATGCCACAGTATGAATATGAACTCTTCTCCCACAGGCTCATACTTCGAATACTTGGTCCCCAACTGATGTTGCTATTTTTAGAGGTTCTGGAAACTTTAGGGGGCAAAAACTTGCTGAAGAAAGGAGGTCCCTAGGGGAAGATCCTTAAGGGTATCTTGTGGCTAGCCTCTCTCTCTCTCTCTCTCTCTCTCTCTCTCTCTCTCTCTCTCTCTCTCTCATTCTCTCCTTTCTACCTGCAGTGAGGTGAAGAAACCTCCTCCATATGCTTTGATAGTCATTTGTTCTGCCCAGTACATGGACTAAATGGCCATGTACCAATCTCTCTAAAAATGTGATGCAGGTAAACCTATTTCATCCCTTACATTATTTCTGCCAGGTACTTGGTCATTGTGATGATAAAAAAAAAAAGATAATAATAATAAAAATCCATGAATTTCAGAGAGAAATGCCCAGGTCTGACATTCATTAAAAAAATTATCAAGGGCTGGAGAGATGGCTTAGTGGTTAAGCACTTGCCTGTGAAGCCTAAGAACCCCGGTTCAAGGCTCAATTCCCCAGGACCCACATTAGCCAGATGCATAAGGGGCACATGCATCTGGAGTTCGTTTGCAGTGGCTGGAGGCCCTGACATGCCCATTCTCTTTCTCTCTCTCTCCCCTCTCTCTCACTCTCTCTCTCTCTATCTGCCTCTTTCTCTCTCAAATAAATAAATAAAAATAAACCAAAAAAATAAAAAAAAATAAAGGTGTACACCACCACGCCAGGCTGGACTTAAAAAAAAAAGAAAATTATCAAAATGTCTGGCATTTATATGAGATTAATAAAATTGAATTTCTCTGGATTACACAGCATTTTGCCTACATGTTAGCTAACCAGCTCAGAGTGACTTTTGGATTAAAACAACCACAGCAAGGGTGTAGAATAAAAATAGAACAGATATCCATATTCATGTTGCACATTAGATGTGAAATGCTCTAAAGTAAATTTCTTATCTCCTGCTGTCTCAGAATATCTGGGCCTAAAAATCTGCCTATTTTATGTAAGTTTCTCATATGATGTCTATAAATGCTAGAATTTTGTGAACCATTATCCTAGATGATATGAGAAAGGGCTTTGGGGTAAATTGACTAATGTTAACATCTTGGCTCTTCCATTCTGTAGCAGTATATATTTTAGAAAATTATTTCAACAATGTGGTTCAATACCTTCACATATAAAATGGTCAAAAAAAATGCCTAGCCTACAGCATAAGAGTCAATTTGTTATATAACTAAAATTCTTAACACAATGCTTTACACAAATTATAACTTAACTTTTTATGAAATACTCTATGTTCGCTTTCCCAGGGACCACAAATCCAGAATAATGTCCTAATTCTGTAAGAGTCCTTAAACTGTAGAGTTCACCTCTGAGTGAACTGTCTAGTGATCTGAGCAAGGAAGAGTAGAACAGAGCTCTCATGTTCCTTATTTTACAAAGAACTTCTACACATGCTTGTTACAGCTAACTCGCTCGTGCTCTCTCTCTCTCTCTCTCTCTCTCTCTCTCTCTCTCTCTTATCAAATGAATGACTCTATCTTACTCTTCTTTAAAATGCAGAAGTGGGGCTGGAGAGATTGCTCAGTGGTTAAGGTATTTGCCTACAAAGCCAAAGGACCTTGGTTCGATTCCCCAGGACCCATGTAAGCTAGATGTATAAGGTGGACATGCGTCTGGAGTTAGTTTGCAGTGACTAGAAGCCCTGGAACACCCATTCTCTCTCATTCTCTCTTTCTCCCTGTATCTTTCTTTCTCTCTCTCTCTCTCTCTCTCTCTCAAAAGAATAAATAAAAATAAAATATTTAAACCAGGTGTGTTGGTTCACTCCTTTAATCCCAGCACTTGGGAGGCAGAGGTAGAAGGATTGCCTAGAGTTCAAGGCCACCCTGAGACTACATAGTTAATTCCAGGTCAGCCTGGACTAGAGTGAGACCCTACCTTGAAAAAAAAAAAAAAGGAAAAAAATATTTAAATAAATAAATAAAATGCAGAAGTGGGGCCTGCGGAGACTTGAAACCACCTAATTTTGACTCTTCAGGTCCCGTGTAAACAGCTGGGCATGGCCACATATACCTCTAACCACAGTCTGGCAGAGGGGACCAGAGATAAGGGAATCACCCAAGCTCACAAGAAACAGCCAGCTCCAGTGGAAGAGCAATGGTGTGGAACACTGACATTCTGCTCCAGCCGCCACAGGCAAGCGGCCGCTGCAGCAAGTGAGACATGGTGCGCCACAAGGGCAGATACAGGCGCACACAATACACAAACATGCAAAACTGCATAAGTACTACTGACTTATGCTCTTTTTGTCTCAAGAAGCACATATTCTCAGCTGAATTTCATCTTGTTGAATACAGTATATCAAGATATTTTTGGATTCTGATTCTGTCATACAATCTGTCTGTGCATCTCCAATTTCATATCATCCATAAGGAAGGTGAGCAAGTATACCCTGAATATTTTCAAAAGTTTTGTCATACAAAATGTTCAATACCCAGAATGTTCCCACCAAGTGGAAGTCATCAGCCTCTATGGGAGACCATCAGACCGGGGGCTTCTCTCTTCTACCATTGCTGTATTCAACTAGCACCAACTTTGCCTCATTCCTTAAAAAGATATCATAATCAAAAATACATCAAATTCCTTGATATAAGCCAAACTAAACCATGCATATTTCAGTATGCTCGTTTGCCAACTTTTACAAAAATAATGATAAAGTTAGTGCAACATGAATTTTTTCATTGAGGTTGTGTTGGAACTAGGAAATTTAACTTTTTGTTTATAGATATGGAATATATTTTAACTCATATAAAACCAAAAATAATTGGTGATGTCTGCCTAAGCCACAATTTTGATAAGGATTCCAGGACCTGACCAGATACTTGGCAAGGTCCAACATAGACAGATGAAGATAAGGAAACAGAAGCCCACTTTTTAAAAAATATTTTATTTTTTTTATTTATTTGAGAGAGAGAGAGAAAGAAGGCAAAGAAGAGAGAGAGAGAATGTGTATGTCAGGGCCTCCACCTGCTGCAAACAAACTCCAGACACACGTGACACCTTGTGTATCTGGCTTACATGGGTCCTGGGGAATGAACCTGGGCCATGAACCTGGGTCCTTTGGTTTTGAAGGCAAGTGCCTTAATCACTAAACCCCCTCTCCAGCCCCAGAAGCATACTTTTAACATACTTATCTGTAAGATTTGCCTTAGACTTTGAAAATCTAGGCCTTAATTTATTGGATTCTAGAATTTCATCTAGCCTGCCACCTATAAAAAGTGCTTTCTCCCTTTAGACACAGTGATATATAACAATCTCCCAACATGTCATATCTCTTATGATCACATTTCTTCAAGATTTGCAAAGCACTTCAGAGATGTGATTTGCAAGTTTTTGTAGTGTCATGAAATGTAATTCATCTTGGTGAAAAAAATTTAATCATTTTCATTTACAACAAGAAAAATATGCTGTTGTGTTTTCAACCATGTTTTATTATTTTTAATTTTTGACTGTTTTTAATTAAACAATTGGTCTCCATGGAATATTTTGTTTTCCAAATATAGTCGTGCCACATGGTTTTCTTGTATGACCTTGATAGTCTGTGAACCTGGGCAGATCTTTGTCAGGATCTTGACTGATACAGTCCATAAAAGTCATGTCATGTGACTTTCAAGCTAGGCTGCAAATATAGCACTTTGTTCTTTTGAAACCCTCACTTTGGGAATCAGCCACCATGCTGTGAAGAAGCCCACACTGTCTCAGAAGAAGAGATACCTGGAGAGGTCACAGCAGTCCACTGTCACAGCCAAAAGAGTAGTGAAAGTCTTAGCCAACAGTCTTCACCAACCACCGTGCATAAGAATGAAGACACCTCCAGATGAGCCCGTCCTAAGGCAGGAGAGCCATGCCTTCACACTTTGAATCTGATTAGTTGACATCCTGGATGTCATGGATGTAACTAAGAAAAGCCCTTGCTGTTGGAATTCATGATACAAAATCTGTGAGCATAACAAACCACTATCTTGTGAGCATGCATACTTTGTGACAGTAATACTGAGCGGAATGATTTCTTTGGCAAGGTAGGAAAATACAATATATGAATTTTTCTGTAGATGTCAGTTATTCTCAGTTATGATGTGCACTAGAAATACCTATTGGTCTTACTAAAATTTAGATGTGTAAGGCTGAGGATATGGCTCAATTGGTTAAAAAAAAGTGCTTGCTGCACAAGCATGCGGACCTAGGCTTGGAGCCCCGACATCCATACAAAATCCTTGGCATGGTTACATGTACCTACATACACACTGTGGCAACACATACATACACCAGTCCTACAATAATCATACCTTGTAAAAGGAGAGTTGGAACCTGGTGAGTTGAGTGTGTTCTACAGTAATGCAACCTGAGCTTTGATTTAGAAATATTGTTTCTTGTCTGTTCAGATTCTACTGCTATTGTGTGTGTGTGTGTGTGTGTGTGTGTGTGTGTGTGCATACACACAGCCATACACATACACATCCTAATAAATAATAAAATAAAATAATACTAGATATCATCTCCATGTGAAATGGATGACAGATTAAAGGAGGAGAAAGTTACTTCCCCAGATCACAAGAGCATCACCTTTTTTGTCATACTTACCCCAACATCCTGGCCTGGCTCCTGGTCCCTCCTTGCTGGGGAAGAAGGGAACTGTCCAGCAACCCTGCTTCCTGAATGGAAGCCATTAAACCCAGTGACAGGATCCCAGCTCCACCTCCAAGGCCTGTCCTAGGGCTGAGCTTCTCCCTTGGAGAGAAATCAATTCCCTTACTCACTGAAACTCCAAACTCCGTAGGGAGACACAGTCTCCCTCAGCTCCACAAATGTGCAGTCATGACCCAATCAAAACCAGCCCAAAGGGCAGCTGCCACTCAACCTGATCACAAACTAGACCTTCTACGATCCCTGAATCATGAAGAGCTTGCCTGATTTAGCTTTCCAGGAGAGCAGAACTCATATTTTCAACACCTCTCTCTGCCTACAAAGATCAAAGAACATCAACTGCAAAACATATTAAAATGTGCAGCCTTGTTATGGTTAGTGTTTGAGGGTGTGGACTGCCTGTAAGATAGAAGTGTTAGGTGATAATTGTACAACACAAACAGCCACACAGGGTTAAACTTGATGGCTTCTTGTAACTAGTTATTCATTCTTTTGTATTAAAATGACTGTCTTGAAACTCAACCACTAAAGTCATTATTGATAGAATAAGGGTTCCTTCTGTTGCCCCACCACTCAGACTCATGATCTTAAATGCTGCAGACCGGATGAACATCTAGGAAATAGTGTCTATGCCTCAGATGTTTCAGAATAGGTCAGGTTTGTAGTTTCTAATCAAGCTAACTTTTGTTCAGCTTCAAGCAATGACATTTTTAACAAAGAAAGATAAGGAAATTGAATGCCAGTGGAGATAGTTACTCAAATAACAAAATATTGGGCCAGCTACAACAGAAGATTTCAAACACACCACAAGTTACAGGTAAAATGTATTCCAATGATCTGTTTCTTAGAACTCTTGGACTGCTGTATTTGTCATCATATCTTTATTTTTGCTGAAAGTTTCTGCAATCCATGTTCCTTAGGTAACAAATTGTATAGACTAATGTGAAATTTGCATCTTTGGGTAAATATATCTTTTCTTTTTCATTCCACAGGCATTTTTGCCCTACAGCCCATACATGGCTCATACTTGCTCATATAAAGAACAGCATATTCTTATATTTTGACCACTATTAGTTAGAGATGATTCTGTTTGTCTTTTTTTCCTTTAGATTCCAAGTCTGCAAGTAGAGATGATTGAGTGTAACCATGGTGACAGAGTTCAAATCTGGGTAAGGTCACGTCATGCTTTCCCACAGTACATATCTCACATCCTAAGACTAATCCAGTGTCTAAAAATATATCTCAGGGCAGCACATGCTACCATTTATGGGAAAGTATGGCTGAGTCAGTTAACTAATTTTCCTGTGGCATAAAAAGAATCCCTAGTTGGTAAACTTATAGATTACAATTTTAGGGAAATGAAATGACAAAAAGGAAAGGAGAGATTTCTTATTTAAAGATTCATTCTTGAAGCTTGGAACTATCATCAGAAATTACAAAGCAAACCTAGTGACAAGCTGTTTTAGAAAAGCAATAGTGGTGGTAATGAAATAACTATGGCAGACACCACTTAGGTTGTACCAACATACACAGTTGCAAAGCAGTCACAAAGCACTCCTCCAACTGGAACTTTCTCATAATCAGATTAGCTACCCTATAGCTAGTTGGCTTTGTAACTGGGTGAAACCCAAGCATGGCAGTGATGCCAATCAGAGAGAGGCTGGCGCACAAGTGCTTGAGTGCACAGCCATGGCCCTGTGTGCACCTGGCCACCCTAGTCATGTGTAAGACAAGCTCAACATTTCCCTCAGGCCCACTTTAGAGTTTATAATAAGAGGCTTTGTTTTGACTTGATCCTCGGGCTTTAGATTAGGCAAATTCTGAATACCAAACAAGGCAACAAGTGAGGCAGAAGAAAAATCTTAACCTCGTGGGGGTGGAGAGGAATCTTGCCACTGAGCATGTGGTCTTGTTACATAACTTAGTTTGACAGCATAAACCTTCTCAGTTATGGTCTTACTAGTTTATTATTGTATGTCTCAAACTTAACTGAAGCTTGTATGACTTTTTTTTTAGCTTGACTCCTTAGATATCCCCAAATCCCATCACTACTTCTCTCCACACTTATTCTGAAAGGGAATTAAAAGCATTTCTGTCTCAAATTCAATTGCCCATAAGCAAGCATGTCTGTTGTAATTCCTGAGGCCTTACTTTTAAGCTTAGGCTGTTCATTTCCAGGTAATTATAACTACTCAGCTTCCCACTTGCAGCGGCTTCTCTCATCCCTCTCTAGTACATAGCCTATTTCTAATCTCCCTGGTGAGGTTAAATTTTTTTAAGGAGTTCTATCACATACACAATCTAAGACTGACTCAAAACAAAAACTTGGAAATAAATATATTTTTTAGAAGTCTACTGTTCATACATTGTGAAAAATGTGGAGGGAGAAAGAGAGTAGGTTTTGCCTGGAGAAGAATTTGACAAGTCAGAGAAGTTCTTTTGGTAATAACCTGACTTTCACTAGGAGTAAACAATATCAAAGACTGGAGACTCCAGGACAATTCTGGAAGGAAGAATTTATGGTAAAAGGGAAAATGAAGCTATTATGGAGAAACTACAAAAGACGACTCAGCACGTGATGACTGGAAGCACAGCCTTAAGCTAAAGATGGCAAGCTTGTTGAAGCGCTGAGTACACATGTAATGAGTCTTCCAGAAAATAATTTGTCCCACAAGATGTGGGGTCTATCTGGCTGACCCAATGAGGAAATTCCAAGAGTCAGAGAATGAGGAAATGTGCTCCCAAAATCCCCATCTCCAGACAAGAGACTTCAGGAGGCAGGAACTGTAGCAGAAGATCTAGCAGTGATGGAAATAAGGACCTTTATGTGTAGGAGGTCAGGACACAGCCTAAGATTGTGCCAGAAATCCTTTTGGAGGAATTCCAGTGTTTAAAGTTGCTGAGCTTGAACCAAAGCTATGTCTGCAGTCACAGATAAAGCTGAGAGGCATCGCTTGCTCCACTCAGTCCAGCACCTAAAGCCAAGGTGCAGGACACGGGACTAAGGGAGATGTCCCTGCAGCCTGACCCCGAGGGCCTATACGCACAGAGTGGGCACATGTCCCTAAGAACTCCACTTTCCTTCATGAACTCTTCATTTGTCTGCACATTAAAATCAACTCTTTTCTCTTTGCAGGGTCCTGGTGTTGACAGTCAGTGAAATCTTAAAACTCTAGAAAAGAGATATTATTTATAGAAATCTATAACACCATTTTTTCATTTTCTATTAAAAATAATGTTAAATAATAATCAGATATCACCAATTCTAATTTTTCAGCCAGCCCTATACTGATCATATCTTCAGTGAATTTTTGCAGAGGCTGAATCATGTCAACCAGCTCGTCATGTCAGCAATATCGGATGAAGAAGGTTTGATCTTCAGCAAGCTCTGTGGCTATAACCTGGTTTCTTCTGCCTTACAGGGCAGATGGCATGTCTCCCATTTTTATACCTAGCATAAATGATGGTGATGAAACCCAACGAACTCTTCTCTGCTCATGTGGAACCCTGAAAGGTAAGACTTCCTATTTGCTAACACCTAGAAAGAGTAGCAAGTGACACATCATGAAACATGCTATTAAGAACTTAAAGGTGCCATGCCCTCTTTTTCCCTCCTACACTTTTGTTATTTAAATTTTTGTATACAAAAGTCCAAGCTCTGGTGGCGTAAGCTATCCCATGAGAGTATTTAAATTCCAAACAGTGTCCAGAAGACAGGATTTGCACAAGTCACTAAGGGCATGTTCCTCTAGTGACATTGCCAGGGAGCCCCTGGTTTTCAGCTCTCCTGTCAGGTACGACTGCTCTAGTTCACTTGAGTGGCCTGTGTTCCCAGCAGTACTGCAAATATGATGGTACTGTCAAATGCCCCATAGGCTTTTCCTCCCTACTCTTCTCTGGCTCCTTGTGGGTAAGCTGGGACCAGCACCCTGCTTCTGACTAATAGCTGTGAAGAGATGTGAAGTATTTGCTTTTCTTGTAAAGCAATCAAAATAGGTGAGCAGCCTGTTACACTCTCTTACCTGGAACCAGCAACTCTGGAGAAATTGATATCTTGCCTCACGAATGCTAGCGGGGACTGATGCCCTGGAGGGTTAGGCAATGTGGGTTGAACATCATATGAGCAAGAAGTGAGCCTTCGTAACGTTTAGCTATCAATCCTCTGATAGTTAATTTACAAGGCAAATTTGTTCCTCAAAACATGGTTTACTCTAATTTAGAAAATCACAGTGAAATTAAGTTTGCTTGTTATTTCTCAAAATGATGTTTTTGTGTGTTTAACTAACTTAAATTTCAAATGCAAGTATCCTCAGTTTAAATATTTTTTTTTTTACTCATGTACAGTGTGACTAAAATTTTTTTATTGTGAACCTGAGTCGGAATCAAGGGTCAGCCACTGGCCAGCCGAATGACTTTGAGTATGTTAATTAACCCTATGCCCTCAGTTCCTATATAATAAACATGTAGTTAATAATATTCCCTAGTTTATAAAGTTGATATGATGATTAAATAAGTTCACATATATAAAACATTATAGGAACATAGTAATTTAATAGATGTGGTAGTCTGAATGAAATGTCCCCCTTAGGCTCATGTGTTTTGAAAACTTGATCCCAAGCTTGTGGCAATTCAGACAGATTGTTAGGTCTTTGGGATGAAGACTCTTGCTAAATCAGGTGTGTTGCTATGGACAACCTTTGGAGTGTGATAGCCCAGCTCCTCCTTTCCAGAGCTAGCTCACTTTTGCCTTTTCTGCCCTGATGTTGATGTGTGTGAAGCAGCTGTCCACTCTGCCATGACTTCTCTACCATGATGAAAGATCCCCAAAACCTTAGCCAAAGAAACTCATTACTCCCATAAGCTGCATCTGGTTAGGCATTTTGTCCCAGAAATGAGAAGGAAATTTCTGGTTTTATGATAAAATTCTGGATATGGTGCTTTGGAAAATCACTAAGTGATGCCAGGATTTTAGGATGGCAAAAGGTAATGATTTCTTGTCAGAGGTAAAGGTTGTTAGATGGAAATGGTAGGAATTCTGGTAAGATGTGATTATGGTGGTGGTTAAATGTAGACTTACAGAAAAGTCCATGATTTGTGAACTCAGGGGTGTGAGAATAAAATCTTGCTAGGAGCCTTCCTTGAAGTGTAATGCCAGTTATATCTAGATTCATTTTCCTGTTTTCATTTCAGGGTAAGTATCCTTCAGAAGGTAATCATCTGCTACATTCAGCAAATCCCTTCCTTTAGTCCTTCAAGGAAAGGTGGATTCTGCTGCCTTTAGGTCTGTGGACAGCAGGTGGAAGGAAATGCAGTCACAGACACCTGGCCCCCATGTTGTACAAATTGTAATGGAGAGAGTACAAAGCAGCCTTACCTGAACAGAAGCCAAACACAATTACTGTTGGCTTTATCACCAGCAGTGATCGCACACTGACTGATGGAACTAGCTATTGCCTGTTGACCTCTTAAAGCAAATTTCTACCAAGAAAAAGGCAGCACTAGGGATGTAGAAACAGGTACCCTTCCCAAAGGTAAGGTCTTGTGAAAGGACAAATCAAGACCATCAGCTATTGTTTTTAAACCTTACACAAATGTAAAGGCCAGGTATGTAAGAAACAACCTGTGTGTGGCAGAGAGGAAGGAGAAGCCCACTTATGAAAACCCCACCTGAGCGCCAGGAGCAGGACCAGGGCTGGAAGAGGAAGGGTAATCAGGTTGCTCCATGGACGGATTAACTAACTGTTTGCCTGACAACAGAACATTGGAGTGAGTTACTTTCTTTCCTCCCCTTTAAGAAGCCACCCATCAAACAATTTTTGCTCTTCTCTCCCTTTCAGCTTACAATATCATCAGCCAACAGTGTGACAGTAGAAGTCTCATTTTTCTAATTAATGTGACTGGAAAATGTTTGTTGTTACTGTTGCAGTCCGGTTCACATTGCTGGTAGAAATTACCCAACCAAGAGCAGCTTCTGGGAAAAAGAGGCTTATTTTGGCTTACAGGCTCCAGAGGAAACTCCATGATGGTAGGGAAAATGATGATATGAGCAGAGGGTGGACATCACCCCTGGCCAACATAAAGTGGACCATAGCAACAGGAGAGTATGCCAAACACTGGCATGGAGAAACTGGCTATAACACTCATAAGCCCGCCTCCAACAATACACTCCCTCCAGGAGGCATTAATTCCCAAATATCCATCAGCTGGGAGCCTAGCATTCAGAACACCTGAGTTTATGGGGAACACCTGAATCAAACCACCACATTCCTCCCCTGGCCCCCATAAACTGATAACCATACATGATGTAAAATGCAATGCATTCATCTAACTTTAAGGGTCCCATAGTTTTTATCAATTCCAATGATGTTCATATATCCCCATAGTCCAAGATCTTTTAACTGAGCCATAATGCCAAAAAATAACCTCAAAATACCCATAATGGCACAGAATAAGTATTCTCACTCCAGAAGATGGCATTGGAAATAGCAAAGAAACATTCAACCAATACAAGATTTAAAACAACAAGGGCAAACATCAAACTCTGTAGCTTCAAATCCAACAACTCTAGCCAGTGACAAATCTCCAAGTCCAATGACTCTAATCAGCAACAGGTCCCTAGCATTCCAATTCTACCCCTATAGCTAGGGTACTCACAGTCCTGGAAAAGTTCATCGGGGCTGGCAGCTCTCCTTGGCAGCCATCTTGTGGTCCTGGCATCTCCACTGGGTCTCCACTGCAAGCCACAATTCATCCTTATGGCCCCATGGGGCCTCTATGCAGGCATCCAGCAAACCTGCTTCACATTGCCCATGGCCATTTCCAAAACACAAGACCATGTTGCAAACTCAGTGACCCCCTTTCCAGCATTTCTTATACTCCATAATACCAGGTAGGGTGCCAGTTTGTTAATCCAGGCAGGAATAAAGCAGACTTTGAAGAACAGGACACTCCTTGAGCACTCAGGCCCCTTCAAAAGAGTCAACATTCTTCCTGTTGCCCCAGTGCAGGTCAACTGGCCCAGTCTCAAAGGATGTAATCTCTCAATTGCAGGTGCATGGGCAGAAGTTCACCCAAAGACTTTTCTTTCTGTGCCATATCCCTTTGCTCATCCCAGTTCATTTCTATGCAAAGCAACCTTGTACAACTTCTCAGGACATGGGCATAAGAGCAAGCTTCTCACACAAACTTCTAGCCCAGTCCAGGCAAAGCTCTTTCTCACCTTCATAAGCCAAACCTCATAGTCCATAGTTCTTACTGCACTCAGGTCTTTCAACTCTGACCAGAATAGTCCATCAAGCTGTACTTACAGCACTGCAAGGCATCCCTTAGGTCAAGGCTTCAAATCCTTCCACATTCCTCTTGAAAATCAGCTCCAAAAGGCCAAAGCCACAGTCAGGTGTCTAGCAGCAATCCTACTCCTTGGTACCACTTTACTGATGCAGTCCAGTTCACATTGCTGGTAGAAATCACCCAACCAAGAGCAATTTATGGGAAAAAAGAAGCTTATTTTGGCTTACAGGCTCCAGGAGAAGCTCCATGATGGCAGGGAAAATGATGACATGAGCAGAGGGTGGACATCACCCCCTGGCCAACATAAGGTGGACCAGAGCAACAGGAGAGCGTGCCAAACACAGGCATGGGGAAACTGGCTATAACACCCATAAGCCTTCCCCAACAATACACTCCCTCCAGGAGGCATTAATTCCCAAATATCCATCAGCTGGGAACCTAGCATTCAGAACACCTAAGTTTATGGGGGACACCTGAATTAAACCACCACAAATATCATCAGCCAACAGTGTGACAGTAGAAGTCTCATTTCTCTAATTAATGTGACTGGAAAACCTTTGTTTTAGGAGGAAGAATCTAAAACCATCCTGATAATGTGTGTGACTTCCTTTTTTTAAAAAAAGAAGATTGGAAATTTTTGTGAAGAGGATTTTTTAAAACCTCTTCTTGTCCTATAGGGAAGACTACCAAGACATTGGCTACTTGATGGAAGGCATTGGTTACTTGATGGAAGGTAGTCGGCTGTGGTAGTGTTTTCAAAATTAGGAAAAATAAGGTCTCTGAAGCAGAAAACATCAAATTTCCAGCAACAAAATCAGGACCAAACATAGCTCTCCTCATTTGCATCCCTTGCACTTATTTGCTTTGGGGCAAATCTAAAAGTAAACAGCTTAGGTTCATCACATCTGATTATAAAGTAAGATATGAAATTCGTATTCCTAAGTGTAATTGTGATCGTTCCAGTCATCCCCTCAGTTTTGTTGGATAATGCAGTTAAATGCAATCGAGGCACTGCGGCTTCCAAAGGGTAGATGGCCAGGAAAGGGAGCAGTTTCAAATGTAGGTATCTGTCTAAGTACTCTAGTACAGGAGCCATTCCTATGATTGGTTTGCTCAACAGGCATTTATTGAGATCTTATCACATCTCGAGCACCATTGTGCTGTGTCAGCACAGGCAGGGCCCTCGGTTAAAGCAAGCTTAAGCTGTCAGAAACGACTAAGGGCTCTAGCCTACAGAGAGGTCATAGCAGCCTAAGCCACTGTACACATCTCGGTTACCAGACCAGCAAGAGAGCTCCTCCCCCCATTTTTAGGGGTCGCAGGGAGCCTGGATCCCCAGACAAAAATCTCAGGCCCCAAGATCAGCAGAAAGTATGGCCATTCCCTCTCCAAGCCCGGGACACCTGGAGGTCCTGATAAGACTTAGGTTTCACTCATAGCACTATGACCTTTGGCCAGTTGCCTAGGAAACTCCTTATATGGTATCAGCCAGCAGCCTTCACACAGCACATCCCCCTGTGACTCATATCCTATACCTTTTCTCTCCACTGCATAGATCACCTGACTCTGTCTTCTGGAATGAACATACCTAGGCATTGGCAAGCAACCTTTGAACCCACCAATCCCCTTAGAACCCTCTTTCCACTCTCTCTCAAGAGCTTATAAAAACTCAGTCCCCTGATAAATAAATGAGCTGTTCTCTGAAGCTGTCTCCCGGGTGTTTCTTCCCATCAAACTCAGGGCTGCTCAAGACCCTGCTCCACAGATGCCTGGATGCCTCTGGGGAGCTGGTGCCCAGTGGCCTTCTGAGGAACCAGGGACCCCACAGTGCTGGACACTTGAAAAGATCTCATCAAACATATTTTAAAAAAACACTTCAAGCTTTCCTCCCATAAATAAGACATCTACCTTCTTGCAAGTAAAATATCCTGAAAGATGGATGAGAAAGACAGGATAAAAGAAGGGGAGGGAGGGAAAAGGAGAAGAGGAATGGCGGTGAAGAGGAGGGAGAGCTGTTCTGAACACAATTTCCAGTTTGAGAACTATGATGGGTAAACACACTAACAGTGGTAGGATGACCACATGGCATTGTAATGAACCCATGACAAGCTGTTTGAGAGAGATTAATTGGAACTGACTGCATTTCTTTGGCCAAGAAGTAATAAGATTTCTTATAGACTGAACTACATCAACATCCTTCAAGGGAACACTACATAAGCAAGATTTTTAGCATCACCCCAAAGCTCTCAGTCATTACAGAACAACAGGAAGGCAATCTTTATTTACTTCATTTGGGCTCCTCTTTACTCTAAAAGGATATTTTGCCTCTCCCAGTCAAGTTTCTGCAGTAACAAGAAATGAACTTGAAGTGCACGGGAAAGCGCCGGTCTTGGATGAGTTTCTAATCGGATTTTCTAGACTCTGCCAGGAAACAGTGGTGGGGTAATGTGGGTAATGCTGTTCTGGATGAAGGCAACATGGGCTCCCTGTCCAAAGACTTCCTGGGTTGTCAGTCTGTAGGACACATTGCTGAAGAACACATCTGGAACAGCCCCCAAATGCATCAACACCATGGATGCTAACTCCAGATGTCTCCTGAGGCAAGCGGCAGGAAGAAGTACACAAACAGCAAGGAAGTTAATAACAGCACTGGGTCAGAGTGTAGGATAGCAATCCAGGAAGGTTGTAGCTAGATGCCGATCAATTAAATCACTCAATGTTTAAAAAACATTATTTGAAAGTAGCACAAGGGGCAATCCTGTATTTTATAACTAACAGAAGGTCAGCTGACTAAGGACTGCTAAGTTCTTCATTAGTTTGCATTAATTTCTTGGCCGTGTGGTTTGGTCTGGACCACATGGTAGTCCACAAACCCTATAGGTGCTCAAACTATGGATACCAGATTCAATGGGCAATAGGCCAGATTAGCCCTGTATTATTGTCTAAAAAAAAAATTCTCTTAAATACCAGAGTATCTGCACAGAGTGCTGAATAGAATGTTATCCCAATGGTCAAGATAGCAAAGGGTAGAGACACAAGATAAAGACAGAATTAATTAATGTTTGTAGGCTTAAAGATAGAGTCTGCGTTTGGGGCAGGAGAGATGGCTTCATGGTTAAGGCATTTGCCTGGAAACTCAAAGGACCCACGTTCAATTCCCCAGGACCCACATAAGCAGGTGCACAAGGTGGCACATGCATGTTTGTTTGCAGTGGCTGAAGGCCTTGGTGCAGCCATTCTCTCTCTCAGTCTCTCTCTCTCTATCTCTCTCTCTCTCTCTCTCTCTCTCTCTCTCTCTCTCTCTCTCACACACACACACACACACACACACACACACAAATAAAGATTTTAAAAAAGAGTTTGTGTTTTTAGTCAAAATGCCTTCATGTCTCTGAAAAGTAGCCTAGGCTATTGCTATCATAACCCCAAAATCCAGAGAGTTACATACATCAAAGCAAGTGAGGAGCCAGTTAGGTATGGTCTGGCTGTATTACCTCCAAAAATTGTGGTTTTTCAGTTAACGAGGATCTGGTAAAGCTAAGGCCTTCTTTAGGTGTATTTTTATCACTTCAAGAAAGAGGCTACAGTGAAGGGACAGTGATTCTGCTGACATGTGAACTGGCTCGGGGAGCTCATCTAGGGCATTTTCTGGTACCAAGCTCTTCCTTGGTAACATAATCTGTGTAGACATCTCACACTTCACTAGTTTTCACTTGGCCATGTCACTGGGGGCTCCTTGTCTTCAAACATTCTGGTCATCAAACCTGTAGAAACTATGTATTTCATGACTAAGAGGCTAAGGGCAAGAGGCAGTTGACTCTTTTTTGTCCCTTCTGGCTAGTCCCTTTCTACCTCTAAAATAGCAGATGTGACATTTATCACCTCCCATGTCCTCCTTGTTGAGAGCGGCTCCTAAGACGTTGCTCCCCAGCACACCCAGCCTGTCCTGTGCATAGCCAGAGATACACACAAATGGTAGAACATCTTGGGCAGGAAGGTGCAGGAAGCCACCAGAGCAGGGAGGTGACTTGTCAGCTAGATCAAGAGCTGTGCTCCAGAGTGATGTCAATTACTAATGGCAAAAGTCCTCGGGTAGGGAGACATAGTCATGGGCAATGGAAATCAAGGGTGGCTTTTATCTGTTCACTTAAGGTACAAAGACTTGGGAAAGATTAGAAATTCAGAGTCTCCATTGTGTTCCTGCTGCCCTTTCTAATAATAAAACATTTTGCCAACACACTTGAAGTTCTTAAAAGTAAATGTCAGTTTTTATTAGAAACTGTTGTATAGACAAATCATGTGTTGGTCCCATTCCCCTCCTCCCCACCCCCATACCACTGAAGACCCTCCTCAATGGGGTTATTCACCTTGGGGTTACAGCTTCTGGGAGCAGCAGTCAGCCACTGTGGGGGGAAATGCCCCAGGGATAATCTGTACCCTGTGGCTCTTACAGTCTCTCCACCCCCTTTCACGGTACTCCCCAAGCCTTGGTGGGTGTGTTATAAGTCTACTTTAGTGTTAAGCTCACAGCAACTTCTGGACTTCTGCTTCTGTCCTCAGTGTCTATTGCCATCACCCTAAGGCAGGTTGTGAGGCGTGCTGTAAAAACAGCACTCATGCCTAACCCACTCATTCTGTGCTTTCACCTGAACCCTGGCTCATGTGCGAGAAGGGGCTTATCTCGCGATAGGGAGTCAGCTATGTTTTCTTGTCATGATGATGGATTTTGATGCTCCCTGGTTTTCACCGCCTTCTATAAAAGGCAAAAACAGATTATCCAGTGGAGAGTGAGAGCAGCATGTGGTTAAGGGGACAGGCATAGTTAATTAAGAAAGATTTGATTTTGATGGGTGCAGCCTCTCTTTGGGCCAAAGACTAGAGGGATCTTCTCAGTGGAGTCCATGACCCTCATCTCCTTGGCATTCTGACTTGGTTCCCAGCATAAGATATAAGTTCCTCCCCACACAGCGGGCCTCTTATCCAATCAGAGAGCCATGGGTTACCCACCTAGGCTGAGTGCCACTATTGAGCAGGTGTGTACATTTTGTTGGGCTGTTTGATTGCATATCTAGCAGGATCCCCTGTTTGCTTACAGTGTCAGTGGCCATTTCCCCCAGCAGCTCCTGTAGCACTTTCTAGCTCTATGAGGGATAGCCATCAAGAATCTATGTTCTTTCCAAATTCCAGCACAATCCCTCAATGTTCTATGTCACAGCTTATGGTATCTTTATCAAGAGATGAAGGCAGATAGATAATCAAGTGCTGTGACAGAAGCCTGCCTTGTTTTGGGGACCTCATAGGTCTCTCCTGCTAACAGCTCATTGTGACATGTAACCCATTTCTGGCACGGGAGGTAAAAGCCAGAATGATTTTAGGATTAAGCTTCCTCCTACCCTCACTGGGTCCCTCTGCCCAGATGATCCAAATGTCATTTTTTTATTCAAAAAAAATTCAGAAAGTGAAAGGAAAATATAATAGACCCTTTCTATAGTTGCTACCTTTTTCCTCCCCATTCCTCAAGGAGGTTTTGCTACCAGAGGAGACTGTCCTAACTACCCTCTCATGTGGCTGAATTCTCGAACATTGCACTAAACCCATCTTCACTTACTGAGAATGACTTCCATCCAGACTGTGCTTCAGCAAGATCTTCCCTGTGTCCAACTCATGCATGTGTCTAGTTTTAACAAACATTGATTTGGTACCTGTATAAAAACATAGTTCTAGGGCTGGAGAGATGGCTTAGCAGTTAAGGCACTTGTCTGCAAAGCCAAAGGACCCAGCTTCAATTCCCCAAGAACCATGTAAGCCAGATGCAGAAGGTAGAGCATGTGCCTGGAATTTGTTTGCAGTGGCTGAAGGCCCTGGTGCACCCATTCTCTCTCTTTCTCTCCTTACCCCCACCTCTATCTGCCTCTCTCTCTCTCTCTTTCAAATAAATAAAATAAAATAAAATAGTTTTTAAAAAGCAATTCTATGGCTTGGTGTGGTGGTGCATGCCTTTAATCTCAGCACTAGAGAGGCAGAGATAGGAAGATGGCCAAGAGTTCAAAGCTAGCCTAGGGCTACAGAGTGAGTTCCTGGTTAGCCTGGGCTAGAATGAGGCCCTACCTCCAAAATAGCCAATAAATAAATAAACATGGTTCTCAAATGCCCCACAATTATTCAACAACAGACCTGTAGAATGGAGGGAGTATCAAAGGTGAGAGGAAGGACATCTTAGACATATGTGAGGGTCCTAGATCACAGACAGGCAGGTTCTTGGGCTATAAAAAGGGTCATGGATCAGCATCCAGAGGACTGTCAAGGTCAAGGTTGTTCTGCCAGCAACGGAAACATGCTGATGGTGTTGCATGCAAGAGCAGAGGACACAAGAATAATGAAGCTGAGATGAGACATATTAGAATGGCAAAGAGCTGGAGGCAAGATGACTGCTTATAAGGCCATTTGCTAATTCAGACACAAAATCCAAGAGCTCATAAATATTTCACGATTTATAATCAAGTACATACAGTTGCACAGGTTTTGTGAAAAGGACCCTCTGAGAGAGTAAGTGGAGGAAACAGGAACTTTCTCTAATTTGCCCACCCACCAGAGACACCTTTTTCTACTTCCAGTGAAGGAAATGCATGTGGCAGAATGAAGCCTTGTTTGTAATTAGCATGCAGAGAGAAAAATATTAAGCCTGAGAGGAGAGTCTGGATTATGTTGTTTGGTATCAGTGGGGTGGGGGAAAACTAAACCAGAGCAGAACTTAAATTGGCATGAACTACATCTGTCCTATAGCAATATGCTAAGGACATTTCAAATAGAATGTGAAGATATTGGGTAAATAGGGTTTAATAAAGGGTTTAATAAATAGGGTTTAATAAAGGGTTTAATAAAGTCCATGTAATTTTTAGTTACTGTTACTTTTTGTGTGCATGTGAAATGTGGTGTGTGTGTGTGTGTGTGTGTGTGTGTGTGTGTTGTATGCGTGTGTATAGGCCCTGGCAGCACCCCCATGCTCTGGCCTGCAGCATCAGAGAGGCAGTTAGGCAATCACCTGTGATGGCAAGAATGCAATTACTCTTCTACCAGTTTTTTTTAGAGCCAAAACCTCTTGCTGACACATGAGCTTACTATTTTTCTCAAGTTCTGGCAATTCTATGGTCTCTATACCCTTTTGCAGGATGAGGTTACAGACAAACATGGTTTCTCACAGCTGTTTATATGTGACCTAGGCATTGGAACTTGAGTGGTCTCAGACCATCAGGCTTGCTCAGGCTTGCTCACTTAACCACTAAGTCATCTCTCCAGCCTTCCATTTAATTTTTCAAAGTAATAGGATAGATTCATCATAGAAAGGTTTTAACGTATTCTTGTAACTAACATTATTACATGTATAAAATTAGTATAATCTCTAATGTACATAGTCTGTGACTATAAGAAAAACATAAATGGCCATAAATCTGAGCAGAAAGAGATGTATCCCCTTTGAAGATTCAGGAACATTGTAAATGCCTAAAGAGGTTGCTGGGACCATCCAGAAGCACTGGACAGTGTAGGAAAGAAGGGCAACTCCACGCCTTCTCATTGTCTGAAAGGCCTTCGTCCTTTCAGCTTATCATTTCTCTTAAACACACAAACCTGTAAAGACTCCCCTTAGTGCTCTTTATGACACTTTTTTTCAGATGTGACCTTTATAAGCAGCTTACTGGACCAAAATAAAATCAGAAAGACATCTGAAGAATGTGCTACCCTTTATTCTTTTCAATTGGCTAGGAGCTAACTCTTCAATATTTATGACCACTCTCTGAAAACACATGATTGTTCTACTGGAAAAAAATAAGATTGTCGTGAGCAGAACTGCAGGAAATGTGATTTGAAAATCCATGTTAATGATATAATGATGCTCAGCTCAAGTTGGGCTGCATTGTAAATGAGACATCAATTAGCAGATACAGCAAACGAATGACCTCTACGGCTCCCTGTTAGAGCAAGAGATAAAGGAGGAGAAAGGTGGGGGCTCTGACTGGATTTATGGGGAGTAGCTGTGGTTTGTATCGTGACGAACAAAATTAAAAGCCAAATGGATGAAAGAATTCCTTTTTTGATGGTTCCTTAAGATCTTTATTATCCAACATACTGTTATTGAAGGCCTATTCATCTCAGAAGAAACCCAAAGTGCTGAAAGTGGCTGACATCAGTGTTGAAGTTCTCTGTCACACAGTAGTCCGTGATTTGGGAAAATTGTTAATGTTCTGAGATGCCAAGTCTCATGTAGAAATAGGGTCTGATGCAGGCTAACTAAGAGGATGCTTAAGCGTGCTTGGCACAGACTCTTTTTTGTAGGGTCTCACTCTGGCCCAGGCTGACCTGGAATTTACTATGTACTGTCAGGGTAGTCTTGAACTCATGGCGATCCTCCTACCTCTGCCTCCCAAGCGCTGGGATTAAAGGTGTGCGCCACCACACCTGCAGCACAGACTTCCTTACATATGTATGGTTAACAGTTCCATGTCTTCTTCCTCTCTCTCTTCTTAGATCTATGAGAACCTTAGATGGGACTAGTATGTTCTGAAATGTGAACACACTGTACAATCCTTAAGGGGTAACTGACAACTTCTTACAGTATAATGATCTTTTAACACAGTGGTCTCTTTGTTGACAAAGACAAGGCCTCTATGCATCAGTGTCGTAATGGCAGGAAGACTGTGGACCGTACAGCTGAGCCTGGCTTCAAGCCCTTGTTCTGCCACTTTACCTTGTGACAGAAGATAACATATTACAACCTTAGAAATCTCTGCTCCATCACTCTGTTTTACAAACTGAGGAATATTAAAAACCTTTTTTTAATTGTAGTTGTAGGAATTAAAAATTTTAATCCGTGAAAGAAAGCAATGCTTTATATATGACAACCACTCAATTCACTGGAGATCCTAATACTGAATTTTCAACCCAAAGAGACAGAGGTACAGGGCAATCTTCACAATAAAATAGTAACAAGTTTTATGAAGGACTTTCCACTGAGATTCCCTCAGAAAGTGAACTAACCTGTCTGATGGGAAGGGCCCCATGTGGCCACAGTGCTTGGTGCCCAGAGAAGATACAAGTTGTCCATGGGCATCAACACACAGTAACATATGTACTCATCATTAACAAGTCCCTATGGCCGTACCACAGCCCCACCTCAATGTTTGGGAAACCCCCACCCAGAAATTCATGAAGTATGCTAAATCTTACTAGTGACAAAAAAAAATGTGGGCTTTGGTTGTTGAATTCTGGTTTTAAATTAATTCCTTCAGCATCTGTATGAAGTGGATAAGTCCGAATGAAGAAATAATAATGCATGTCTATGAGGGGGCTTCTCTGCTGAACTGTTTCCTGAGTGACTGTTAGTGGGCTCCTTAATAACTAAATTTTGGGGAGAGCTAGCATTCCATTTAATCAGCTGGAACACTTATCCATCATAACATTCCAAAACTGCTGCCTTTGTCTTTCCACACCTCCCCCTTCTAGGAAGGTGGCAGGCCCTCTGAAAACACTGGAGACTAGGGTCTATTTTTTCTTCACATCTGATGAAAACCCCCAAAATCAATTATGGAATTGTACTTTCAGAGAGAAAAAAAAGTTCAAAAAAGGAGCTCATTTGCCCTGGCTGGCCCTCAGCAAAGTCCATGTCACTTCTGCCCCCAGCTTCTTCCCTCTACTTTCTGGCAATAACCAAAGAGCCATATGTGGCTTCCCTGGCTTCAGCTGTGTTTCCAAGATAGTGACCCACCTTCCTCCCTCATGAGGTGTGACTGCTGCCTGTGCAGCTGCTGAGCTGTCAGCTCTCAATTCCAAACCTACTTTGTTCTGCTTTACTCCACCTGGCTAGGCAGGGATTGGAAAACTACTTCCTCTTCTACCAGCCATTCCCTGACACATTCTTCCACTACTGTGTACTGGAACGTTTATTTTTGAATTGGTTTATTGGGGATGGGTATCTGAGCTGCACACAGAAGATTGCTCGAGAGCTAGAGGGGGAGACCTCGCCCTACCATGATTTTCCCTCCATTATTTCCAAAACCTCTCAGCTATGGCTTCTACCCAAGCAGAGACAATTGGTCCCAGACTTCAAGTCCTTTGTTTTTGACACTCTCAAAATCAGACTCACCTTGCCCTCTCAGTGGTACTGTTGTCAAAGTTTTACTTAGGGTCAAAGCCTGAACCCTAGCATCCCCAACAAGTTAGGCTCATCCACCCATCCCCAAGACTCCAGTTAAAGTGACAAATGATAGAGAAAGTACAAAAAGGTTTGTTCATTCTTGGAGAAGAGAAACAAATGGGTCCAGTGATTGCCATTACACTGCCTTTAGGACACTACTAAGAGATCGAGGCTTACAGAGCAAGAGGTGTGCACGGCTGCACAGTCCTAGTCAAGGTGTGGTTGCGCCGATCATTGACTCCACAGTGGTTTAATAATAATTCAGATAATTTTCTTCCCGAGAGGCAAGGTGGTTCATGATAATTCAGATAATTCTTTCTGGGAGGCAAGTTCCTCCTCTGGCCAGAACCAGCCTTTCCCTTTATGAGATTCCTCAGGAAATTTTAATCTTGGTGAGGGGTTGCATAATTCCAATAGTCTGATAGCCTAAATGAGGGTGGAAACAACACAAGTGCCTCATTGGAATATCTCTGCTGCCGCTAGAGTGGTCAAAGAACCAACCCACCAACCAGAAATGCCTCTCCTCAGAGGTCTGAGGTCAGCCCATGGGCTCTCTGCTCAAGTCCTATGTTCTCACAAAGCCAACCTCCTCCATCCATCCCACATGAGGGGTGGGACTGCCTCCTGTAGTTACTGCCTCTGAGATACTCTGCTGAGTCTTCTCCATCCATCCACATGAGGGGTGGCACGGCCTCCTATAGTTACTATCTCTGTGATACTCTGCTGAACCTCCTAAATCCTTCCCACATGGAAGGTGGGACTGCCTTCTGTAGTTACTGCCTCTGAGATACTCTGCTGAACCTCCTAAATCCTTCCCACATGGGGGGTGGGACTGCCTCCTGTAGTTACTGCCTCTGAGATACTCTGATGAACCTCCTCCATCCTTCCCACATGAGGGTGGGACTGCCTCCTATAGTTACTGCCTCTGAGATACTCTGCTGAACCTCCTCCATCCTTCCCACATGGGGGGTGGGACTGCCTCCTATAGTTACTGCCTCTCAGATACTCTGCTGAACCTCCTCCATCCCTCCCACATGAGGGGTGGGACTGCCTCCTGTAGTTACTGCCTCTGAGATACTCTGATGAACATCCCCCATCCTTCCCACATGAGGGGTGGGACTGCCTCCTATAGTTACTGCCTCTGAGATACTCTGCTGAACCTCCTCCATCCTTCCCACATGGGAGGTGGGACTGCCTCCTATAGTTACTGCCTCTGAGATACTCTGCTGAACCTCCTCCATCCTTCCCACATGAGGGGTGGGACTGCCTCCTATAGTTACTGCCTCTCAGATACTCTGCTGAACCTCCTCCATCCTTCCCACATGAGGGGTGGGACTGCCTCCTGTAGTTACTGCCTCTGAGATACTCTGATGAACCTGCTCCATCCCTCCCACATGAGGGGTGGGACTGCCTCCTGTAGTTACTGCCTCTGAAATACTCTGATGAACCTCCTCCATCCTTCCCACATGAGGGGTGGGACTGCCTCCTGTAGTTACTGCCTCTGAGATACTCTGCTGAACCTCCTCCATCCCTCCCACATGAGGGGTGGGACTGCCTCCTATAGTTACTGCCTCTGAGATACTCTGCTGAACCTCCTCCATCCTTCCCACATGGGGGGTGGGACTGCCTCCTGTAGTTACTGCCTCTGAGATACTCTGATGAACCTCCTCCATCCTTCCCACATGGGGGGTGGGACTGCCTCCTGTAGTTACTGCCTCTGAGATACTCTGATGAACCTCCTCCATCCTTCCCACATGAGGGGTGGGATTGCCTCCTGTAGTTACTGCCTCTGAGATACTCTGCTTTCCTTTTACTGCTTCATTAGTCTTTTCAACTTCCTATGGTAAATTCTCTGTTCAAGTAGCCAATGATGTTCCTTGCTTTTTTCTGTTACACTGCATCGGATCTAAAAGATACAGAAATGGAAATAACAATGTGAAGTCAGATTCTTTCTGTCTTTATTATAGCCCTATGTATATCATCCCTTTTGTGCAAGTAGACCAGCAAAAGGGGTACCTTTTTAGTCACATTGTGAGAGATAATAGCTTAAATGTAAGGTAACATTTTTCAAAAATGTAAATAGTTTTAAGTTGTACAAATTTTTTGTCTCTACTACATGTTTGGGGCCAAATTGGATTTTTTTTTCTTTTTTTTTTTTTTTTTTTGGTGTTTTGAGGTAGGGTCTCATTCTAGCCCAGGCTGACCTGGAGTTCACTATAGAGTCTCAGGGTTGCCTCGAACTCATAGCAATCCTTCTATCTCTGCCTCCCAAGTGCTGGGATTAAAGGTGTGTGCCACACACCCAACAAATTGGATATTATTAAGATGGTTATAAAGACAATATTGACATTAAAGTTGTTGCCCTCAAGGAAATGGAGATTGATGAGGAATATCCAATAAATATGAATTACTAAAAACACTAAATGCATAATATTTATTATGTGTTGCCGTTATTGTCTCATCATTGAAACAAAACACCTCACCAAATGCACCTGACGGGAGGAAAGGGTTCATGCGGGCTTAGAGTTGCAAGGCAAAGCTCCTGATGGACGGGAAGAATGGCAGCGCAGAGGCTGTGCATCACACCTTGACATAGCAGGTGGCAGGTGATAGCAAGACAGTGAGCTAAGCTAGTGCTGGGAGACTGGGAGCTAATGAACTCAAGATCCACCTCCAGTGACACACTTCCTCCAGGAAGCCTCCACCTCCCAAAATTGCCACCAACTGAGGAACACATGTTTATGGGGGAGCAGCTGATTCGAACCACCACAATACAAAATGGAATATGAGCAAAATCGGATCATGTAACCCCGTAAGTGAATTTAGAGGCAAAAAATAGATGAGCCATCAAGGGTCAACATGCTTGAGGAGGGTGTCGCAGTAAAGCGTGAGGTAAATTTGGAAAGGCTTAGGTATGAAAAGAGAATAGAGGAAAGAAGAAATCCATATTTCCATGCAAGAAGACAGCTTGAACAAATGCCTGAAAATGCATTAGACTTTGGTATATGCATCCATCATTACTACCTAATGTGAGTTTGCCATTGGATAGACTCCCCTTGGTCTGCCAAGAAGTAGAACCTAGACTCCAGGGAGTTGTTTTTTTTTTTTTTAATTTAATTTATTAGTTTTCTTTTCAGTGAATACAGACAGTTTGGTACCATTATTTAGGCTCATCTGTGATCTACCCCCTTCCATTAGACCCTCCTTGTTAATGAAAATGGGTTGTGCATTGTGGAGTTAGCCCCCAGTTATTAGTATGATAAATGTCTCTGCAAATCATGACCTAACATGTAACTCTGACATTCTTTCCACCCCCTCTTCTGCAAGATTTCCCTGAGCCATGTTGGGTTCATTTTTGGTCTGCTTCAGTGCTGAGGTGTTGGGGGCCTCTGAGGCTTTGGCTCTCTGATTTGGTAGGAGTTGATTTTTCTCTGCGTTGATCTCCTTCCCCTTTGTGCTGGTATCCGGTTCACAGGAAAACATCACCCTTACCTATTTCGCCAGTTGTCCTTAGTTTCAGTTGGGCCCCTTTTGAGGTATGTTGGGGCAGCTCTCTTCTTAGGATCTTCAGATTCTCCAACGGAGAGTAAGTTAGCACCCGGAAAATTGGTTTCCCAAAACAATGACAGACTTCTGTCAGAGTACTTGATGACCCACCAAAGGCCAGTGGTAAGACCCTATTGCTAAAGACTGCATATGCAGCTGACGCGAAAATGGAATGACATGGCTGGAAGCCAGGAGAGAGTCAGTCCCCAGACAGTCAGCGTGTCTAGTGCCAGAAGGCGCTACATAGGCGACTGGGGGAAATGACCAAGATCTGTCCAAGCAACACATTGTTTAACCTAATTAGCAACAAATAACCGGATGTGATGCCCACACAAGTGCAATAGTGGTACACAGCCATGGTGAGGAATCAATTGCTCTTGATTTGGCTAACTGATTCACTCAGTGGTACTAGACCCTTAGCTGGAGCTGGGAAACAAGTCAGAACCATACCCAAACACAAGCCCACTCTACAATATCAAGCTACCATCAATCACGGGGTATAAGAGGGCCTACACCTATCAAACTGTCTATCCAGGGAGTTTTTGAATAGTAAAACCAACTGGAATTCCAGCTGCCACTTACAAAGAAGCTTCTGTGACGGCCAAGGTCAAGTGTCACTCAACTGTGGACATTGAGAACCATAGCTAATTCATTTGTACTCACAGCTTGGGATCTGAAATTTGGGATCAATATTGTGGAAATCCTTCTCATTGACTTAGAGGTTTGTCCAAGAAGTCTCCACCTATAGGAATAATTCACATCCAAATTCCAAACCTGTGCACAACTGCTAGGTGGAGAAAACTAGCGTTAACCACGGCCTGCCTGATTAGAGCCAAGTATCTAGAATCAAATCTGTGTAGAACAAAGTGCAAGTCCTTAAGCATCAACACGGAGTCATTCCTGGCTCTTCTCTAGAAACCTGGGTACAGCCGACTTTTAAATGGGATTCTAAACACCTTCAGAGAATTACACAGGACTCAAGGAGATTACGCAGCCACCCTCACTAGGAACTTTCATAAATCAGAGAATTCAAGTGCAAACAGGATTCTGTGTATTGTAAATTGGAATATAATCATAGATTAAATCGTGTCCCTTCCCATCAAAGTAATCACCCTCACTCTGCCCCCAGTCTTCTCCAGTTTACAGTAATGTAGTCCACAGGGAAGAAGTCAGTGTGCATTGTGAAGCAAATCCTATACTTTCTTTTCCATCAAAAAAGCCAGTTGTTGTTCACGACATCCATCAGGATCACATTACACTCTGAAGCATTTAAAAGGGTGGGGGGAAATGGGACTGAGCTCAGATCTCCTGCTGGAAAGTTAAGTTGTCAGATGTTAGGCAGAAAATCAATCAGAAATGCATTTGGAACAGCAGTGAGCTGCCTGGAATTACATGGGGCTAGGGGAAAAAAAAAAGGAAAAGAAAAAGAAACCTAGAGGCTGAAGCATACTAATGATTGGAGACTCCCACAGCAACTTAGACAAGGTGGGTCCATTCATTTAGACACATTTGCTACATGGAAATAAACTGATGGCAAGCCTCACATTTACATACAAAATATTTTAAAACATGCTCAGAAGTATCAGGGTGCTCTATGCACTCTACAGAATCCAGTAACTCCAAAACTGTTGTGGATTTGGTCAGCTAACTCACATTCCTACCCCCAGCTCTTGCAATAGATATAAAGCCTTTGCCATAACAGTTTGCTTATCATAAATTAAAGACAAACTCTTAGAAACTGATTTTGCTAAGAAGCACTGGCTCCTTGCTTGGGTCTTCATAAGTTAACCAAAAGCATATGAAAGTGTTCACATCTCTGCCTTTGTCTGTGTCTGTGCCCTTTACTTCTGGTCATGCAGCAAGTGAGTAGTCATGAAAGTCACTCCAGGAGTGCCAGGCTAACATGTTTCATACCATTCAGGACTGACGGTACACAGGTAAGTCTTAAACCTGCAGTCATCCTGCATTCCCACCTGAGGGTCATTGTCTAAGAGAGTGGGACTATACCTTGAGAAGTAAGCACCCCCTGAGAACCAGCTTATCTCCTCAAGCAACAAGGACTTCTTTCAGACCACTGTGCAGAATAGCAGGAGCTAAGCCAATGAACAAGAGACGACACCTTGACCAGAGCTTCTTATTTATGCGTATTCCATTAAGCAACACACACTACAGGCCCAAAATACTTCCTTCATGACACAGAACTTAGGGGTGTCTTTGAAAGGGTCAGAGCCTTTCATGGCTCTTGGGTGGGCAATAAGTCAGGAGCTACAGTACAGAATGCTTAAGGCCACACAGAGTCCTGTGAATTTGGATGAATGAAGCCCATTTTGGTAAACTTTACAAAGATTTTATTATCAAGCTTAAAAGAAGAAAAGACTATAGAGAGAGGGGGTTTCTGGAAAAGGAAAATCATTTAGAGACCCAGACTGGGGTCTTTAAAGAGAGTTTTCTGGATGGGGCCTGAATTAGTAAATTTACTCCTAATGCCAAGTATCTGGGTGCCAGCAGGTTTTCAGGGAGGAAGTAAACCTTTTACATTCCTTTCTCTTCTAAAACAGAAAGAGATAAGACCAGAAGCACCTATTCTTATACTCTAATGAAGTTTTAGAAGAAAAGAGATAAAGAAAAAAACCAAATTGTCCCTTGCAAGCTAGAGAACATTCTTTGCTTCCACTTTCAGGGAGCCCTATTACCCCTTTACTGACTCTTGCTTCAATCATCAAATAACAGCTCTTCAGCCAGTATCTAGCCTCATGGACTGAGCCACTATCTGGTTTTCTGTCTTCCCAACTTGTGTGCAGTCTCACAGAATGAGCAGCTCCTGGGATCTTCAACTTTCTGATCTCGATTTCCCATCTGTTAAGCAGCTCTGTCACAGTGAGCCACGCCCTCCCAGAGCTGAAACTTCTGAAACCCTGAGCCAGAGTGAATCCTTCCCCCCTTAAGCTGCTTCTGCCAAGTACTTTGTCTAAGTGATGAGAAAAGTAACTAATACAGACAATAAAGTCATTATTATCGCCTAAGGCAGACTTTCTATGCTGTTCAGTACACACTCTATTTTTAAAATTATTTTTATTTTACTTATTTGCAAGGAGAGAGAATAAGTGCACCAGGGCCTCTTACCACTGCAAATGAACTGCAAAAGCATGCATCACTTTGGACATCTGGCTTTATGTGGGTACTGGGGAATTGAACCCAGGCCAGCTGGCCTTGTAAGGAAGTGCCTTTAACTGCTGAGCCATATCCCCAGCCCCAAGCATGCACTTTTAAAGGGAAAACAAATAAAGATAAGAATCAAGGAAATGCAACAACTCTTCCATAAAAACAAAAACTAAAATAAGGAGAGAAGTCAAATTTCTTTAAAAATACACTCACAAATATTTATTAGGAGCTAAATTTGGCTGTGTATAAGAGACTCACAGTTACAATAGGACAAAGCTCTTTATATTATTTATGATCAATATCCAGTCCAAAGGTCGAGGGCCAGTGCTGTAACAGTGACCCTGCTTAATTAGGTTCTCTAGAAACCCAGATTCCCTTTATTTTGTCATTTCTGTCAACCATAAGGTCCAGTCTATCTCTCCACCATATGTACATCTCAAACAGCAAGTGTGAAGGGCCCCTGGCTTAAGGACACAACCCAGAAGTGGTGCGCCCACCTCCTGCTCATGTCCCATTGGCTAGAACTCAGTCGTGACTGGCCACTAGTAGAAAGACCAGGAACCACATACTCTGCTAAAATTCTGTCTCAATTCAAGAAAATAATAGCTACTGAGAACAATTCTTCCTACCTGAGATGGAAGGAGAACCCCTAAACACACCCAAGAAGAAGCTCCTGCGCCTTTCCCTCAAGACTGCTAGGCTCTGAAGCTGGCGGTATCATGTGTTCCCAGAGAGTGCCCTAGATGAGGCGGGAAAGGAAAGACGATACCAGAGGGCTTTATATTACACAGGCCGTGCAAGTAACAGGGCCTTGGGAGAACTGGCTTTCATTTTATCTGAGAAACTGTCTCAATTGTGAGAGTGGTGCTAGGAAATTCACAGCCATCTCTATGGAGAGGAAAGCTGGGCCTTTGGAGAGGAAAACCTCCTACACTCACTGTGTGCCCATGGCTCTGGGATAAGATTTGACAACTACAGTGTCAGCTTTGGGTGTGGTCCTGAGGAAGGGTGAGAAGAACAGTAGGTGATGAGTTTTGTTTGGTTAGAACCTCTAAGTGTGACTGGAAGGAGATGAGAATTTCTTCCTCTGACGTGGAAAACTAATTATAGGGAAGATTCAATATGCTTCAGCGTTTACATGGAGACCTTGCATGGTCTCATTTAATTGTCATGATAGCTATGAATTAGATACTACTATTATTTCTGTCTATGGCTGTAACAACCTGAAGGCACTCAATCTTGTCATATACTAGTATTATTTCCATCTTTTAGACAGGTAAACAAGGCACAGAGTTACTAATTAATTTCTTCAGGGCCACACATATAATTCACAGTTGAAGCTGTAATCTGAACCTAGGCATTTGGCCACAGCACCTGCGTATGTAACTAGCACATGGTGCTATCTCAGTCACCTTTCCTTACGGAAAATTGCTTCATGCTAATCCCATACCCCCCCCCCCACCGTGCGTACGTAGTTCAGCGTCAGAACACTTGCTTGTCACAATTACAGCCCAGGCCACAGTAAGAACCTGAGTGTAGGTTATCTAGAGAGTGCAAGGGTGAAGAGGCTGAAGAAGGGACAACTGAATTTGTGGGATTATGAACTGAGTGTCTGAGGTCAGGGAGTTCTGACTAACTGGTATGGCCACTTGCTTTCACCATTTCCTCTTTCAGTAACAAATACGGGCTCAACCTGAGCAGAACCCTTGACCACGTATTAAGAACTTTTATTTCTGTAACCTTTCGCTGTGTGTATCACCTGGAAACCTCTTTTCTCTACAGGCATATTTTAATAGGAATAAATGATTGAAACTCTTTGGAGAAGTTAATTACAGGGTTTAGGCGAGTTAGCACACGCAGTCATATTAGATTAGTGGTAAGTAAAGTTTCCCTCCACCCCCCCCCAAAAAAAGTCTGCATTTGATGAGTTCAAGAGGGCCAGGTCAAGAGTATAACCCAATGGGAATATGACCAATGTGCAATATGTTCATACTTAATTCATAATTCATAAACAATTCAATTAAAATTCATAATTAATAAAGAAACCAGACCTCAGTGTGCAGCCACAAAGAGGAAGTGAAGGAAGATAGACAACTCCTACAGGGACTGATGCTTGTTTAGAGACCCATGAAGGCCAAACATGTGCACAGTTTGGCTTTAGACTTTCTAAGCACCTGGTGTCCATTTTATTGATTTCCTAATGGCTTGTCAATGAATGCCAGAATTCCTCATTTCTGAATGGTAATAATGCATATTATTTCTGTTTTATGCTCTCATTTTTTTAGTTTCCATGATATAAATGCTTTGAATAAAATGTATTAATAGTAAGTTACTAATAATAAGCTAATGATAATAAAATTTATTTAGCACATATTGTTTGTTCACCAATATCAATTTTCATTTGAGCATTTAGCATTCTACTATTATTATTAATGTTTTATCTGCAGTTTTACTTTCCTTTCAAGGATAAATTTCTTAAATATAGCTGGGATTTGTTGTCTGGACTAGTGTGGCTATTTTTGCTGTTCTATTCATTTCAGGGGGTTTCTTCTAGTTAATATCCAATTCATTAAAAGAAGTCCCCAAGTCAAAAATATAATTTTTCTTAAGATTTTTTTAAAATTTTTTGTTCATTTGTATTTATTTATTTGAGAGTGACAGAGAGAGAGGGAGAGAAAGAGACAGATAGAGAGAGAATGGGCGCTCCAGGACTTCCAGTGACTGCAAACGAACTCCAGAAGTATGCGCCCCCTTTTGCTTCTGGCTAAAGAGGGTCCTGGGGAATCAAGCCTCGAATCGGGGTCCTTAGGCTTCACAGGCAAGCACTTAACCACTAAGCCATCTCTCCAGCCCTTCTTAAGCTTTTAATATCAATTTGCATCATCATACAAAGAAGAAAATTTTAATAATTACTTCAAGAATTCAAGCCAAGTATTTAACTAACCCTTTTGTTTGTTGTTTTTGAGACAATGTCTCATGTAGTCCAAACAGGCCTCACCCTCACTCTGCAGCTAAGGCTAGCCTTGGCCCTCTGGTCCTCCTGTCTCCATATTGCAAATGCTGGGATTATAATTGCATACCACTTCGCCCTGCTTGAGTAATGTTTGATCTGCTCAATTTGTCAGTTTCTTTTATGAACTTAAGAATCTTTCATTTTTACTACATTTTCATATTTGACATAATTACCTTTTAAAATGGACTTTTTGAGGCTACTATGAGGAAACCTTTCCCAAGCACTCAAATACTTAAGTATATTCAATAAAGTCAGCATATTAAAATATAGTAAATTCTAAGCTTTGTGAAATGACCAAACATTCATTTCCACTTAAGAATTGTAAGCCAAATCAGTTACTGAGCTGTATATTTCAAAATGGAGTCACAAAGGTGATGTGTCTATAATGCAACCAATTATCTTTAAATCCAAATGGATACCTGTTATGTTGAATGGACAGACAAATATTAATAGCATTGGTTGTCATTATCTCCAAGATTCATCTATACTTCCCTTCTGTGGAAGAAATTTTGTATCTTATTAAGTCATCTCCAGTAAATTCCACGTGAGTATCTTGGCTTAGTGAGCCTGCTGAGCAGAGGCAGTGGCCAGCACTGTCCTCCACAAACCATGACAGACACAAGGAGACATTCTGCCGGCAGGAAATCTAAGCCCATGCCTCCAGACAGGTTGGTTCTCAAATTGAAGTCACGCATCTTCTATTTCGTCAATCTAATTTGAGTCTATAACATCCCCACCAAGACTGTTTCAGGGTTTGATTCAATTTAACTAATCCACTTACTGCCTCATTCCTTTCTGAATACTTCTCATATCCCTTCTGTGGGCTCCCACCACAAATGTTGTAGATATTTAGATGACATCTGATTTTGAATTGTCCATATTTCCCATAGTAATGACAGCAAGGACATGTGTACATCTGGACATTATTAGTTAGAACTCCCACAGACTATATAAATGTCTTCAAACTGTTTTCATGTTTCAAAGCCATTTTTATCCACATTCACATTACTAAACCTGATATTGTTGGTGAATGTAGAGTAAACTTTATCCTGTCTTTTAATCATTTTTTTTTTATTCTAAGGGTAATGAAAGCTTCCAAGGGATCTAAAGATTGACCTCTGTCCATACACCTTTAATTCCAGACACAGGTAGGAGGATTGCTATGAGTTTGAGGTCAGCCTGAGACTACACAGAGAATTCCAGGTCAGCCTGGGCTAGACTGAGACCCTACCTTGAAAACAAAATGAAACAAAACAAAATGCAAAGGGTCCTTATACCCAGGGCTTAGAAAAAGCTGTCACACTAGCTGGTGCTGACCATGGCTGCCACTAGTAACTGCAAAGAGCCAAGGTGCCAGGCCCATAAGGATAGAGCAGCAAGCCTCTAGCCTGAGTGCCTACAGCCAAAAGTCTCTGGCTTTTAAGAACTCGGAGCCCTGGGCTTCTTGTTCTAGGGTTTAGAAATGCAAGCCTGGGAGTCTGTCAGGCCCACAAAGCTTTGGCATCCAAGTGACCAGTACCAACACTAGAAGACTTACCCTTCTCCTACTCATGATTTCTTGTGTTTTTCTTTTTAAAAAAAATATTTTATTTATTTGTTTATTTCAGAGAGTGTGAGACAGCAAGCGAACTCCAGACACATGTGCTACCTCATGCATCTGGCTTAAAAGAAATAGCTTAGTGGATAAGGTGCTTACCTACAAAACTAAAGGACCCAGGTTCAACTCCCATATTTCTTCAGCCCAGTTCTAGGGCTTTTTCTTTTATTTATTTTTGTTTTTTTTTTTTTTTCAAGGTAGGGTCTCACTGTAGCTCAGACTGACCTGGAATTCACTTTGTAGTCTCAGGATGGCCTCAAACTCATGGCGATCCTCCTACCTCTGCCTCCTGAGCGCTGGGATTAAAGGCATGTGCCACCACACCTGGCTAGTTCTAGAACTTTTAAAAAATCAACTCTGGGGCTGAAGAGATGGCTTAGTGGTTAAGTGCTTGCCTGTAAAACCTAAGGACCCTGGTTCGAGGCTCGATTCCCCAGGACCCACGTTAGCCAGATGCACAAGGGGCACACTCATCTGGAGTTCGTTTGCAGTGGCTGGAGGCCCTGGCATGCCCATTTTCTCTCTCTCTCTCTCTCTCTCTCTCTCTCTCTCTCTCTCTCTCTCTCCTCCTCCTCCTCCTCTCTGTCACTCTCAAATAAATAAATAAAAATGAACAAAAAATTTTTTTAAAAATCAACTCTGTACACTAGTAATCTTGTGGTTCTCACTTGCACTTCCTTAATGAGTAATAATGTTGAACATCTTTCATGTGCTTAATGAACATTTGTGGATTTTCTTCAGAGAAAAATGTATTAGCATTTTATTGTGTTCATACTCTCCCCTGTAAAAACTAAATCCTTTGTGGGTTTTTAGCTAAGTTTATTATTGAGTTGTAAGATTCTTTATATAACCAAAATATAAATTTTTTATCATATATATGATGTAAAAATATTTCCCTCACCATTAAGTAATTAATTTGTGTTGTATTCATATTTTAATAAATCATGTTTGAAATATGAAAAAAAATAATAATAAAAAATAAAAATAAAGATTGACCTCTGTCCTCAGACTCTCCCACAACCTCAGAGCTGACATACACACTGTTAAACTTGCCTCTCTCAAGTCTTTATAAAGTAACTGTTAACTTTGAGATTCCATATTTCAGTAAAGTTGTAAACACAATAGCAAGAATTCTCATATACAACATCAAGATTCCTCAAGTATTATCATTTATCAACTTTAATTCATTATTCATATATATATGATTTATTTCTAAAATAATTGGAAACAAGTTTCATAGAGGATACCCCTTTAGCTTTAAGCTCTTCAGTTATAGTGCCTAAAATTCAGTATATTCTCAGGAAAGCACACGGATAGAATGCCATTCCTAAGATCCTTATCTAATTTGCAGACAGAGCCAATTAAACAGATTAGTTCCCCTAATGTCTTCCAATGGTCTAGGAGTAAATCCACAGCATTGGTTATATTCAGTGATTAAAATTCTTTCATCTTCTTTAATACAAAAGTGTAAATATGTTGTCAGAGATTACAGAAGCACCCTAACTTTCATCTTCCCTTCCGCTTTAGCCCCCACTAGTGATTTTTGCCTGAAACAATCATTGCTGTAGTACCTGCCACAAGATCTTTTGACTTTCTTATTCTCCATCTTTATCCACTGGACTTCTACTGTAAGGAAGATAGCTAACTTCCAAGTCATTTACTTTATCGTTCATTTACATCAATTAGTATAATTTTAGTGTTTTTTGTTGCATTTTCTGACTTATCCTCTGCCATTATTAATAACCATTGTAATCCCCAAGTTTCAGATTTGGCGCCTCTTTAAGTTGCTGCCTGAGTCCTTTACCCTTGAAGTGAAGAAAATGTTCCAGGTCCCTGTTGTAATTTTCCTGCCATTGACATAAAGTGAGGCAATACCTTTTAGTGTAGAATATTCCAAAGCCAAGAGCTGGGTGGGTCAGTGATGTACTTTCCTGGAGCCTTTATAAGCAGTCCTGACGACAGCTCTTTTGTTGGCAGATGCCTTCGCAACATGTGACAGTTAATCACCTAAGGCTGTTGCAACCACAGTCTGTACCCACATGGCAATAGCTAGGTCTCCTTCAACCCAACCTGTTCTCCTGTAGACTTCATAGTTGTTCTGTCATCTCAGCCTAAAGCTTCTTAAGGACAAGTCTCTCCTGAGTTGTGACATTTATTTCCATACCAAACCAAGACAGATAAAACAGGGTTCCAATCTACCTACCAACATCCCCAATGTGGAATATACACCTCTCTATATATGCCTTGAGATTTTCAATTCTTCCTCTTAGGCATTCCTTTCTTCATTCAGACTTCCTTGATAACATTTTCTGTCTTGACATTCTTAGAAGTGATTCTTTCACAAAGAAGTGATTCTTTTCACCATTTATTTAGGGGCTCAGAAAGACTATCATTGGTCCTGCCAGGCATGGCGACTCATGCCTTTAATCCTAGCACTTGGGAGGCAGAGCTAGGAGGATCACTGTGAGTTCAAGTCTACCCTGAGACTACAGAGTGAATTCCAGGTTAGCCTGGGCTAGAGTGAGCCCCCCCTCCTTGAAAAACCAAGAAAAAAAAGACTACAATTGGGACTAGTCACATGTCTCAGCAATTAAAAGCACTTGCTTACAAAGCCTGCCAATCTGGGTTCAATTCTTAAGCCATCCACTAAGTAGCAAGGGGCCCTGCTAGCCCATACCCCCCCCACTTGAATGAATAAATAAATAAGTTTAGATAGATAAGAATTTTAAGATTACAGTTTGAAGCGGGAGAGAAAAATCTCTAACATAACCTCCCCTTTGTCCTCTGTGCCTAAACTCATTACATACATTCAAGGAAACTGGGAAAATAGAGAGAAATCTCTCTGACTCTGAAAACGTTGAGACTTATGCCATGGAATCATTGAAAGTAGATCATTTAAGACAACGAACATATACCAAAGAAAGTAAATGACCTACGTTTAAAAAAATAGAATGAAGGGGATGGAACCATCTCCTAAAGTAAGACACTTGCTTGCAAAGCCTGATGGTCCTAGTTCAGTTTCCTAGTCCCCATGTTAGGACAGATGCACAAAGTATCACATGCATCTGGAGTTTGTTTGCAGATGCATGAAGCCCTACAGTGCCCATATTCATTCATTCATTCATTCTCTCTCTCTCCTTCCAAATAAATAAATAAAAATATTTTTTAAATAGAATGAAGCCAGACATGGTGGCACACGCCTTTAATCCCAGCACTTGGGAAGCTGATGTAGGAGGATCTCTATGAGTTCAAAGCCATCGGGAGACTACATAGTGATTTACAGGTCAACCTGGGCTAGAGCAAGACCTTACCTCAAAAAATAATAATAATAATAATACATTGACGGAAAAGAGATAATTTTGTAATATAGTGAACTAGCCCAATTAGCCCAGAGAATAAGTTAGTCTTAGGATGCCAATGGACAGGAAGACTTTGGGGATTTCAGTTTTCTGTTCCTGTTTCTGTCAGTGTTTTGGACCATCATGGAGAAGTCTTCAGTGAATCTTTCTGAGGGAAGGGAGGCAAGATCCATAGTGAAAAGATTTCTATGGAATTATGATGTGTCCCACACTTCTGGAAGTAGAAAACATAGGAAAAACTTTCAAAGGCCAAGACCCAGACAGTTAAAAATATTACTAAGTATCTAATTTGTAAAACATTTCTCCTTTCTATGTATATAGATAAATTTCAAGTCTATCTACATGCCAATTTATCTTCTCTAGTGAGGGCAATTCACTTTAAGAATAAAATACATCTCAATATAGAGAAAAACTATCAAGATAATGGAGAAAATACATGTACATGTTTACATATAGATATAAGTTAAAGATATTTTATATTTGTATTATCTTGATATATAATAATTTCAGAAATAGCCTAATTTTCTCCAAGAGATTTATTGTACCTTCTGCTGAGCCAGACCTGAATCTAGCCCAGTCAGCATCCTACATCACTGTCACCTATAGAAACGTGTTATGCTGCTAGTCTGCTGTATAGACTGGAATCCTCCGTTGTGTCAAGACAGAAGGGAAACGAGAATGTGTCTGTCTTCACTGGAGCTATAGATCTTCCTGGTACATGAACATGAAGTTCCGGATCCTCTATTCAATGATGACAGACTCCTGGTGTCACCTGTACACACTCAAGAGTCAGAAGCAGAATTCCTCCCTCCAACCACCACTTTTGCTACCATAATGCACTTCCCTTACTCCAACCCAGAAAACAGTCAGCACAACAGGCCTTCTAATTCAAAAGTGTAAATTTATCCCAGAATTATATCTGGGATACTGGACTCAGGATGAAATCTCACTAAGGATTTCTTTTCTTACGAGATTTTTTTTTTCTTGAGCCCTTCTAATTTTTTTTCTAGCATGTTTTACTTCTTTAATTTGCATGCCCCACCACACCTAGTCACATGCTGGAATCTCAAGCCTTTATGCATGCATACACCACTGTCCTAAGAACAAGCCTCACGAAGGCTTGTACAAGGACTGAGGAATCTTACTGTTCCCATTTAGTGAGATGTTGTAAGAAGGTTAAATGACTGAAACTTTGTAGATTAAATATACTGGGGTAAATACCAATTGCTGGTTTCTATTATATAAAGTGATAGCTCCTGACTGTGGTCTGAAAATCTCACTTGAAATATTCGAAGCAATTTCAAGGACTTAGGTTAGGGCTGGAGGGATGACTTAGCAGTTAAGGTATTTGCCTGCAAAGGCAAAGGACCCAGATTTGATTCCCCAGGACCCACATTAGCCAGATGCACAAGGGGGTGCATGTGTCTGGAGTTTGTTTGCAGTGGCTAAAGGCCCTGGCACTCCCATTCTCTCTCTCTCTCTCTTTCTCTCTCCCTCTTTCTCTGTCAAATAAATAAAGCTAAAATATTTTATTAAAAAAAGAACTTAGGTTAAAATACTACTGAATTTTTACTTTCATGTATCATGAGCTTACATTAGCACTTTCCCTGTTCTGGATGTGAGCTCTCTTAAAAGCTGATTCCTCTGTCCAAGGGCCAAGGATAGGCCTGAACATATCTAAACTGATGACCAATTGTACCAGGTCTTTTGTAGTAGATTTTGGTTTTGATGTTGTTTTGAGGTAGAGTTTCACTCTAGGCCAAGCTGACCTGTTACCCACTAAGTAGCCCAAACTGGCCTTGAACTCACAACTATCCTCCTACCTCAGCCTCTTGAGAACTGACAATATAGGCATGAGCTACCACATCTGGCTTTGTCATAGATTTTTTTTTAACTAAGATATTGATCTCTTCCCCAGGGAAGTCTCCTACATGGAAGGCTCCTAACCCTTAAACTAAATATGTTCTCTGCTACAAGTAAGGAAATCACACAGTTCTCTGGTCCCAGAAGTCTACTTACCACCACCCCCCCGAAAAAAAATCTCTCCTCTCTCCTGTTCTGGCTACAGTCTCTGCTGTCCGTTTCCCCCAGTGTCTTAGGAATCCACAGGGACAAGAAACATCTCTACTTCTATATTGCACTTTGGGAGGAAAGTGATGCTGGTGCTAGGGGACCAGGGCACCCTCTCTTCTTCATTCACCACAGGTCTTGAATGCCTACTCCTCTCTTCCAAGGCAGGGACAACTGGGAAGACCCTAGAGAATGTCCACATCCAAGGACTGGACAAAATAACATGGGAAACATCTCCGCAAATGTACATTAACTGGGAAAGTGACTGTTACACATGGTTAGTAAGAGCAACAAAGCACTTGTTTCATCTTTTTTTTCAGGGCACATTTAATATCAGAATGCAATACAAAAGGTCCAAATACAAAGAGGAAACACATTCCCCCATTAACACCATCAGATGAGGGTGTACTGAGTCTCATCACAGCCAACATCTCTATCTGCCTCTCTCTCTCTCTCTCTCTCTTTCTCTCTCTCCCTCTCTCAAATAAGTAAATAAGTAAAAAAAAAAATAGCTTTTAAAGTTTTTAAAAAGTTGGCACTTAGCATGTAAACCTTTGAAGGCAAAACTCACCTTATTTGAATTTTAACCAGGTAGTCCAGCAACCATGAAATCCATGGTCTTATTGGCATGCTCCCTAGTCAAGACTTCCCTGACAGTCCCACCTCAAGCGAGCTGTGGTAGGACAGACCAGTATTCATTTTCATACCAACACTCCGACATTTTGAGCCAAAAAGCTACATTCTCACATTGTCCAGCTTGCAGTTGTTAATGTAAATTCACCAGGTGAACCTTGTGATTCAGCTTTTTTATCTTCCCTTCCCCTTGCTTCAGAGGTCTGATGCTGTCGGACTGTTCTGAAGATGAGGCCACCTCCGAAAAATCCCCCTTCTAGAACATATAGACACTTGAGGAATGTTTCTGTTTGAAGAAAACAGAGGAAGAAACAGAAGTCTTAAGCCAGTGGCACACTGTGTCTTCAGACAGTTTAGAGGATTGAAAACCTAGAGATTTTAAATCATGAATAGAACATGTAAAATTCCAGTGAAATGTAAAAACAGAATATGTATCACTCTTAACTTTGGGCATAGTGACTTAGAGACACTGTGTTCAGTTTTGCCACATGTTTAATCTTTTAAAACTCAGTTATCCTTACAATTACATTTTTGTGTAATTGGCCTGAAGAAGACTAAGTTTGTACACTCTAATCTACCTGAGTTTTTAGTATTCCATAAATGAAAATCAATATGCAATTCCTTCAGGTATATATGTGTCTCCCTCTTCATAGGAATTCTGGCAAGGGAGGTGATATTTCTCATTCCAGACCCTAGAAGGCTTCATACTGCAGTCCACTAAGCCTGAAATGCAGAATCAGAGTGACAGTACCATACTAGGTCACACTTTACAATCACCATGGAAGACTTTATTTATTTATTTTTTTGTTTTTGTTTTTGTTTTTTCGAGGTAGGGTTTCACTCTAGTCCAGGATGACCTGGAATTCACTATGTAGTCTCAGGGTGGCCTCAAACCCATGGCGATCCTCCTACCTCTGCCTCCTGAGTGCTGAGATTAAAGTCATGTGCCACCACACCCAGCATTATTTTTTTTAAACATTTTATTGATTTATTTATTTGGCAGAAAGAAAGAGGCAGAGAGAGAGAAAGGGGGAGAGAATGAGCACACCAAGGCCACCAACCACTGCAAAAGAACTCCAGATGCATGCACCACCTTGTGCATCTGGCTTATGTTGGTAGTGGGGAATTGAACCTGGGTCCTTTGGCTTTGTAGGCAAGCACCTTAACTGCTAAGCCACACCTCCAGCCCCAGATCTTATTTATTTTTAAATACCAATACAAAGCATCCCCATGGGATCTAAACTCCCTATAGGTAAGAAGAATTACTGGCTTAAAAACCAATGAAGTGGCCACTTTTCCTTCCCTCCAAGTTACAAAAAGTCATTGTGTTCTCCAATGCAGTGTTAATTTTAAAGGATGGCTTAAAAAAACAAATTGAAGCACCATATGAACTTAACCCTTTTCCTTTTAAAAGTGCATGCGTGCATGTGTGCAGGCACGTGTACTACAGTGCACATGTGGGTGTCAGAAGACAACCTCTTGCCTTTCGTCACTACAAACACCAGGCTAGCTGGCCCATGGGGCTCCAGGGATCCTCCTGTCTCCATCTCCCATCAACCAGTGAGCTCCCTGGTATCACAGACATGTTTTATTGCTTTACATGAGTTTTGCATTCAGCATCAGGAGTGGAATAACAGCAATATTTCACTGACCTAGAAAGTGTGGAAATTGTGCTAGAGCAGAAGTAGGAACCACACATTCTTAGCAGGGAATAAAATAACAGAAAATACTTCACTGACATGAAACACATGGGAATTATGTTATAACCACCTAGAGAGTACAGATACAACAGAGGATGCTTAGAAGTACAGGTTTCCTACTGAGAGTCGCATAAAGTAGACAGTGGAAATTAAATTACTATGTTTAATGCACTTTCTTTCCTCTCTGTGACCTCCTGAGTAAATACCAGCTAGACATCAACCTGACCAGGAAGCATGCCCACAATCTATTAAAAAGACAGGAGGCAATTAAATGTTTGAGTTAAAAGGTGCACTTGGATTTGACTAGCAAAGGCTTTTTATTTCACTTGTGAAGCCTGTATCAATATGAGCTCTTTCAGCTCTTGTCTCTGAAGCTCAATGAAGACGCCTCATTTTCTGCCCAGGGGTCAGGGTTCAGAGGTCAGAGGTCAGAGGCAGATATAACTCAAGCAAGTGAAATCTGATCACCTCTTAATGGAGGAGTTCCCATGAGAATGATCTGGAAATTTAGTAGCAAGCTAACAACTCAGGGTGAATGAAGTGTTTGTCAAAATAGTAACATGTCTCAAAATTCAACCAAAAACATCTTCATTAAATGTATAAATGTATAAAATACATTAACTTAAAGCATAATAAGAAAATTTTTCACTTGTGTTTGTTTTTAATAACCTAATGTCAAACAGGATACCACAGACCTCTTCCTTTACAGAAGCCAAAGAGTCAGTGGGGGACAAAGAAATGACATACTTATAAGCATTAAAAATCCTCCTTCCAGCTTTCACTTGCGCATTTGCATTTCCAGCTCTAGCTGAGTTCTAAGAATGACCCCCTGACTACTGCTACTTTCTGGCAGGACTGGGGTCAGAAGTCACCTCCCCAAGGGGCTAGATGAAAGATTCGTAATTCTGTGACATTTCTAGTCCAGACCCTAGTCTCAACCCTAGAGGGATGCTGTCCCCTCTCTTCCTGGGACTGCCAAATAAACCTAATTGTCTCCTTACCATTTACCTCTTTTCATTTCTTTGTTTTCCCAGAAAAATAAAATAAAACAGTGCCCTTTTGCCCTTCACCCCCTTCTTTTGGCTTCTACCATTTTTTTTTTTTTTTAATCTACAGAGGACTTCTGCTCTGCCTAGAACCGGCCTGATGAATCCAAGTAACCCAGAATATCAAGTCTTAGGCCCATGTGGACTTCTCCACAATCGAACCGAACCCCTTGACACAAACACTGTTATGAGTAAATCAGAAAGGAGGGCGGCTACAGAAACTGGAAATCAGTCTCGGGAGTGGCTGAAGGAGGAGGGTTGAATACTATGCTATCTCTTCTCTGTCCATAGGTTTTAAGAAGGTATTTCTTAGTTACTAATCCCCCCCAGGGAAAAGTTGACAAGAGAATGGGCAGGTTCCTTGGACACTGGAAATGCAATGTGCAGTGAGACATGGAGACATTTGACAGACAAAAATATAAATGTGACCAATAATATTTTGAGGTATTAATTGCTATCAGTCTTTGTAGCAGTTTCCTTCTCATTTGTTGCTCGGACAAAACACCCAGCCAGAAGTGGTATATGGGGGAAAAAAGGGTTTATATTAGTCTAACAGTTTTAAGGGGAAGTTTTGCCTTGGTGGAGAAAGCATGGCAACCTATTGACATCTTCATAAATGAGCAGCAAAAAGAAAACAGCAAGCACGAGCCACTTCTGAACACCCAGTCGTCTGGACCTCAAGGTCCACCATGAGCAACACACCTCCTCCAGCAAGTCCCCACCTCCCAAAGGCTCCACCAGCTGGGGACTAAGTAGGAAGCTTAGTCACAGAACAGTTGAGGCTGAGGCAGAATCTTCCATTCAAACCACCACAGTCCGTTTCCCTCTGCTTTCCCTTCTCATCTCACACTCAAGCATCAGAGTCTAGTCTTTGTCTCAGAAGAACTGGATGATAGGGTTGGAGGCAGAAAGGCATTTGGGCATTTATTTTGCAAACTCTTCATCCTTTGTAATGGGAATTTGTGATAGGAGTAGTGAGGAAACATGAAATGAGAAGGATTTGTCCTGTTTTAAAGAGAAATATTCTCAGGAAAAAATAGGGAGGGGTTGTACATCCCCAAGCAGAACATTTGAAAATGACCTTCAAAAACAATCACATGATCCTAAAATAAAAGATCTTCAGAAACTGGCATTTGATAAATGTTCACTCTTTCCTAAGAAATGGCTGCATCCTTACCCAATAATCTTACAGTGAGTAGCTGGTCCCACCTCTCTGCCTGATAGAATACCATAGTTTCACAATGCTCAATCTTATTTTGTTTTCTTATTTATGAGACACAGAGAGAGAGAATGAGTGTACCAGAACCTCCAGCCACTGCAAACACACTCCAGAAGCATGCACTATCATGTGCACTGGTTTATGTGCACCTGGGTACTGGGGAATGGAACCTAGGTCCTTAGGCTCCATCTTCAAACACTTTAACTGCTAAGTCATCTCCCCAGTATCACAATGCACATGCAGCCAAAGATTGCCATGCAGTTAAGAAAAGACACTAGGAAAGAAACAGGGCTGGAAAGGCAGCTTAGTAATTAAGGCACTTGCCTTTAAAGCCAAAGGACCTAGGTTCAATTCCTCAGGACTGAAGTAAGCCAGATGCACAAGGTGACACATGCATCAGGAGTTTGTTTGCAGTGACTAGAGGCCCTGTTGCACCCATTTTCTCTGTATGTCTGCCTGCCTCACTCTCTTTCTTAAATAAATAAATCAATAAAATATTTTTAAGAAAAGAAATAGACATGTATAAAAAGAATAGGGAGAGCTGGAGAAATGGCTTAGCAGTTAAGCACTTTCCTGTGAAGCCTAAAAACGCCAGTTCGAGGCTCGATTCCCCAGGACCCACGTTAGCCAGATGCACAAGGGGGCACAAGGGTCTGGAGTTTGTTTGCAGTGGCTGGAGGCCCTGGCGGGCCCATTCTCTCTCTCTACTGCCTCTTTCTCTCTCTCTTTGTCACTCTCAAATAAATAAATAAACTTTAAAAGAAAAAGAAGAAGGAGCTGGAGAGATTGTTCAGTGGTTAAGGAGCTTGCCTACAAAGTCTAACAACCTGAGTTTGGTTTTCCAGTATCCACATAAAACCAGATGCACAAGGTACACATGTGTCTGAAGTTCATTTTCAGTGGCTGAAGGCCCTGGTGCACCCATTCTCTCTCCCTTTCTCTGCCAGGCATGGTGGTGCAAGCCTTTAATCCCAGCACTCAAAAAGCAGAAGTAGGAGGATTACTGTGAGTTCAAGACCATGACACTACATAGTGAATCCCAGGTCAGCCTGGACTAGAGTGAGACCCTACCTCAAAAAAAAAGAAGAGACGAAGGGAAAGGAAGGAAAGGGGAGGGGAGGGGAGGGGAGGGGAGGGGAAGGGAGGGGAGGGGGGGAGGGGAGGGGAGGGGAGGGGGGAGGGGAGGGGAGGGGGGGAGGGGAGGGGAGGGGAGGGGGGGGAGGGGAGGGGAGGGAAGGGGAGGGGAGGGAAGGGAAGGGGAAGGGGAAGGGGAAGGGGAAGGGGAAGGGGAAGGGGAAGGGGAAGGGGAGGGGAAGGGGAAGGGGAGGGGAGGGGAGAGGAGGGAGGGAAGTGGGGAGGGAGGAAGGAATGGGACTCAGAAGAAACAAAGGCAATGCAAGGAAATAGAATGAATATCTTTGTATTATGAGACCTGCTCCTGCTCACTCCTCTCCTGCCTGCTAAGTGTAATTAGAAGCTCTGAGCACTATTATACATTTTTCCCCACCCATCCTTGCATGTTGTCTGCCTTTTCCATTAAAATCCTTAACATGTGGTCAGGTTTGTTTTAAATTTATATTTGATTATTCCAAAGTCTCTACCATATCTGGCTGGTTCTGTCACTTGTTCTGTCTATTCAGACTGCATGTGTAGGACTGGAGGGGGCTTGATTTAGGGGAGGTAGAGGCTTTCTGCTATTTGTTTATTTTTGTCATTTAGTATACCTTATAATTTTTGGCTAAAGCCAGATATGTAACTGGGTTAGAGAAACTGAAGCAAACAGGCCTTTAGCAGATATTTTATTTATTTGGCTAGACATGAGATTGTGTTTACTGTTTGCAAGCGAGTGCCAAAGACTCAAGTTTCCTCTGGCTTTTTAGCTCCCCTGTTGTCTTTATACCCTAGAGACTTTTATTAAATAAGGCCCGAGGTGTGCAAGAGTAGTTTCCTGTTTTCATATGGGGGCTTGTGGATAAGGTGATGAAGTACAGAGACAGAAAAATCATTCTTTAGCCCTAGGGTTAGGTCTCAGCTCTGTCCCTGGGCAATGGTCTTTATAGGCACACACACACACACACACACACACACACACACACACACACACACACACACAAAATTTTCCTCAGGTCACCCAAGCAGACTAGAAAGGGCTATGGCTTTCTACTTCCCTTCCCCTGTGTGTGCTGGGCTCTCATAAGATGCTATTTATTTGAAAAATAGTTTGGATCTTTCTAAGCAGGCGCTCCTCAAGGACAAAGCCATGTTCAGCTCGAGTGCCAAGATTGTGAAGCCGAATGGCGAGAAACCAGACAAGTTCAAGTCGGGCATCTCTCAGGCGCTGCTGGAGCTGGAGATGAACTCGGACCTCAAGGCTCAGCTGCAGGAGCTCAACATCACCACGGCCAAGGAAATTGAAGTTGGTGGTGGTCGGAAAGCTATCATAAGTTTTGTTCCAGTTCCTCAACTGAAATCTTTCCAGAAGATCCCAGTCCGGCTAGTGCGTGAGTTAGAGAAAAAGTTCAGTGGGAAACATGTAGTTTTCATTGCTCAAAGGAGAATTCTGCCTAAACCAACAAGAAAAAGCCCCACGAAAAACAAGCAAAAGCATCCCAGAAGCCATACTCTGACTGCTGTGCACGATGCTATCCTTGAGGACTTGGTTTTCCCAAGTGAAATTGTGGGCAAGAGGATCCATGTGAAACTGGATGGCAGCCGGCTCATAAAGGTTCATTTAGACAAAGCCTGGCAGAACAACGTGGAGCACAAGGTTGAAACCTTTTCTGGTGTCTATAAGAAGCTCACAGGCAAAGATGTTAATTTTGAATTCCCAGAGTTTTAGTTGTAAACAGATGACCAAATAAAGTTATCATTCACAATAAGAAATAGAAAAAAGAAAAATAGTTTCACTAAAACATGCTTTGTTATAAAGAACATAATTCCCAAGCATGTTTCAACATGGCCTGACTCAGGCTTAGGCACAATTTGTTGGAGGTCCCACCAGTGAAATGCTCCCTCTGCCCAGGGATCACAAAGAAAGAGGGGAGTGCATGGGAAGTTTGAATAGAGTGCCTCTGGAAACACTGACTTCTTAGAAAATACTATAAACCAGTCCATCCTTTCCCTAGGATCCCTGGAAGAAAAGTTAGTAAGATACCCAACTGACCTGCAGGAAAGCATTCCTGCAAACTGATAGTAGGATGAAAAGCATATCTAACATTTTTAGCATTAACATTTTAAAATTATGAAATTGTTTTCTATAATTAAATAAAGGTTCATTTCTGTTTTAGCATTACCCTAATATGAAAACCAGACAGAGGTAAAACAAGAAAACACGAGTATAGGCAGATTTCCCTGATGAACAGAGATGCAAATATCCTGAACAAAATCCTTGCAAACCAAATCCAACAACACATCAAAACCATTATCCACTTTGATCAACAGACCCAATTATTTCCCTATTGGGCATATACCCTAAAGGCTCCATGCTTCACTGCAGAGATATTTGCTCAACCATGTTTATAGCTGCTCAATTTATAATAGTGAAGAACTGGAATCAACCTAGGAGCCTATCATTGGACAAATAGATAACGAAGATGTGGTACATTTACACAATGGAATTCTACTCAGTTGTAAGAAAGAATAATACAGTGAAATTTCACTGGCTTCATAAATGGAGTGGGGGAACATTCCCTGTTCTCCAACTATGTGAAACATTTTGAGTAAATGTAGTTTCAGTTCTTCAGTGAAGGTTTGGTAAAATTCAACTGAGAAGCTATCTAGTCCTGGACTTTTCTTTTTGAGGAAGTCTTTGAATACTTTTTCAATTTCTATGGATGTGATAGATATATTCAGAGATTCATCTGCTCTGAATTTTTGGTAGGTGGCATGTGTCTAAGATTTCACACATTTCTTCCAGATTATCTAATTTTGTGGGGTGAAGGGTTTGGAAGTATGTCCTAATGATTCTTCCAACTTCATTGATGTCCATAGTGATCTCTCCTTTTTCATTTCTAATTTTGTTAATTTGAGACTTTTATTTTCTTGTTTGATCAAATTGTCTAGGGATTTATAAATCTTGCTTATTTTTTCCAAAAACCAGGTCTTCATTTCATCAATGTTCTCAATTTTTATCTTATTTTCCAATTAATTTATTTCTGCCCTGATTTAAAATATTTCTTTCTGTCTGGAACTCTTAAGGTTGCATTGGTCCTGTTTTTACAACACCTTTAGGTATATACTTAAGTTATTAACTTAAGATCTTTCTGTCTTTGTTAAGAAGGCATTTAGTGCTACGAATTTTCTCCCTTAGGACTGCCTTCATTGTGTCCCATAAGGTTTTGGTTATGTTGTGTTTTCATTACCATTAAGTTCTAGAAATTTTATAATTTCCTTTTTTTATTTCTTTCACAAGCCATTCATTATTTAAAAGTGTGTTGTGCAGTCTCCAGGAGCTGGTGGAATTTCTATTGTGTCTCTTGTTAATTTCCAGCTTTAAAGCATTGTGATCAGATATGATGCAGGAAGTTATGTTAGTTTTCTTGAATTTATGGAGGCATGCTTTGTGGCCTGCTATATGATCTATTTTGGAGAAGGTTCCACAGGCTGTGGAGAAGAATATGTATTCCGTAGAGCTGGAATAGTATCTGTAGATGTCTGTTAGGTCTAGTTGATCTATATGGTGTTGTGATACTCTATTATTTCACTGTTGATTTTCTGCTTGGATGATCTGTCTAATGATAATAGTGGAGCATTGAAGTCCACAACTATGATGGTATTGGTGTTTATTTCTGTTTTGTTGTCAAGTAGGTTTTGCTTTATAAACTGTGGTACACCTGTGTTTGTTGCATATAGATTTATGACTCAGATGACCTCTTGTTGGATCATTCCCTTGATGAGTAAGAAGTGGCCTTGTTTGTACTTTTTGATTACTTTTGGCTTGAAGTCTATTTTACCAAATATTAATATAACTATAGCCACTTGTTTCTTATTTCCATTTGCTTGGAATATCATTTTCTATCCTTTTACCCTTAAGAAGTGTCTGTCTTTAGTGGTAAGGTGGGTTTCTTGAAGACAGCAGATAGAAGGGCCAATTTTTTTTGCTGGTACACCCTGTTAACTTGTGTCTTCTGATGGGTGAGTTAAAACTATTGATTTTTAAAATTATAACTGTGAGGTTCGATTTAATCCCTGCCATGTTGGGTGCTTTATGGAGTTTGGTGCTTTCTTATGCTTTGAACTTTTTTGAGCCTGCTCTAGTTTTGGTTATTATGATCTTCTTCTTGCAGGCTCTTGAAATGGTTGTTTGGTTCTTCTGTGTGGAGTATTGCCTGAAGTATTATCTATAGGTTTGACTTTGTGTTCATATAATCATAGAGCTGGCTTTTATCATGGAAATTTTTCCTTTCACCATCTATTATGAGGGATACTTTAGCTGGGCACAATAGTTTGGGTTGGAAACCATAACTTTTTAGACTTTGAAGTGCTCCATTCCAGACCCTTCTGCCTTTCAGGGTTTCCATTGAGAAATCTGAGGTAATTCTGATGTCATTGCCTTTGTATGTAAATGAGATGTTTCTTTTTTGCTGCTTTTAATGCTCTTTCTTTAGTTTTGCTGTTTAGAGTTTTAATGATGATGTGCCTTGGAGAGTTTCTTCTTTGGTTCAGTCTGTTTGGAGTTCTGTTAGTTTCTTGTATCTGGATGGGTCTCTTTTTTGAGAAGGTGGGAAAGTTTTCTTCAATAATTTTATTGAATAAGTTCTCAATGTTTTGGTCTGAGTTTCTTCCCTGCTGGCATACCCATGATCTGGATATTAGGTTGTTTTAGACTATCCCACAGTTCCATCATGTTCTGTTCAAAACATTTTTTGGGCTTACCAAAAATTTTGGACTCCTGAGCTGTTTCACATGTCTTGTCTTCCAGCTCTGAGGTTCTGTGCCCCACATGATTAACTCTGTGAAGGGTTTCTAGAGAGGTTTCACAGGCTCTGTTTGGTTTGTTCTTTTCTGTTGCCTTTATCTGTATAGTATTCATCCCTTCATCAAGTCCAATTTCAGGTCATGTTTTGATTTTGTTAATGCTTCTTGGAATTCATTCTTGCATTTATTTGTGTCTTCATTAATCTTAGCCAGATGATTATTAAGATCCTCTATTTTTGGCTCACCTTCAATACATTTATCTCTTTTGAGGTCTCTCTAGTTTTCATCAATCAAGGTAAGCCTAGTGAAGAAAGCTGTGTGAATTTCATTTATGCAATTGTTGTTTTTTTGTTGATTTGCTTCCAGATCTGCAATTTGCCTGGTCAGGGTCACATTGCTTGTTTTTGGAATCTATTCCTGTTGTCTCCTCTGTGTTTTCACTGGACACTGACACATTGTCAAAATAGGCAGCCTTGTTGGAGGGCTCTCAGTTTGTTTAGCATTGTTTTCTCCTTTCTTCCTTTTCTTCCTTCCTTCACATTGTGAGAGTCTTATTTAATTAAGGAGGAGGTAAGAATTTTTCCCTTGCACTGTCTTCAGTGAGTGTTCTCTTTGGTGTTTGAATGGATAGGCTTGTGATGGATTTGCATTTAGGGATGCACAGATTGTAGGGGGCATAAGTGCACCAGCAGCTCTGGGCTTGTGATTCATACAAAAGGTGAGGTGGGAGGTCTGAAGTCTCTTCAGCCTGTTCTCAGCTGTGTCTTCCAGTTGCTCAGGGGTCATAGCACTTGCCTTGCTCCCCTACTGGACCCAGCTGGACAGGATATGAAGCACTCACTGGTTCCCCATGGCAGGTGATTGCCAAATGCTCCTGTGCTCCCCTTCTAGGACGGAGGTGGTGAAGAGGTGCTGAGAGTGGCTGGGCTACACAGACCATACCAGACAGGGAGTTGGCAGGTGTGGGAGAGACAGCTGCATGGGCTAAGGGGTCCACACAAGGGCACCTGCAGATAGCACAGGGTCTGGAGAGGCTGTGAACTGGGGAAGAAAGAGGGGTGCCGTGGGCTGAAAGGTGCACTCAGGGCTGCCTGTGGGCAGTGCAGTTGTTGTATCTGGTTGGAGAGGTAGGGATGCCAACTGAATTTTCTAGAAGTCCCAGAGGACAACTGCTGAGAGACAAGCAAGTAGAGATATTTAACTAGACCTAAGCCCTTGATCCAAATTGTATGTGACTAAATAATCTTGATGAGAAAAGCACTAATGAGGTATAGAGGAGGCAAGCACTAATGAGGTATATGCAAGATTTAAGGTTGCCCAGAAAGAAGTAAGATTGAGTGTCTATGAATGAGGAAAAATAGAAGCTCTTCTACTTATAACCTGCGAGTCCTGTGCCTAACTAGCTTCCAGCCACTTTCCCTGTTCCCCAGCCTGAGAGGGAGTGCCAGATCACCAGGTGGAAGTCCACCCATAGCCAGGTCTCCACAGCCCTGTGGCCTGTCCTCCAGGAGCTCAGGAGACCTCTGTTTTATACTCAGTGGAAAAGACACTGTGGGCAATCCCTCTAGAAACAGAAGAGTTGAGACCACACCACTTTCCCCTCCTTAGGTCAGAAATCTAGAAGAAATAATTCTATTCCCTGAGGTAATTTTCTTTCTTTTTTGTTTTTGTTTTTCAAAGTAGGGTCTCACTGTAGCTCAGGATGACCTGGAATTCACTCTGTAGTTTCAGGGTGGCCTCAAACTCACAACAATCCTCCTACCTCTGCCTCCCAAGTGCTGGGAATAAAGGTGTGTGCCACCACGCTCAGCCCTGTGCTAATTTTCTTTTGGGCCAGAAGTCTCATATATAAAATGAATCATATATATATATATATTTATATATAATATAAAATGGAAAAGGTTATAATTAAACCCATGCTTAATCCATGTCCTCCTCTGATCTCTGCATGAGTGTTCACAGGGTGTGTGCATCTGCACACATACCATACTACACATAGCACACACACACACGAAAAATAAATTTGAACGTTGGATACTTCAATAATAAAATTCTTGGCCCTGACACATTGGTATTGCAGGCACTAAAGCATATGTCTGCAACATCCCAGGGACATTACCTTTAACTTAAGGTGACAAAGGCTCTTGACAGCAAGTTTCGTTCTGGCACTGCATAGAGTGACATCACCATGGAGGCTTTTCTTTATGCTTTCCTAATGGTTGCAGAGCTGATGTTGCTGAGCTAGCCATGCAGACCCTGAGCAGAACTGGAAAAGATGCTTTCTGGCCACCCTGAAAGCTCCCTAAGATTGTTGTCCTAGCCCGAATTGAATATCCTAATATTTTTACACATGCTTACTGTTTCACATAATCACTTAAAAATCTGTCAATAAACTCTAGCTTTGTCTCTAAATAAGGCAAGATAATCATGTAATTTTAGTGCAAGATAAGAAAATTAGCTTTGACTTTGCATCTGTATCTTTATTGTATGAAGACCAACCTCACACCAAAGATGGGGAAGATAAAGGAAGGTATCAAGCAAGAACTACTTGTGTATCCCAGGTACTTCAGATCCACCCTTTTCTTCTGTGAGTTCTAAAAGCAAACTACTGTCTCTCCAAGTAATTCTTTTCCTGGAGAATAAATCTTGCTGTGTTGATGTTTTTATCTACCAAATGCAGTTGGCCTTCTATGTGGATTTCACACCCGCAGACTCAACCAACCGTAGACCAAAAATATTCAGAAAAACTGTGCATGTGTACTACATGTATATAGTCTTTTTTCCTTGTTATTATTTCCTAAACAAGGTGGCATAACAACTATATATAGCAGTTTAATTTTACTAGTTTTACAATGACCCAGAAATGGTCTAAAGAATTCAGGAGGATACAAACACTACCCCACTTTATATAGGAGACTTGAGCATCCACAGATCTTGATGTTCTCTGGGGTCTTGGAACCATCTTCCAAGCATGCTGAGGAATGAGTCTATGATATCAAACCTTTTGTTGATGTTCAGGTAGACTTTCTAGTGTGTTTGAACAGTTTGTATAATTCTTTAACAAGGCACTACAAAAATAACCCATAGGTTATGAAACTAGTTTTTGGCTGAAAGACGATGTTGACAGTGACCCATCGTTTCTGGTCGATAGCCCTGTAGTCCTATTGTACTCATAAATGCAATAATTACTTTCTGAACTCACAACTAAAGGGTGTGAACAAATTGTTGGTTTTAATTCTAAATCACACACAGCCTTCAGCATGTTCATTCTATTGTCAATGTCAATCAGAGAACCATTGCTTTTTGCATTTTTTACTTAGTGAGTGAATTTTTTTCACTCAGATTCACTGTGTTGCCAGCTGTGAGACACTCAGTGCCTTCTAACAAGCTAGTGACAAGAACATAGTTTTAAGTTGCACTAATCAACAAGGCTGTCAAACTTAAAAAAGACATCTGATTGTCTCTGCAGACCCAAATTTTTGATGTATGGTTTACAAAATTACTACACTTAATGATGTGACTGCTTTTGTATTCAAAGCAGAATACAATTAAGGAAGAGATTTTTCAGTAGGTATTTTCTAGTAGGAACTTTTATCTAAGATTAATACATGTATGCCAAAAATCCTTCATCTTTAGCTATTGGAAATTATAGACAGGCTACAACAAATGTCCTAACTATTCTTTTATCTTCATAAATTCCTAACTCTAAAGCATTATCTTCTGAAAGGATTCCAACTGTGTTTTAAAACTAGTTATTTAATCAAAATGTGTTTTAGATGCCTCACTTTTCTCATTTTCAGATTTTGTGTTAGTCTATATTGAAGAAGATTTTTTTGTGGATGTTCTTGGACAAGATGGTGGAGTAATTTTAAAGGACCAAAGTTTGTCTTCTGCTTTTAACCCATCCTCATAGGATATGAGAAAAATTCTTAACAAACACTCATGATCTAAATGGAACTGTATCAAACTAAAATACAATTTTTGTGTTTTTTAAATTTTATTTTTATATATTTGTTTATTAGATACAGTGAGGCAGGTATACATAGAGAGAATGGGCATGCCAGGGCCTCTAGCCACTGCAAGCAAACTCCAGATGCATGTGCCACTTTGTGCATCTGTCCTCCGTGGGTTCTGGGAAATCGAACCTAGGCCCTTTGGCTTTGCAGGCAAGTGCCTTAATCACTAAGCCATCTCTCCAGCCCTAACATAGTTTTTTGTGCTTTTATTTTTAAAAAATATTTAATTTTTATTTAATTGACAGAGAAAGAGGGGGAAAGAGAGAGAGAATGGGCACTTTGGGGCCTCCAGCCATTGCAAAAGAACTCCAGACGCATGTGCCCCATTGTTCATTTGGCTTACATGGGTCCTGAAGAATCAAACCTGGGTCCCTTGGCTTTGCAGGCAAACACCTTAACCGCTAAGCCATTCCTCTAGCCCTTTTTTTAAAAAAAATTTTTTTTGAGGTAGGGTCTCACTCTAGCCCAGGCTGACCTGGAATTCACTATGTAGTCTCTGGGTTGCTTCTAACTCAGTGATTCTGTGTCTTCTCTATTTCTGCCTCCTGAGCACTGTGATTAAAGCCATGCACCACCATGCCTGGCATAAAATACAGTTTTGGGGGGTATTTTTTGCTTAAGGTTAAGAGTTGTACTAGGTAATCTATAAATTTAGAATAGTGATAAATCCCAATCATCCTCTTTATGATTTTATTCTTCTTACTATTAATAGTACTATAATAATAATAAACTTATTATTAATGTTTACATTTTATAAAATTTATTAGTGCAAAATATGTAATACTCTTTCTGAGGTTTTATAAATACCACAGCCTTTCATATCATTTGTTGGTGGTGTTGAAGATGGATTCCAGAGTCCCAAGCATTCCAGACAAGCATTCTAACACTGACCCACATTCCCAGCCTCTTTCTTTTCCTTAATAGGAACTATTACCCATTTCAATACTCAAGTATATAAAAATTAAGAGTTCAGATTAGAATCATTAAATACATAGTTATAAAGGTACATTTATATTTAAATCAACTGATAAAATGCCAGCATATAAAGTACTTACTAAAATGTTCCCTTTAAAAATGTTTACCACTACTTGATAAGTTTTAAATATAAACACTAAATCTGATATTCTTAATTTCTTGAATTACTCACTGATCCAGCTTGGCATGAGGGTAACATTTACAACCAGAAGATATTGCTAATTGGGATGGAATTCTTGTAGGAGGATTGCCGTGAGCTCAAGGTCAGCCTGAGAGTACATAGTGAATTCCAGGTCAGCCAGAGCAAGACCATACCTCAAAAAAAGGGGGGGAGTGATGGAAAGTGTGGGGGAGGAGACAAAAGAAGGTAATGGGAGGAGTTATGATCAAGATACACCAGACATGTAGGAAAATTGTCAATAAAGAAAGAGATCGGGGCTAGAGAGATGGCTTAGTAGTTAAGATGCTGCAAGGACCTGCAAAGCCAAAGGACTCAAGTTCAATTCCCCAGTACCCATGTAAAGCCAGATGCACAAGGTGGCCCACATGTCTGGAGTTTGTTTGCAGTGGCTAGAGGCCATGGTGTGCACATTCTCTCCACCCCTCTAAAAAAAAAATAAGTCAGAAAGGAGTGTTGCAGTCAGGCTCACATTGCTGGTTGATATCACCCAACCAAGAGCATGGTTTTTTGTGAGAAAAAGAGGTCTCTTTTGGCTTACAGGCTCGAGGGGAAGCTCCATGATGACAGGGAAAATAATGGCTTGAACAGAGGGTGGACATCACCCCCCGCCAGCCAACATAAGGTGTACCGTAGCAACAGGAGAGTGTGCCAAACACTAGCAAAGGGGAAACTGGCTGTTACACCCATAACCCTGCTCCCAACAATAAATACACCCCCTCCAGGAGGCATTAATTCCTAATCTCCATTAGCTGGGAACCTAACACTTAGAACACCTAAATTTGAGGGGGACACCTGAATCAAACCACCACATTCCACCCCTGGCCCCCATAAACTGATAACTATACCTGATATAAAATGCAATGCATTCACCCAACTTTAAAAGTCTCCATAGTTCAAGATGTTTTAACTGAGCCATAATACCAAAAATAAACCAAAAACCCATAATGGCACAGAATAAACATTCACACTGCAAAAGATTGGGCATAGAAAAGAAATATTCAACCAATACAAGATTTTAAAAAATCAGGGTAAACATAAAACTCTGTAGATTCAAGCCCAACAACTCTAGCCAATGACAAGTCTCCAAGTCTGATAATTCGAACCAGCCACAAGTCTCTGGAGTTCTAATTCCACCCCTCCAACTAAGCTACTCACAAGTCCTGAAAAACTTCATCCAGGGCCAGCAGCTCTCCTTGGCAACCATCTCATGGTCCTAGCATCTCCAGTGGGTCTCCACTGCAACCCCACGGTTCATCCTCATAGCCCCATGGGGTCTCCATGCAGGCATCCAGCAAACCTGCTGCATAATTCCCATGGCCCTTTCCAAAACACAAAACCGTGTTGCAAACACAATGACCCTCTCTTTTCCACATTTCTTATGCTCCACAATACCAGGTAGGATGCCAATTTATTAATTCAGGGGGGGAATAAAGCAGATTGTAAAGAACAGGACACTTCTTGAGCACTCAGGCCCCTTCAAAAAGGTCTACATTCTTCCTGTTGCCCCAGTGCAGGTCAGCTAGCCCAATCTCAATGGCTGTAATCTCTTAAACAAATTGCAGGTGAATGTGCAGCAGTTTAGTCCCTAAGATTTCATTTTTTCTGTGCCATATCCCTCTGCTCACACCAGTCCATTGCTATACAGTGCAACCCTGCACAGTTTCTCAGGACACAGGCATAACAGTAAGCTTCTCACACAAACTGCTAGCCCAGTCCAAGCAAAGCTCTTTTGCACCCTCATAAGCCAATCCTCACAATCCATAGTTCTTACTGCATTCAGGTCTTTCGACTCTGACAAGAATAGTCCATCAAGCTGTACTTACAGCACTTCAAAGAATCTCTCAGGCCAAGGTTTCAAATCCTTCCACATTCCTCTTGAAAATCAGCTCCAAAAGGCAAAGCCAGACAATCAGGTGTCTAGCAGCAATCCCACACCTGGTTCCACCTTACTGTTGCAGTCAGGTTCACATTGCTGGTAGAAATCACCCAACCAAGAGCAGCTTGTGGGAAAAAGAGGTTTGTTTTGGCTTACAGGCTTAAGGGGAAGCTCCACGATGGCAGAGGGAAACAATGGCATGAGCAGTGGGTGGTCATCACACCCTGGCCAACATAAAGTATACCATAGCAACAGGAGAGTGTGCCAAACACTGGCAAAGGGACACTGGCTATAATACTCATAAGCCTGCCCCCAGCAATACACCCTCTCCAGGAGGCATTAATTCCTAAATCTCCATCATCTGGGCACCTAGCATTAAGAACATCTAAATTTATGGAGGACACCTGAATCAAACCACCACATTGAGCTGGAAAGATGGATTAGCAGTTAAGGCACTTACCTGCAAAGCCAAAGGACTCAGGTTCAGTTCCCCAGGACCCGCATAAGACCAATGCACAAGACAGCACATGCAACTAGAGTTCGTTTGCAGTGACTAGAAGCCCAGTTGTGTCCATTCTTTCTTTCTCTCTCTCTCTCTGTCTCTTTCTCTCTCAAAAAAATAAGTAAAAAGAAAGAAAGGAAGGAAGAAAGAAAGAAAGAGAAAGGAAAGAAAAAAGAAAGAAAGTATGCTGCACTGGGACAATTTAAAAAATGCCCTAAAAGTTTCTCAAAAATTGCTAGACCCCATCCATGTCAAAATCAAGAACGCACAAGACAGGGCTGTCCAATCCACAGACCATGGGCTGCAGGCAGCCTAGAATAGCTATGAATGTAGCCCAGTGTTAAAGAGTAGGTTTATGTAAAATATTATGATGTGCTTTTGTAGCTCAGTTGCTATATGAACTTTGTAGATGACAGCGTGTGTCACAGGATCATGCAAAATAAGCATATTTATACCTTCACTATCTGTACACACATGACTTCAGTTTTAACAAGGTATGCAGCCTCAACTCATTTTCCAAGCATAAATAGTCAAATTGGCACCATCAGATGTTATATGTGCTCATGGTGACTTGGAGAGTAAAACATAGCTATTATCACTAGTATTTGAGCCTACCATTGTAAACAATAGGCCTTTAATGTTATTTAGAAGCCAGGTAAGTACTGTTATTTGATTATTCCAGGTACTTTCACACCTCTGCAGTGTCACACTTCACAATCAACCCTTCTCTTCATATTTCATTGAGTGGGGATGTAGAAAGCCCCAAACCTTGCTTTCTTTTTTCCTGGTTATTAAATTTCATAATAAAATGTAAATATAATCCCTTGTAGATATTTTTATAATTTCTGCATAGTTTCTATATGTCTTTAAAGCAAAAAGAGCTAGAGAAAAATTTTTGTCAAGGCAAATAGTAAAGTACTTTGTTTAATTTGTAGCCAATTTATGTGACTTTTCCAAGAGTATAGTTAGAAGAGATGTTATGTGCAAAAACATGCTGTCAAATTCTGCATGTATCAAAGATTGTGTTGTAAGGACAAAAGGGTAGAACTGAAAAAGTGTCTACCTGTTCAACAAGGACTTGTTTGTATTGTTTTTAAGAAAAATAGCTTTTTCAGTTCCCTTAGATGACACAGCTAGAGCTGGAGAGATGGCTCAGTGCGTAAGAGCACTTGCTGTGTAAGCATAAGGAGCGGTGCGTGACCCTACCTTCCATGTGGAAATCTGCACATGGCCAAGCATTCCTGAAACTGTGCTGAGTCTCAAGGAAATAAGGCAGAAATTGATATAGGAGGGTACTCCATACACTCCTTCAGCCTCTGCACATGTGTATATGGGGTAAGCATATCTGTACACATAGTCCATATGCCATATACATACTACACACATACCAAAAAAATATAAAATAAAAATTTTCAAAGGGAACAACTAAGAAGATTTGCACAAAGCAGTATAAAAATTTGCTAAAGCAATTTTCTTTGCCCATTGTCAAAATACCTGGTATAAAGTGCAATAGTGGCACATAGCCATGGTGGGAAACCAACTGCTCTGCTCAGTGGAAAGGAACCCATAGCTGGAATAAAATACAGTTTAAAACAAGTCAGAACCATATCCAAAAATGAGCCCACACTCCATTAAACTCTCTCTAAAAATAATAATGGTTATCATATTTACTTGGTGCTAACTTTACTCTGTTGGATAATCTGCTTCTCTTTTTCAGATAGACACAGATCCTAAGGAGAGAACCACCCCCATCATACCTCAAAATGGCCCCTGCTGAAACTAAGAATAATTGGGGAAACATGCAAGAATGATGTTTTCTTGGCAAACCAGGAACCAGCACAAGGGTGAAGGAGATAGACACAGGGAACAATCAACTCCTACCAAACCAGATATCCAGAGACACAGAGGCACCCAGGATCTCAACATGGAAGCAGACGTAATATGAACCCAACATGGCTCAGGGAAATTTGCAGAAGAGGGGGCGGAAAAAATGCCAGACTCACAAGTTGCGTCATGACACACAGAGATATTTCCTCCTACCTCAAACTACAAGCTAACCCCACAATGCACAACCCATAAACCCCAACAAGGAGAGTCCCTGAGGAGGGGCAAGGAGAGGAAGGAGGCTAACAATGGTACCAACTGGACCATATTCACTGACTACAAAATTTTTAAAAACTGAAGACTCCTAAAATCTTCTGTTTATATGAGTTTTAGCTTGCAATGTTTGCTGTGTTTGAAAATGAAGCCAAAATTTAAAATTATTATTATTCCTTTTAAAATAAGGACAATAAACTGGTTATCTGTTAGCATGAAAAAAAATACCTGGTATAGAAGAGAGAGAGTTGTAAAATTAATAGATGATGCAACTGACACTGCTCCTGTTTAAAGAAGTATGATTGTAGAGTGTATCAAGAAAACTTATGTTTATGTAACATTTGTGCACATCAAGACTGAATTCCAAAAGGTCCAAAGGATTCAATCATCTTCAGTTCCAGGAATCCCTTTAATGTGTTGGGACTGACTCTATAATATCACTTACTTTTCAAATGACTAAGTTGAAACCAAATGTTGAAAAGATTTTATGATTCATGGCATGTTACCAAATAGTTTATGGTATTTTTTTTGTAAAATCTGTGAAATTAGGGAGATAGCTAAATGGGCATAGAGCTTACCACACAAGCACAAGGACCTAAGTTCTGATCACCTGAACCCACATTAAAAGCAGCACATGAGGGCTACAGAGATGGCTTAGCACTTAAGGCATATGCCTGCAAAGCCAAAGGATCCCAGTTTGATTCTCCAGGACTGGCGTGAGCCAGATGCACAAGGGACACATGCGTCTGGAGTTCGTTTGCAGTGGCTGGAGGCTCTGGTGTACCCATTCTCTCTCTCTCTCTCTCTCTCTCTCTCTCTCTCTCTCTCTCTCTCTCTCCCTCCCTCCCTCCCTCCCTCCCTCCCTCTTTCTCTCTCTCAAATAAATAAATAATAATAATCTTAACAAATATTTTTAAAGTGCTTATTAGAACAAAAGCATCACATGATGGTGCATATCTATAACTTCAGTGCTGGGGAGGTAGCTAGCCGGGGCTTTCTAGCTAGTCTTGCTGAATCAGTGAGCACTAGGGACAACTGGAGACCCATCTCAAAGAGTAAGATAGAAAACAACTGAGGGTGACACCCATTGTCAACAACTGACCTCCATATCCACACACACACATGTACATATACATGCACATACACATGCATACCACACACATGTACACATGCAAAAATTGAAAAACATTTTGTGCCAGAAAACTGATTTACAGATTTATTATTTTTAGTGGACTTTAACATTCATTTAAATGAGTTAACAATAAGTCTTCGAGGCAAAAACTGAGTTATCAATGCAATATTCCAAATTGTAACAGTGTTCTAAATAAGACTGGAATTATGGCAAGCTCAAATTAAGGATGCTTTATGCATTTCAACATGTTGGCTCATAACAGTCCAGTGAACAGCAAAAAAATATTCAGTTTTGCTTTTCTTCTATCACAACAAGAATTTAAAAACAGATTTTAAGATTTCTGGGAAAATAATCAATGTTTTGGTATTTTTGTAACTTCATTTTTTCAGTTGATACATTACCTGACTTTTTTGGCTTTTTATTTCACTTATTTTATATATATTATAACCAGTTATACTTTTTTATACCCTTGTCCCTGCTCCCATTACCCTGGGGGTCCCTCTTCAGTGGAATTATGGTATTCACTCATGAAGGCCTCAATCAGTCCTTGTGAGGCTGTGGAGGATACCATGCCTCAGAATATTCCTACCCACTCTGACTGTGGCTCTTACAATCTTTTGGCCCAGTCTTCTGCAATGTTCCCTGAGCCATGAAAGGTCTGCTGGCAGTCTGATTTAATGTTGAGTTCCCTATGACCTCTGGATTTATGCTTTGATGGGTTTTGATTGATCGCCATGTCCATCACCATTGTCCTGCAGCTACTGTCCGGTTAGCAGTGAGAGTAGCGTTTGTGTCACCACCTCCCCTGCAGTTCTCCTTGGCACGGCAGGTGTGGTAGAGGTGGCACCTCTTGTGGTGGGAAGTCACCTAGCTTCTTCTCTTACTGTTGGGTCTTAGTTCTCCTCCATTTTCTCTGCCATCTGTAAAAGAAAGCAGATTCTCCAACCAAGAGTGAAAACAGCTTGGGCTAACGGGGGTGTGGAAAGTTATTTGAGAGCCCACTCTTATCCAGAGAACAGTGGGGGTTTCTCTCTGAAGTCTGGTTTTCCTTACCATGGGATTCTAACTTGTTTTCCAGTATCAGGTATGAGTTCTATCCCACCGAGTGGGCCTCGTATCCAATCAGAGACACAGACTGGGTGCTACTATTGCACAAGTGTACACTTCTTGTCCAGCTAGTTGATTTTGTAGTCTGCAGGTCCCCTGATTACTCATGCTGTTGGTGACCATTGTCTGCCAGCAGCTCCCATGGAGTATTCCAACACTATAAGGTCTAGCAGGGAGAGAGCTAGTTTCCCTATTTTGTTCCAGCATGGTATTCTGATGTCCTGTGACCATGACCTGTGTGTCTTCAGCAATACAATTTTACATTTTAGTTCTGTCAAGTAATTGTTTTGGCAATGACCTACATTGTTTGGGGGACCTCATGGGTCTCCCTTATCAACATGTCATTGTGTGCAGTGGGGGGGGAGGTAACCCAAATCTGGGCCTGGGATTTACCTGACAATGTTTAAATGGACTGCATATTGCAATCTGAAATTCAACTTAAAGAAAGGTTTGATCATATCTTTTTACTGCCCTTTGATTGTCTTCCCAGAGACAATCCCCTTGCTTCACAACCACACCTTGTTTGTGTCATTGCTCTTTGTCAGAACTATGTATGAGCAACTACTTTAAAGACTGAAGCAAACATAAGAGGAAAAGGAGACTCAAAATATCTGATGAGCACCTTAAGAACTTGCTGAGAGAAGTCTGGTTGGGGTGGTGAGGCCTGAGGAATAGGTACATTTTTCAGAATGGAGAGATGGCTTAGTGGTAAACACACTTTCCTGCAAAGCCTAAGGACCCAGGTTTGATTCCCCAGGACCCATATAAGCCAGAGATGCACAAGGTGGTATATACATCTGGAGTTTGTTTGCAGTGGCTACAGGTCCTGGTGCACCCATTCTTTCTCTCTCTCTCTATCTCTCTCTCTCCTTCTGCCTCTTTCTCTCTCTCAAATCAATCAATAACATATTGTATGGAAAAAAGGTACATTTTTCAACTTCTGGGTAAGATGGCTGCATAGGAGTCACACCAAACTGGGCCAGGGAGAGATTTAAGCAAAACCACAGCAAAATACACTTTTCTTCTGAAAAGTAAAGATATATAGGTTTTCATCAGCCACAGTGGAGAAGCAGGAGAGACCAAGATCTACCAGAAAAGAGAAAACCAGCCAGAATCCTATGGAGGCACTTGCAGCCTGTGCAGATCACATGCCTGCCCTGCCTGGTGCCCAGCTATAGAAGCAATGACAAAACAAGGGGATTTTTTGACTTCATCAAACCTGGAAGGGAGACAGCAGAGATCACCTAAGGAGCTGATGAGAAGGCCACAGGTGGGACCCCAACTGAGCAGTTCCAGTACAACTCCAGCCTTCCTGAGCTCTCCCATCCCCCACTCATTAAACCCACAAACCTTCAGAGAACACATTCAGCCCCCAGTGGCAGGGCATCTAGCACAGCTAATCAGAGCACCAGATTCACATTACAACACGAAGGGATAGAGGTGGGCACTCAGAATTGGTGAGATTTGAAGCCACCCCAAAAGGTAATGAGGCCGATTGACAAAAAGAAGCAGGTATATAGAACTGCACTGGAAGTGCTAATCTCATGTCAGATCAGGTTATGGGATATATATTCTTGGTTGGCTTTAAAATTTTCAATTAAGCTGTATTTGGGGGTTGACTATTGTTTCTTTGGATGCTTTCAGATTCATGGGGCCTTTGTCTTTTCTTCTGTCATTATTGGGGGCAGGGTATGATTCAGACCCAGGCTGACCTGGAACCCATTTCAGAACAGAAATCTCAACTTCCCAGCAGACAGGATTAAAGGTGTAGAGCAACAAACACCCTTAGAGATTTTGGCTTTATAAAATTCCTGTTTGTTTCAATCTCCATGCTTGCATACTCTGCGCTGGTTTTTATTGAATGTGTAAATCGTTCACTTGAATTTTAGAACTTTACCAGCAAATTGCTCCACCAAGCCCACTAGAATACTTGACTAGCAGGCAAATTCAACAACTAAAATTACTTCTGCAGTTGGATTGGAGAAGAAGAGCTACACTTGGCACCTGAAACTCCTACTTTGAAGGTACATAAAGTTGGACTTCCAAGTGTAAGAGAACCACAGATAATTAGAAAACCCAAGCATCAAGCCAATATAGAATGCAAAAGTCACTATATTACAAGACAAGAAACACAATGAATCAGACAAACAAACCCCTCCAAAAATCACAAATCCATCAGAAATGACCCCCAATGAGACAATTTTAGATGAAATGCCTGACAAAGATTTAAAAAGCATGATTTTTATCTATACTCAAAGAAATCAAAGAAGAAAACAAACTCCTAAAGGAATTCCAAGAGAACACAGGAAACAAGCTTAATGAAATGAGGAGGTCAGTATAAAAAATGACTAAGGATATAGAAATAGTGAAGAAAAAAACAGGCAAAAACACAATCAAATAAAAACTCTGTGGGAAGTTTCCCCAGTAAAATGGGTGAAGGAGAGAACAGAATATCTAAACTATAAGACCAAGTGGCATATAATATAGTCCAACAAAGAGAAAGATAAGCTGATAGGAAGGTATGAATGGGAATTTGAAGATATTTAGAACACTATAAAAAGATCAAACATACGAACTCAGGGTATAGTTGAAGGAGAAGAATTTCAATCCAAAGGCTTAGTAGGCATTTTCAACAAAATCACAGAAGAAAGTTTTCCCCAAATTGGGAAAGAAATGTCAGTGCACATACAGGAAGCTTTTAGAACACTAAATGACAAAACCCAGAAAGAACTTCTCTTCACCATGTTATAATTAAACTACTAAACACACAAACCAAAGAAAATATATTGAGAGCAGTTAGAGCAGAAAAGTAAAATATCTACAAAGGAAAGCTCATCAGGATCACAGCAGATTACTCAAAAGAAACTTTGAAAGCGTGAAAAGCTTGGAATGATTTATTCCAAGTTCTGAAAGATAACAACTGTCAACCAAGATTACTTTATCCTGTGAAGCTATCTACCCAAATTGAAGGAGAAATAAGGACATTCCACAACAAAAACAGTCTAAAGGAATTTATGACAACTAAGCCAGCTATACAGAAAATACTTGAAGGAATCCTTCCCACTGAAGGGAAAGGAAAGCACACACATAAGGATACAGGAAAACAAAAACCATATTCAAATAATAGTTAAAACAAGAGAGTATAGGGAAATCAGGAATCACTACCAAACAAGAAGAATGGTGAGAATAAACACATACCTTTCAGTAATAACTCTTAATACAAATGGCCTCAATGCCCCAACCAAAGGAAACATTCTTGCAGACAGGACTAAAATAAAGGATCCTACTATTTGTTGCCTCCAGGAAACTCATCTCTCAATAAAAGATAGATACTGTCTTAGGGTGGAAGGATGAAAAACAGTATTTTAAGAAAATGGGCCCAGGAAACAATCAGGGGTTGCTATCCTAATAACTGAAATGATAGACTTCAAACCAACATCAGTGAAGAAAGATAAAGAAAATAACTTTATACTGATTAAAGGAATGCTCTAACAGGAGAACATTACAATTCTAAATGTATATACGCCTAACATGGGGGCTCCCAATTTCATCAAATAAACAGTATTAGATTTTAGGTCATAGATAACACCAAACACAATTGTAGCAGGTGACTTCAGTACCCCACTCTCATCAATTGACACATCATTGCAGCAAAAAGTAAACAGAGAGACATCTGGATTAAATGATGTCATGGAACAAATGGATCTAACAGAAATCTATAGAACATTCCATCCAAATGCTGCATGATATGCATTTTCTCAGCAGCACATGGAACATTCTTCAAAATAAACTGTACATTAGAACACAAAACAAAATCTTAACAAATACAGGTAAATTGAAATAATTCCTTGTACTTTATCTGACCACAATGGGATTAAACTACAGATAAGCACACATACAGAGCATACACAAATTTATGAAGACTAAACAGTACACTATTGAATGATGAATGGATCATTGAAGAAATCAAAAGGAAATCAATGAATCTGTAGAATCAAATGATGATGAGAATAAAGCATACCAAAACCTTTGGGACACAATGAAGGTAGTCCTAAGAAGGAAATTTAGAGCTCTACAGGTCTATATCAAGAAATTAGAAGCCGGGCGTGGTGGCGCACGCCTTTAATCCCAGCACTCGGGAGGCAGAGGTAGGAGGATCGCCGCGAGTTCAAGGCCACCCTGAGAATACAGAGTGAATTCCAGGTCAGCCTGGGCTAGAGTGAAACCCTACTTCAAAAAAAAAGAAATGAGAGAGTTCACAAGTAAACAATTTTCTGTTTCATCTTAAGGCCTTGGAAAAAGAAACCAAAAATCAGTAGATGGGAAGAAATAATAATAATTAGGGCAGAAATTAATGAAATAGAAACCAAAAAAAAAAAAAAATCCAAAGAACCAATGAAACAAAAAGTTCATTCTTTGAAAGGATAAACAAAATTGATAAACCCTGGACTTCCAGCCAAGATGGTGACCACCTAGCTGCACTCCAGATACCAGGGAGAAAAAGATAGATGCAGATCCTATGGAGAGAGCTGCCCCAACATACCTCAAAAGGGGCCCAACTGAAACTAAGGACAATTGGTGAAACAAGCAAGGGTGATGTTTTCCTGTGAACCAGATACCAGCACAAAGGGGAAGGAGACCAACGCAGAGAAAAATCAACTCCTACCAAATCAGAAAGCCAGAGCCTCAGATGCCCCCAACACCTCAGCACTGAAGCAGACCAAAAATGAACCCAACATGGCTCAGGGAAATTTTGCGGAAGAGGGGGTGGAAAGAATGTCAGAGTCACATGTTGGGTCATGATTTGCAGAGACTTTTAGCATACCAATAACTGGGGACTAACCCCACAGTGCACGACCCATTTACATCAACAAGGAGGGTCTAATGGGAGGGGGTAGATCATAGATAAGCCTAAACAATGGTACCAAACTGCTTGTATTTGATGAAAAGAAAGCTAATAAATCAAATTAAAAAATAAATAAAAATAAAAATAAATAGAAAAAAATAAAAATAAAAATAAATTGATAAACCCTTAGCAAACCTGACCAGAAGAAAGAGAACAAAAATAATAAAATTAGATATGACAAAGGAATAAATGCAACAGGGAACAAAGATATTCAGAAAATTGTAAGCACATACTTTAAGGATATACATGCTTCTAAGATTGAAAATCTGAAAGAAATGGATGATTTTGTTGAATTGTATGACCTACCAAAATTAAATCAAAATGAGATAAACCATTTAAATAGACCTAAAACAAGTATGGAGATCCAAGCAGTAATAAAAAAGTCTCCCAACTAAAAAAAGTGCAGGCCCAGATGGAGTCACTGGTGAATTTTACCAGTCCTTCACAGAACTAACACCACTGCTTCTCAAACTTTTCCATAAAATAGAAAAGGAAGGAATTCTATTGAACTCCTTCTATGAAGCCAGCATCACCCTGATACCAAAACCAGACAAAGACAGAAGCAAAAAAGAAAATTACAGACCAATATCCCTCATGAACATAGATACAAAAATTCTCAACAAAATATTGACAAACAGAATACAAGAATATATAAAAAACATTATTCATCTTGACCAGGTAGGCTTTATCCCAGACATGCAGGGATGGTTCAACATACACAAATCAATAAATGTAATACACTATGTAAATGGATTGAAGGACAAAAATCACATGATCATCTCAATAGATGCAGAAAAGGCATTTTCTTCATGGTAAAGGTCCTGTTGAAACTGAGAATCGAAGGAACATATCTCAACATAATAGAAGTGATTCTGGACAAATCTACAGCTAACATAATACTAAATGGCGAAAAACCTGAAGCCTTTCCACTAAATTCAGGAAGAAGACAAGGGTGTCCACTGTCCCAAATTTTACTTAATATAGTACTGGAAGCCTTAGCTATAGCAATAAGAAACACAAAAGGGATATAAATTGGAAACAAAGAAATCAAGTTACCATTATTTGCAGATGATAAGATTCTTTACATAAAGGACCCTAAAGACTATACCAGCAAACTGCTAGAGCTGATAAAAACTTTTAGCAATATAGCAGGATACAAAATAAACACCCAGAAATCAGTAGCTCTCCTATATATGTCAGTCTTACCAAAAAGCAATCTACACAGTAATGAAATCTCCATTAAAATTACAATGTCATTGTTCATGGAAATAGAAAAAAAAAATCCTAAAATTCATTTGGAAGCACAAAGAAACCTCAAATAGCCAAAAACAATTTTGAACAACAAAAATAAGGCTGGAGGTACCACCATGCCCAATTTTAAGCTATATTACAAAGCCATGGTAACAAAAACAGCATAGTACAGGCACAAAGACAGACACATAGATTAATGGAACAGAATACAGAACCCAGATGTTAATTAATCCAGGCAGCTACAGTCATATGATTTTTGAAAAAATGCCAAAATATCCATTGTGAAGGGAAAAATGGGGGAGGGGAGGGAATTATCATGGCTTATTGTCAGACCCTTGTGTGAGCTATAAATAACAAGGTGGTACCAATGGGGCTTCCAAGGCAGGTGGAGTCCACACCACATGCCCGGATGTCGAGCATGGGACTATAGGATTCAGTGCCTACCCTGAGGGATTTTGGTCTTGCTCCTTTACTATTTAGCACTAGGATTCTGATCTGTGCTGTTGTATTCTGCTAGTGTGTACATATCCTGTTTTTGTTTTGTTTTAAGGGAAGGCAGCTATGCTCACCACTATATCACCAATGCTTTAAGTGTTCATAGGTAAGATTTGCCTTGAGTCCCAGGCAACACTATAAACTTTGGCCTTGGGATAACATTGAAACTATTAAGTCAATGGAAACTCATGGCTGCTTCATAATTCAACATGAAGGTTGAATTATGAAGCAGCCATGAGTCTTTGGGGGCCAGGGAGAGAAGGTGATGGTTTGATGTGAACTGTCCTCTCTGTTTGTTTATGTGATGAGTGTGTATTCCACATTTGTGCTACTATTTTAGAGTTTATGCAAGTGTTAAGAGGTGGAAAGTAACTGGAGGAAGTAGGTTACAGGTGGGGAGGGCATACCTTTAAAGGTTCTACCTCAGCCCCAGTTCCCTCCTCACTGTGCTTTGCCTACCATGAGCTCCTGCTGCCATGATATTCGTTGTGGACCCATAATCAGTGGAGTCAAAGTCAATGGGCTGAAATCCATGGAACCATGAGCCAAAATAAATCCTTCTTAAGCCATTTATGTCAAGTAGTTTGTCACAGTGATGAGAAAAGTCACTAATAGAAGAACCCAAAATTTCCATCATTGGATTGCCACAGACCTTTAAAAACACCATGAAGCACTGTGTGCCATAGTCCTTTCCCTTTGTATACTCCCCATGTATTTTTAAAATTTTTATTTGTTTATTTGAGAGAGAGAGAGAGAGAATGGGAGCACCAGGGCCTCTGGCAGCTGTTAACAAACTCCAGATGCATGTATACACCACCTTGTGCATCTGGCTTATGTGTCCTGGGGAATAGAACCTGGATTCTTTGGCTTTGCAGGCAAGTTAACTGCTAAGACATCTTTCCAGCCCATACTCCCCATGTTGTAAATGTTACCAACTTAATGGCTCATTTTTCCCTAAACATATTGAAACTATTTCCATAATTGTTTCAAAAGAGAAATCTGTGGTTACTTTTGTTCCTCTATATTTAGTGTCTTCCATCTCCTCTTTGGGTATATTTAAGATTTATCGTTACTATTGATTTTCAGCATATAGCTTTCTTCATGGATTTTGTGCTTAGATTTTTTAAATAATTTTCTTAAATTTGAATAATTTCAGCAATTATTTCCTTCTTACAATATTTTTCTGTCCTCCCTAACAAGCCCAGTGCTTCACCTTTGGGAAGCAAATTCAATTAGCCAATTGAAGTTCTCCCACAGCTCACTGATGTTCTTTGAATATAAAATAACTTTCTCCTCTCTCTGGTTTTATTATGCATAGTTTCTATTGCTATGAATTGATATACCTTTTATTCTCATGTATAATCTGCCATTAAAGCCCTATGTTGTATATTTCATCTTTAGTATTATATTTTTCATCTCTAAAAGTTCATTGTAGATTTTTTATTTATTTGCAAAGAGAGAGCAAGAATGGGTACATCAGGGGCTCTTGTCTGTGCAAACAAACTCCAGCTTCAGGTGCCACTTTGCGCATTTGGCTTTACATGGGAACTGGGGAAATTGAGTCCAGGTTGACAGGCTTTGCAAGCAAGTGCCTTAACCAATGAACCATCTCTCCAGCACCTATATAGGTTGTTTTTATATCTTGCTTTTTCAATAACTTTTTGAACATGAGGAACATAATCATAATTGTGTGCCAGTCTGGCTGTGGGACATAGGCAGGGCCCTGGGTTAAAACAAACCTAAGCCGTCTGACAATTGTGTAACTGTTTAGCTTTTAACACTAATATCTGTGTCAGCTCCAGATGTTCTTTGATTATTGCTGGTACCATAGCTGAGGTTTCTTTATGGGCCTGCTAATCTTTGTTTTAATGATAGACATTGTAGGATTTATCTTATTGTTATTTTCTTGCTTCTATACATTTGCTTAAACTATATCTTGGAATAAAGTTTGGTAGGTGGAAGCTTTATTTTATTTGGCATTGTACTTATTTATTACTTGCAAGGCAGGTTCCTGGTGGTATGCCCATTTGGCCAAATTATTCTCCACTATTGGAGAAAACTCTTCCTAAGTATTCATCTCATGTTCTGTAAAATGAATTTTTCCAGTCTGGATTTTGCGAATGAGCAATATTGCTGAGCCTGTGTGAGTGCCTAGGACAACTTTTAAAGACAGTTTTAATTCTTCCTTTCCACTTCTGAACAGTTCCTTGCACAACTAACTTACTGAGCACTCAGAGATAAGCTCTGCTAGCCTCCATGGTCTCCTTCTGGGCAGCTACTTACTTGTTATTTACTTGTTCACTTGTCTTTTACAGACTCTAACCTGGTCTCCCCAAACATTCAGTACCAATGTCCTTGATTTAAGCAGCCTGTCAAATCTCCCTGAGTTCCTCTCTGTCATATTTTTAAATGTGCATCTTTATAAGCTTTGTCCCTAATGCACATTGAAATTTTAGATCAAAGACAGATTCTTATTATGCTCACAGCAAGATCAGCAATCAGAACAACATGACAGTATCATTCTCCCTTGTCTCCGGAGTGACATAATGAGAACCAGATGTGAAAACTTGTTTTCCATGAGTGATGGGCTCACCCCATAGGTAAAAGGCACACAAAAGTTAATTTTCTGTGAGTATGTACAAGAAAAAGAGACAGATGTCTATTGCTTACCTCTGAGAGACCCTCCTTGAAAATGCCTTACTATAACCTTTTGAATGTAAATAAATCTCCCCAGAGAAAAAGATAATCTCAGTGCCTTCAATTTTACAACTCAGAGATGCCTCCAAGTCCCACGATTTATCCCCTCTTGAGATGTAAACACATATCTCTAGGGTTAGGTCAACTGCTCTGGAGCTCCCACTACCTATGGAGTTGTTATTTAACATAGAAGAGCATCTTTCTCCTCAGATCAGATCCAAGGTTCAGTAAAATTTGTTCAGAAATCCTTAGTTGTAAAGAATCACAGACACATTTTCTCTTAAATCCCACATTCTTCATGTCAAGAGAAACCAAAGCACCTGAGTCCCAACTGGTTAGTTGTCTCTATAGGGATCAGCCCCCTCTGGCCTGGGGTCCATGTCTTGAAAGCTGCTGTTCTCCCTCTTATTCAAATTTCAATGACATCCCTGGTGGGTGAAGAAATCAGTTCTTAGTGCATCTTGGGAGGAAGCTAATACCCCTGCTGTTTCCTGCCCATTTGCCCTTGTTCTGACCTCTGTTGAAATATGCCCTCCACCATCATCATCAGTGTCACTTGATACCTACCAGTCCAAGTTCACATCTCTCAAAACACAATTCAGGATATGAACACATTTGTAAGTTTTCCTTGAGTTTTCCATATATACTGTGTGTGAGGGGGTTGGAATGTGTCTATAGTACACATTGTTGGTTTATTGAAAACCAAGCATCCTGGTCCCCACTTCTCATACAACCTTGACCTGGGTGAGACTTGTGCTCTTTCCCTGTCTGCCTGGGTAAGAGCGGCTGACCTCCTGTGTTAGTTACTTCCTCGTGAATATGACCAAATACCTAGCAAGAAGCACCATGGCAGGGAAGGCACAGCTGCAGGAGCTTGAGGCAGCTGGTCACACTCAGCATAGTCAGGAAGCAGAAAGCCATGAATGCTGCTGCTCAACCCCCGTCTCCTTTTTATTAGCCCAGGACCCCTGCCCATGGAATGGTGCTGCTCCACAGTTAGGGTGGGCCCCCCATCTCAATTTAACATTGAAAACCCTTCACAGACATTCCCAGAGATCTGTTTCCATGGTGATTCAAAACCCAGGATGGTTGACAAGCAGAGATTAACCATCACACTCTGCTCCCGGTTTTCTTCGTGGCAGTCATTGGTCCAATATGAGGAGTGTGTGACAGGTGAACAGCCCTAGAAATGAGAGAAGCTGGATGCTGGGCATCTAGAAGTGCCTCCTTCAATGCTGAAGAGACGTATCTCTTCTTTTTCTAAACGTGGCATTTTAGTGTGCGAGCACACAGTCCCTCCCTACAGTGTGAGAATGAAGCCATCACTGCTCGGGGGAAAGATGAAAACCCCCAGTGCCCTTGAGAACATCACTGAGGTGAAGGAACTTGGCTGTTCATTACGCACAATGAAAAATTTGCTCGTTGTTCAGCACAACTTAAGTCGGGATTTCAGCCTTGATGTCCCAAGTGACAGGCTGCCTTTGCCACAAGCCCTGCACCTCCTCATGCATGTGCCCTTCCCAGCTCTACCCACAGGTGCATGAGTCTTCCCTGGAGACGCCCAGCCTCTCAAGAGCCAAGAGGACACCGTTCAGCTTCTCTCTTAAAATGGTCTGATACACAGTAAGCCTGAATGTGCATCAAATGAATGATTTTCATCTCCCAGAACGTTGTGATGATTTTATTGCTACTATTTGTTGTTTTTTGAAACAGGGTCTCATGTAGAACTCTCCTTGAACTCAGTATACAGCCTATGCTGTCCTTGAACTCTTGCTCCTTTTGCCTCTACCTCCCAGGTGCTGGGATTATAGGCATGTGCTACCACACTCAGCTTTAGCTACATGCCAGCCTCATGCTGCTTTTTTATCTAATCTCCCTCAAAACCAGGAAGTAGATACCATTACAGTGCCACACTCATCTAATAGTAGGATAACTATAGCTTGGAAACACTCAGTAACTTACCCAAGGCTGCACTGCTAGAAGCTGCTAGAGGCTGGGGAGGTGGCTCACCAGTTACAAGTGCTTGCTTGCAAAGCTTGCTGGCCTGGGTGTGATTACACATAAAACCAGATAACAGAATTAGTGCAAGCATCTGGTGTTCATTTGCAGTGGCAAGATGCACACACAAATAAACAAATAAATAATTTTTTTAAAAAAAAGAAGTTTCAGAACTAGAAAGAGGACTCATGATACTTAAGTACTAGATTTTTTTTAAAGTCATTTTAACTAATTTCTACCTCATCCACAAAAGATGACCACATTTTTTTATGTGTATGTAATAAAGTTGACTCAAATTAAATCAAATAGAGTGGAGTTGAATGAAGTTCAACCCAATTATAGAAAGTGGAGAGAAAGGTCACTGCTGACATTCAGATACTCACCAAGTATCAAGCCACAGTTTAGCTATAATTTCTTCATGAAGAAACAAACTGGAGCTCTAGGAGCATAGCTCATTAATTCTGTGTAGAGATTCTCAGGATTCTGCTAATGAGACTGAATTCCAGAGTTCTTCAAATAATTCATATCTTGCTCAAATGGTCTATGTATTCCCTTTTCTACCTTGTCACTGAACTCATAAGAATTTTATCAACTCCTGTATAACTCCAGATTTATTTCCTAGTTCAAAGCCAAGCAAGATGTCAGAACTCCCCCAAAATGTGAGTGATGATGATGAAGGTTACTTGACATATTTCTTCCTCCCGATTGCTTTGGGAGAGCCTTGGCATCAGTTAGCATTTTGGACTGAAGGCACACTTCAAATCTGCCCATGGTTAGTTACCACTACCGGGTACTCCATCCTGATTTGCTCAAAAGGCTTTGCATGGGCTGGAGAGATGACTTAGCAAATAAAGTGCTTGCCTGTGATGCCAAAGGACCTAGGTTTGATTCCCTAGTACCCAAATAAGCCAGATGCACAAGGTGGTACATGTGTCTGAAGTTCATTTGCAGTGGCCAGAGATCCTGGGGGCACCCATTCTCTCTCTCTCATAAACATAAACATTTTTAAAAGGCTTTGCAGTCATTAGTTACACGTGAGGGTGGTAGAAACAAATATAATTTCCGGGGAGAATTCTGATGCACTAAGCTCTCTCTGCGCTGCTGAAATCAGGAAGTTCCAGACAGCACTGTTCTAGGGTCACCCTCTTTGGCTCTGAACTTTGGCTGGGACAGGAAAACAGCTCATACAAATCAATTTCAAATGCTAGTGACAGAAAATGTTCTTTTTATAGATATGGAACAACAATAACAACATCAACACAAAACCTGAACTATTAGTACCTGCTTTCTCATTTACACACGTAGGCATACGTGCCTGAGCATAGAAATTCTGGAAGTTATTAAGTGAATTTGTGACAACTGAATTTATACATGCATTTTAAAGAGCCCAGTCTTTATAAAAGCTAGTTGCTTTCTGGTATTTATTAATTTCTTCAAGTTCCTTCACCAGTGAAACCTTCCTCACTGCTGCCTTTTCCCCCTCGTCTCCCCTCCTTTTGCACCAGGCATCAGCTTCTCTCCCCTAATAATTTGTCCTCTAATGTGTTATACACGATCACTTTGTCATCTCCTGATCACATAAACAAGATATCACAGGGCAGAAGGTTTGAGTAAGTGAATCACCCACTGACATTTCCTTTTTAACTTGGAAAAGGCCTGCACCCCGTTACCAGGCCAGTGTGGTACTTTGAGCCTTGAGAACAACAGAGGAGAAGTTCAAGGAAATGATGGCTTTTGGGTTCATGAAGGAGCCCTAGCTAGAATACTTTTGAAAGATGGGATCTACTGTTTTCTTTTCAATAATTTAATAGATTGACAAAAGCAAAACATAAAATTCAAAGGGATTCAAGTAATGTAAAATTGAAGATTGGCACTAGAAGTCTGATTTTCATTTGGGCAGATAAACTTCTGATCTTAATTCCCTTGAGATGTAAAATAGGTTACAACTAGCTTACCCTGCTTTTCCATCCATGGGCAGGATTTTGAAGATGTTACAGTTGTGTGAGATGATTGATAAGGACCACTCATCCCTCCCTAGCCCCAGAAATCAGTGGAAGAGAAGGGAATCAAAATGCCTGACTTCTAAGTTCTGGCCATAGCTGAGAATCTGGTGATGTAAATAATCCAGTAGCCTTTGAGCCAGTTTCTCACTGAGGATAAAGATATCCTTATTCACAAGGCTGGTGTGCATAGCTCTCTGTAAACTCTAAAAGGTTACATAAATATAAAGAGCCATTAGCCTGATGATCTGGGCGCATTTCCAAAACACCATAGTTGACGTCAAAAAGTTGGGAACTAGCTTGGTACTGAAAAACTAGTTAGAAGCCTGTGATTGGGGTGATCATATGCCCTAGGAGGAAGCTGTTGGTATTGTTTGGCTAGATGGATATGTTTTGTCCACCAAAACCCCCTTCAAATATTTATTTTTATGACCATATATTAGCACTACTCTCACTTTTGATCGGAAAAGCTTCTCTTTTCAAATGCCACTGACCATTAGGGAGACTCAAACCTCATCAATATGATAAGAATGGCAAATGAGTGTCCAGCACTAAATGAGGCATCTCTATCACACCCTCCAAGGCTCCGGGAGAAAAGGTGACAGAAGGAATGTAAGAGCCAGAGGAAGGAAGGAGTGCTTACAATACTGCCTTCCAGACGCAAGGTGGAGGGTGCATTCATGACTCACCTTGGCTGACGTTACCTGCATATGACCTGCAGAATATCGGGCCCATCAACATGTCATGGTTGATGAGAGGACAAAACAAGTAACATCAAGATAGAAGAGGAGCTACTTAGGAACAAAAAAGAGGGTTTTGAGTGGAGGGGATATGGAGGAAGAATGAAAAAGGAGAATGTTGAGAGGAGATTATGATCAGAGTACATTATTGTGTGTATGTAAGAGGAAAAAATGAAAAGCAAAAACAAATATTAAAAAGTTGGAGCCGGGCGTGGTGGCGCACACCTTTAATCCCAGCACTCGGGAGGCAGAGGTAGGAGGATTGCCATGAGTTCAAGGCCACCCTGAGATGACAGAGTTAATTCCAGGTCAGCCTGGATCAGAGTGACACCCTACCTCGAAAAAACAAAAAAAAAACAAAAAAAAAGTTGGGAATGATGTGTTGGTGTGCTATGGTAAAAAGCCAACTGCCAGTCTAAGTAAGAAGGTGTTTTCTGCACATAAGGCATGTACATTACCAGCCTGCAACAACTATAAGGGATCCCTAAGCCCTGAGAACTGCTTTGGAAAACAAAAACCCTTGGCAGGATTCAGAAACTAACATAAGCCAAATTTTTTTGGCCAGAAAGTAATGGAAGTAATTTTTTTAAAAGAATTATAATAGCATCTGACATTGATATAAAGAAGAGAGAAAGGGAGCAGAAGAAAGTGAAGGGGAAGCAAAAAGGAGAGAAGGATGAAGAAGATGAAAAAGAAAAGAGGAAAGGAAGGGGAAGAAGAGAAGAGAAAAGGGAGATGGAAAAGGGGGAAAGGGAAGGAGAACAGAGAAAAATGGGAAAGGGAAAAAGGACAGGTTTACTTGGTGCCTGGCACTATGCTAAATGCATCCATACTTCCTCACATTTAGCCTCTCTCCTGTGAAGCAGTTGCTATTATTACAATTAACCTTGTTTTATGGAGAAGCTAAATAATCTAAGACACTTGCCTCAATAGGTATAGATAGTAGAAAAGATTTTAACTAACACTCCTGGCCACACCTTTGTCCTTCCTTCTTTTAAGTTCTTCTTTAAGTTCTGAATTTTGACTTGCTTGTGAAACTCAGTGCTGGAAAATGTTTGTAGAAGTGAAACAAGATTGCATTGAGGGACTAACTCAAGAAGGAAAAAGACCTCAATGTAAAACTAACTCAGTCCTGAATGCAGCATAGACAAGTTCACATACATATATGGGCCAAGAGCAGGGGTAGGGATCGTCAGTGAATGCAAACTTGTAAGAGGAACCACTTAATATATAGCAGGGTCAGGTTAAACTGACGGGACAGGATTGGATGAGAGATAAAGAATTTAATCAGATACCAAGGGTCGTGGGAGTGGCTAAATAAATGTAGCATAGTTCTTGCTAAAACTTTCAAGAATTAATCCCAAAGACAGACTCTAATCCAAAATGCCCAGGAGGACCCTGTCTGCACTTTGTCATGCTCACCATGACTCTACTGGGACCTCAACAACCCAGAAGCCTACCTATAATTGTAAGGTTCAGGAATGACCAAGACCACGTAAACCACTCTGAGGCAAAAATGAAGCTTTTATGCGGGAAAAGCATGAGCTTCCAGGGCTGACTCACCAGAGAGGAGCACAGCCAGCTGAGTTTTCAGGTAAGGGGCTTCATATAGCTTATTCAGTTGGGGGAAGGTGAGGAAGGAAAAAATCTCATTTGTTAAGTTGTAGAGAAGTTCCTTCAGGGGAAATCATGTTAACCATTTACACATTATTGTGGTGAAATAGCTAGGGCATGACACCAGAACAGTGACCAGGTGACTCATGAGATAAGGGGACAGGAAACCGTGACCTGGGGCATTGTTAGGTGAGGAGGGGATTGTGAGCAGGTGGTCTCATGAAGAATGTGGACAGTCCATTTCCCCATTTTACTGGTCATGGTGACACCATCTTGGGAGCCTGTCCCAACCTAACAATAACTTCTACTCAAAGATTTAGATTTGGGGCTGGAGAGATGGCTTAGCAGTTAAGCGCTTGCCTGTGAAGCCTAAGAACCCCGGTTCGAGGTTCAGTTCCCCAGGTCCCACATTAGCCAGATGCACAAGGGGGCGCACGCGTCTGGAGTTCGTTTGCAGAGGCTGGAAGCCCTGGCGCGCCCATTCTCTCTCTCTCCCTCTATCTGTCTTTCTCTCTGTGCCTGTCACTCTCAAATAAATAAATAAAAAATATTTTAAAAAAAAGATTTAGATTTCATGAGATACAGTTAGTAATAAGTGGAAGTGTAATTTTTAACAATCTGTGTTCCCCAAGACCTCTGGCTTTTCCTGTACCTTGGGCTTCCACCTCAGCCATGTTGCTGAGCACTTCTCTGCATCCTTCCTCCTCTGAGCTTTGCTCTGATGACCTCTTTTCCTCTCACCCTCAAATATTCACACAATTCTATTCTTTTGTGTCTTTAATTCCAGCTATCTCTTACTTTCAGAATCTCACCTTGCCCTTGGTGAACCATCAAAGCAACAATTTTCTTAATCAAAGATCATCCCCTCCCTGTGGGATGAATATGAGATCTTAAATGAGGACATTTTCACCATGGTGTGCCTGCATTTAATAAGTGTTTATTTCTGGGAGGTACTAAGACAAGTCGGAAGACATGAAAACAGTGATTTTTGATAGCTTGAACTCTTGTACCACTAAGCCACTGAAGAATAATTAACTGGAAATCACAAACCCAAAGTTCTATAATTATCATTTTATTTGCATAACTCATCATAACCTATTATAAATTCATTATAACAAGAGGTCTGCTCTCTTCCTAAAACATTAAAATATGCTGCTTTTAGGAGAGAAAACAACCTGGTGATATGACAGGAGGATGTTCTTTTAAAAACTACCTTCTTCACCCAGAGGCCCTGACAGATGCTCAGGCTAGAGATATTTAACTACAAATAACTTCACTACAACTATCAAGAGCTACTTTATAGGCAAGCTTGCTGGGTTGTAGATATTTGCCTCACATTGCCTATCAAGTATTTGCTTCCATTGCACTCCCACTTTGTTAATGGATTTACAGAATTATAATCAAATAAGAAACATACTTTTAAATTGTGTCACCTAGCTGGGCATGGTGGTGCACGCCTTTAATCCCAGCACTTGGGAGGCAGAGGAAGGTGGATCACCATGAGTTCAAGGCCACCCTGAGATTACATAATGAATTCCAGGTCATCTTGGGCTAGAGTAAGACCCTACCTCGAAAAAAAAATTGTGTCACCTCTTTTACTTACCCACTGTAAGCTACCATTCTTCATCCATCCATTCATCCAGCATTTACAGGGAGATTACCATGGAAAGTCCCAAGGATGTGAGCAGGAAGCATGATCCCTGCCCACAAGTCATTGAGGAAGTCATGCTCTACAAGTATTCTTAATAGAAAATGGTGTGTGTCATGACTCATTCATCAATCTCATAGTTCAAATATCACCAGCTGTTCTGGGCATCTCTGTTACAATATTTCATGTCACCTTCCTAAGGTTGTCACCTTCAGAGGGGCATTATTAGAGCTGCCTTACTTTACAAGCACTATAGCTGTTGTCAGAGAGATTAAGTAATTTACACACAGTCACTGATAACTAGCTGGTTAGGGAAAGAACCCATATCTGAACCCAGGTCTGTTCAGTTCCAAATGCTGGTAGAGACGAGGATTATGTAGGCAAAGGCATGATCACATTCCATGCCCTGGCTGTGACTGGATTTTACTAACTCATTGCAATGTAGTAAGTGATTCACTCAGACCAGCTCCTCTACCTCCATTCACACTGCCCAGAGGAGTCAGGCACTCTCCAAGTGCAGGGTCCATGCCACCCTTGGTACTTGCTACAAACCTATGTCTGACAGAGATGGTGCTTAATTACTGTTAGAAGAAATAAGAATGTAAAGTCAAAAGGAAGGAAGGAACAGAAGAAAGAAAAGAGGGAGGAAGGAAAGATTCAACTTCTACTATTAAACCAATCCCAGAGTAGCTGGGTATTTTTCTGAAATGTTTTAGGTTATTCTTGGAATGCTGAGTTGACGCTCTTATCATCTTTTAGAAGATAGTAGTAATATGACTAGACCCAGCTGCCACACACCTGGCATGTGCTTTGATGGTGACACAAACAGCTGTCTGTTACACTGCTGGCTTTGATGGTATGCAGAGGTGCATGCCATCAGCCGCTGTTCATTATTAGTGGAGAAATCACAGCAGAGATATCTTTCATATTTACCATTTTACTTCCAAAGCAGCCATCCCTCTAACCCCCATAACCACTCCAAGATGTTCTTTGAATTTTTTTTTCTGTTTTGTTTTTCAGCATGTGTATGTGTATAATATATGTCATGTGGTGTGTGTGATGGTGTGTGTGTGATATAAGCACAGGTGTGTGCAGATGCTCATGCCCTTTGCATATGAGGAGGCCAAAGGAGAATGTCTAATGTCCTATCTCCATTGTTTATCTGCTCATTTTTCTTGAGATGGAGTCTTGTACTGATTCCAGAACCTGCCCCAAGGATTCCCTGAGCTCTACTCCCCACAGAAGTGGGGTTACAGGGCCATGCCCAGGTGTTTATGTGGGTGCTGGGAAATAGAACTCAGTCTCAGGCAACCTCAGCCCTCCTGCTTGCCCAGGAAGAACTCTTAACTGCTAAGCCTTCTCTCCAATCCTCCATGACAGTTTTTATAGTATATGGAGCCAACGCCCAGGTACATAAGCTAAAGGCTCAGGAAACTATAATAGGGTGCATGGGGTCCAGGAAAGTCCTTGAACCCAAACTGTAGGTTCATTTCTAACTTTAATCAAGAAATTGAACCAAAAAAAAAGGCTGAGAAGGATAATTATTAAATTATTATATTTATCGAGGGAACTACAGAGCCAAGGAAAGGCACCCACATGAGTAGAGATCCCACATGGAGGGCCTGGAAAAACTGTGGAAAGAAAAGAGAGAAGTTCCTGCCATGTGGGGGGCTCCTTGGGGAGAGGAGGGGACAAAGAACCCATGTGGTAAGTAAGGTCTAGGGGGCCCTCCCCTCAGCTCAACTAGCTGGGCCTGGGAACCAGGCCCTACTGAAAGAAAAACTCACTCACAGCTGGAAGTTCCCAAGTGGTCAGATAGCCTGCCCTCCCCTTGCAAAGATATTTATAACCTTATTGTGGTGGGTTGTCTTCCAGCTCAGGTGAACCAGAGGGATAGCTGGTTGGTTAGGGCTAGGGTCTGTCTCAGGAAGAGGTTAGCCCTGACACCAAGTTCCCAGGGCTGAACTTGACCAGCCATAATGTTTAAATCCTATGAAAGACTTCCCTCCTTGGAGGGGCCATGGTTGTTGTGGAGAAACAGGTATAGGGAACTAGGCAAGACATAAGAAGTCAGATCACTCTTGATTTCCAGAAAGTTCAGACTTCCCTGCCCTTTTTCTTACTTCCAGAGGTTCAGTCACCCTAACTATACCCCCCTCTCAGAACCAAACTCCAGGCCCAAACCCAGGTCTCCTATTCCTAATCCAAAGTCCTTCCCTTCCACTCAGTCAGTGACCTGCAAGGAGAAAAAAATCAACTTCAAAAAATACATTTCAGTTTTTCTTTCTCTCTCTCTCTCCACATTTGTTCTAATATTTCTCTTTCTTTTTCCCTCTCTCTTTCTCTCTCTACCCCTCCCCCCTTGCCTCACTGCAGGAATCTGAATTTATTCTGAGGCACAGTTATTTTATCCCTATTCACGTGGCCTTCAAAGACCTCATTATTATTATGATGGTGGCTTTAAAAAATTTAGAGACAGAAGTTGGGCATTGTGGCACACACCTTCAATCCCAGCACTTGGGAGGCAGAAGTAAGAGGATCACTGAGAGTTCGAGACCACCCTGAGACTATAGAGTGAATTCCAGGTCAGCCTAGGCTAGAGTGAGACCCTACCTTGAAAAACAAACAAAAAAAAGAAGAAGAAAGAAAGAAAAATTTAGAAACAGAATCTCATGTATGCTAGTCCAGCCTCAAACTTGCTGTGTAGTTGAGGATGGCCTTGAACTCCTGATCCTCCTGCTTCTAATTGCTGAGTGATAGGATCACAAGTATGGCTACCATGCCAACTTTTTATGAGGTGCCGGGAATACAGCTTTTAAAGTATATCTGAGGTGTAGAATTGTCCCACAAGGGTCTTCTTGGCTCTCCAAATTCTTCAGTGTACTATTATAATTTTTATGACCTACTGGAATGTACATTTTGTTCCTGACATGAATTAACTTTTCCTATTCGTTTGTACTTCTATGAAATCACTGCTCTCATATATTTGACCTGATTTAGTTTAGGTCTTACCTCTTCAGCCCAAAATAAAAACTACTGTCTGGTAATTTGTGGCCCAGAATCTCTCAATCCAAAACATCACACCATGGCACTGAAATATATCTCAATATGCCTATAGACTCTTCCCATATTAAATATTTAGAACTTTTCAATCAGTTGAATAATTGCACTATTTTTCTTCCAGTCTCCTTAATTTTTTGAAAACCACTGTGGAATGCCTTTACGGGGACTGTGGAGGATAAACAGTGCACTGACTTTCTGCAACCTCTAAATTGATTACCAGCTGGGGATGGTTGGGAGTGTGGGGAGGCAGGAGTGGATGCTAGGTCACATATCATTAAGCAGCAGCTTATGACCAGCTTGTGCTGCCAACCCAGAAAGGCAGTTCAGTAGTAGATACTCCAAAACTCCACCTCCACGGTCTGGGAGTTAATGTCCTGACAATGGTTAAAGCTGATGGAAAATGCTGTGGGCTTGGACATCATATGGTCAGAGGAACGCACAGGGTTCGGAGCTGAGACAGGCTCACAGCTCCCTTCTTCCCTAGATGCAGCTCCACAGGTCATTTGTTTCCACACTTCCAGCTCAGGGTAACAACTGTTCTCAAACATCTTAAGGACAGACAGACACAATAGGACATCGTGTTAGTTTATTCTGGTTCAATAATAAGTTACAGAGAAGCCAAGTGTGATAGCACAAACCTATAACCCCAGCACTCAGGCACAGAAATGTAACAATTACAATGATGGAGGCATTCAGAATATGTGACTATTGTCATGCAGTGGACACCACCTAGTCAGAAGGAATGATGGCCAATGCTCACAGGCATATTGACTAGTAACTGCCCTGCCTGCATTATCACTCAATAGGAATGGTAGCAGATAGCTTGGGAAGACACTTAAAAAAGGCACAATGAACATTGAGTTCAAGTTGCTACATAAATAAGACGGTGCCTGTTGAAGTGGATGACTTCAGACCAGGAAAGTGAAATAATAATAATAACAATTTCATTCCTTTTTGACACATGAGGACACTGGAACAATCGAGGACATGTCCAGACACTCATTCATTCATTCAACAAACACTTACTAGGAGACTAGTTCCTGATATTGCCTTAGGTTCTGAAAAAGTGAAAATGGACAGGTGAGTCAATAGCTCACATTGGTATGGAGTCGGACAGAGACCCATGAGTAGGACAAAGAGTTCAAGAAAGTTAAATAAATGAATAAATAAAAGAACAGTTTCCGGTAGCAATAAGTACAAAGAAAGGAAAGAAGAAAGGAAGGAAAGAGAGAAAGGGTGGAACAAGGGGAAGAAATACTAAGAAGGTATAACTAGCTCCTTACCTTAGATTCCCAAGGACCATTAGACCTAAAAATACCTATAATTTATCAAGGCAGAATAAGACTTTCATGCTGAGAGGTGAACAAAACTGTGAAACAGCCTGGTAAGGGGTGGGCGAGTGTGCTCTAATGGCCTGCATGTTAAAGGCTTGGTGTCCAAGGTGGCTGTCATGAGAAGTGGTAGCACCTTTGAGAGGTGAATTCTGTAATGGGAGGTTGTGGAACCTTTGAGAAGTGAGCTCTTTTGGAAGCTGCTTAAGTCACTGGGGTGTGCTTTATTTATTTATTTAAGAGAGAGAAAGAGGTAGAGAGAGTGAAAGAGAGAATGGGCATGCCAGGGCCTCCAGCCACTGCAAATGAATTCCAGATGCATGCATCTCCTTGTGCATCTGGTTTATGTGGGTCCTGGGAAATCAAACCAGAGCCCTTTGGCTTTGCAGGAAAATGCCTTAACCACTAAGCCATCTTCTCCAGCCAGCCTACGGGGTGTGCTTTTTAAGGAAGATTCTCTATCTAGAGCTCTCTCCCACCCAGAGGTATCTCCCACACACAATGACTGACTGCTGCTCTCACAGCTCATAGCCCACAACTCCATAGTGAATACCAGAAATCCCACCAAGGAAGGTTGGAGTAGACAGCCTCACCTGCTAGGATGAACATCCAAGTCAGGCACAGTTTATGGGAGCAGTGGCATTCATTTGTTGCTTACAGACCCAGGGTAAGCTTCATAATGGTGAGAAAGAGAAAACCCACCACCAAAAGCAAGAGCAACCCCAGCAGCCAAGCCACAGGAAACCAGGCAGAGCGCCAGAAACGCTACAACACTTCGCATATCTTTAGACTGGAATTCAGATCCACCCCCAGGGGCACCTCCACCAGCCAGGCCACTGGAAACCCAAGAGGCTTTAATAAAACTCTTAAGTCTATTGGAGGACATCTATTCAAATGACCACAAAGGCCCTCAGTGGGGTGAGGGAAGGGAGAAGGGAAATGATGGCACCAACACATGATGTATCTATACAAAGTTTTCCACTTAATATTAAGAAATGATCTCCCACCCTGACTTCAGGTGTAAGTATATCAATCCCCTCCCACTCCCACCATAATATGCCACCTCAGCAGAGACCTGGAACAATAGGAGTAGACTGAAACTTCCAGAACTGAGAACCTGATTCCCCCTGTTCTCTCCACTAGTTAATTGTTTCAAAGATTTTTCTTCCAGCACAGAGAGCTGACTGATATGTACCCCATCTCTTGTCCCAAGGAAATGAACTTTGAGTGCTTTCCCAGAGAGCACTCTGCGTTTGTAGATGGGCATAGCAATAATGCGAGAAAAGTTTCATTTAGGGAGAACAAGGAATGTAAGTGTAGCTCTGTGAGGGTTTCCCCCTCTACATATCTAGAAAATAGTATTTACTAACTATATTTAGGAAATACAAAGCTAGACATCCTTGCAAGATTCCAAGTGAAAACATGTTTCTTAAGGTTCAGGTTAGTCTCTGAGTCTTCCTATTGCAAGAGTTAACATGATAGTGACCAGAAGGGACAGGAAAAGAAACCCTGTTACTGGGAAAGGAGGCAGCCAAGGAAAATGTTTCCTGGTGGAGGGACAGTGAGGTGAAGACCTTCAGATGAGAATGAGCCAGGCTGCTTTGAGGACTAGAAAAGCAAATTTCTGGGGTTAGAATGAAAGAAGGAGCTAGAAGGGTAACAGATGATGACCTCAGAGAGGGAGAATCACTGAATAAGTAAAAAATTAAAAGTAATGAAAGCTGGGCTTTTCATTATCCAAAAGTTCTAAAGCTGGGCATGTTGGCACACGTGTTTAATCCCAGCATTCAGGAGGCAGACGTAAGAGAATCATCATGAGTTTGAGGCCATCCTGAGACTTCATAGTGAATTCTAGGTCAGCCTGGGCTACCGTGAGACCCTACCTTGAAAAAAAAAAATTCTAGAAAAGAAAGGCATAATGATACCTGTGGTGTTGGTGAATTGGAGGCCCCCAGGTGAGCTCATAAATTGTAGTACACAGACACAAAAATGTGGATGTCCTCTGAGGAGACCCAGGAGTGACAACTTCCCAAGTGCAATGAGCACCTCTGGTACTTGGCTAGATCTTTCTTCCAACTTGTTTTCTTCTCTAGAAGGAACCATGGCTCCCTGGGGAAACAACCGACTCTAGAGTCAAGAGTTGGAAGCTTCTCAAACACTGTACTGTTCCAGGTAGCAGCAACCACTCCAGAATGACCCTAGAAGCCAGAGTAGAGAAGATCCTACAGGCCAAATTGAGAACAATGATAGCAATAATTGGGGAGAAAGAATGATAGCAAAAATTATAACCCACTGAATAACATGAGAATCCACAGGAACACTGATCTAAGTGGAAATAGCAAATCAAAAGTTTAATTTAAGATGGTTGTTAACATAAGTTTAAAGTTCTTCTCAGAATATCCTAATCATAAGGAAAAAGAGATTCGCATCCAGGTGGCGTGCCTGGCAGATGCCACTGCAATCAAATGTTCTGAGTGCCTGTCAGCAGCTCAGGGAGCAGGTGGCACCACAGGGCACTTGGCAGGACGCTATGCGCTCTGGGCAGTGTAGCTTCCATAGTGTTCCTCCTAAACACGGGTCACCTGACTCTCAGCACATGGGACTGTCAGACAGACACTTAATGGCATTCTTTAAAACAATAAAATAAAAAACAAAAGTTCCCTACGATTATCTTCAAAGGTGTCAGGGTTCCAAATGTTACGGAAGACTGGCACAATGCCAGACAGTAGGCAGAATGATGGAAAGTAGAGACGTGGGAATGAACGCGATGCAGGATCCAGGACGGGGTCGCTTTGCAGTAAAGGACTTGCTGGGAAATTGGCAAAACTTTAACGAATTTGTGGTTTAGACGGAGGCCATGTATCAGCGTCAGCTTTTTGGCATTGACAGTGGCACTGTGGTTATATAGGCTAATTCCCTTGTTTGTAGGCAATGTACACTAAGGTAATCAGGGGTGATTGGCATTGTGTTGGCATCTTAAAATAGTGAAGGGGAAAAATTCTATGCACAACATGGTAACATCTGTATAAGTGTGAGATTATTCAAGGTAATATTTTGAAGCAAACTTTACACAAACAAATATTCTCACTTATAAACTACCACAAGACAAGTCATGACATCAAGCATGATGTTTTTGAAGTAGATTATATCTTTTTTTTTTAATTTTATTTATTTATTTGAGAGCAATAGACACAGAGAGAAAGACAGATAGAGGGAGAGAGAGAGAATGGGCGCGCCAGGGCTTCCAGCCTCTGCAAACGAACTCCAGACGTGTGCACCCCCTTGTGCATCTGGCTAACGTGGGACCTGGGGAACTGAGCCTCTAACCGGGGTCCTTAGGCTTCACAGGCAAGCGCTTAACCGCCAAGCCATCTCTCCAGCCCTGAAGTAGATTATATCTTAAAAGACAGTTGTTTCAGCCACAGTCATAGCAACAGAAATGAGAAGTGGAGAGATTTTGCATGTACTCAGGAGAGGAAGCTGATGGTAAAAAGGAGTTTAAGGAAAGAGATGATGCAGGATGATTTGGAGATTTGGACATGGACAGTGTGAAGCAAGTCTAGGTATTATGTATTAAGTTGGAGACATCTATGAGAGAACCCACTGCAGATGATGGTGTGAATCTAGTACTTAGGAGACAGATATTTTGGAGTCACCAACACATGCATGGTTTAGTTGTAAAAATCAAACAGGATCACTGTTTCCTTCAGGGTTCTGGACAGAAATCAATCAGATCTCCTTTATTACAAATGTATGTTGTGGGAGAGAGAGAGAGAGAGAGAGAGAGAGAGAGAGATTGAGATCAGAGAAATCAGAGGAAACCCAGGTGAGAGAGGAATAATGACTGGAAAAGAATCAAAGCTCCTGGGCTAAGAAATAGCATCAAGTGCAGAAGTGACCGCTGAATTCACAGTGGAGACGACATCAGTGGCTGTGAGGGAGGAGCATCCAGGTTTAGGGATGTTGGCCTCCATTAACACAACTTGAAGTGAATGGATGCATCAAGTCAGGATGCCAGCTGACTCCCTCAGGAAAGTCTGTGGGCCACATACTGGAGAGGGTTAGTCACGGGATGTCCTGCCAGTCCGACTAGCACTGCCTCTGGGACGTGGCTGCATTATAATCTAAAGTTTCAGGTTTATTGGTAAAATGAGGTTCTGATGTCCCACATTAGTCATATGTAAGTTTTGAGCTATTTCAACTAAGTGGACAAAAACTTAAAAAAAAAAAAAAAACCTTCCCTACAGCCAAATAAGGGATCTTCTCCCAAAATAGAATTCAAATGAGCAAACAGCCAGCGTTTGCCTCCTAGGTAGTAATCTTATTTTCCCTTATTTTCCAGTGGCTGACCAATATTGTTTCTCATTGGTATTTTTTTTTTAAGGTAGGGTCTTGCTCTGGCCCAGGCTGACCTGGAATTAACTATGTAGTCTCAGGGTGGCCTAGAACTCACATCAATCCTCCTACCTCTGCCTCCCTCATGCTGGGATTAAAGGCATGCACCACCATGCCCAGCTGGCAAATATTTTTAATCATCCTTTAAGTATACAGTTTAGTGCCTTCAGTTAAACTATGGTCAATTTTTGCCAGTCCAGGAGCTATTTTGCCTTTGCATATGTAGTGAATTTCAGCTTTATTTTAGTCTTTCCCATAACTTACTTTCAGTATTTCAAAGTCCTTAGGTATTCATTCCTTCTGAGTATAAGAAATATAAATTTATTCTCATTTATCTGTCCTCTGACAGAAAATGGTCTTAATGTAATTTTTTTAACATAAGTTTGGCAATATTCTCAATAAAATACACACATGCACACACACACACACACACACACACACACACACACACACACACACACACATAGTTTGGAAAAGATACTGATCATAGCAACATAACTTCAAAATTGGGGAAGAAAAATACCTAGAGACAAATAGAGGGTTCCATCAATTTGGATATAAAAGTCCAATCATGTCACTGAGACAAGTCATTACAAATGATGTCTAAAGGAATAGTCAGCCCTCAGACCAGTGTTGTTAAAACATTTTGTTTTCTCTGTCATAAAGCACCGTGAAGAGGGACGATATAAGCTATAAAATCAGACAGAGATGGAGTGCTAGAGCTCTCTTCCAAGCTCCCTCTCAAGTTAGAAATTGTTGCTATTGAGCTGGGAATCTTCCGGGGAAAGTAAGCAAGCAGGCCTCTCTGTTAAGTTGAACTTGCCACCAGAGGAAAGCTGAGGTGATAAGCTCAAAGCATCACTTGCCTTCTCTGAGCCCCTTATCCATCTCTTTCTACAACAAGGGTCTAAGAAAGGATCGAGAAGCACTGGCTTGAGGGACAGCATCCTGTACTTGTTAAAACATTCTTTTACCTCTATGCTTTCTACCAGCATCATTAGTCCCATTTTTTTCATATGAGGAAACTAAGGCTCAGAAATTAAAACTACGTCCCCAAGGTTAATGCTATGGTTTGCATTTAGTCTCCCCTCCAAACTTCCTGTCCTTGAAACATTGCCCTCAAGGCAATGATATTGGAAAGTGATGGGATCTTGAAGACCTAGTGGGAGATGACTGGGTCACAGCCTCTTCATGAAGGGAGGGTTGCATGACTGGATTAATGCCCAAGAGAACAAGTTGTATTAGAAGAACCACACTAGCCTTTCAGCCACTGGCATCCTCTCTTGCCACATCCTCTTACCCTCAAGCTTCTGCCTTGTGACATCATCCGCTGTGAGGCTGAACCCAGTACCATGATCTCAGACGTCCAGGACTGTGACTTAAACCTTTTCTTGTCTTTATAAATTACTCAGTTGCAGGAATTTTTAATAGCAATACTAAATGGATTAAATCATCAAATGTCCTGTGGCAGAGTTGAGACTTGCTTAAATTGTGTGAGTCTAAAACACAAGTTCTTTATAAAAAATTTTATTTTATTTCTATAAGCTTTATTGAAAAATTGGCATAAAATAAACTAGGTATCTAAACAGTTTGATATGTGTTGACATATGCCTATACCCAAGCAACTATCACCATAGTCAACAGAATGAATGCAATTATTATCATCAGTAAGCTTGCTTTGGATTTGCTAGAATTCTCTTTAGAAGGTATTCATGTAGACCTCTTTTGTCTTATTTCTTTCATTTAGTATCATTATTTTGAGAGTCATTCATGTTCTATGTATTGGTAATTATTGCTTCATTGATTAGCATAATTTATCATTCTATAGCTGGATCACATAGCTTAACTTTTAATCTGTGGATGGTCATTAGACCTATTTGAAGTTTGGGGTATTAAAACAAAGTTATGAACATTTATGAGCAAGGTTTTTTTTTTTTTTTTTGCAAGCCGAGAGAGATAAAGAGAAGAGAGACAGAGAGAAAATGGTCGTGCCAGAGCCTCCAGCCAGTGCAAACTAACTCCAGACACATGTTCCCCTTGTGCATCTGGCTTAGGTGGGTCCTGGGGAATCAAACCTGGGTCCTTTGGCTTCATGGGCAAAGGGCTTAACTGCTAAGCCATCTATCCAGCCCTTATGTGCAAGTTTTTATATGAATATACCTGTGGTTTCTCTTGAGTCAATTTCTAGCTATTGAATAACTAGGTGACACAGTCTTTGTGTAACATTCAAAGAAACCACCACTGTCTTCCAGAGTGATTGTACTATTTTCCATTCCCACTATTCGGTGGATGAGAGTTTCCATTGCTCTGTGTACATGCCAATTCTGTGTGTGCTGATCTTAAGTTCTAGTCACTCCTGTGGTTAAGTCAGTAATGGTGCTACATTGTGATTCCACACTGCACTTCCATAATAACTACTGATGCTGAGCATTTTTTCATTGCTCATTGGCTGTCCACAAATTCATTTCAGGGAGATGTCTCTCCAGACCTTTCTCCTATTTTATTGGTCTATCTGTCTTGTTATTCTTTCATTACAGGAGTTCTTTATATATTCTAGAGAGATGTCATTTATTACGCACGTTTTACAAATATTTTCTCTGTGTCTTTTCTCCAGTTTCTTTTTATTTTATTTTATTTTTATTTATTTATTTATTTATTTTGGTTTTTCAAGGTAGGGTTTCATTCTAACCCAGGCTGACCTGGAATTCACTATGAAGTCTCAGGGTCTCCTTGAACTCACATACCTCTGCCTCCTGAGTGCTGGGATTAAAGGCATGTGCCACCATGCCCGGCCAGTTTCTTAATAGTACATTTTGCAGACAATCTTGTTTCAATTTTAGTACTAAACACCTCTAAAAGCTTCTTTCACTATACCTTACAAATTTTGCTCCATCATATTTTCATTGAAATTCACTACAATACTTTGTGAATACTAACCATGTCATCATTTGCCACCTCTAGAATAATTACTCTTCTTTTTTTAAATCATGTTCAAAGAAAGACAAGATAGACCCCCCCAAAAAAAAAATAACACACTACTTGGGTGATATCTAATAATTTACAAAACATTTCTTCTCTTCACTGAAACCTACCAATATTATTAGTACATTTTACAGCTTAGGAGAGTAAAATAAGTTACTCAATGTTGAAATATAAATAATGGTGAATTCAAACTTACTCATGTCACCTGATTCTAAAAACTCATTCTCTCTTCTTTTTATTTTTGTACTTTATCTGTTACAGATCTTTTACAAGCTTTTTTTAAGATAGTCTATGTTTTAAATATTTTGTGTTTATTTATTTATTTATTTGACAGAAAAAGAAGGAGAGAGAAAGAAAACTGGGTACTCCAGGGCCTCCAGCCACTGCAAACAAACTCCAGAAGTGTGTGCCCCCTTGTGCATCTGGCTAATGTGGATCCTGGGGAATGGAACCTGGGTCCTTTGACTTTGCAGGTAAACGCTTTAACCACTAAGCCATCCCTCCAGCCCGATAGTCTATACTTTAAAAGACAGGGTGTGGAGATGCCCAAGCATCTACACACACACACACACACACACACACACACACACACACACACACCCCACAGCAAAAAGAAAAACAAAAAAAAGAGGATGGTCCAGGTCGTCCAATGATTTATTCTCCAATCTCTAAATAGAGTAATGTCAGACGTGCAGACCACATAGGGCAAGCAGTACATCCACCTGTATTACTCTCTTATTGCTGTGACCAAATGCCCAGCAAGAAGCACCTTAACCAAGGAAGGGTTTATTTTGGTTTACAGTTCAAGGCATGGTGGGTGGACCTCTTTTTGTATCTAGCATAGGAGCCCAGTCCATGGAACAGTGCCACCACAGTTATGCGGAGTCTTCCCACCTCAATCAACCCAGTAAAGATGGCCCCTCACACACATTCCCAGAGGCTCATCAACTCGGGGATTCTAGGTGCTGTCAAGTGAACAATATAAACCATCACACTGCCCACCACCCTGTCCTTTCTGACCTGTGACTAGAGCATCTGATGGCAAACCTGACACAAGTCCACCATGGACACCAGACAGCTGGCAGGAGAGCAATTTTAATGGTCTGGCAAGTGGTTCTCAAATTGGCACTTAGGGCACTCCCCAGGGGGCTCTGAGGGATTCTGGCCCAATCAGTATTAGATAGAAAAATGGAATTTCTTATTGAACATTTTAGGTAATTCTGATATATTAACAGGTCACCTAAAATGAAGGGTAAATGGTAGAAGAAGATCAAGTAGGACGAGAGGGAGCAAACATAGGCAAACTGGTTGTAAGTGCCTGATATATCCTCTGTAGAGGCTTAAATTTTAACTTAAGGGATGGAGAGATGACTCAGCAATTAAGAGCATTTATGGACAAGCATGAGGGCAGCCTGAAGTGTCCTGAAGTTACCAAGTTCAAATCTCTAGATCCCATATAGTAAACAGCTTGGCATGGCCATGAGCACCTGTAATCCCTGTCCTGCAAGTAGAGCATAGCTCATGGGATCACCAAGGCTCATGAAGAAAGAGTGAGAAGTATGGTGTAAGTGAGAAGAATGGGTGGAAGAGCAATGGAGTAGATCCTGAGAATCTGCTCTGGCTGCCATAGGCAAGTGCATGGGGTGTCACAAGGGCACATACCCATGCATACACCACACACACACAAGCATCATATCACATCACATATGTATGAGAAAAAATGTCTTAGCTTAAAAATAATCAGGGGGACTGGAAAGATGGCTTAGCAGTTAAGCGAGTCCCCCAGAACCTATGTAACCAGATGCACATGGTGGCACATTTGTCTGTTCATCTGCAGTGGCTAGAGGCCCTGATGTGCCCATTTTTATTCTCCATTCCCCTCTTTCATAAGTAAAAATAAAATAAACTTTAAAAATAAATAAATAAAAGTAATCAAGGACAGAAAGTGGCTACAGCTCTCAGGACCTCACAGTGGCTGATGCTATCTACACAAGACCTGCCTAATTGAAGAGGGGAAACTAATGACATCAGAAAACAATAGGAACTAGTTGGAAAGAAGAAGGGATTCAGTGGAAAGGGCATTTGGGAGAGGGAAAGGGAAGGGTGGTGGGAGGGAATTATGATCAGAGTATATTGTCTACATGTATAGAGGTTGTCAATAAAAAGTTTTTAAAGGGCTGGAGAGATGGCTTAGTGGTTAAGCACTTGCCTGTGAAGCCTGAGGACCCCGGTTCGAGGCTCTATTCCCCAGGACCCACGTTAGCCAGATGCACAAGGGGGGCGCACACGTCTGGAGTTCATTTGCAGTGGCTGGAGGCCCTGGCACACCCATTCTCTCTCTCTCTCTCTCTCTCTCTCTCTCTCTCTCTCTCTCTCTCTCTCTCAAATAAATAAATAAATAAATAATGAACAAAAAAGTTTTTAAAATCAGAGTAATCAGGGGGCTGGGAAGATGGCTCAGCTCGCCAGCCTGAGTTCAATTCCCCAACCACCTACATAAAGCTGGACAAACATTTGTAGATGTAAGAGACCCTGTATATTAGTGCACACATGCACACATGCCCACACACACACACGCAAATAAATACATAATAAAAAAAGAAAATAGTAATCAGACCAGGCATGGTGCTGCATGCTTTTAATCCCAGCACTTGGGAGGCAGAGGTAGGAGGATTGCTATGAATTCCAGGCCACCCTGAGATTACTCTGTGAATTCCAGGTCAGTCTTGGCTAGAGTGAGACCCTACCTTAAAATTTTTTTAAAAAAACAGTAATCAGGAATAACAGTTGTTAAGTAGGGAAATTACATCATATATTTACTCCTAAGAATGATGGTGATGTTGGGATATACAGAAAAAAAGAAAAGGTAGGCGGCAGGAGAGCCATCAGGAGCCTGTTATAGAAACTTACAGGAGAGGGTGGTAGTAGGAGGAGGGATGAAAAGACTTTAAGAAAAGAATAAGATTAGCATACACAAAGTGACAATATGTGCACTTTTGCCCCTCCCTTTGGCTATCAGACTGCTGGAACAATAGACCTCAAGAAATTGTAATTTCATTCTGAAAGAAAGTAGAAAAAGGCTGAAGCCTGGTGCCAGCCCGAGGAGAAACTTGTCTCCCAGGAAGACTTCACACAGTTCCAATAACTTGTTGGATCACCTTTCAGGGAGACTGGAGCATAGACAATGGTGGGTCAGTGATGGGTAGGACCACCACCAGACCAGGACTCCTTAGTGGGACTTCTTGATGCGAACCTCGTGTTCTCACTTAAGCCCAAACCTCACATGAAGACCCCCAGGATGAATTCGAGGGTCGCTGGATCTCTTTATTCGTTCCTCTTCCTACTATGGCCACATTGAATAAAACTCTTTTCTCTACCTTTCACTGTTGTCTCTTTAATTGGCTTATTAAGGAACAATGGTCAGGCTAACCCATTGGACTGTCAAAGTTAGGTTCTGATCCTAACAACTCCAATGACAAGTGTACAGTTAAAGTGTTCAGTGAAATGGAAAGGAAATATCAAGAGACATAATGTGATCTGCCAAGAAGTATCTATAAGCGAGAAATCACCACAGCTGTAGAAATAGTGATCTAAGGTCAAAGGAAGTATCTACAAGCAAGAAATTACCATGACTATAGAAATAGTGATCTGAGGTCAAAGGTGGTATCTACAAGCAAGAAATCACCATAACTGTGCTAATAGTGATCTGAGGTCAAAGGCGGTATCTACAAGCAAGAAATCACCATAACTGCAGAAATAGTGATCTGAGGTCACAGGACAATGCAACACAGAGAACTCCTGATGCTACCTCCACCCTCTCTTTTTCAGAGCACATACTTTGTACATTCATAAAGGGAATTCACTGCCTCCATTATCAAGAGGCCCTGCTCAGCCTGGGACATGAACAGCAAGCACATTAACAAGGGAAGTATTTTTCAGCGTAAGTCTTTAGAAAGCAGCTTTACGATGCAGCCTCATGAGAGTCCTTTCCAAGCAGTCCCATAATGCTCCTGCTGCACCTTATTTATGAGCTCAAGTACCCTGCACTTCATGGTGGCATCATCACTCACTGTACCATAAAGTTTGGAAAGAAACTTTGTCCTGAATCCAATATTAAATGTATCCAAAGAAACCCTGGTGTAGATGGCCACCTTGTAGTCTGGAGAGTCTGTGGACAGAGTCTCCTGAGTAATGTAACTCCAGATATATACACACACTGTATGCTTATTCTTTTCAGTAATATTTTCAATCATATCATATGTCATATTCCTGATGCTAGTACAGAAGGTTATAGGTTCAAAGCTCACTGAGGTAGCTTCCTGATTAAGTCAAATATGTTTTTAAACTACATGAGTTCATGTGATGTTATTTTTCTAAGCGTCATAACCACATTCTAGTAAAGTGACAATAATTTCCTTTGTTAAAGAAAGAAAAATTACCAGGGAAATAAAGACATGATGCCTACCAGAAAAAAAACCTGTCCAAGAAAAAGATTACTGAAATTTCCAAGTAGGAAAACAGGAGAGTATGAAGACAGAGCAAAGAGGCTCTAATGAAAGTTTTTTCAATATTGACCTAAAATTAGAAGCACCTGGAGCTTGGTAAGAGTTGCCAGGCCAATTCAGTCACATCTATAGGGTAGGGACCCTGCAGAGCTAAGAACCCTGCAGTATTTCTAATGTGTAGCACCAGCAGCCACTGCTATTGGCAATAAGAGAACTAATGTGGCTTTCCAACATCCAAGAATCACTATTAACACATTGTAGGACAGAATTAACTCAAAATAACTGTGTTTTCCTCCTATACTGAAATGTCTACCTGAATGTTTAAAGAAAATAAAAATAATAAAAGGCTTTTTAAAATATCATATTTCAGAAATGAATATAGCTTTGCTGTTTTTCTTATTTTCATAAACACCAGTCAGATTAGATCATTTTTACAAATGAAGATAGCTCTTTTGGTTTTTTGTTTTCTTTTTTTCTCTTTGCTTTTGCCTTTTTTTATCCTTTCCAAGCATGAATCAGAGCATGCCATTTTCCACTAATTTTTTTACATTTGTTAGACCTGAACAAAGACACAGATGAAGCACTTACTTTTTTTTTGTTTAAATTGGTAGATCAGACTCAAAACCTGATAAAAAAAAAAAAAATCTAGTCTTCCCCCACTACTTTGCCAAATGTATTTGCAAAAAAAGGAAACCAAAATATAGATATATGGTTTCTACCTGATTAAAAGTTCACAAAATATCAGAGATGGCGCAATTAAGTTATCATGACCTATCTGGAGCTGTACTGAGGGCAACACGGTCTGCATGAATAATAGAAAATAAAGGAATACTTTGTTCATGAATTATTACCTGTGGAATAAATTTCTATGTTTTCTTTTTATTTCATCTTCAGTAAAATCAATAATTGCAACATTTCTCATTCAGATTTGTACTTAATTGGTGTTCTAGTGAAAGTAATGGCAAACTAGACCCCTGGCTAAAATTATTCTACTCTTTAATGTTTTTAATTATTAATTTTAATTTGGAGAAACTTTCTCAAACAGTAGCACAATACTGTTAAGATAGTATAAAGAGGTCTTGCCTACAAGAAGTCAAGAGAGGGTAAAGCCCAAAGTACCAAGCACTCCTACCTGCAAGAAGGCAGGTGTCACATTCACCTTTTAATGGGAGTGCATTTGGGAATTACAAGGCATTTTAATTTATTCATGTAAGTTGTTAGCATTTATATTTCTATTTTTGCTGTAAAGCAATGCCCAGAAGCTGAATAATCCATCTCATGTGTGTTTGTGTTTCTATGACTGGGTGTGTGAGAGAGAGATGTGGGTACACTGAAACAATGAAGGCCAGGACAGGGGCCCTTTTGTTCCATTCAATGGCAGAACTTCATCCCTTTTTATTTTTTTACTTTTTAAAACTTAACTGCTTTATTTGTTCACTTGCAAGAGGAGAGAGTGACAGTGAGAATGGGTGTGCCAGGGCCTCCTGCCACTGCACACAAATTCTGGATGCACGAGCCACTTTGTGCATCTAGCTCTATGTGGATACTGGGAACTGAACCCAGGCTGTCAGACTTTGCAAGCAAGTGCCTTTAACCACTGGCCCATCTCTCTAGTCCTGCTTGCCTTTTTATAACTCTTCAGTGGTTTGTTCCTCTTAGAACTAAATCTAAACTCCATACGAAGGATGACATAGCTTGATGTGATCTGACTCCTGCCCAGTTCTGACCCTTATTACCCTGGGTCCCTGTCCTTACTCACTGTGTTCTAGCTACACTGGCCTTTGGTCTGCTCTCCAGACTCCACAAACCCCTTAGGAACTCTATACACACTGACTCTTCCAACTAACACACTGACCTCTAATCCCTTTTGTGGCTGGCTCCTTTGTGTCCTTGGGCTTTGAGGCTGGCTCACTCAAGGTTCAATTTCAGTAGGTGGGTTGAAATTTGGCTCTGCCATTTACCATTTCAGTGGTCCTGGACAAGACTCCAAATAGCTCCATAATTTACTTTCCTCCTTTGCAGAAAGAGGCTGTAAAATTTTATCATAGGGTGTGGACCAAATGACTTAAAACACACGTGAGTATATATTTAATACCCTCAGAATAGGACTACTACAGGAAGCTTTCAATACATCATAGCTTAAGAAATCAAAAGCCAAGGGCTAGAAAAATGGTTCAGTGGTTAAAAGTGGTTACCATACAACCATTATGGAAAGAAATATGGAGACTCCTAAAAAGAATGACTATAGAGATACCAATAGACCCAGTTATTCCCTTACTGGGCATTTATCCTAAAAGCTCCAAACATCAGCTCAGAAATATTTGCTCAACCATATTTATAGCTGCTCAATTCATAATAGCTATGAGCTGGAATCAACCCAATGTCCATCATTAGACAAATGGATAACTAAGATGTGGTATATCTACACAATCTAACTCTACACAGCAGTAAGGAAAACTGACACAGTAAAATTTGAAGAAAAATGGTCAAACTTGGAACAGATCATTTTCAGCAAACTTACCCAATCGTAGAAAGATAATTGTCCCATGATCTCACTCATCTGTGGTTCCTAACCTGAATCTGTTCGTGATGCTGACATGCCTAATAAACATCTCGAGGACTGGACAATAGGGAGGGTGAGATGGGAGGGGAGGGTAAGGGTGGAGGGGCATGAAAAACTGGACCCAAATGGAAATGGTACCATAAAATCCTACATCCTGAAAGACATACTGAAGAGTCAAACCTTCATCAGGTGCTTAGAGAGAATACCTGAATCACAGGGGCTTGGAGAGGGTATGAAAAGACTATCCTCAATCATCTCCTCCTCTCCTCCTCCTCCTCCTCCTCCTTCTTCTTCTTCCTCTCTCTCTCTCTCTCTCTCTCTCTCTCTCTCTCTCTCTTCTCTATTTCTCTTTTATATTACCTATATTTTTCTTCCTTCTTCTCCCATGGCACTGACCTGTAACTCCCAGTACCAGCACATGGGTAATATCCACAATGAGCTGTTGATCAGAATGACCTACAAGGTTTCCCAAAAGAAGAAAGAGTTCTATCAGAGTATTTGATGACCCACCAAAGGTTAATGGTAAGACCCTACTGCTGAAGACACTATATGCTGTTGGAATGGAACATGGAGAGACCTGGCTGGAAACTGGAAGAGAGTCAGTACCCAAACAGTTAGCTTGTCTAGTGCCAGAAGATGTTACATGAGTGAGTGGGAGAAAATGACCAACATCTGTCTAAGCAACTCGTGGCTGTCTAAGCAATCAACCTGACATGATGCTCACACAAGTGTAAGAGTTGCACACAGCCATGGTGGGTAACCAACTTCTCTTGATTTGGCTAATGGGTCCACTCAGTGGAACAAGTCAGAACCATATCCAAAATGAGCTTGTTCTCCAATATCAACCTCCCACCAGTAGTGGGCTACAAGAGGGTCTACCCCTATTAAATTCTCTCTAAAATAAAAGTGGGTATCCATGTATCTTGCACTGACCTCACTCTCCATCAGAGAATTGGCATCTCTTTTTCAGATGGACACAGAACCTGAGGAGAGAATCAGCCCATCACACCCTACATGGGCACTAGATGAAGCCATAGGATTAATGGGGTAATTAGCAAGAGATGCTTTCTTGGTGAACCTGGTACCAGCACAAGGATGAAGGAGACAGACACAGAGAACACTCAACTACGAAATCAGATATCCAGAGACACAGAGACTCCCAAGACCTCCTGTCACTGAAATAGACATAAAATCAACCCAACATGGCTCAAGGAAATTCACAGAAGAGGGGGTGGAAAGATTGTTAGAGCCATAAGTTGGGTCATTAAGCACAGAGACATTGCCTCTCCCCCATAACTGAAGGCCACCCCCCACAGAGCAACACCCACAATCCACGAGGGAGGGCGGGTGACAGGGAGAATGTAATGATGGTACCATCATGGCTGTATACTCACTATATACATAAGCAATTTTTTAAAAGTGGCTACCATGCAAGCCTGATAACCAGAGTTCAGACCCCTATGTAAAGCTGGACACAAATAACACATGCATCTGTATTCCAAGTATTCCTATGGCCATAGGAGATAGAGTCAGGAGAATCCCAAAGCTGAAGGCCAGATAACCTGGAGTTACCTGCAGTAAAACAAGAAAGACCTTGTCTCAAATAAGGTGCTAGAGGAGGACTGATATGCCAAGGTTGTCTTCAGTTCTCCACACATGGGCTGTGGCATACCTGAATCTACACTTGCACAGGCACACTCAAAAAAAGAGAATGAAAGAAGCCAAAAAAAAAAAAAAAATTCTCATCTTCAAAGAAATTTTCCAAAATCATCTGATTTCAAATAACTTCCCTTCAACATGCCACTCTGCATTCTTTTCATGGAATTTATCACTATGCAGACAGAATTGTCTTTATTTTCACAATTACCTCATAGCTGTTTACTGTCTGTCTCTCTAGATTACATATTTTATGAGAATTCTCTTATGCTTGATACAGAGACTCAATAATTATTTATTGAATAAATTAGTTGAAGTTTAAAGTCATGTTCCCAACTCAGTCTTCTCAAATTGAGATTATTAACGGCCGGCTGGCAGGTATAGCTGGACAGAGAGATCACGTGCTAAAATATAGGTGGACAGAGTGATGGTGTACTGACAGGTGTAGCTGACAGAGCGATGGTGTGCTGACAAAAACGTAGGTGGTGAGAGCAGCATGGGACCCTGGTGCTGAAGGCCACAACCACTCACACACTGCAACTTCTAACAGTCCCACAGCCAAAGTAGGAGTCTTCACAAATACACAGTGAACTTAGTCAGTTCTGTCTTCCTACATGGTCAATGTAAACTGTTATTTCTTGTTAAAGAGAAAATTGACCAATAAATGACTAACATGTCCCTTGTATGATGAAGAGGGCCTTAACTACAGAGGAAAGACCCCTTAGGGAAAAACAAGGAACATGGGTCTTAATGGATCATAGCATTATTATTTTTAAACAATGCAAGTATCCATAATCTGTGAACAAACATGAATAGCCCAGATTTGCCACTTAACATACATCTTCTAAAATACAAATGAGAAGCCTATTAAGCTGAGATGTGAGTCCATCTATCTGGTGTCTATTATCTTGATTTCCCCAAGTAGATTTCTTGACCATGCAGCCTGCTGACATATAGCCAGCCAGCACCAAGAAAGCAAGGAACCAGGCACTGTTTCAGACAGCTAAGTCTCAACAGTGCATGTGACTTGCCCATAACAAGGCAGTCTGTTGCCCACTGACCCTGTAATGATGACCTTGATGGTTCTAAATCTTCACCTCCTTGCTCTCAACATTGACAAGCCCATTCTCATGATTCATGCTAAAAAACCATTGGAATCCCTTTGAGTTCTTTAGGAGAAACAATTGAACTTAGAATAAGTACTTTAAAATAATGATTAGTTGCATTGTATAAAAGAATCCATGTATGTGAACCAAACTGTATCATAAACATACTGAGTAATGCCAAAAATGAATTTCAAGAGTGAGGCCCAGTGTGCTTCTGCTACAAGAACCATGAAAGGTAGAAAGAATGATTCCCACTATCTAAAATTCTGTCTTTTCCCCTGACAACTCCAGCACAAGTGGTACAGTTAAAAGAGCCCTTGCTCTGTATTCAGAAGTCTCATAAAACACAAAATAGTGGAACACTGAAACTCCCTGCCACTACTCCCAGACAAGCGCAAAGGGGAGTTTCCCGAACATCTAACAAACTCCAGACAAGACAGTCAATAAGTGAGTGAGGTGAGGTGGTGCACAGCTTTAGTCCCAGCACTCAGGAGGATGAGGTAGGAGCCAAACTGGTGCCTCAGAAAGAGTTTCAGATTAGCTTGAAGATCCTAACTAAAAAAACAAAACAAAAAAAGATTATCAATAAATGCTTATAAAATGCATCTTTTTACCTAATGATTTATTGAATTTTTTTTAAATCAACAAAATAAAAAGTAAATGTTCTTCATGTTATAAAAGCTAGTATTCCAAATTTTCAGAACCAAGATGCAACACCAGAAATATTCATATCTGAATTTATTCATAAACTTATTTAAAAGAAATTTGTACAATAGTATTTTTATACTTTTAAGGAAAACAATGTAAGGAACTCGTGTTCAGCTACATATAACCTACTGGAAACTTTGAAATTAACTCTAAGAATAATTGTTTAGAACTAGTCAGTACTACCTGACTCAAAAAAAAAAGTTTTTTATTCCTAATTTTGGTCAAATTTTCTGAGGCAGAGAAGTTCAAAGGCTAGTCACCCCATCCACCTACCCATCTACTTTTCTGGGAGGGCCCTTCCTCTTATAGTATCTTTTGAAAATTATATCTCAGGGATAAGGCTGCATGATCCTCCACATGCATACATCATCCTGGCCAACAGGATAAAGTCATCTGAATTCCATTCACGAATCTGCATCTGGTTCAAGGCTGTGTTCAGACGGTGGTATCATCTTTATTTTGTCTACTCAGATAGGGTGCCTTTCCCTGACTCATTAAAAGTGGCCAGACAGGAAGCTTCTACTCTAGTAGAATCCCCAATATTACTTCTACTTCAGAGAAAGGGCTCAGGGCTTTCTCCTTCCATAATCTTTGCATGTGTGACTATAGTTAAAATTTATTACATTATAATCATTTACTTGGATGTCTGCCTTCCTATAAGACTGTAGACTTCCTGAAAGCAGAGTCTTATTCCCTTCTTCATACCCCCTAACATAAAAACTGGTATAAAATCCAATTTTTAATTGAGAACTTTGATAGATGAACACATAGTAATTTGAAAATGTTTCCATCCACTTATGCTTTTGGTATAAAATATATTGTGTTAATGCTTGAAAATCATGTTTGTTGAGAGGATATTTATTTGGATGGATGGATGAAAAGTAAAATTCAGAAAAAATCATTCAAGAATATGTGAATTCAGCAGGGCATGGTGGCACACACCTTTCATCCCAGCATTTGTGAGGCAGAGGTAGGAGAATCACTGTGAGTTTGAGGCCACCCTGATACTACATAGTGAATTCCAGGTCAGCCTGTGCTACAGTGAGACCCTACCTCAAAAAAAATAAAGAAAGAAGACAGAAAGAAAAGAAAGGAAAAGAAAAGAAAAGAAAAGAAAAGAAAAGAAAAGAAAAGAAAAGAAAAGAAAAGAAAAGAAAAGAAAAGAAAAGAAAAGAAAAGAAAAGAAACGAAAAGAAAAGAAAAGAAAGAAGGAAGGAAGGAAAGAAAGAAAGAAAGAAGGGAAGGAAGGAAGGAAGGAAGGAAGGAAGGAAGGAAGGAAGGAAGGAAGGAAGGAAGGAAGGAAGGAAGGAAGGAAGGAAGGAAGAAAGAAAAAGAAGAAGGAGGAGGAGGGAGGGAAGGAAGGAAGGAAAGAAGGAAGGAAGGAAGAAAGAATTCAGTTGGCGTTATAGCACAGGACTCCTCTTCCTGCTTTTTCTACCCTTTGACAATATATGTGAGAGAAAAGTGAATAGAATTCAAAATAGTTGCCTAGTGATTTTGTTACTGACACCTCTCCTCACTGAGTCAGCACAGTTCAATTCCAACACATTCCTGTGTTTCTCAGCGCTGTGCTGCACATTTTCAACTTGATTCTCCAGATCAAATATCCACCCACCTCTACTTCCCCTGGTACCGGACCTGTTATTTGACTGCATCAAAGGCCTTAAGGAGCCCTGAGACATACCACTCTGAGAGGCCTTATGTTGGCTCCCACCCCTCTCCAACTCCATTAAAACTTGTTCTTGTGAGCCGGGCGTGGTGGCGCACGCCTTTAATCCCAGCACTCGGGAGGCAGAGGTAGGAGAATCGCCGTGAGTTCAAGGCCACCGGGAGACTACAGAGTTAATTCCAGGTCAGCCTGAACCAGAGTGAGACCCTACCTCGAAACCCCTCCCCCAAAAAAGACTTGTTCTTGTGCATATTGCTCTAAGAGAGAATAGAGGTACACATCACCCTTCGCAGAGGTCCCCCGTGCATCACTGACTGCCCCTGGGGAAGCACTCGCGCGGTCTGTGGCACCCGCCCTCATTTCCTTGGAAACCAGCCTCGGGTGCAGAGCACTGACTACATTAAGGTCGGGCGCAATGAATCTGCTCTGAGCAGCTGAGAACGCAGTTCACACATCTGAACACTTTGATCCTGGTGATTCATTAGCCTCACTTGAGGCAAGCTGGAGGTCCTTTCTTTCAAAAGCTTTGTTCTCTAATTCGTTGCTTCCTAAACTTCTGAAGAAAGCACATTGGGAAAACGGTACCTTGTGTAAGGCACAGGGCAAGTAGGCACTTCAGAGAGCCACCATGGGACTCCAGCCCAGAGTCTCTGCGACCCAGCGTCTGCAACGACCGTTTCTTAGGATACTGGACGCCCTTCGGTGGCACAGCAGAGGCAGCTGTGCTGGACACAATACCGTGGAGTGCGCTGCCATGTTTCAGACACTGAACAATGAAACCACCAGAACTCTGGAAATTGGATGTCCCTGTAGCCACCACTACTGTCACTCAGAATCGATGTATGTGGCTCATTGCACAGCATTCTCAGAGGAGTCTGGTCTGATTTTCTCCAGTGAGCAGACTCCAAGTCTGGTTACTGGAGTCTCTAAGAAACTATAATAACTATTTTTAATGTTTTGAATTTATTCACATTGCCTTAACTTCAAAACACAACAATGGGGCTGGGGAGATAGATAAGTAGTTAAAGGCACTTGCTTGAAAATCTGCTGGTCAGTGTTCAGTTCTCCAGTACCCATGTAAAAAGTGGTGTGTGCATTTGGAGTTTGTTTGCAGTGGCAAAAACAAGTAAATAAATAAATTTCTTTTTAAAAACACAACAATTTATGTATGAAGACATTTCACTCCCTCTCCCTGTGCACCCCAGAGCCCCTTATAACCTTTAGGTATCCACTTTTTTTATTTTTATTTTTATTTTATTTTATTTTTTGGATTTTCAAGGTAGGGTCTTGCTCTAGCCCAGGCCAACCTGAAATTCATTATGTAGTCTCAGGGTGGCCTCGAACACACACTGATCCTCCTACCTCTGCCTCCCGAGTGCTGGGATGAAAGGTGTGTGCCACCATTCCTGACTAGGTATCCACTCTTAAAGTTTATATGTCCCTCTAGCATTTTCTGTTATAGGATGCATCAATGTTTTATTATAAACCGATGATGTATAATTGTACACATTTATGATATACAAAGTAATGTTGTGAGTTATGAACACAATATAGAATAATTAGATCAAGATATTTAATACCCATCATTTCAAATATTTAAATGCTTAAATTTTGTATGTTAAAAGCATTATAAGTTAGCTTTTTCATAATTTTGAAATGCACAACAATATTCTTTTTTTCTTCTTCTTTTTTTGGTGTTTCAAGGCAGGGTCTTGCTCTAGCCCAGGCTGACTGGAATTCACTATGTAGTCTCAGGGTGGCCTTGAACTCACGGCAATCCTCCTACTTCTTCCCTCCAGTGCTGGGATTAAAGGCGTGCGCCACCACCCCTGGCACAATACTATTCTTAATGATATCCACTGTGATGTACAATAGATCTCAGAAAAAAAAAATTGTCCTTCCTATCTGACACTTTATGCTCTTTGGCAATTATCACCCCTTATACCCCAGATAGCTCCAAACCTCTAAAACACCATCTATGAATTTCTTTTGGTTTCTACATGTAAAAAAAAAAGGACATATGGTATTTTGTCTCTCTGTGCCTGCCTTGCCTTAGCATAATGTCCATTTCAATCCATGCTATCAAAAATGACAGAATTTCTATCTTTTTAGGGCCAAATAATATTCATATCTATGCACATATGTATCAAATTTTCTCAATTCCCTCATCTGCTAATGGGCACTTGCATCAATTTTATTACATGATGATCATAATTAATGCTGTAGTGGTTGTGGCAATGCAGGCATCTCTTCAAATAACTGACTGCATATCTTTGGGATAAACATCTAGACATGGGATCACTGAATCATAAAACAAAAGTATCAAAGCAGAAGTGCTGAAGTGAAGAGGAATGAAGATTGCCAGCACTGCCTTTGACCTCACTTGTGCTGCAACACACTTTCCCACAGAATGCTGTGGGGTAAGATATAAGTTCACAAGAAATAAAACTGTAGATGAGGAAATAAACCCATACTCTCATTGCTCCCTCAGAAGGAGGGAGCGGTGAACAAAACAAAAAACTGTGTGTGTGTGTGTCTGTATATTTCTGTGTGTGATTTTTGCCCCTGGGTTTATAACAGTTAACAAAATACCCATCTGAGTCTCAAGAAAGTTCTCTCACAGTCTCACAGTGGCACAGACTCTCATGTGTTAATGTACCATGGTTTGTTTGAACCAGTATCTGTTGATGCTTAACAGACTGATTTTCAATTCTTGCAATGCATCTGTCATTTTATGTGGTTTTAGAAGCTCCCAGAAACAGGATTACAAAGCCAAAGGCCAAATGCATCTAGAATTTGGACAATTCTTCCTCAGTTGCCCCCCAGTAGGTCTTGCATTTTGCATCTCTACCAGCAATATGTGAGAGTTCCTACTTACCTCACAGCCTTGCCAACAGAGTATGCTGTTCAACCTTTGGGTTTTTGAAAATCCAATATGTTTTGGTTCAGTTTCAAGTTTCATTTATCTTATGTGAAAGGTTCATTGTCTTTTCATTTGTTTAAGGCCACCTGTATTTCCTGGTAGTAAACCCCCTTTCTGCTGGAATTAGCTAGAGATTTGTGGTGCTTTGAATATAAAACGTCCCCCATAGCCTCATTTTTTCAGTGGGCTGCAGTAACTGCACAGACTCATATAACTAGTCAAAGTGATGAGAATAAATGATGGCTGATGCTAAGCCATAATGAGGCATCTATATCACCTCTCAAGGGCTTGCAAACATTGCAGAAGGGCTTAAAAAATTTAAACAGTAGAGGAAAGGGTGGGAGTGCTATGGAATGTTGATTTCCAGGCATGAAGTAGCCAGTGGGGGGGGGGGGGGGTGTGCACATGCCCATGCTTCTGGAGTGTGTGTGTGTGTGTGTCCATGCGTTTGGAGGGCTTAGTCAACAGCAAGTATCTTCCTTAATTACTCTTCATCTTACTACATTTCTTAAGATAGAGTCTCTTAGTAAACCAAGAGCTCACCAATTCAACCATACTAGCTAGCCATTAAGCCCTAGGGATCTGTCTGTTTTCACCTCCACAGCACTGGGATTTCAATCACGAACCACCACACCCAACATATTAACATGGGTTCTATGAATCTAAGCTCAGGTCCTCATTACCCACTAATCCATCTCTCCAGCCTGCCATTATACTCTTGAGTACATAGCAGCTGATACTACCTGCACAGGATGTACACAAGAAGTACCCTATCAACATCCTGTCATGGACAAGAAAGGGCTTGTGAGGCCCCACCTCTCCCTGACGGCCTATTGGTAGCTAATGGTTGAGTTATATGGTGAGGCATTTTCTTCAGTATTATAGCCACTGGTAATGTGCCCATGCGCCTACAAACAATGAAACTCCATGGGTCATCCAAAAGAAAAAAAAAAAGACAAAAGTAGAAGGGGACTTGTTGGGAGGAGGAAGGGATAATTGGGGGTAGGAAAGAATAAGAAGGGGCAAAAGGGTTTCGAATATGATCAAAATAGTTTACACACATGTAGGAAAATACCATAAGTAGGCCCATCATATGCTGATAAAATTAAAAGAGAAGAGTGCATGCAGTGTGCTCAGAACCAGAGGGCATTGAAGTCCTGAGATACAACATGGGTTATCTCTGCCAGAAGCACCCTGAATTCATCACACATCTGATTTTGAATTACTGCTTTAAATTTTTATTTATTTATTTGCAAGCAGAGAGAGAAAGAAAGAAAGTGGGTATGCTAGGGCCTTTAGCTGCTGCAAAGGAACTCTGGACACATGTGCCCCTTTGTGCATCTGAGTTTACATGGGTACTAGGGAATTGAACTCTGGTCATTAGGTTTTGCAGGCAAATGCCTTAACCGTTGAACCAGCTCCCTTCGCTTGAACTAATTTTTGGTTGTTGCACATTCAGAAACCTTGCACTGTTTCTAATTTTTCACCACCCCCACATTTAGTTACATGAGCCACTTGTTAAGAAGCTATGCTTCATACCCAGCCAAGCAGGACCCCATCAGAGGGCATAGGGCTTGGGAGAGCCAAGAGTAGAACAGAATGTAGAACTAGATCCAAGGACTATCAGGTGCTAATCTGGGACCAGGGCTAAGTCCTACTGCCAGAAAGAGCTGTGTTAGTAAGAGATGAACTATTGAATGAGAAGCCAAGACTGATCCATCCTCCAGCCCAAGACCAAGTTACAAAAGGGATAAAGATGCTATGGAGAGTTATGTTGTTATGGCAACAAAGTTGGGCCCATCTTGTGATGTGGTTGTTTTAACAGGGCTTATAAAGTAAATCATTAAAACTTGGATAACTAGAATCCTTACTCCATTGCAGAACCTAGAGCAAGAGATGACCAACAAAAAGTCAAGGGTAAAGTGATGGGGGTGTGCATTAAGAGTACCTTCGTACACACTGTTAACAAAGAAAATAAATGAAGCAGTATTTCTTCTCAGAGTAATGAGCCACTTTCAAGACAGGCATGTTAAAACATTCTGCTTCCCCAGTCCTCTGTCCAAGTACACTACTGCTACCCTGAAGTGGCCTCCTATCACAGCCACGATGACAGGCTAAGGCAAAACCTTTGGATTTTGAACTGCTTAACAGGACTATCTCAAACTTCATCAAACTCATTGTGCCTTCAGGATCCTTTGACAACAAGAACAGTCTCAGACAAATTGGTGAGAAAATGTTGGCCCACAAATTTGCTAAGAGTGAACTCAAGAGACCAGAAGAACTGATTCGAACATTGAAAAACACTTGAGCCATCTCTTTCCCCACCAATTCAGAGCCAGTATCATACAGCTGCTCTTACTCACTAAGGCTTGTCTAGATTTCCTGTAATGAGTCATAAATAATAAATCATAGTAAGTGATACTTTTCTGGATTACAGTATCACTTGTGGAATTTTTGTGTAGGATGGATGATTATATAAAATTAAAATCTTGACAGTCATCATGGAAAATACTCATATTCATTATTTTCTAAACTGCTTTTCAAGATACATGTAAAACTGTGGTTCAGATAATGTTTTTCTCCATGTGCAGGTAGCACAAAAAAAAAGCAAATCTTTAAACTTTAAGCTTTTACTTTACTTAGAACCTGCATTGCAAGGAGAGTATAGGCTTTAGTTAAGTACAACAATCATAATTCATCTAACGTAAGTAAAGGCACCCAACTTGATTAACTTTTTAGTTCACTTACCACCTTTCTGTTTACACATTTTTCATGTGGTGCTCTGAAAGCACGAAACTTCTCTTTTTGACACAAACAGGACCTTGTGCACCAGCTCCTGTTGCTGGCATAGTCTCCCTCATGTCTCAGCTGGGATTGGCATTCTGCAGCTGTGGCTGTCAATAACATTACTAAGTTAAGCTCACAGGACTTTGCTTATTTATCTATTTTTTTTTTGTCTAAGCCTTCTAATCCAAGCATTTGCAAGCCAGCCATAACAGCAAGTGTCTACAGACATTTGCTAATTCATTTGCTACACTCTCCCCTTTGGGGATGCTGACATGTAATGGAATACCTGTCAGGATACTTCAGCAGGACAGGAATTACAGGGACATTTTTGACAGGACACTAGTGTCATGCCTTGATAATTTATTGAAACCACCTGGATTCCAGACACTCTGCTCTGGGTAGTATCTAACTATATCGGTTTGAAATGTTTCAAACCTAGAGAAAACTTGAAAGAAAATGTAAAGGCTATCCATACTTCTTATTTTCTACTTCCTAATTTTTAACATCTTAAGTGATTAAGTGCGTGAAGTTTGATGTGTGAACTAATATCTAAGAGTAAATGAGAGTTATCATGACACTTTACCCTGTATATTTTAGCACTTATCTCTCAATAATAAAAAGTATTCTTATACAAAAACATAATACTATTACTCAAAGTATTTGTCTTTGATGCAACATTAACAAAGAACAATCAATCAAACTTTTCTGTCAGGCAATAAAACCACAGATTAATCACTGGGACCTCATGAAATTAACAAGATTTTGCACTGCAAAGACACAATGAAAAAAGCAAAGAGGCAACCTACGGAACGGGAAAAAATCTTCGCCAGCTATGTATCTGATAGAGGATTAATATCTAGGATATACAAAGAACTCAAAAAGTTAAATAATAAGGAATCAAACAAGCCAATCAAAAAATGGGCTATGGAGCTAAATAAAGAGTTCTCAAAGGAAGAAATATGAATGGCATATAAGCATCTAAAAAAATGTTCTACATCACTAGTCATCAGGGAAATGCAGATTAAAACTGCATTGAGATTCCATCTCACGCCTGTCAAATTGGCCACCATCATGAAAACAAATGATCATAAATGTTGGCAGGGATGTGGAAAAACAGGAACCCTTACACTGCTGGTGGGAATGCAACCTGGTCCAGCCATTGTGGAAATCAGTGTGGAGGTTCCTAAAACAGCTAAAGATTGATCTACCATATGACCCAGCTATAGCACTCCTAGGCATATATCCAAAGGAATCATCTCATTTCCTTAAAAGTACATGCTCAACCATGTTTATTGCTGCTCAATTTATAATAGCTGGGAAATGGAACCAGCCTAGATGTCCTTTAACTGATGAGTGGATAATGAAGATGTGGCACATTTATACAATGGAGTTCTACTCAGCAGTAAAGAAAAATGAAGTTATGAAATTTGCAGAAAAATTGATGGACCTGGAAAGGATTATACTAAGTGAGGTAACCCAGGCCCAGAAAGCCAAGCACCACATGTTCTCTCTCATATGTGGATCCTAGCTACAGATGATTGGGCTTCTGCATGGGAATGAAAATACTTAGTAGCAGAGGCCAGTAAGTTAAAAAAGGAGACATAAAGGGAAGAGAAAGGAAGGGAGGAGGGTACTTAATAGGTTGATATTGTATATATGTAAGTACAATGATTGAGATGGGGAGGTAATATGATGGAGAATGGAATTTCAAAGGGGAAAGTGGGGGGGTGGAATTTCCATGGGATATATTTTTATAATCATGGAAAATGCTAATAAAAATTTTTAAAAATTTAAAAAAAAATAACTTTTCTGATTGACCTAAAGAAGTCCTTAAGACCATGTTCAGTGTTAAGTTCAGGATCTGATCAGACCACATCATATTTTGTTGCCATGGCTGCTCTCTTTTTCTCTAAAAGTTCTGCATGTCAGCCTGTCTTCCTGTCTTGCCCTGTTTGGTCTTTAACCCCAATGGTGTTTCTCAAGAATCTGCTGTGTTATAAAATGCCCCATGCCTGGATTTTCCTGATCATTTTCTTGTGCTTTGATTTAGGTTAAACATTTTTGGAAGATTTGAGCAACACCATGTAAGTGATGTGTCATTCACATCATAATGTCTCACTTTTCATACACTAATTTTGATCTTTTGGGTAAGAAGAAATCTGACAAATGTTCTCATTGAAAAAGTACCTTTTCCCTTTGCAATAAGTAAAATAATAGATAATACTTTGATGTGAATATTCTTTTCCCCAGCAATTGTTCACCCATTGACTAAGGCAACCTTTAATGACACTTATCTACAGTGACTGTTAAAACTTTGATGGAAAAATGGTAATTATGAGATGCAATCATTCCTCTCTACATGCATTAGTTAAAATCCTTTGTAAAAGAAAATATTTCTTTCATCCTCAATTCCCCAACAGCACTAAAAGAAATCATTATTTAACTTATAAATTCTATTAATATTCAATGTGTTAGTATTCATGACTGTCATTATACCTTTTGCTACTCATACTTCTTAAACTTTTTTATTGATAGTTTTCATATATAATGTATTTTGATCAAAATCCCCTTCCATTAATTTCTTTTGTCTCCCCTCCTCCATCCTCTTTCCTCTTAACCCCTTCTTCTTTCAAATTATTCACTCTTCTATTTTATGCTTTTCTTTTCTCCATTCCATCATCCATGACTGGGCTCAATATTGTGCAGCTCTTGTGCAGGTAAAGACAATTGCTATGAGGTTAAGAATGCAATGGCCACTTAGTTTCTGGAGGACAGCATTCCAAAGCACTTTCCTCCAGCTCTTACATTCTTCTCATCACTTGTTCCACAATTGTCCTTGCCTTGGAGGACATGACAGAGATGTCTCTTTTGATGATGAACATCCACTGTCACTTCTTCTCACACTTTGGTGAGTTTTGAGTCTCCCCACCACCTGAAAAGAAGATTCTCTAACCAAAAGTGAGTGCAGCATTAATAAGTGGGCATAAACATAAGTATTTAGAGGACAATTTAGTGGGCATAATATATCCATGTAGTCAAACAAGAATAGTAGCTTCCCCCCTAGTGCTTACGACTTCCCAAACTATAGGTTCTTGACTAAGTTACCAGTATTGGGCATGAATTCCCTCCCCTTGAGTAGGCTTCAAAAAATATCAGAGAGAAGTTGGTTACCCCCATAGCAGACATGCCACTATTACACTACTGGGCATATCTTGCCTGGCTGGATGGCTATATATCTTGCAGGATCCACTGCGGGTTAAGACTGTTGATGATTGTTCTCCCCCAGCAGCCTGCATATCACTTCACAGCACCATGAAAGCCAGTCATCAGGGAGGAGGTTTCTACCTCAGTTCTAGCTTGTTTTCTCAGTGTCCTGTAAAGCATGTGATGACTTCAACAATAGAGTCTTACTATCCAGTTCTGGTGGGCAACCAAGAGCCTTTGTAATAATCTATATTATTTTGGAGAGAGGTACTCCCTGACCAACAATTCACTGAGAGACATCACACCTCTGGCACTGCGATTTTCCTAGAACAACCTATGGTTCTGAGTACAATATTAACCAACCTCACAGAGTACTTCTACCCACTCTTTTTTATTATATATATTTTAATTATATATATATATATAGTATTAAATTATATTCTTACTTAGTTAACAAAGAAGTAGGTTTCCATATGGCTCATTCATAACACTTTTATTTTTAATTAAACCTCCTATTTTCTATTTCCCTCTCCTGACCCCACTTGCTTTATAAAAAATATTTTTTGTATTTATTTATTTATGAGGAGAGGAGAAAAAGAGCATAGGAGCATCAGAGACTCTTGTCACTACAGATGAACTCCAGATGCTTGTACTATTTTGTGCATCTGGTTTTATGTGGTTGCTGGGGAATTGAATCCCAACTGGCAGGCTTTGCAAACAAGCACCTTTAACCACTTACTGTTTTTAATATTTTTTTCATTTATTTTTATTTGTTTATTTGAGAGTGACAGAGAGAGAGAGAGAGAGAATGGGTGCACCAGGACCTCCAGCCACTGCAAATGAACTCCAGATGTGTGCGCCCCCTTTGCATCTGGCTAATGTGGGTCCTGAGGAATCAAGCCTCGAACCAGGGTCCTTAGGCGTCACAGGCAAGCACTTAACCACTAAACAATCTCTCCAGCCCCCACTTACTTTTTAAATAGGATCAAGGGCACCCATTTACATTACATTTACTAATAGGATTAAGCGCAGGTAAAAAAGGTTATGCTTAATAAAAATAATTACTTTAGGGCTGGAGAGATGGCTTAACAGTAAAGGCACTTGTCTGCAAAGCCAAAGAACCCAGGTTCGATTCCCAAAACCCATATAAGCCAAATGCACAAGGTTGCACGTGTGTCTGGAGTTCATTTGCAGCCATTGAAGGCCCTGGAATGCCCATTCTCTCCCTTCCTCCCCGTCCCCCATCTCTCTTCCTCTTTCTCTCTCTCATAAATAAATAAATAAATAAATAAATAAATAAATAAGTTAAAAATAATAATGCTAATTTTTTATTTATTTGAGAGCAATAGACAGAGAGAAGAGGCAGATAGAGAGAGAGAGATTGGGCATGCCAGGGCCTCCAGCCACTGCAAATGAACTCCAGACGCATGCACCCCCTTGTGCATCTGGCTAACGTGGGTCCTGGGGAATTGAGCCTTGAACCAGAGTCCTGAGGTTTCACAGGCAAGTGCTTAACTGCTAAGCCATCTCTCCAGCCCAATAACGATAATTTTAACAACCAGTCTCTTATAGAAGAATTAGTAAGGTAACCCAGATGCCCATGTACACACTTCATCATTCAAGCAAAGTAATTTATGCTCCCATTGCACAAGGCTATAGGAAATCTATCACTGACTGTATTTTCAAAGGTTTGGGGCTATGAGAGGGAATAACAGCCTCATTTAATCACCTACCTCCATTCATGGCCAAATCCACATCCTCTCAATCAAACCAATGCCACCTGTCCTGTTGCTATGCACTGCCATATTTCTCCAAAAGATTTCTTGCCTTCTTTGTTTTTGAAGCCTTTCTAAAATCACAGCCATAGTACAAGAACAGATAGTAAGGCAGTTAACATTCACATTAGGCACCCTGCAAATGGAGTGACCACAGCAAACATTTCATTCATAGCAAAGTGTTGAATCACACCAGAATCAGTGTTGCAGTGAGGTTTGCATTGCTGGTAGAAATCACCCACCCAAGAACAGCTTGTGTGGAAAAAAAAAAGGTTTATTTTGGCTTACAGACACGAGGGGAAGCTCCATTATGGCAGGGAAAATGATGGCATGTGCAGAGGATGGACATCACCCCCTGGTCAACTTCAGGTGGACAATAACAAAAGGAGAGTGTGTCAAACACTGGCCAAGGGACACTGGCTATAACACCCATAAGCCATCCCCCAACAACACACCACCTCTAGGAGGCATTAATTCCCAAATCTCCATCAGCTGGGGACCTAGCATTCAGAACACTTAAGTTTATGGGGGAAACCTGAATCAAACCACCACAATCAGGTTTGAAATTCCCTAGTCAATAACCATTCTCAACCTTGTTTCTGTTATCCTTCCTATATCTTTCAACCATCTTTCTGACTTCTCAGCTTCCCGATCCATCCTTGCTTCATGGTCAGTAGTGGCCCTCTTGGCATCTTGTCCTCTACTAGCTACCCCCAGGAGACCCTGTTCCTCTTGACCTATCCCAGCCTCAGAATAAGAATTAACAGCACTTTCTCTTAGTCTGCTTCAATTTTCTCCTTCAGGCCACTTCCTCTTTCCTCCTTTCACTGATTGTAACTTCCTAAAGAAAAGCTGCTCATTTGCTGCCATACAGACTGCTGGAACTTGCCATTGTGACCAACCCAATTTACCTGGTTGTGTAAGATAGGAAAACCTGTGGATTCACAAGAGCAGTTATGAGTCAGAACATTCCAGCTCCGAGAAGCAGGGGAATGAGGAATATCAACCCCTCAGGAAATAAACATATCATGAACATCCAGGGTCAATCCTTACCTCAAAAAGCTCTCTCTCACATACACGCACACTTTCCATTTAGGTCACTCCTGCCCACAGAGCCTTGAAGAAGAAAGTGAGTAAGAATTGCCATTAAGGAGATAAGAAAGTCAGCAGTCTAACTTGCAGCACATACAAACAGTGACCTGGCCAAATGCCCTGGTGGTGAGACTCATTAGCTAAATAATTGCCAATAAAACCCAATGAACAGGAAACAGAGGTCATGTCTTAGCCTCAGGCTTAAATTACACTGGACTACTCTAACTGTTTTTAAAATACATACACACCATTGTACCATAAACTAACTGGGAGTCCATTTATTGGGGAATGACTTTCAATATAAGTACAGTCAGGAAGTTGGGAAATACTGTGGTTTGAATATGTCCTCCAAATCTCATAAGCTGGAAATTTATCCATGGTATAACAGTGTTGAGGGATAGGATGGGTGGTGTGTGTGTGTGTGTGTGTGTGTGCATGTGTGTAGAACATGTGTGGAGGTTATGCAGAGCTACTGATCCTTAGTGAGCCCCAGTGAGTCTTCAGTCTCTGCTCCCCACAAACTAGAGTTACAGATACCCATGGACATGCTCAGCTTTTGAATGCATTTTGTGGAGTTGAACTTGGTGTTCTCTGGCCCAAGAAGTCCTCATGAGTAATCAGCAAGCACTCTAAACCACTGAGCCATCTCTCGAGCTTGGGGTAGAACCATTAAGAAATGACTAAGTCACAAGACACTACCTTCATGAATGGATTAATGTCATTGTTGAAGAAGTGAGTTCATTATGACAAGGGCAGGCTGGTTATAAAGGCAAGGCAAGTTCAACCCCTGTTGGTCTTGCTGTATACTACAAAACAAGAAGAATGGTGAGAATCAACACATACCTTTCAATAATAACTCTTAATATAAATGGCCTCAATGCCCCAACCAAAAGACACAGACTTGCAGACTGGATTAAAAGGCAGGATCCTACTGTTTGTTGCCTCCAGGAAACTCATTTCTAAATAAAAGATAGACACTGTCTTAGGGTGAAAGAATAGAAAATGGTATTACAAGCAAGTGGGCCTAAGAAACAGACAGGGGTTACTATCCTAATATCTTACGGGATAGAGTTCAAACTAACATTAGTGAGGAAAGATAAAAATGGTCACTTTATACTGGTTAAAGGAACACTCCTCCAGGAGGACATTACAATCCTAAATGTATATGCCCCTAACATGGGGGCTACCAATTTCATCAAACAAACACTGTTAGACTTAAGGTCACAGATAACAGCATACAAAATCATAGTAGGTAACTTCAATAACCCAGTCTCATCAATTGACACATCATTGTAGCAGAAAATAAACAGAGAGACATCTGGATTAAATGATGTCATGGAACAAATGGACCTAACAGATATCTACAGAACATTCCATCCAAATGCTGCAGAATATACATTTTTCTTAGCAACACATGGAACATTCTCCAAAATAGACCACATATTAGGAAACAAAACAAATCTTAACAAACACAAGAAAATTGAAATAATCCCTTGTACCCTACCTGACCACAATGGGATTAAACTACAAATCAGCAACAAGAAAAACTATGGAGCATACAGAAATTCATGGAGATTAAGCAGTACATTATTCAATGATGAATGAAAGAAATCAATAAATTCATAGAATCAAATGATGATGAGAACATAACATACCAAAACCTTTTGGACACAATGAAGGCAGTCTTAAGAGGGAAATTTATAGTTCTAAGTGCCTATATTAAGAAATTAGAGTTCACAAGTAAACAATTACTGCTTCACCTTGATGCCTTGGAAAAGGAAGATCAAGGCAAACCAAAAATCAGTAGACAGGAAGAAGTAATAAAGATCAGGGCATAAATTAAGGAAATAGAAACCAAAAATAAAGTGAAAATTCCAAAGAATCAATGAAACTAAGAGTTGGTTCTTTGAAAAGATAACAAAATTGATAAACCCTTAGCAAATCTGACTAGAAGAGAGAAGAAAAAAATTAATAAAATTAGAGATCAAAAAGGCACTATTAGGGCTGGAGAGATGGCTTAGCAGTTAAGCACTTGCCTGTGAAGCCTAAGGACCCCGGTTCAAGGCTCGGTTCCCCAGATCCCATGTTAGCCAGATGCACAAGGGGAGCTCGCGTCTGGAGTTCGTTTGCAGAGGCTGGAAGCCCTGGCGCGCCCATTCTCTCTCTCTCCCTCTATCTGTCTTTCTTTCGGTGTCTGTTGCTCTCAAATAAATAAATAAATACTTTTTTTTTAAAAAGGCACTATTATAACAGACACCAAAGAAATTCAGAAAATCATAAGGACATATTTTAAGAACATATACACCTCTAGCTTTGAAAACCTGAAAGAAATGGATGATTTCCTTGATTCATATGACCTACCAAAACTAAATCAAGATGAGATAAATCATTTAAATAGACCTATAAAAAGTATGGAGATCCAGGTAGGTATAAAAATCTACCAAGTAAGCCAGGCATGGTAGCACGTGTCTTTAATCCCAACACTTGGGAGACAGAGGTAGGAGGATCACCAAGAGTTCAAGGCCACCCTGAGACTACATAGTGAATTCTAGGTCAGCCTGAACCAAAGAGAGACCCTACTTTGAAAAACTAAAAAAAAAAAAAAAAAAAAAAAAAATCTACCAACTAAAAAATGTCCAGGCCCAGATGGACTCACTGGTGAACTTTGCCAGGCGTTCATGGAAGAACTAATACCAATGATTCTCAAACTTTTCCATAAAATAGAAAGGGAAGAAATTCTACCAAACTCCTTCTATGAAGCCAGCATCACCCTGATAACAAAACCAGACAAAGACAGAAAAAAAAAGAACATTACAGACCAATCACCCTCATGAACATAGATGCAAAATTTGTCAACAAAGTATTGTCAAACAGAACACAAAAAGATTATTCACCATGACCAAGTAGGCTTTATCCCAGAGATGCAGGGATGGTTCAGCATACACAAATCAATACATATAAAATACTATGTAAATGGAGTGAAGGACAAAAACCACATGATCAATAGGACTGCATGAAGTATAGCTTTTTCCAGCTTTCAGTTGGCTGTTCTACAGGGAGGAGGTTTTCAGCTCAGTACTAGCTTGATTTCTCAGTGACCTTGCTGCCCAGACATTTGAAGTTTTCAGCAATAGGGTTTTACCATCTGTTATTTGTGGGAAACCAAGGGCCTTGGCAATATCCTGTAATGTTTTGGAGGCAACAGCAACCTCCCTGGCAAAAAATTCACTGGAAGGTATCCCTTCCCTGACACTGAAAAATTTCTAGTAACAATCTATGGCTTCTGGATGTGCCATTACCCCAAAAAGTAAGCTGTCATATGTCTTATTCTGAATATCTTGAATTTTGATTGACCCCTGCCCCCATCCTTCCTCACTCAGTCTCTTCCCCTGGCCTCACTTAGGTCATTCCACTCCCTGTAATCTGTTCTTCTACTTACATATATACAATACCATCCCCTTAGCTCCTTCCCTCTCCTCCCTCCTTATAGCCTTTTTCTAGCTTACTGGCTTCTGCTACTGAATTTTGTTTCTAGCTCACACATGAGTTTGCACATTTGTAGCTAGGATCCACATATGAGAGAGAACATGCAACATTTGGCTTTCTTGGCCTGGGTTACCTCACTGAGTATAATCCTTTCCAGATCCATCAACTTCTCTGCTAATTTCCTAATTTCATTTTTCTTTACCACTTAGTAGAACTCCATTGTGTAAATGTACCACATTTTTATTATCCATTCACCTGTTGAGGGACATCTAGGCTGGTTCCATTTCATACCTCTTGTGAATAGAGCAGCAATAAACATGGTTGTGCAAGTATCTCTAAGGTAGTTTAATGAGTCATTAGGAGATATGCCTAGGAGTGCTATAACATTGTCATATGGTAAATCTATTTTTAGCTGTCTCAAAAACCTCCACACTGATTTCCACAATGACTGTACCAGACTATAGTCCCACCAACAGTGTAGAAGGGTTCCTCTTTTCCTGCATCCTCGTCAATAATTTATCGTCATTTGTTTTCTTGATGATAGCCATACTGACAGGAATGAGATGGAATCTCAAAGTAGTCTTAATATTTGCATTTTCTTTTTCTTTTCTTTTTTTTTTTTTTTTTTGGTTTTTTGAAGTAGGGTCTTACTGTAGCCCAGGCTGACCTGGAATTCACTATGGAGTCTCAAGGTGGCCTTGAGCTCATGGCAATTTTTGCCTCCCAAGTGCTGGGATTAAAGGCGTGCACCACCATGTTGGTACTATTATCAGCCTCCTCCCCACCACCCCCCCCACACACACAGACCCTCCTGGTTGGGGAATGTGGGTCGTGCATTGTGGGGTTAGCCATCAGTTATGGGTTGGGAACTTTTTAAATGTCGCATGGAATTAAATAGTAATCAACCTTAAATTCCTGATGGCCTTAGACTATGTCCTAAGAGCTTCAAAACACAACTGTTTTCAGAGCTTGTGTAGTATTTACCTTCTTGTTGCTGCAACAAAACACCAGGCCAGAAGAAGCTTATAGAAAGAAAAAATTTATTTTAGCTTTTTCTGTTTGTTTGTTTTGTTTTTCGAGGTAGGGCCTCACTCTAGCCCAGGCTGACCTGGAATTTACTCTATATTCTCAGGGTGGTCTTGAATTCACAGCGATTCTCCTACTTAAGCCTCCCAAGTACTGGGATTAAAGGTTTGTGCCATGAGCCCAGCTTGGTTCAAAGTTTTGAGGGTATGTTTCATTATGACATGGTAAACAGGCATTACATCTTGTCACAATATCAAGGAGGAAGTAACAAGAGTGAGCTCAAAACATCCAGTAGAGCTAGACTAATGAGCCTCTGGGTCTGCCTCTAGTGACACACCTCCTCCAGCAAGCGCCACCTCTCAAGGGCTCCACTAGCTTGGGATGAAGTAAGAAGATAAATCACAAATACATGAGGCTCTCAGGGACATGTCACATTCAAACCACCAAAGCTTGCAAAGAAAAAGCATTTAGGAAGCTTCCTTTTGATATGTCCTATTTATCATAACTGAAAGAAAACCCTAATCTCCAGCCCTGGGCTTCATGCACGGGTTTTAGCACAGAATTCAGCTGGGGTCAAGGTGGACAATGGGATGAAGAACTAGACATGCCATGCACCACCTGGACACGGGGATGTATGCTTTAGTACAATGCAGACTTTTACTCCCTGAGGAAGAGTAGATGGTTAGATGAGAGGACATAATTTAAAGTAGAACAGAGCTTTTTAATTCAAGTAATAAGAAGCCTGGATGAAACAAAATTAGAGAGTATTGGCACAGTATCCAGTGACATCATCAAGGCTATGTGGCTGTTTATCTTTCTGCACTATCAATGACAGCTAGTTGGCTTTTGATGTCAAGTTTGTGCTCTTGTAGTTTAAGAAGACCACAACACTACAAGTTACACAAAAAGGCACATATATATATATATCTTGCCTAACTCTTTTTATCAGGAAGAAAATCTTTCCCAGAAGTCCCTCTCTGGGAACTTCCCCAGCTCCCCTAAGGGACCACTGAAAAGTTCATACTGCCAAATTCAAGCCACAAAGAGAAAGAAATATGTACTGGAATCTTCAGGCTGTATAGTGAGAAGTGGACATATCCAGCAAAAAGTAACGTCTCTACACCAGTGGATGATATGGGGAATGGGATGTCTTCCACTCAGAGCCAGGAGGCAAGTATGATATAAGCTTTCCCTGGTGCTACAATTCCAGATTTTGGAGTCAAATATACCTTTGCCTACCTACTTTAACTCCAGTTCTTCTTGACCACCTATTCTTCCTTTTATTTGTGTATGCATGCACATGTGTGTGTACACATTGTATGTGTGTGATGTATGTGCACATGTATGTGTTTGCATGGTATATACACATGTGTGTATGCATGGTGTGTATGTACATGTGTATGTATGTATGTTTGCACGGTATGTACACTTGTGTATGTATGTGGTATGTACACATGTGTACATATGTCTGTGCATGCATAGGCCAGAGGTTGACACAGCATGTCTTCCTCAATCATTCTCCATTACTCCTTTTTGTTTACATCCCATTATTTACAAATATCTTTTTTTATTTAGAAAAGGTCTTGCTAGATATCCCAAGCTAGCATTAAACTTCAATAATCCTCTTGCTTCTACTTCCCAAGTGCTGAGTTTACAGACATTTTCCATCATGCTCAGCCTTCTTTGTTCTCTAGGCAATGAAAATTTACTGTAGAAAGTACTAATAAATACAGCTTGGAACAGCCACATGAGCCTGTAACCTCATTCCCTCAGGGGAGCAGAGACCCAAGAATCACCAGAGCCCCATTAGCTCCAGAGTCAGTGAAGAGACCCCAGCTCAAAATAGGCTGGGTGGAAGAGCAGTGGAGCTGGATACCTGACATTCCACTATGGCCACCTCACACAAGCATATGGAGTATCACAGGGGCATAAACCACATCACACCACACACACACACACACACACACACACACACACACATATACACACACATACACAAAAACACCAATAGGTAAACACTAAAAAAAATAAAAATAAAAATAAATAGGGTTGGAGAGATGCCTTAGAGGTTAACGTGCTTGCCTGTGAGGCCTAAGGACCCATGTTCAACTCTCCAGAACCCACATAAGAAAGACTCACAAAGGTGAGGCAGGCATGCATAAGGTCATACATGCCCACTAGGTGGAAAAAGCATCTGGAGTTCAATTTCAGTGATAAAGGCCCTGGCATGCCAATTCTCTCTTTCTCCCTCTCCCTCCCTCCCTCCCTCTCTCTCTCTCTCCCACTCCCTTTCTCTCTCTCTCTCTCTCTCTCTCTCTCTCCCCTTATCTCTCTCTCTCTCTCATAAAAAAAACTTAAAAAAATAAAAACCATACCACGCTGAGGGATAAAGAGGCAATTCAGTCAATATAGTGCTTTCCTCATAAACATGCAAAAAGAAATTAGGTGTGATGTTACAGGTTTATAATTCCAGCAAGAGGGAGGCAGAAACAGGCAGATCCCTGGAGCTCACTGTCTAGCCATTCGATCCTACTTGGTGAGTTTCAAGCTGGAGAGTCCCTATTTCAAAAAAAGATGGATGGCATCTGAGGTTGTCTTCTGGCCTCCACCCACTTGTGCATACTTGTATACATGCACACACACACATGCACACATACGCAAATATATTTTTTTAGAAGTACTGAGGTAAGTACTATGAGTTAAGTACTTTTGTGAATAGTTATTTAAACATTGTTGCATTGATGGGCCTATATACATTATATAAGGCATTTCCTTATAGCACTTTCTTCTATTACAATACATATGAAAATGCAGCACCAATTACTGGGTCTCATTTTAAACGCTGAACTGTTTTAGGAAGCAAGTTGAACTATTTAGAAAATAGCCAAAGCCACGTGATAGACAAAGAATTTTGAACCAGAATTTGTCATAAAAGAGCTTGGAATGCTGTCGATGGAAGTTAATTCAACAAGCTTATGTGTCAGTCCATGTGAAGCTGCATGGATTTTGCTTGAAGCCTCATGCCCGGTGAAATTAATTTCCAGCCTAGCATTGGAAACAAGAACACCATTAGCTTGCTATGCCTTGCTGCATTTGGTCCCACCATTAAGGCATAAATTGTTCCTTCCACACTCTGTCATGGAAAATATGGTGGTATTAGAAGGATCTAGGTATTAAATGTTTGTTCAACTTTGCAAAAACCCACAAACAGCACCTTCAGCTTTCAGAGCTTCCTTTGAGCTTTTTCAAGCAATATCAAGTTCTTTCTAGAAGGCATCTTTTGGGTAGCTAACATCATAGCTTTAAATCAATTAAAATCACAGAAACATTGGACCTAATGGAACTCTCCTGCCCACACCTCACGTCTCATGGACATCACGATGGCTTGATGGAATTTGACCCTGACTGACCATGGGGGTACTGTGATGTGTGGCTCAAATTCCAGCTCTACTATTTATTAGCCATTTTCTTACGACATGTGGCTTTACCTCTATAAAGTCTTCATTTTCTTGCCTATGGAATGAAAATAATAATTAATATATACCTCAGATGTTTGTGGTAAGGAGTAAACAAAATGTTTTCTGGAATGTCTAGGACATACCAATTGCTCAGCAGTAGCCATGATAAAATTGGCTGTGGTGGTTTTCGTGATGGTAATAGATGACGCAGCCAAGGACTGTCCAAAGCAGAAGTGAAAACGCACTCTCCCCTTGTCTGAGGGTCTGGTACAGCCATTCCTATATGGGAGTGTGCTCAGTAAACTTAATTATGAACTTCTAGAATTGCAACAATTAAAGTTACACAATCTTTACCATCAAAAGGGTGCCACCTCATAGAAATGTCTGTTGCACAAAGATGCAGACAGGAGAAACCGAACAGTGAGGGAGCGCCTGTGGCTTAGAGCACACTGCAGATGGCACACTCAGAAGCAATGTCACGGCTGTGGAAGCCTTTCCAGGAAGGGAGGGAGTGGAGGAGAAGTCTATGATGCTGCTGTGGTGGGAACACTCCTCCTGTAGCGCCTCTCTCATCCCCACTCAGTGCCTCATCACCAACAAAAGCAAAGGTGTGGAACAGCAGGAAAAGTTAGGCAACTCTTCTGTTGACAGAGTAAAAAGAAGGTAATTCTCTTCAGAAAAGTGTGATTAATCTCAATTGAAATTTCATGGCTTAATCAAAAAGGGACAGAGCCGGGCATGATGGTATATGCCTTTAAGCCCAGCACTGGGGGGCAAAGGTGGAAAGATCACCATGAGTTGAAGGCCACCCTGAGACTTCATGGTGAATTCCAGGACAGCCTGAGCTAGAGCAAAACCCTACCTCAAAAAAAAAAAAAAAAAAAAAAAATCAGGGACGGGGCCAGCTACAGTTTCTTTTCTGCTTCACAGAAGGTGAGAACAGATGACAGTTCAAATCTGTTGACTGAATTTCAAGTTGCTTTTCTACAGGGTTTCCTTCCTAAGGAAGTGAGAGTGACCAGAGACCATCTGCAGTGAATCTTGCTGTGTCTCCATGTTCACATACATACATGTAGATGCAAAATGTGAACCTCACAGCTGATAGCAAAACATTCGTCCACTGTATTTTGAAATATATAATTCCATATTGAATGACACCAGCTTGATGTTTATTTGACGCCCTTGTCTACTAATGCAGGTCTGACAGACGAGTGGAAAGGTCTTGACTGAAAATTTGATTCTGGCTCAGTGTTGCACTCCGGTTTGCATTGCTGGTAGAAATCACCCAACCAAGAGCAGCTTCTGGGGAAAAAGAGATTTATTTTGGCTTACAGGCTCGAGGGGAAGCTCCACGATGGCAGGGGAAAACGATAACATGAGCAGAGGGTGGACATCACCCCCTGGCCAACATAAGGTGGACCATAGCAACAGGAGGGTGTGCCAAACACTGGCAAGGGGAAACTGGCTTTAATACCCATAAGCTCACCCCCAACAAGACACTCCCTCCAGGAGGCATTAATTCCCAAATCTCCATCAGCTGGGAACCTAGCATTCACAACACCTAAGTTTCTGGGGGACACCTGAATCAAACCACCACATTCCGCCCCTGGCCCCCATAAACTGATAATTATACATGATGTAGAATGCAATGCATTCATCTCATTTTAAAAGTCCCCATAGTTTTTATCAATCCCAAAGATGTTCATACATCCCCATAGTCCAAGATCTTTTAACTGAGCCATAATACCAAAACAACCTCAAAAAACCCATAATGGCACAGAATAAATATTCACACTGCAAAAGATGGCATTGGGCATAGCAAAGAAACATTCAACTAATACAAGATTTAAAACAACCAGGGCAAATATCAAACTCTGTAGCTTCAAGTCCAGAAACTCTAACCAGTGACAAATCTTCAAGTCCAATAATTCTAACCAGCAACAAGTCTCTGGCATTCCAATTCCGCCCCTCCAGCTAGGCTACTCACAATCCTGGGAAACTTCATCGGGGCCAGCAGCTCTCCTTGGCAGCCATCTCATGGTCCCGGCATCTCCACTGGGTCTCCACTGCAATCCACAGTTCGTCCTCATGGCCCCATGGGGTCTCTATGCTGGCAACCAGCAAACCCGCTTCACAATGCCCATGGCCATTTCCAAAACACAAGACCGTGTTGCAAACTCAATGACCCTCTTTCCAGCATTTCTTATACTCCACGATACCAGGTAGGGTGCCAATTTGTTAATCCAGGGGGGAATAAAGCAGACTTTGAAGAACAGGACACTCCTTGAGCACTCAGGCCCCTTCAAAGAGTCGACATTCTTTCTGTTGCCCCAGTGCAGGACAGCTAGCCCAGTCTCAAAAGGTTGTAATCTTTCAGTTGCAGCTGAACAGGCAACAGTTCACCCAAAGGTTTTTCTTTCTGTGCCATATCCCTTTGCACACACCAGTTCATTTCTACTCAAAGCAACCCTGCACAACTTCTCAGGACATGGGCACAAGAGCAAGCTTCTCACATAAACTGCTAGCCCAGTCCAGGCAAAGCTCTTTCTCACCCTCATAAGCCAAACCTCACAGTCCGTGGTTCTTACTGCCTTCAGGTCTTGCAGCTCAGACCAGAATAGTCTATCAAGCTGTACTTACAGCACTGCAAGGCATCTCTTAGGCCAAAGTTTCAACTCCTTCCACTTTCCTCTTGAAAATCAGCTCCAAAAGACCAAAGCCACAGAGTCAGGTATCTAGCAGCAACCCCACTCCTTGGTACCACTTTACTGTTGCAGTCCGGTTCGCATTGCTGGTAGAAATCACCCAACCAAGAGCAGCTTCTGGGAAAAAGAGATATATTTTGGCTTACAGGCTCAAGGGGAAGCTCCACGATGGCAGGGGAAAACAATGACATGAGCAGAGGGTGGACCTCACCCCCTGGCCAACATAAGGTGGACCATAGCAACAGGAGGGTGTGCCAAACACTGGCAGGGGAAACTGGCTTTAATACCCATAAGCCCACCCCCAACAAGACACTCCCTCCAGGAGGCATTAATTCCCAAATCTCCATCAGCTGAGAACCTAGCATTCACAACACCTGAGTTTATGGGGGACACCTGAATCAAACCACCACACTCAGTGTAACCATTTTAGCATATGTCCATGTTTCCTGCTATAGTAACATGTTCTGTTCAACAGGCGGGGCAGGGGCAGGCCTGGGAACCCAAAGATTAACCCTGGCCCCCACAGGCTGGCCCACAAGCACGTCTTTTAAAAAGAGTCAGCATTCATTTCTCAGAGCACTGTGATGCTTTACATTTCATTAAGTTTACTTTGGTTTTGAAAAAGGCTGTAATTCTCTGTTCCTTGAATATAGGAGTATATAACAGAGGAAATTTTAACCCTTATTATACTTGCTTGAAATATTAAGGCTATGTAATATTAAATTTGAAATGCCACAATTCTAAGTTTTAGTCTGAGAATTGGTATAGTGACTTAAAATTTTTCTCAAATGAAGATTTTATAAAGTGGATTTTCAATGATGTAATCTGACAAGTGAATGAGTGTGTGGGGAGGTGGGGGGTGGGCGCGTGTGTGCGCGCACATGCTCAGGTACATATACACAGACACCCAACATCTACTGTAGCTGATCACTCCTCTCCTTCAAATGCTGTCAGAAGAAAGCAAGAAAGAGAGAGGAAGAGGAAAAGAGGAAAGGAGGGAGAGGGGAAAGAATGGGGAAGAAGACTTTATATATACAAACCTTAAGCTTCCAAAATACTATTAATAAATGCAGTACAAATGAAATCTTTTGACAATCAATTTATACTTCCCCTGTAGACACAAATCATTATTTCAGAAATAGAATGTCTGGTTTCTGATTTGGTTTTTAATTTCCCAAAGCTGTACATTGACTTTTGAGTATGTGTGAATGGTGTGCACAAACTGCATCTGCTATGTAGTGTGCGTGATTTTGTGGTCAGGGGCTGGAGGATTGCTCCATGGTTAAGAGCATTTGCTATGCAAGCACAAAGACCTGAATTCAATCCTCAAATTCAAACATCAGGAAGAGGCTGCGCATGCCTGTTACCCCAGAACTGAGGGGACCAGAGACAGAAGATCACTGGGACTCCCTGGTCAGCAAGTCTAAACAAAATATGGTGCAAACTCTGGACTCAAGCAGCTCAAGGAAACATCACAGAAGAGAGACAGAGAAGGACACCCAACATCCTCCTCTGATCTCTGCCTAAGTGTGCTGAGACCTTGTTTCAAATGACAAAACCAAACTATGTTCACAGTTCATTCAACAGGATATAGGAGACATCGGTGGCCTTATCTTAGTTTGACCTGGACAGCATCCAGCTCTTCTTGTTATAGCTTGTTAGTGCCACTACTTATGTCCCTTGATGCAGTCGTGACTAAAAATTTCCCAGGGATTATTCACTAAATAATACAACACATTCCCTCTTTGCTTGCAACAGTTTGGTTTGGAGTTAGACTTCCAATTGTAACACGTAGAGATATTAGACTTCAGAGTATTGCCAGCTATATAGTCTTAGAATATGGAACTGGGCCAGTCATGTAGGGTGGACTATTTCCTCTATGCTCCCAAGTGGGAGCCAACCCTGAGATCACTCACCAAAGGGTAAATTACGCAGATAGGACATTGGGCCTGTTGCTCTGGGAACCTGAGACCATCGACGAGAGAACAGAACTGGGGGTGCAGAGGCAGCTGAAACCACTTCCCCAGCCTTCCCACCTGATGTGGGGATCGTGTGTCCTTCCCACAGGACCAAACACATGGAGCTGATGGTGATGGGAGAAGAGGATCGAATAGTTCAGCTGCTTCCCAAGGCCAATGTGTATGTTTAAGAGTGAGTGGAGCTCATTAATGCCGTGATATTCCCAGTGTAAGCCTCACCCCAGAGCTGCCTGCTGGCCTTTGATGCCTGCACAATACAGCTGTTTCTGCATGTCTGCTCTGAAAGAAAGATCCAACACCTAATCCTCTCCCACAAGCCACTGCATGTTACAAGCGCCGCATTCTCCTCCGGCTCCCAGAATCTTCAAACTTGTCATTTTTTTCCCGTCCATCTCAGAGGGGATTTTCTTTTCTCTGCCTTACTTTCCACAGCTTCATAAACCCCTGCATGATTAAGGGCTTTCAAGCACCACTGCTGTGTTACATGACTTATTCAATCATTTGATAGTCTGAGCTTCAAGCCACATTCAAACAGATGGGGTGAGTCCTAAGAAGATGAGCTTGCTGGATGGGCCTCACTGGGTCCCGCCAGGCAATGAGGAGGCTGACAGCTTTCCTGGGAAGATCACCTGTGGAAGTGGCCAATGCACATTGTTTCAAGTCAGAACTTGTGAAGGAACAAGTACCTGGCCCTAGGCTTTGCACATAACAAAAATGATCCCCTTCCAATTGGCTTCTGTGCTTAGGCAGAAGGGTGAGCAAAGAGGGCAGATTTGACTCCCTGAAATCAAGAGCTGCTGGCTCCCAACCTGGACCACCTCCAGGGGCCACAGCCTCTGAGCCACAGCCTCCAACCTGCCTTCAATATTTGCTTAAGGATAGTAACTATTCTTTCTTGATTTTTTTCTTATTTCTTGACAAACCAAGATTTTAGATAAGTATTAGAGTAAACTGTGTTTTTTAATGTAGGTGCATGTTCATATATGTGTGGGCATGTGTGTAGAGGTGGGCAAGCACTTGGGTGCATATGCATGTTGAGGCCAGAAGTCAATATCCATAGCTCTAGACCTTATTTTTGAGGATATTTGTATTTATTTATTTATATGCAAGCAGAAATTGAGAGAGAGAGAGAGAGAGAGAATGTGTGCACCAGGGCCTCTAGCCACTGCAAACAAACTCCAGACACATGCACCACTATATGCATCTGGCTTACGTGGGTGAATCAAACATGGGTCTCTAGGTTTCATAGGCAAGCACCTTAACCACTAAGCCATCTCTCCAGCCCCTCCCACCTTATTTATGAGACAGGGTATCTCGCTAAACCTAGACCCACCAATTCTGCTAGGCTGCCTACCCAGCAAATGCTAGGGGTTCACATTCCTCCACCTCCACAGCGATGGGATTACAGGCAGGTGTCATCACACCTCGCATCATATGGGTTCTACAAATCCAAACTCAGTCCTCAGGCTTGTGCAGTAAGCACTTTACCCAATGAACTATATTTCCAGCCCAAATTTATTATATGAACATGTTACGAGTTGGTCAGATTCCCATCGGGAATTCTATATTCTGTGTTACCTCTCCCCGGCCTTATTTCACACAGGACCCCCACCTCAGTGGGATTGTGGGTAATCACGGTGGGGCCATGAATGCACCATTGAGTCTTAGCTGGGAAGACAGTGCCTACACCTTCCACCCTGTTGCTCTTACATTCTTTCCACCCCCACCTCCACAATGTTCCATGAGCCTCAGAGGGTGTGATAGATAGCTTGTGCTTAATGTTGAGCTTTCAGGGGTCTTTGAATTTCTACTTTGATGGGTTTTGAGTCTTCTACGGGGCTACTACCTTCTCCCTGGATGTGGTCCTCTGACTAGCAGTGAGAGCTGCTCTCATATTTAATCCACCACTTCCTCTGTAATGTCTCCTGAGCCCTGGGAGCTGTGGTAGAAATGACTCGTCTCATGCTAGGCAGTGGGCTTTCTTTTCTTGTCTTGGGTATCCTCAGTATTTGCCACCATCTGTTAAAAGCAGATTGTGTAGCCAAGAGTGAGAACAGCATGGATACAAGGGGATAAACATAAACATTTAGAAGATGCTTGACCAGGCATAACCTCTCCTTTTAGCCAAAGAACAGTGGAAGCATCTCTCTAGAGGCCATGACCTTCTAAGCCATAGGCTTCTGATTTAGTTCTCAGTACCTGATATGAATTCCCTCCTACTGAATGGGCCTCATATCCAAGCAGAAAGCAGCTGATCACCCCCATATCCTGTGTGGCAGTATTGCACCAGTATGTACATCTTGCCGGGCTGATTAAATCTGTAGCTTGCAGGACCCCCTGTTTGTTCACACTGTTGGTCACCCTTATTCGCCAGCAGCTTGCATAGCATTGTCCAGTACAGTGATAGCTAGCCAACAGGGAGCTAGCTTCCATCTCAGTTCCAGCATGATTTCTCAATATTCTGCAGCTACAGCCTGTGGTGTCTCCACAAAAGGGTTTTACCATTTAGATCTGGTGGGTAATCAAGTGTTTTGGTAATGGCCTGCATTGTTTGAAGGACCTCATGAGCCTCCCTGACCAACAGCTCACTGCAGGAAGTAATCCAATTCTGGCACTGGGATTTATCAGCAAGAGCCCGTGGTTTTCAGGAGCCTGTGGTTTTCAGTAAAGCGTTCTCCAACCCTGCAAGATGCCTCTGCCCAAACTGTCTCCTCTCCTCTTCTCTTCTCTTCTTTCTCTTCTCTCCTCTCCTCTCCTCTTTCCTCTCTCCCCCTCTCTCCTGCCCTCCCTCCCTCCCTCCCTCCCTCCCTCCCTCCCTCCCTCCCTCCCTCTCTCTCTCTCTCTCTCTCTCTCTCTCTCCCTCTCCTTGGTCCTGTGAAGGCAGGCCAGCTTCTTCTGCTATTATGGAACTTCCCCTGGATCTGTAAGCTTCAATAAATATCCCTTCCTCCATAACTGTGCCTGGTCTGGAAGTTCATCTCAGCGAACCTGAAGATGTCTGCTACAACATCCTAGAACGTATACTCCTAAGTCTGGTGTTTTTCTATCAGTCTCTCAGATGTGAAATTTTTTGGATACGTGGATACATGCATTGCTTATTTATTTTACAATCTATTTCCAGTTTCTCTTCCAAATGACTGTACCAAGTCCCGTTTCTAGCAGCACAGTTAAAAGACCCTCTGCCTGCCCGCCAGCTATCAACAACACTCTGAGAGTTCTGACAACCTGCTGGGTTTTAGTCTGTCTCATTCTTGCTTCCATTTGTGTTTTCTTGGTCTGCAGTACATGTGAACATTATCTTCATATTTTTCTGGTTTGTCCCTTTTTCCATTTAGAATTCATCTTCTGCTCAGTCCATAAGAGTTCATTCCACAGGAAAACCTCTGTTCCTTCCCTATAGTATGGATCTGTTTCCATGTTAATTTCTTATTTAATGGCTTGCTTATAGTAATTTTTCCACTTTATGTAGCCTGTCTCTTCATAGCTTGTAAATGTAACATCTTGTTTACAGTTTCCTTTCTTGTTGAATGTGTATGTAACATGTAAATCTCTTAGATCTTTCTCTTGGGTATTTTTTAATTCTTTTACTGTCTATACTTAATTCTTGAATCTATCTGGTTAAAATTATCTAACACTTGAAAATATAAAATATATTTTTTGTACTTTTGACTTGCTGGATTAGAACAAAGCCTATGATTTTGAGCATTAACTTGAAGGGCTTTTTTCTTTCTGCAATAAAAATTCACCTGCATAATAGGAGGGGACAAAATGATGGCAGCAAAATAGAAGAGAGACTCGTTGGAAAGAAGAAGGGACTCAGTGGAGGGGGATTTGGGAGAGGAAAAAGGGGAGTGTGGGAGAGGATTATGATCATAGTACATTGTCTATATTTATAGAAGTTGGCATCCAAAATATTTTTTAAAATTCAAAATATTTCTATCCAACAGAGACAACAGCTCACACTACAATTTTGTTTTATGAGAGGCCATTAACTAGTGTGTCTTTGTATGCTTGTTTCAGACTGCCTTTCCTGACAAATACCCAAGTCTCTGTTCTCTAAATACTGTCTGAACCAGCTTTTCCATTGTTAACTCTCTTACTCATGAATTCAATAAGTCTTTGCCTTGTGTTATTTATTTTCATATGAGAGTCATATGAGAATTTTTAACAATTATACTCTAACACTAGAATGCATTTGTATGTATAATATGAGAGAGGTTTAATTTTATTTTCCTCTGCATGAACAATCAGTGCACCAACTCCATTTATTAAATATCTATTTATTGGGGTGAAGAGATGGCTTAGCAGTTAAGGTGCTTGCCTACAAAATAGCATGACCTGAGTTTGATTCTCAGTGCCCACATAAAACCAGATGCACAAGGTGGCACATGCATCTGGAGTTCCTTTAAAGCAGCTGAAGACCCTGGAGTGCCCATTCTCTCTCTCTCTCTTTCTCTCTCTCTCTCTCTCCCTCTCTTCTTGAGAATAAAAAATAAATATTTTAAATATATATCTACTTATTAATAATCTGTCATTTTCCCCACAAAATAACAATGCTTACTTTGTCCAGGCCTCATATTTGGTGTATATATAGTAAGCATGTAGTTAATATATTTTGGGCAAATCCTGCTTATCCTACTTGTGGGTCTACTTGTTTCTACCTTGTGAGTTCCTCTTCAGGTCTCCTGAGCTATTAAATCTACTCATTTGCCAGTATCATCTGCTTGCTTTCTGTGGTTTCATACTGTGTTCTGATATTTTTGTTTATTTTTACTTATTTAATTGAGAGCAAGGAACAGAGAGAGAGAGAGAGGGAGAATGGGTGCGCCAGGGCTTCCAGCCACTGCCAACGAATTCTCTTGTGCATCTGGCTAACATGGGTCCTGGGGAATCGAGCCTTGAACCAGGGTCCTTAGGCTTCACAGGCAAGCATTTAACCACTAAGCCATCTCTCCAGCCCGGTGTTCTGATATTTAACAAACATTTTCAGTTCATTTTCTCTCAGAAATGTCTCCTCCATTCATAAATATATGACCTTCCATAGAAATTTGAAGATCAATTCTAAAACAGATAAATCTGTGTTGGAATTTTAACGAAAATTGTACTTACCTATTTATTTTGATACAATAGATTTTTTTTTATTTTAAACCTTCCTATCTCAAAACATAGTGTGTCTTTCCATTCATTCAGCTCTTGCTTTCTATTTTTCAATGAAAATTTTGTGGTTTTCTTTACATAGACCTTGTGTCTTATTATCTTTATTGGTAAGTATTCTGTAGATGTTTAACATGGAACCTTGTTTTTCTATTTTCATTTGTAGATTCTTTTTGCTAGAGCAGAGAAAAACTATTGGTCTTTATATATCTAGCCTGAATACAAATGCTTTAGTAAATTCTCTTAATTTTAATAGTTCATTTGAATCCACATTGGTATGACTTTTGTCTGACCTTGCAGTGCTTTCAGAACAACAACAAAAAAAAATTAGAGCCTGTGTGATTTCCTAAGTATTTATTTTAATAGCAACCTACCATATAATACAATCCATATGTTTTTCTTCTTACCTTAAAAAATGCCATAAACATGCTATTTAAAATCAGTGTTTAAGTTCTGCTTGAGAGAGAAAGAAGAGCCCTGCAGGAATGCACTCCACATCTAAATATACATGTCTCTGGAGGTAAAGCTGATCTGGAAAAGATGGGGTCCAGACATGCATGGAGCAGAGCCAAGATGGAAACCACGTCACAGGTAGAGAAAATACTATGCATCAGTACTAAGGGATGATATAATATTAAAGAATATTAACAACAAGGTAAGGAAGCAGAACATCTGGAAGCATGATAGCATGGGAAACAAGACTTAAATCTAATCAGGGAAAGATATTTTTAGGACTGTGTTTGCGAGGGAGCACCCAACACCTAAGCTGATCCATCCTTGTTTATGGTATTAGAGATGCAAGTACTTTCTGAAGCTCTCTGCATATTCTAAAAACAGAAAGTGGCTTCATGTAAACACATTTTAAATTAGTAAATAACTTCTTTATTACTCTTTTATTCACATGAACACCCTTTTTGTAATGTTTCTGGCTAATAATTCTGGATTTTTTTTTGTTTATTTTGTCATTTGGGTGCCAGGGAAGTGGTTTGGTAGTTCTTTTTGTCCAATTTTTAAAATAAAGTAACAAGGGAAATACGCTTATTATCTTTTATGTAATACTGTCCCAGTACTTGGTTTTATGTAACTTAATCACACTGTTTTATAGTCTATAAAATCAATCACCTTATGAATTTAAAATAAATGATTTTTCCACAGGAAAAAGATTCACCAAGAGCACATGTGGTTTTCAAATCCATTTGCTCTTGGTGTTAGCACTGTTGAAAGAGGCATTTCCAGCTAGCCTATACTTACTCTAAATGTCATGAGTGACAGGCTCTTAATGTTAGAGGAAGTATCTTCATTTGCCATCAGCTAAGCCAATATTGTTGCAAGGACATTTGATCAGTCTAATAAACACCAAGTCTTTCAGCTCGGTCAAACAGAAAACCAGTGAAATACTCTGATATCATTTTTCATGGGGACAAAAAAAGAAATTCTGCAGACAAAACAGCTGTACCCTGCTTGGACTTTAAAAAGGAGCTCACTGAAGAACCCAGCAGTCCTTGTTTTCACTAGGAAGCCAGAGTTAAGCCCATGGCGGTCTGACGACTTCCCCTGGCCTCCTACCATTTCACTCCTACAGGCAGCCTGCCTCTCCTTGTAGTCTGGAGGTGCATGCAGTACGTGGACTAAAGACCAGGATCCCTGTGGTATTGCCCTACACTCTCCTTCTCACTCCCCTGCCTCTCGCCTACTGACCTGCCTGGTGGGAAAGTTTTCTGCTCTTCCATCCCAGCCCTAGGCTACTCCACAAGTAAATGACCTTCATGCCTTTCCGCTAGGATTCACAATAAAAACATAAAAACTACTTTTTTAACCATAAGCAAATTCAGAATAAGTGAAACAAAATAATTTAAAAGACAATATTTAACTTGACAGAGAATGATACGCTCTGTCCTCGGTTTAATACTATTTCTGTTTCTGTTTTTAAAAATACTGGCCAAGGGTCAGGAAGCTGACTCAGTGAATAAAAGACTTGCTGCACAAGTCTGAGTACCCAGGTTTGTATCCCCAGACCACACACAAAAAGCAAGACGCTGAGGCTGAGGAGATAACTGGATGCCTAAAGGAGCTTGCTTGCAAAGCTTTCTGGCCCAGGTTCAATTCCTCAGCTACCCACATAAATTTAAACAGGTATTTATTTGCAGCAACAAGACACCTTGGCACTACTGCCCCACCAATGCCCCCCACACACACACAGGCAAATAAATATATAAATGAATTTTAAAAGGGATTTAAAATCCCAGTATACCTACTATGAGAAAAGAAGCAGAGACAGGAGTATTCCCAAGAATCTCGTGAATGGTAGAGGTGAACAAGGAGACCCTTCCTCAAATGAAGTAGAAGGTTGGAACCAACCAAAAAGTTGTCCTCTGACCTCCACACACACACACACACACATTAAATGAGTGGATGACAGATAATCTTGTCAAGACCCACCAAATCAGGATATAAGGATAACGGGTCACAGATCTCCATCTGAACAAAACTCCTTTCTTTGGTGCATAAGGAATGCCTTTGGGGAAGAGTGTGAAGGGTGAGTACCTGGTCAGAGTATGAGGTCAGGGCTGTAGCGCAAAAGCAGAGATCCAGAGGCTCTTAAGAGCTCATCACTGAAATAGACTTAAAACTCACCCACCATGGCTCAGGGAATTCTACCGAAGGGGGGCAGAAAGATTGTAAGAGCCACAGGTTGAGACATCATGCCCAGAGGCATTCCCTCCCCTCAAAAAATAACTGACTGCTACTCCCACAACACATAAACTACAACCTTGCCAATGGAATGGGGTCAGGGACAAGGGAAAAGAGGGTACAACACATGATGTATCCATACAAAATATGTTGTTAATAATAATAACTTTAGAAGATTTGTAAAAAGGAAAAATAAGAATGCTTGAGGTATGCTCACCCATAGTAGCCATGGCTGACTAGATGGCTCTACTTTCCCAAGTTATTCAGATATAGGAAGAAATAAATACTCAAATTACTTAGTACTATTAAATAATGGACAACAAAAGGATGCCCTGTTCAAAAGTTGCACTCAAAATACATCTGGAGCAACTCTTCGGGTATCTTTCAAGAAAACCAGATTTCCCATTTCATTAAAAAAATCAGCAGTGATCTGTGAATTTTAGGAATTGCATGTTGTCCTTGCTTTTAGGCTTTTGAGTCTTAGAAGTATTTTGTTCTTTTAGAAATAGAGGCTATAGAATGGCTGCCTGGATGACCTTAGATCAACCTTCATCTCTTTGCTTGTGTTTAGTCCTAAGCAACAAAGGTGCTTGGAATGCAGCATTCTCAGATAAGGAGAACCGCCTAGAACAGCCTGGTCTCCCTGCCCCTCCTCGAACAGTGTGCCCTGGAACAGTTTAGCCTAGGGCTTTCTGTATCTCCAAGACAGAAAGCCCAGGGTGAGTGGCTCTTCAGGGTCCTTCAACATGTGGCGCCATCAGATCACACACAGGTAAGACTCTGTACCTAGGTGCTTGCCCGAGCCTTAGGAGACCACCATAAGTAACTCCTATGTCTGCTGCCTCACTGGTCTGTATGGACAGAATAACCCTTGTGTATACCTTCTGCCTCACCGGGCTAGCACCAACCCCAGCGCAGGGAACAAGGAGGTAGGCATGTGAGTTCCCTCTTAGGATTGATATCCATGTTAAGAAAGCCTGCCTCCCAAGTTTGAATACTAGATGTGCGTTTAGAGAGGGTGTTTTCAAAAGTATTCTTTCAAACCTTAGATTCTACAATTCTTGAATAGAAATTTAAGTTTCTACAAAATTTAAATTTTAACCACTCTTTTCTTCCTGAGAAACATCTGCTGTACCCCTGAAAAATGACCCAACTTTTCAAATGTAATGAGTCCTTGTTGACTACATCAAGCTCTCCCTTAAGACACAGCGCTTGGGAAGACGTGCTTTGTGTTTAAAACCTGAGTGATCTGGCACGCAAAGTGCACACGGCAGTATGTTGGAGATGAGGCCTGTTTGTGGCCTTGCTTCTCTGAGGACAGGCTGCGGGATAGGTTGACAGTCACTGCTCCTCCCGTAGCCTCCGGGTCTCTGACAAAGGAGCACAGAGCAGAAAGCAATTATAAAAAGCAGGCAGAGTGTCAGCAAAGTGGCACGAGGTGGCACCTTGAGAATCACCAAAGAGAAGGATTAAGGAAAATCATCCAAAGTAATTATCCCAGAGACCAGTGGGAATGAGACAATCTCCTGCCAGTTCTCAAGATGCATCCTAATGGGACCGACCCAGGACGAGCAAAGGAAGGTTGTGCCGCATGGTTTCAGAGAACAGAGAACTCAGCGCAGAAAATCTGCGCGTAAATGTGCACCTGCAGCCGTGTGCTACCCAGGGGCTCCCAGGTCACTTTTTCTAATCTACTCTCTCTGTTTCTCTCTCTCTCCTCTCTCTCTCTCTCTCACACACATATACACTCAAATGCAAGTAAATTAATATTTTTTAAAAATGAAAAATATTGCATTTCAAAATGAAGTCTGGAGGGTTTTTTGTTTTTGTTTTTGTTTTTTGGCTTTTCTCAAGGTAGGGTCTCACTCTGGTCCAGGTTGACCTGGAATTCCTTATGTAGTCTCAGGGCGGCCTTGAACTCACAGCACTCCTCCTCCCGAGTGCTAAGGTTAATTAAAAGGCATGCACCACCATGCCCAGCTCTAAGTCTGGAGTATTTTTTTAGCAGGGAGTTGCAGTGCCCACTCGTGCTAGGAAATGCACCAGTAGCTTGTTCCTGTTCGACAACAATACGTTATAAAGACTCCTAGCAAGATGGACCTTGCCCTCATGACAGACTTCTGAGAACCAGGGCTAAAGGCTCAGTTGCTCCCATGTGCAAATTCTTAGCCAGTTCCTACCAAAGTCCCTCATTTCCTGTATAAAGCACAGCTTGGACATTAGATATTGGCAAAAGCTGAAGTGATTTCTAGTTGCCTGTGAAACTACTAATTGCAGGACATGGCATTGAAGGGTCTACCTACCTGACCTTACTTAGGAAATTGGAAACTAATCCCCTGTCCCCTTCATTTATGAATAAGGCATGAGAAGTGAGTGATGTGGCTGACTCTGGTCTGGCTAGCCCTGGGCACCCTTGCTCCCAGCTCACTCTAGGTCCTTGGTCTAGGCCTCCTCTCGGCACACTTCAAAGCCACATCCAGGTTGCACTTCCCACCACCAGTCATTTTTAATGCATTCGACTGTGGGCTTTCCATATTAGCTTCTTTCCTTCGCCCCCGGAGCTCCTAAGATACCTTCCTTCCAATGCAAACACATTACCAAAGCAGGTTCATTTAAATATTAGGCTGAGATAAACATAGTTAGAAAACTAAAAATGCCAGGAAGGAAACCATGGTGCAGTACCAAAATCAAGAAAAAAATTAAATTGAGGGTTTGTTTTTATTTTAGCTCCTCAATTCCTAGGGACAACTTTATATACTTTTCTATGTCAGCATTTCCCATTTGTACAAACAAGACAGGGTCAAAATCATGAAACTGAACTCTGCAGCATTGCTCCCCAGCGATTTTTAAAGAATAGGCTGTCCTTTCTGACGAATGATTTCCAATGAAAAGGCAGAAGCATGTCAATAGTATTAGGGTCATTTCTGCCAAGCTCCACTGTATATCCTGAGTGAATGTCTCACTTCACAGACCATTTTTATCCCTGTTATTCTGCAGCTAGGCGAATGGCTACCTCCCAGGAAGGCATTAATGTACTGCTAGTCTATTGCACAGCATGAAACACAACTAATAAATTTCCTGTAAATTCTTCTCGTCCCCTTTAAGCATTAGTTTTCTCCGGATGTGTGGTGCTGCTGAGCTGTCAAAAAATGTGCCCCTGGAAAGCCTCTCATTTGTCTTTTAGTGCCAGTTCTTAAAAAGTCACAAAGCAAAACAAATTACCACTGTAAAATTATAACAGTGACCAGGAAAATTCATGAACACCCTCTTCCAGGACCACAGTCACCACAATTCACACCTGTCCACACCTGTCAAGCGCCCATCTCCTCTGCACTCAGGAGGTGAGGGCCTTTAATAGTGTGTTCCAGAACTGTGGAGGCTATATGCCCCATCCAGTTCCTCAGACCACCCTAGACCATTTCTGCCCATGCTATACAACTGAGGCAGCCCCCCCCCAAGAGTCACCCCAATGGTGAGTTTCAGGCTGAACAATCCAATAGAAAACTTTCAGTCACTTATTTTTCTGATCTCTCAGGAGAATTGCGTACACTTTTTAAAATATATATATATATATACACACATATTTAATGATAACAGGCTATACTCTTTTATCCCCTTGTCCTGACTCCCGTTACCCTGGGGTCCTCCTCAGTAGGATTACGGTAGTCACTGTGGGGTCATGAAGACCTCAGCCAATCCCTGTGGGGTAGGGGACCGTGCCTTAGGGTATTCCTACCCACTAGATGGCTTACAGAATTACTTACTCTTGATTACTCCTTTGTATGAGAAAAGTCAGCGGGGCTCCAAAACATCACACCCTGAGTTGGTTTCGCCTTTGAGTCTCTTATTGTTTCTTCTCCTCCAGCCTCCCAAACTCTTGATCCTTCTGTCTTTCAAGCCCTTAACACTCTTCATTCAACATCCCCTTACTCTGCTCAGAAATTCAATTACATCAATGTATTAACAACTTCTAAAATGTTTTCTTCACCCAGATATCCCTGTCTGGCCAATAGTCTCCTGAGCATCTTATTTGCATGCCCTTTTGTGAAACAAGCTTACAATGTCCAAAACTAAATTGCTGTCCACCCCCAACCTCTTCTTTCCCAGCTCAGTAAATGACCAGCTCCATTCAGTTGCTCAGAGAATTAGCATAGACCTGTTTTCGATGCTTCCCTCTCCAGGCAGTCTCTACATCCAGTCTAGCCCACATCCCATCTCAGACCATCAAATCTTCCTCTCCCCTCGACTCTGGCCCAGCGCTGCTGCATGCCACTCCTGGGCTGTATGGCAGCCTCTCACTCACTGTGCCCCTCCAGTGAATGTGCCACACAGAAACAGAGCAAACAACCTGTGCATGTGTGACCACGTCATGTTGTTCATACCCTTCTATGCCTCCTATGGCTATAAGGATGAAGAAACCAGCACGGTTTGCCCCACTCAGCACTTCCTAACCTCCTTCCACTTCATGGTTCCATTTTCCATACCCTGTCCCACCCCCGTCTCACTGATCCAGCATATTCTTTCTGTCCTTGGTCTGTGTATGTCCCTCTGCTTCCAGCCTTCCAAATGTACTCCCACACTTCTGTGTCTTCTCCGTTCCATCTGGCTGACTATTGCCTGCCTATCTAAATCTTATCAGAAGCAGCCAAGCTTCCAAGACACCCTTCCTGATACCTGAGAGTGGGCCATTATCCGTCCTATAAACTCCCAACACCCACTAAGTATGCCCTTGTCTAATATCCTCCAAGTAAGTATTTGTGGATTTAATGCTCTTTACAGGTCTGTAGACTTCGTGAGGTCAGGGCATTGGTCCTTCCCACTCAAAGTTATGTCTTCTGTGCCTCAAATACTGTCTAGTGCATAAAAGATGGGCAGTAAATATTTCATAAATTAATGATAATAGAGATTAATTTCTTTTATTATCCTCTCGGAGAATAGGAGTTATGTTCTTGCTTCCTGTATATCTAAAACACATCTCACTTTTTCTTCATTTTTTGTCATTTATTATTAATAAATATAAATTTTATTGACAACTTTTATACTTACAGACAACAAGCCATATTTCCCTCCCCCCCCTCTTTCCCCTTCATAACTCTACTCTCCATCATATCCCCTGCCTCTCTCCATTAGTCTCTCTTTTAATTTGATTTTATCATCTTTTTCTCCTACTATGAGGGTCTTGTGTAGGTATTGCTAGGCACTGCGAGGTCTTGGATATCGAGGCCAATTTCTGTCTGGACAGTTGTATGAAAGGAGTGGTACCCTCCTCTTGGCTCTTACATCCTTTCCACCACCTCTCCCGCAATGGACCCTAAGCCTGGGAGGGTGACATCTCACTTTTTTGTCTGTCCACATCCAGCAGGTTGGCTAAGGACTGACTTACATCTCATCCACCGTCACCTCTCCCATAGCCACATCCACACACTGCACAGGAGAGTCACAGAGCACGAAGCTGGTACTACCACACCTGGGCCTGGGCCACTTACGCCATCCATTGCCTGTAGGTGACCTCCAGGCTGGTTATCAACCTCCCTGAGCTTCATTTTCCTCCCAATTGTAAAATGATATTTCACTAATTGGAGCACGGGAGGTTTTAAATGTACTTTTCTCTGAAGTTTCAATCATTTTATCTATGAAATAAGTTGACAATAGAGAAAAGAAACAATAATATGAAATTTTATTATCTCTCTCCCTAAGGCATGGGAATGTGAGGCTCAAAGAGACATAAAATGGCTAACCCTTGTAGAGCGTTAAGCAAAGAGATAGAGCCTGGGCTCTGACAAAGGGAGCCGCGCAGGCTGTGGGAGGTCGGGGAGGTGCACAGTGGATAAGGAACAGCAGTCTTCCTGCTGCGCAGAGGAAGTTTCTGGGTAACAGCCACCTATAGTCATCTTTGTCTTCACTCTGGGATGGGTGTCAGATCCCTGTTGTGACTTGAATTTTAAATGTCCCCCATGGGCTCAGAGGTTTGAACATTTGGTCACCAGCCAGAGACAGTGTTTGAGAAGACTGTAGAACCTTTAGGAAGTGGGTCTTCCTTGGAGAAAGTGGTCGTTCTGGGTGGACATTGAGGTTTTATAGCCCAGCCCCACACTCTCCCTCTCCCTCTCCCTCTCCCTCTCCCTCTCCCTCTCCCTCTCCCTCTCCCTCTCTTCTTTACTTCCTGCCTCTGAATGAAATATAGCCATCAAGACTTCCCCTCCTGCCATGTGTTCCCCACCCATCCTTCCTTACCTAAGCTGCTGCTTGTCAGGTAAATAACAGACTTCCTACTAAAGAACCCTCCAAGGCAAAAAGGGGGATGAAGGCTAACAGATAGAAATGGCTCTGCTTGCCTCCACTGTTTACTAACATAGCTAGATATAAACTTTCCTTAACCAAAGGACAGCTTTTCAGAGCCAGTCACATGTCTGCAGAGGTCTGCAGTTTCTCTGAATAACCAACTTGAAATATACCAAAGAAATAGATTTGGGGTTGGATATTTTAATTTTGCCTTGGGATGTTGGAAGGACAAAATAAGACATCACATATAAAACGTAGTAATGAATTCTTTTTTTTTTCAAAGTAGGGTTTCACTCTGATCCAGGCTGACCTGAAATTAACTATGTAGTCTCAGGGTGGCCTCAAACTCATGGCAATCCTCCTACCTCTGCCTCCCGAGTGCTGGTATTAAAGACATAATGAATTCTTTTAATAGTAAACATTTAAGAAACAATAGCCATCAGTACTATAAAACTAGATCAACTGTAAAAACCCTAATTATGCCTCTAACCAACCAGGAATTACTAAGTAAACAATAATCTCTACAGGCCAAGAAACAATACTAGACCATTTAAAAATGTCTTTAAGTAATACTGGTTTGTACTTGCAATGTCAACAAAGGCGAAAACCAACTTAATAAATAGATATATGTGAAGAAAGTTGCAGTGTTAGAACTGAGATATAATAGCAAAAAGACAGCATGATGCCTTGCTTCCTGAAACTCTGGTGTGTGTGAACTAAGAAGTGACACAATACTTAAAGAAAGTAATAGTGGGGGTGGGGGAGGGTTACATGTAGTTCTACACAGTGGCATCTCAATTTTGTGAAAGTACATGAATAAATATATTATTACCAAAAAAACAATAAATATTATAGGACTGTGGGAATGATTTTATACTAACCAAAAACATAGACTAATTTTTTTAATTGAAACCAGTTGTTTAGTTCTGTTAATATGCCTGTTTATGAGGGGAGATCTAGACAGAGCTTCTCAATTGTCTGGAATTTGTTTTCCTTTTATTTTGCTGAGTTTTCATAACAAAGTAATAGATAAGCAGGCAGGAGGTGCCTCAGCATCTACTGCCTCACCTGTCTCTTGTCTTGTCTTGTCTTGGCTGGAGCGCCAGCCAGGAGTGTCAGGAGGCAGGCCAGCCAGGAAGTGTCAGGGGGCAGGCCAGCCAGGAAGTGTCAGGGGGCAGGCCAGCCAGGAAGTGTGAGGAGGCAGGCCAGCCAGGAAGTGTCAGGAGGCAGGCCAGCCAGGAAGTGTCAGGGGGCAGGCCAGCCAGGAAGTGTCAGGGGGCAGGCCAGCCAGGAAGTGTCAGGGGGCAGGCCAGCCAGGAAGTGTCAGGGGGCAGGCCAGCCAGGAAGTGTCAGGGGGCAGGCCAGCCAGGAAGTGCCAGGGGGCAGGCCAGCCAGGAAGTGCCAGGGGGCAGGCCAGCCAGGAAGTGTCAGGGGGCAGGCCAGCCAGGAAGTGCCAGGGGGCAGGCCAGCCAGGAAGTGTCAGGGGGCAGGCCAGCCAGGAAGTGTCAGGGGGCAGGCCAGCCAGGAAGTGTCAGGGGGCAGGGCAGCCAGGAAGTGTCAGGGGGCAGGCCAAGGGCAGGCCAAGGGCAGGGCCTCTCCTTTCTCCCACCTTTCTCTAGGGTCTAAGCCTTGCACTGCCAGATGCCCTGTCTGCATCTATAACCTCTGCCTGTCTTGTTCAAGTTTATCCCACTTTTGCCTCTCCTAAGTCATGTAGCCCACCTATAACTCCCACCTTCTCTCTGTCTTTTCACTCCAGAGCCAACATTTCTGAGAATAGTCTTGATAAACACTTCCCCCTACCTTGGCATCTTTCAAACACTCTTAAATGGCAGCAGAGTCTATTCTACCTGTACCACTCTCTGAAATAGCCCTTGCAAATATCTCCAGGAATGTCCATATTGTCACATGCAATGGACACATTACATCGTCAACATTTAAAGCCTTTTAGTGACTTCTGCACATGCTAATCCTTTTGCCTGACCTGTTCCCCACACTATCAATTTTACTTTATTAACTCCTATTTTGTACTAGCTCAAATGATACTAGGCCAAATAAATCATCCTAATTTTCCTCTTCATACCTTATTAAAAATGAGTTACTCCACAGGATGGGAGGATGTACTCTGAGGCATTGCCCCTTGCCACAGAGACTGTGTGGTACATTCATGACCCCACAGTGATTACTGATAACCTCACTGAGGATAGCCCTCCATGGAATGGGGGTGGAGGAGAGGAGATATAACAGCATAACCAGATGGGAATGTGAACACTTTACAATTATTCATACAATAAAAATTCTCAATGTAAAAAAAGATAAGCTGAGCTGGAGAGATGGCTAAGTGGTTAAGCACTTGCCTGTGAAGCCTAAGGACCCTGGTTTGAGGTTCGATTCCCCAGGACCCACGTTAGCCAGATGCACAAGGGTTCGTTTGCAGTGGCTAGAGGCCCTGACACACCCATTCTCTCCCTCTCCCTCCCTCTCTCTATCTCTCTCCCTTCCTCCCTTCTCCCCCTCTTTCTCTTCCTGTCACTTTCAAATAAATAAATAAAAAATATACAAAAAATTTTAAAAAGATAAGCACCCCTTTATATCCCATGGATCTCTTACATGGCTGATGGAAACAAGGCTATTTCTTATAAACGCAGACGATTTGACCTGGTAGTCTCTAGATACATAAGAAAAAGAAATGAAATCAGATACTACATAAAGACTTGGATCCTAATGTTCACAGTCACTTTATTTAAAATTTCCCACATAGAAAGTAGCCATTCACCCAGTAACTGCTGAACGGATGGATGATATTCAATGGGTCAATGCATCAACAGAATGCTATTCAGCAATAAAGTGGAACAAAGTATGGGCACATGCAAGAGTATGGATAATCTCTAAAGTCTAACATTAAATAAAAAATGCAGACCCTGAAGTATACTCCCATCTATGGTTCACCTCAAGACATTCTGGGAAAAGCCATGCTAGCGACAGGAATCAGAGCAGGGGCTTCCAGTGCTGTGTAGGAAGGAAAGCAAATAACTACAAAGGGGCTCAGAAAACATTTTATGATTATGGGAATATTCTATATCTTGATTGTAGTAGCAGTGATATAAATGAATGTATTCATTAAAAATAACCAGTTCGGGGCTGGAGAGATGGCTTAGCGGTTAAGCGCTTGCCTGTGAAGCCTAAGGACCCCGGTTCGAGGCTCGGTTCCCCTGGTCCCACGTTAGCCAGATGCACAAGGGGGCGCACGCGTCTGGAGTTTGTTTGCAGAGGCTGGAAGCCCTGGTGCACTCATTCTCTCTCTCTTCCTCTATCTGTCTTTCTCTCTGTGTCTGTCACTCTCAAATAAATAAATTTAAAAAAAATTAAAAAAAATAACCAGTTCAGAATCTTCCTAAAAAATTTTCACTTCATGGGGTGGGGAGATGGCTTAGTGGTTAGGCGCTTGCTTGTGAAGCCTGAGGACCCCGATTCAAAGCTCGATTCCCCAGGACCAATGTTAGCCAGACGCACAAGGGGGCACATGCATCTAGAGTTTGTTTGCAGTGGCCAGAGGCCTTAAAGTGCCCATTCTCTCTATCTGCCTCTTTCTCTCTCTGTCACTCTCTCTGTCACTCTCAAATAAATAAGTAAATAAATAAATAAATAAATAAATGTGAACAAAAAAGTTATCTCTTCACATTGCTGCCCCCTCAGAGACTGATGAATACTTTTATGACCTCCCCCCACAGTGATTACCAGTAACTCCACTGAAGAGGGTCCCACAATAGATGGAGGCACGGGAGAGAGGATTTAATGGTATAACCCAGTGGGAATATAGCCACTTGGTAATATATTCATATACTAAAATTCTCAATAAAAATAGAAAGTCTTGTCAATAGTCTGTTTTCTTTTTTTCTTCTAAGCTAATATGGTAGCATAATTCTTAATATAAAATTAATAACTAGTGTCAAGTAAATGAAATTTCTGATGTTGTGGTTAGAAGCTGAGCAACGTCTCAATCTACATAAAAATTATTCACCTAGAGCCAGGCATGGTGGTGCACACCTTTAATTCCAGCTCTTGGAAGGCAGAGGTAAAAGAATCACCATGAGTTTGAGGCCACCCTGAGACTACATAGAATATTCCAGGTCAGCTTGGGCCAGAGTGAGACCCAACCTTGAAAAACCAAAAAACAACAACAACAAATTTATTCACCTAAAAGGGCAAATTTCACTGTCTATAATTCTTCCTCAACAATTAAGGATTTTAAAAACAAACAAAAACTCAGGTCAATCTCACACATACGGCAAGACTTTCTGACTTCTAATCCAAGACTTGGTTAAGTCCTCTCAGTTCCCATAGCACGTGATGCCCTGGTGTTTCAAGTTACTGGTTCTATTAGTTCAACTTGCATTACTATAATGAAATGCCAAAGCAGTAAACTTTATGAGTAAAAAGGGCTTAATAAGATTATAGCTGGGAGCTGGAGAGATGGCTTAGCGGTTAAGTGCTTGCCTGTGAAGCCTAAGGACCTTCCCTGGTTAAGGCTCGATTCCCCAGGACCCATGTTAGCCAGATGCACAAGGGGACACATGCATCTGGAGTTCATTTGCAGTGTCTAGAAGCCCTGGCACGCCCACTCTCCCTCCCTCTCTCTGCCTCTTTCTCTCTCTGTCTGTTGCTCTTAAATAAATAAATAAAAATAAACAACAATAAAAATAAAGGCATGTGCCATCATGCCTAGCTTAAAAAAAAAAAAAAGATTATAGTTGGGAGAGTCAAGGTCATAGCACTGCCTTTGACTCAGTTCCCAAATGCATCACATCATGGCAGATAACAGTGGTGCCAGCACCTGCAGGAGCAAGCGAAGAACTAGATCCTAACCAGGAGCGGAAGTAGAGACAAGCTCCCATGGTTCCACCCCAGGACGTATTCTCCAAGGCCTAATGACCTTCCAAAAGGCCCTACTTCCCAGAGGTTTTACCACCTCCCAATAGCATCAGGTTGTGGACTAAACCTTTAATCACAATGGACCTTTAAGGGGCTGTAAGACTCATTGGCACTGCTCAAAATAAAATTTTTAGAATCACACCTTTATCTATAAATACCTATACTCTGTACTAGATGGTGAGCTCTCTAAAGAAAGAAGACACGTAATAATCATCCTAATGCCTCACGTTCCCACCCACGTCCTCCAACCCATCCCACCAGCGGCCTCCGACCCACTCTCTCCATGAGCATACTGATGAACAATAAAACGCCTTCCTGCTGCAATGACCTGATGAAGTCCTGCTAAGTTCAGACCCTTTCCTCAAAAATTGCCTCATCAGGGCCAGAGAGATGGCTTGGCAGCTAAGAAATTTGCCAGCAAAGCCAAAGAACCCAGGTTCAATTCCCTAGGATCCATGTAAAGCCAGATGCACAAGTTGGTGCATGTGGCTGGAGTTCATTTGCAGTGGCCCTGGTATGCCCATTTTCTCTTCTCTTTTGATATCTGCCTCCCCCTCTCTCCCTCCCCCCCCACTCTCTCTCTCATAAATGTAAATAATATTTTTAAAGTTGCCTCATCAAATTTTTATTTTATTTCTTTGGTTCTTCCAAGCTAATATGGTAACATAATTTGTAATACATTACTAATGATTAGTACACAAAATTTCAGATGTTTTAGGTAAAGGCTTATCAATGTCTCTCAGGCTATGTGAAAATTTCTAACAATGATATGGGAACATTCATTTGCATATTTATTTTTTATTTATTTGGGGGAGAGAGAGGAGCAGATAGAGAGAACAGGCCTGCCAGCACCTCCAGCTGCTGCAAGTAAACTCCAGACACATGCTCCACCTTGTGCATCTGGCTTATGTGGGTCCTGGGGAATCAAACATGGGTCCTCTGGTTTTGTAGATAGGTGCCTTAACCATTAAGCCATCTCTCCAGTCCATGAATATTAACTTTTTATTTTTTTTTAATTTTTTTGGTTTATTTTTATTTATTTATTTGAGAGTGACAGAGAGAGAGAAAGAGGCAGAGAGCAAGAGAGAGAATGGGCGTGGCAGGGTTTCCAGCCACTGCAAACGAACTCCAGACGCATGCACCCCCTTGTGCATCTGGCTAACGTGAGTCCTGGGGAATCGAGCCTCGAACCGGGGTCCTTAAGCTTCATGAGCAAGCGCTTAACCGCTAAGCCAACTCTCCAGCCCGTATATTAACTTTTTAAATCAGAAGCTATTGAGGCAGGAGAATAAGGCAGAAAGTGAAATCCAAAGGGCCTTTTGCAAAGCCTTACAAGATTAGCACATGAAAAAAGAAGTTGGCAAAGAGGAAGGCTGGAACACCTTCCACACAGAGGCCAACCACTGGCCCTCCAGAGAGTCTGGAAGTGACCTGTGGGTAGCTCAGTATGATACTAACCCACTAAACCATAACTGCACCCCACTGGGTGGAGAATTAAGAACCTTAACAAGACACAGAATACATGAAGTTGCATGTAGAACTACATACATATAACAGAATGCAAGAGAAAGCATCAGCTATGCAAATGAGCCAAAAAGCCTATTCTATGCAAATAATTCAGAAGCCTGAGCTATGTGGCATAAGAGCCCTGATCCTGGGCGCAGCATGGCCACTAAGACCACGGGACGCTCTGGACTCTGTCTGCACTACTCAGCCTGTTTCCTCCCTTGGAGGTTTTTTTGGTTTTTTGCTTTTTCCAAAACACTATCTCTTCTTCTTATGCAACTCTGTTTCTCTCGAAAAACCAAAAAAAAAAAAAAAAAAGAAAGAAAAAAGAAAAATTATAAGATATGTATAAAGAATTTAGGGGAACCAGGCGTGGTGGCTCATGCCTTTAACACAGCACTCAGGAAGCAGCACTAGGAGGTTTGTTGTGAGCTCAAGGCCATCCTGAGACTATATTGTGAATCCCAGGTCAGCCTGGGCTAGAGTGAGACCCTACCTCAAAAACACACACACAAAAAAAAGAAAATTAATATAAATAATCAAAGATTGTGCATATTAACAGATATCCTATGTTTATAATGTAGAGTAGGCAATAAATCCCTCTTTTAATCTGTTGGAATTTGAGTCTATCTCCTAGACAATAAAATGTGTGTTCCTTAGCCCACACCTATTAGCCTATAAGAGAATTCTACCAAACTGTCTTTTCTAATGGTTTACAAAACTTTTCTACCTGTATGACTCCATCTGATTTTGATAATTGAATGTATAAAGATACAGGAAGAATTTTCATCCATATTTCCTAAATGAGAACTAAGGGCTGGGAAGATGGCTCAGCAGCTAAATGATGTTGCTCTCCAAGCACCTCCACTGGGGTTCAGTCCTCAAGCCACCCACATAAGCTGACCATAAAAAGTGGTTCAAGCATCTGGTGTTCACTTGCAATGGCAAGAGGCCCTGAAATGGCCCCCCACCCCTCCACACACACAGGCAAATAAACAAAACAAATGTGAGAAACTGTAGCTCAAAGAAGAGGTCAAGTGAAGAGCACAGAACTGCTCTTTGCTTCCCTTCTGTATTGACTCATCAAAAAATCAAACTGGGGCTGGAGAGATGGCTTAGCAGTTAAGTGCTTGCCTGTGAAGCCTAAGAACCCCAGTTCGAGGCTCGGTTCCCCAGGTCCCACGTTAGCCAGATGCACAAGGGGGAGCACACGTCTGGAGTTCGTTTGCAGAGGCTGGAAGCCCTGGCGCGCCCATTCTCTCTCTCCCTCTATCTGTCTTTCTCTCTGTGTCTGTCGCTCTCAAATAAATAAATAAATAAATTTAAAAAATCAAACTGCCTTTGTATCTAGCATAGACTATGCCAGAGCCATTCCAGCCTTTGCATCCCCAACTTCAAGCTCCTGAATTCCCACTGTTTGGTTTCTGGGCTCTTTGGGTATATTCACACCCGAGTCCCACCTCCTTGAGTACCCTCAATACACTGGAACCTCAGCCCAGGGGACATGTGGTTATATGAAGTCTACAATAACCTGAGAAGATACGGGATTGTTTGTGGAGAGATCGTCTCTTGGCATGGGAACCACATTCTTCTTTGAGTACCAGCTCTTTCCACACATACCACCTATACCACCTATCACTTCTCTACCACTTGGGGTCTTGAGCAACTTTGATTAGATCAACATGAGTTGCAGCCTGCCTTATATGTGGGTTGATTATTAGCCTAGCCATGGTCTCTTCTATTCCTAGTCCTTGTGATAAAACTGACCTTCTTCAGTAACAGAATCCAGATGAGTTCTGTATCTTTGTCCATTAGCAACCAATATAAGTTCACTGAATACTGTAAAAGCAAGAAAAGCTTTAAAAAAAAAGCCATCTGAGAATGAAACTTGCCTAGAATTAATGCTTGCAGATTTGACACTATTTTTGTCACCAAATTAGCATATATTCTGCCTCATCCAAATCACTCTCCCTTCTCCTCTCTGTCCTTTCTGGAGCTCCCAGAATTGGCTAGAGTATAGGACAAAATTTCCCCCATCACAGAGACATCTCCCATCTGTCTCTAATTTCACTAAATGACAAAGTGAAATGGCCAAAACCTCTGTGCCATTCTTCTCTCTGCAAGGCTAGTTAGGCAGGTAGCTTTCCTGTCCCTTAGTTCAAGTCAGGCTTCTGAGGCAGCATTGAGAAAAGGGAATGCTATACTGCTGATGAGAATGTGCAAAAGGCTGGACCACTCAGACCCAGGTGAGGGTGATCGGCCCAGCAATGAGCAATATGCTAAGTATTTTCAACATGGTGTCAATCACTGCCTTTCCTTCTACATCATACAAACTGAAAGACTTCATCTGAAGCCTACAGCATCCCTCTAACCTGGGGCAGAGGGTGTTAAATGTGTCTCTCCACTGCTGTTTTATTCTGCAATGACAATCAGCTACTTTGTATTGCAAGATAAGGACATTTTCAGCATCTCTCAGAGGAAAGAACTTCTGGATTCTCTTATTCGGAGTACCCTAAAATACACTGATATTGTGGGAGGGAGGGCAAGAGGGGGAGACAGAGAGAAAGAAAGAAGTTTGGGACAAAGCGACACAGATTGAACAGAACTCCAAAACACCGTGGATGATGACCAGACAGCATTTTCAGTTGCTGCACTCTAAAAGCATTATCTCCTTGAGAAGCAGAGTTCTAACACAGGATGTAGAAGATAACTCAGGAAATGGGTTCACAGAGTTAGCTATCCTAAGAAGTATGATGGCAAATGGAGCAGTGGAGAAGGTATTAAATCCTGAGCCTTAATCCTAGGCTTCACCTGAGGTGGGCTGAACCTTCATGGAACCCCCTCACAAAACACAGAAGTGACCAGCAGAGCGCTCTCTAGAGAAATTGGCATAGAACATACTTGAGCAATTAAGATACAGCAATTGGTAGAAAAAAAACGCAGTTAAAAGTTAAGGAAAGTTCCACTTGACTTTAGGTGGTCAGTTGTCTGTCTGTTGGTCTGGGCAACCCCAAAGATAGACTTAGAGGAAGCCTTGGATCCAGGGAATTTATTTGGAATGAGATCCCTGGAAACAAGGATGATAGGACAGTCATGAAAGGAGGGAGAGCCAGAGTCCAAGGTCACCACTCTGACTCCATTTCTCTGAGATTCCCAGAATGGAGCCCTGGAGGACAGGAGCGCCTCCACCTACCAGCTCCCACCTGCCTGTGCTTGGGAAAGCTTGTCCTAGAGACTCCTGCTGTGCGACCCTCTTTCCTTCCAGGCTTCCTCATACACTGCTGCTGACGTTCCAGGAGGGTATCCCAATCCACTCCCTTCCCCATTCTGCTGTGATGTTTTGTCTCAACTTAAAATTTGTTTCTCCTGGGCTGGAGAAATTGCTTAGCTGTTAAGGCACATGTCTGCAAAGCAAAAGGATCCATGTCCTATTCTCCAGGTCCCACATGAGCCAGATACACAAGGTGGCACATGATTCTGGAGTTCATTTGCAGTGCTAAAGGCCCTGGCTCACCCATTCTCACTCCCTCTGTCTCTAATAAATAAATAAAATAAATCTTTGAAAAAAACCTGTTACTCCAAGAATCTCTCCATCCTAGGGTAAGTTCAAGGCCAGCCTGGGCTACAGAACGAGTTCCAGGTCAGCTTGCTCTAGAGTGACACTCTGTCTCAAGTATATATGTATACACATTTATTATTAATAATATATATTATTTGTTAAATATATTATTATGTTTGGATACTCATAATTGATAATATGTATGTATGTATTCCAGGACTAAAGAGATTGCTCAGTGGGAAATTACTTTCTGCATAAGCATAAAGACCTGAGTTTAGACCTCCAGAACTCACATAAAATGTCAGTTGTTATGGCACATGCCTTTAGTCAAAGTTCTGGATAGGTAAATACAGGAGAACCCCCGGGGCTCACTGACTAGTTAGTCTAACTGTGAGCTCTAAGTTCAGCAAGAGACTTTGTCTTAAAAAAATAAGGTAGAGTGTGACTGAGGAAGGCCAACACCTTTCTGACGACCGTGCACATACCCATTTGCACTCAGATGCACCCACCCTTACACAAGTACACACTTTCCACACCCTGACATGCACAAACATGAATAGATCTGTTCCTCTAAATACACACACATACAGAGCAAGAGAGAGAGAGAGACATACTCCAATCAGTCATTAATTCCACGACATCAAGAAATGTAATCTTTGGGGCTAGAAAGATGGCTTAGCAGTTAAGGCACTTGCCTGCAAAGCCAAAGTATCTCGGATCTCTGTTTGATTCCCCAGGACCTACATAAGCCAGATGCACAAGGGGGCAAATGTGTCTGGAGTTCATTTGCAGTGGCTGGACACCCTGGCATGCCCATTCTTTCTCTCTCTGTCTCTCTCAAATAAATAAATAAATAAAAATAAAATATAAAAAAAGAAATGTGATCTTTGGTTGACAGATATATTCCAAATCTTGCAGTCACTGGCACATGAAATTTGGTTCAGTGGATGGCAAGGAAGGATGGATGACTGCATAAGTGGAGGAGACAAACATCACTTCAATCCACCCAAAGCCTGCTGCTTATAAGGTCCCACGCCTCCTCCTGTTGCATTGCCTTCAGGGTGATGATTCCAGAGCTTTCTTTCCTGGGTCTCTCACCATGTGCTTTCTGGGAAGGAAGCAATGTACACCACCAGCCCCAGTTGTCCTCAGGACACCTCTCTTCTCTGCACTGCTGACAAGAGTGAGATGATGCTCCAAGCGAGTTACATCGCCCTCCCTACTAAGGATGTTGAACATTCTGTAAACACTTATTGGCCATTTGTGTCTCTCCTTTTGACGTTATCTGTTCATTTCATTAGCCTGTTTAGTGATTGCCAGGTTTGATTTTTGAGTGTTTAATATTTTACATTTCTTTATAGATTCTCGATAGTAACTCCCTGTGTGATGTACACCTGGCTGCCTGTTTGCCTGCTGACAGTTTCCTTTGCTGTGTAAAACCTTTTGAATTTCACATAGTCCCACTGGTTAATCCTTGGGGCTATTTCCTGTACTATGAGAGTTCTTTCAGGAAGTTCTTGCCTATGCCTGCATCTTGAAGCGTATTCGTTCCCGGTTTTCCTCTAGAAGTATCAGCATTTCAGACTTTTTTTTAAGGAAGCACACCTTTAAATTTTTATTGAAATTAAATTTCATGAATTTAAATCTCCATATATGAATGCTTCATTATATTTAAACTGTAATATTGATAACATTTTAGACACACCTCAGGTTTTAAGTCAGCAATTGCCTCTTGCAACCATGCTACCAGAAGGTAAGATCAGTACAGAAATTTTGAGACAAGTCTGAGTTCCTATAGGACCCACAGCCTCGACCCTGGAGGCAGAAACAGAAGGCCGGCAAGCCAGCAGGCAGTATCTTCAGTGGACTGATTCTTTCATTCCCAGACTTGGCAGGGGTTGAGAAAATTAGAAAGTGACAGATGGGTGGGAGGGCAGTGAAGAGGTAGTTGTTAGGGGAGATAGAACCAATACACTTGTCACTGACCTGATGAACCCTTTCCAACCAACCTTTCCCTCCTCCCTTGATGAGCTACACCACCCCCATCCCCACCACCATCACCCCTGCCCAGTTGGTTGTTAAACCTGCCCAAATCATCCTTCCTGCCTCAGGGCCGTTGGGCATGCTATTTTCTCTTCCCTGAATTTATGTCTACCTTCACTTGGAAATATAAACTTTCTCCTGTGTGGGTTTTAGTTTAAATGTTAATCCTCAGTGTTACGCTACTAAAAGTAGGTACCCCCCCCTACTTTGCGGCCTATTAATGTCAATGTCTTTATCTTTCCTCATAATATTTACACAATTTGTAGTTACTTCATTTACTTATCTGTTTACTAGTGGGAGTGGAAAGCATCTTTGAGGGAGGTTGCAGGAGGACCCAGTGACCTTGACAGCTACTTTGTTGCTTCCTTCACACTTACTCTATCACCTGGCCGCTGCTGTCATCCCTGTTGTTGCTATCACTGTTATTTTCAAAATAATTTCTTTAGTAGTCATAAATCTGAGTTGATGTATCAAATTACAGACTCAGCTGGCAGCACTTCCATGTTCTTTTTTTGTTGTTTTAGTTATGAACATACTCAATATGTAAATGGCACATGTTGGTACCATCCTTACCCTCACCCTTGCCCCACCAAAGGGACCCTCCTCGTTGGGGATACCATTAGTCCCCATGTGGATTATTGGCCATGCATTGTGGGGTGGCCATCAGTTATGGGGAAGAGGCAATGTCTCTGTGCATAATGTCCCAACATGTGGCCCTAACAATCTTTCCAGACCTCTTCTGCAAATTTCCCTGAGCCATGTTGAGTTTGTTTTAGGTCTGCTTCAGTGATGAGGTCTTGGGAGCCTCTGTGCCTCTGGATCTCTGGTTTGGTAGGAGTTGAATGTCCTCTGAGCCTATTTCCTTCACTTTGTGCTGATATATCAGTTTCACCAAGAAAGCAGCACTCTTGCTCATTTTCCTATTTACTCTATAGTTTCAGCCGGGGCAGGGGTGAAACGCAATGGGCTGATTCTCTCCTCAGGTTCTGCATCCATCTGAAAAAGAGAAGCAGATTCTCCAATGGAGAGTGAATTCAGCACCAGTTAAATGGGATAACCATTGTTAGTTTAGAAAGAATTTAATAGATGTAACCCAAGATTGGTGGGAGCTTGATATGAGAGAGCGAACTTGTTATTTGGATATGATTCTGACTTGTTTTCCAGTTCCAGCTATGGACAGCTAACTGTCTGGGGACTGACTCTTCCAGATTCCAGCCAGGTCACTCCATGTTCTGTACCAACAGCATATGGTGTCTTTGGCAGTAGGGTCTTACCATTAACTTTTGGTGAGTAATCAAGCACTCTGACAGAAGTCTGTCTGCTTTTAGGAAACCTTGTAGGTCTCTTTGATCAACAGCTCACTGTGGATGTTAGCCACATCCTGCTACTAGGAGGTACAGGCCAGCACCAAGGGAAAAGAAGGAAGAAAAAGATAAGCAATATGAAAGAGAAAGACAAAGAGAGAGAGAAAAAAAAACAGGAGAAAATTAAGGTTAGTCTTCATCTTACCCTCTTCAAGGCCCTTTGATTCAGGTGTTCCCTCTAAGGTCCTAATGAGCGTTCAACCCTGTAGTCTGTCTTCCAGGATATAGGATTTTATGGTGCCATTTCAATTTGGGTCCAGTTTTGTGTCACCATCCCCACCCTCCATATTATCCCATCCTGGAGATGCCTATTAGGTAAGTCAGCATCTCGGGCTGATCCAGGTTAGGAGCCACAGATGAGTGAGACCATGTAACGATTGTCTTTCTGTGATTGGGTGAGTTTGCTGAGAATGATCTGTTCCAAGTTTGACCATTTTTCTACAAATTTCATTGTGCCATTTTTTTCTAACTGCTGATTAGAATTCCATCTTATAGATATACCTCATCTTGGTTATCCATTTGTCCAGTGATAGACATTTGGGTTGATTCCAGTTCTCAGCTCTTATGAATTGAGCAGCCATAAACATGGTTGAGCAAATATCTCTGAACTGAGGCTTGGAAGGACAGCAGGATGGGGCAGAGGTCCTGGTTGCAGGAAGAGGAAGGAGGGAGGGAGGGAGGGAGGGAGAGAGGGAGGGAGGGAGGAAAGGAGGGAGGGAGGAATGTGAGCCGGCTGGCCTGGGTCCACTTAGCCTACAGGAAGTGCAGGTGCAAACTTGGTCCAAGGTGAGGCAGCTAGCACAGTCGCTGTGACAGCTGCTTGAGGGCTCTAGGGGACTGGTGGGCTACCCAAAAGCATGGAAATCAGCAGATTCCCTACTTTGCTCCTCTGCTCCCTCCCACTAGAGGTCTGCTAGGACCTGCAGACCCTAAAGGCCCCACCAATTTTGTCTTTCCTTCCCCACAAAGTGAAGCGTGGTGAGAGGCGGATGTCATCTTGAAGTCAGCAGCTCTGTGTTCTATAAACTTTTTGTGTATCACACGTCAGGAACTATCCATGAATGCTTTCAGGACCATCTCATTATTCAGTAACACATAGTAGAGGATGCCATGTAGGTCTGTGTTAGCCTTGTGAATAAATCCCTCCTAATAAAACAAAATGAGATTTCATGATTAAAAGGTTTAGAAATAATCAAGACAGGGTTAAAAATAATACTAGTGGGGGCTGAGTACACCAAAGAATAGCTACTGGCAATCCTTCCAAAATAATGTCCCAGATTATGATTTCTCATGAAAAAAAATAAAATTATTGCTTGCCAAGCCACATCAGAAGCATACATTCTGATAGAATTTAAAGCAAAAACAAAACTTTCACAGGCTTATGGAGTCTAGAACTTTCCCAGTTCCCACTTTTCCTTGGACATGTTGAACAATCTCTTCTTTCATCATTCTGGGGAGGAGGAGCCATCAATGGTCTGTCTTTAATTACCCAAATCAGGACTGTTAAGTTAATTGTAAACAAAACAAAATGCCCTAAGGAAAGTGTTTAAAAGAGCTTTTGTGACTTGCAAAAACATGATAAATTCCCCCTCAATGCCTAGGCAATTTAAGCTTTGTGATTCTTTGTTTTTTGCCTTTTCATGTCTGTCTCATCTCAGTCATATCCTATCTCCTTTAAAATAGTTTTCAAACCTAATGAATCATAAACAAAATTCCCTTCCCTAGACAGAATGCTAGCAGCTTTGCCTTTCTCTTCAGAAGGCCTAAACATGAACATTATTTGCAAAGGCAGAGAACAAACTTTCCCTACCACCCCCTTCTCCAACCCACTCCCACCCAACCTTAAATTTTGTACAAGGGCTGCCACACCCAAGAAGTCTGCCATTGTTCCATCCCACAGTCACCGTCCCGAGTGCTCGGAGATCGAACCCACAACTCGTTTGTACTATTCACCAACTATACAGAATAAAGGAGAATGAAATGTGAGGCTGTGATAGAAGAAGGAGAGAAGAAATAGAGATACTTATTTTGCCAAAGACAATGTAAAATAACCTTATTTTATCCCCAGCACAATTTTCCAGATGAGAAAACTAAGGTTCGGGAGAAGCTGAGAAACTTGCCTATTGTCTAGATCCTATAAAAAGCAAAGCCAGGTTTATTTGCTGTTTGTTGTTTTTTGCATGTGTGGGTGGTGTACATGCATATGTGTATGCATGTTGGCACATGTATGTGCATGTATGGAGGACTAGAAGTTGACATATGATGTGTGTGCCCATAAGACTGCCCCCAACAATATATCACCTCTAGGAGGCTCCTATCCCAAATTGCCACCAGCTGGGGACCTACCATTCAGAACACATAAGTTTTGAGGGACAGCTGAATCAAACCACCACAGGTACTAGGGAACTAACTCAGGTCCTTGTGCCTTCACAGCAAGCACTTAACCAACTGAGCTATCTTCCCAGACTTCTTTCTCTTTAACATGTTCTGCTGTGACTGTTTTTGGTCACAAGAATGGTCTCTGAATTATATCTCTAGCCCTATGTAGAGGCATGACTTTCTGAACTTCCAAGAAGTTTATAAGATCAGTGTCTAGCAGAGGGACTTCAAGCAAAGCTATACCATTTGCCCCTATCTTAAGAGTTAATCCAAATAGGTCTTTCAATCACCTGATCAAGAACCTATCCTTCAGGAATGCTGTCAGTTCCAGGGACTTCAGAATAATATAAAGCCTACCTGAACATGTGAGTTAGGACATTGTTCTCTGTGCCCATTGGCCTCTCTCACGCCAGGAGAAGGCTTTCTTCTGCAATTATCCTTTTGGCCATTGCCTACTTTCAACCTTTGAGACCTTGGCTGTAGAATAAATTCTGCCTATCTTATACACTATGTTCTGTGTCTTATCTGAATTCATCTCATGGAGATCACAGGAAGAGGGAGATGAGGGGATGCCAGAGTGAAATCCAGTAACAATTCCATGACTCAATTTCTTTTTCTTTTCTTTTAGCCACAATTCAACTCACTTTATTAGAAGTATAATACTCACTGTATTTCACAAATGTATAAAAATATGGCAGATAATTCCATTGCAAGAAATGTGTATTGGCCTCTTGTTATGACCATAACAAATTGCTATCAGTTTAGTGGCTTAAAGACAAACATATTATCTTACAGTTCTCTAGTTTAGAAGTCTAGTTACAGTATGTCCTGTAGGTTAGGTCTCACTAGACTGAAGAGTTTTAATGGGACTGTGGTGCTTTCTAGAAAATAATCCATCATGGCCTCTGCTACCTTTTTTTGACTCATGGGCTCCTTTAACTTCAAAACCAGCAATAATGATTCAAGTCTTTCTCATCTCACATGATTCCAACCTCTCCTGATTGTCCTTCACTTTTAAGAACCCCTGAGCTTATAGTGGGCTCACCTACAATATGCAAGATAACCTCCCTATAATAGGTTCAATTGATTATCAATTTAAATTCCTTAATCCCTGCAACCTTAGTTTCCTTTTATCATGCAATACAACACACTCATAATTTCTAAGCATTAGGTTTCATCAGTCACTGGAGAGGGGGCTATGTGCTATGACTCATTTCTTTCTCTAAAGATCTTAGGGAAAGGATAAAGTGAATAATAATAAAATGCCAAGTTTCTATGGGTCATTGAGGATTTAGTCTCTACTTAATAGAAACCAAATAAAGAAAGTGGCAAAAAAAAAAAACAGATTTTTTAAAACTAGATGGTAATCCCCTAATGCTGACGACACCATACACTTAAGTTGTAGAACGTAAAGAAATCAAGCTGGAATTGAATTGGGGGTTTCTTTGCTGTGGGTTAGCTGTCATAGTGCCTCAAGGTGCTACATGGCCTGCTGTGGGGGAGGGGAGTTAGTAACAGTCTTATCTAGCTGGGGATCTTGTGTATTCCACACCAACCTTCCAGACAAGATGTGTCCACTAGGGCAGTAATGGCATGACTGTGATGGAGGTAACCAGTTGCTTTCTGAGTGGACTTAAGGCCTGCTCCACAGGAGGGAAGTCCTCAACCTATAACATAAAGTTTATATCAGAGACATTAATTTTTTTTCTCTAACTGGTCCAAATTGTTAAGTATTTGGGGGATCTACAGATAGTGAGTACATGAACCTGAGTTTGTCTGCAATGATCATCCACATCTTCTCCTGACAGGTCACTGTAATGAAAGCTTCTACATTTATCACACTGACAACAAAGATAGGGTTCTGTGGAGATAAAATTTATCTAAAATGAATGTCACTTTCCAAGAGATGAAGGACTTAAGAAATGATCTATAAAAAGATTTTCCATGACTGGAAGTGTAGCGTGCCTAGTATGCATGTATCCTTGGATTTAACCTCTAGCAGAGACACAGAAAAAATAAGAACGAGGGAGGGAGATAAATTATTCATCCTAAATATCTTCATTCTTTATAAAATCCAGGGGGAACCATTTTGTCTGCTAAATTCACCACAGTGGGATTCCAATGCTTCCATTTTCTTTCCTATAGATCTTCTAATTGCCAAGGTTAGCTTCAAGGGCAAGCTGTCATTCCCTCTGAAGCATGAGTGCTTTTTTATCTTAATAAAACATAAAATATTCCATCTACTCTATTTTCTTACTCATGCCAATTCTCCTCTTTTATTTCCATTAGTTTATAATCTCATGTTCCTGCTGAAATGTGAGGCGAAATAGGATGGGAATATATGTGAGTACGTCTTTGTCACTTTGGCACTGAACAAAAGGTGCTAGTTCTTTGGATGGCATTGGATGCCAAGTAAGAATTTGGAACTAAGCTCACAAAATTAACAAAATTATATTTTAAGTCCTTGCATTTTACTTACTCAAAATTGAATAAATTTTCTAAAGAAGGTAAGTACAAATACTTCCAGTACAAATACTTCCTGAGAAAATTGAATACAGAAGTAATTCTATTATTAGAAAAATGTAAAATGTTATATAAGATTATATTGATCACTTTGTTATTTTGTATAGCTTGTATATGTTTAGAATATGATACTACACATATAGGTTACACCAGTGAAAAAAAGTAAACCATAGGAGTTCTAAGTTTTGAAACAAAATACTACACTACAGGAAAAGAGAAAAAGAGAGAAGGAAAGAAACATAAATAAAAGATCAGGTAAAATTTAAGCTTTAAACATATTCCGTAAAAATACTTTCAATAGAATTCAAAAAGATGACACTGCTTCCTTTTATCCTGGTCCATTTTAGAAAATTCCTCACTTTGGTAAATAAATACTACTTTTATACCATTAGTATATTTTAATATTTACCACTGAAGTCCATATAACATTTATTTTAATAAAATTTGATATTTTAAAAATAAAAAAGAAGAATGTTCTTCACTTTAGGGAAGGATTTGCAGCCAGGTTTCATTACGTACTGAGACCCTTTGGAAAATTCCATTGTGATTATACTTATTAAAAGTTAATGCAAATACAAATTTTTGTAAGTTGATCTTTTGTGTAAATTGAGATACATCTCTCCTAGCCAGGGCTACATTCATTTTCAATTCATGAAATGCTAATCTCTAAGAACCCTCTACTGCTCCCCATCCTAAATCCTGTTATTAATTTTTGGCAATCTCTCCCAGAAGGTTATGTCAAATCCATAGCTCTTTCTTAGTATCAGCAAAAGAAATACCAAGGGGCAGACATTTGCTTAATTTGACAGTGTGGCACCATTGCCCAAATCCCACAAACTATACCATTTGGGCTTCAAAATAACTCAAAGGACATGAAATATCTCACAGCCTATGGTATTTATCCATTGAGGTATTAAATGAAGAATCCACAATGATCTTTCCTTTTTAAAATTTAATGGTTCAGTTCACTAGAGTGTAAATAGCATCAGGGCAACCTGTGCAGCTCAAATGAGAAACGTATAGATCTTTTAGTCCACAACAAAAAAGAAACAGGTCAACTTATACTAATCATTACCTTTAAACAAGGCAACCATTCACAGCTACCAATTGGTAGGAATAGACTCCAGCATATCTTTTTATTTGTTTGTTTACATTTTGTTTTGTGGAGACAAAGTCTCAATATAGCTCTGGTTTGCCTAAAACCCATTTATGTTGACTAGGCTTGGCTGAAACTTTCAGCAATCCTCTTTCCTCTGCTTCCTAAATACTGGATTACAAGTGTGTGCCATCACCACACCATGCTGGGTCTGTCTTCTAGAGAAGCCCAAGCTACCCCGACATTACCTATGACCAACTCAAGACCCTGCCTCAAACCAAGTGAAAAGTGAGGACCAATGCAAAAAGTTATTCTGACCTCCACACATGAATGTGGCATACAAATACTCACATGCACACCCATACTCACACAAATGAACATGCATGCACACACCAAAAACATATCACAAGTGTTTGGGGTATTGAAAGGGAGGGCTATTTTGGAAGATTTCTTAATTAAAATCCTCACTGATAGAATGACATCTAAGTCAGGAACTTAATAAAGCATATTGTCAAGTCTTCAAAAGCAATGCAGATTTTTCAAATATGCCAATGCCTTATTAGTGAAATAATAAATGAGGTTACACAAAATTATTGTCAAACTGAAACAGAATTCAAACCCTAACAGATATTTATAAAAGCAAAGATGCCCTAACCTAAATGCGTTTTGAAAAGATATTTGTTGAATGGTGATAAATTCAAACAAATCAATAATGTGTAGGTGTTGCAGTCTGGTTCGCATTGCTGGTAGAAATCACCTAACCAAGAGCAGCTTCTGGGAAAAAGAGTTTTATTTTGGCTTACAGGCTCAAGGGGAAGCTCCACGATGGCAGGGGAAAACGATGGCATGAGCAGAAGGTGGACATCACCCACTGGCCAACATAAGATGGACCACAGCAACAGGAGGGTGTGCCAAACACTGGCATGGGGAAACTGGCTATAAAGCCCATAAGCCCGCCCCCAACAATACACTCCCTCCAGGAGGCATTAATTCCCAAATCTCCATCAGCTGGGAACCTAGCATTCACAACACCTAAGTTTATGGGGGACACCTGAATCAAACCACCACATTCTGCCCCTGGCCCCTATAAACTGATATCCATACATGATGTAAAATACAATGCATTCAGTCTGACTTTAAAAGTCCCCATAGTTTTTATCAATCACAATGATGTCCATACATTCCCATAGTCCAAGGTCTTTTAACTGAGCCATAATACCAAAATAACCTCAAAAAACCCATAATGGCACAGAATAAATATTCATACTGCAATAGATGGCATTGGGCATAGCAAAGAAACATTCAACCAATACAAGATTGAAAACAACCAGGGCAAACATCAAACTCTGTAGCTTCAAATCCAGCAACTCTAGCCAGTGACAAATCAAAAAAAAAAAGTCTGATAATTCTAACCAGCAACAAGTCTCTGGCATTCCAATTCCGCCCCTCCAGCTAGGCTACTCACAGTCCTGGGAAACTTCATCGGGGCTGGCAGCTCCTCGGCAGCCATCTCATGGTCCTGGCATCTCCACTGGGTTGCCACTGCAAGCCACGGTTCATCCTCATGGCCCCATGGGGTCTCTATGCAGGCAACTAGCAAACCTGCTTCACATTGCCCATGGCCATTTCTAAAACCCAAGACCATGTTGCAAACTCAATGACCCTCTTTCCAGCATTTCTTATACTCCACGATACCAGGTAGGGTGCCAATTTGTTAATCCAGGGGGGAATAAAGCAGACTTTGAAGAACAGGACACTTCTTGAGCACTCAGGCCCCTTCAAAAGAATCTACATTCTTCTTCTTGTCCCAGCACAGGTCAGCTAGCCCAGTCTCAAAGGTTGTAATCTCTCAGTTGCAGCTGAACAGGCAACAGTTCACCCAAAGATTTTTCTTTCTGTGCCATATCCCTCTGCACACACCAGTTCATTTCTACGCAAAGCAACCCTGCACAACTGCTCAGGTCACAGGCATAAGAGCAAGCTTTTCACACAAACTGCTAGCCCAGTCCAGGCAAAGCTCTTTCTCACCCTCATAAGCCAAACCTCACAGTCCGTGGTTCTTATTGCATTCAGGTCTTGCAGCTCAGACCAGAATAGTCTATCAAGCTGTACTTACAGCACTGCAAGGCATCTCTTAGGCCAAGGTTTCAAATCCTCCCACATTCCTCTTGAAAATCAGCTCCAAAAGGCCAAAGCCACACAGTCAGGTGTCTAGCAGCAACCCCACTCCTTGGTACCACTTTACTGTTGCAGTCCGGTTCGCATTGCTGGTAGAAATCACCTAACCAAGAGCAGCTTCTGGGAAAAAGAGTTTTATTTTGGCTTACAGGCTCAAGGGGAAGCTCCACGATGGCAGGGGAAAATGATGGCATGAGCAGAAGGTGGACATCACCCCCTGGCCAACATAAGATGGACCACAGCAACAGGAGGGTGTGCCAAACACTGGCATGGGGAAACTGGCTATAAAGCCCATAAGCCCGCCCCCAACAATACACTCCCTCCAGGAGGCGTTAATTCCCAAATCTCCATCAGCTGGGTACCTAGCATTCAGAACACCTAAGTTTATAGGGGACACCTGAATCAAACCACCACAGTAGGTATTAAAAGATAACATGAGTGTCCATATCATACTACTGGATTTTAAAAGTATATTAAAGAATTTAATATGAGAAATAATTATCTACATATGGATTTGTTTAAGTCTGAGGGATTACAAAAAGAATCTTTAATAATTATGCACAAAGGGAAAGAAATTATTGAGAGAAACAAAAATCTTGGCTTACATTTATACAAATCTATAGTACTTTAACATTCTACATAAACACTATCTTTCTTGCTACCTGAATCCTTAAATAATTCAATGACAGTTGAATGATTTTACTTTGATAAAGAGTCAATTCAAAGAAATGACATTATTTCCATGAAATTCTTTCTTGTATAGGAAAAACACGTACATGATAAGGCAAAGGTCAAAATGATGTAATCACAATATTAATGGAAGAATTTTACTAAAAATTCCAACTGATTAACTGAGCATTAAAATGATGAAGCAATCCAATTCTTTCACTAGTAAGTCTTGTTTAAATACTAGTAAATAACCTTTAACTCTGTATTAAAAATAGAATTTATTTTTGAAACTCCTAATAAAAACAATATAAGATTTGTCACATATTACATTATATATAAAAACTTTATAAGTTCTAAAAACAGGAACTATAGATCACCTCTTCTTGTCATAGTGCAAAAAAATTCGTTTGAAATTGAAAGAAACAAATTCAACCACTTGGAAATTAAAGGCCATTCTCCTAAGTCATTCTTGGGTCAGAGAACAAACTCAACTCTCATGATATTTAATCCTATGAGCTGATGTTCACAGAAAGAAAAAAAAAAGCCATAATGATTTTAAAGTCTACAAGGCTGACTGTGGAGAGTTGGAATGTTGCAAATCAAGACTTACATTATCTTCTGTCCCCTAATAGACATTCTTTGTTCAGTTCTGTGTCTGACCCAACATCCTGTGACCATCAGGTAAAACCTTTTGTAATGTGTTAACTAAAACAGACCCCTAGCTTCCACCAACCCAAAACTGAGAATACTATTAGGCAGCATTTGAAACCTATGGCAGAAATTTCCTCCACTTTCCTGTCAGTTGGCTACCAGTCGTCTCCATGAGTGGATTTGGAAAATGTCTTGATTTAGCTGGAGCTGAGCAAGAAGCCACTTGTCCAGCAAGCTGTCACCATGCTGGAAAGTGCTGTGCGGAATACTGGAGGAGAAAGATCATCAGTGGTCTTACCCAACAGTGGACCCTGAAAGCTGTCCAGCCCCTAATTCTTCCTTTTCTAATTTTTCTTTCTTTCTGATAGCCTAGGATGTGTACCCAGTGGTAGGAAGTAAAGTAGCCACCTTGCTGCCATGAGAATAAAGGCTATGGACTCAAAATGGTAGGATAAAATAATAGAAGGACCCAAGTTACTAATGACAGTCCTTGGCGCTTTTCTCTAACTTCAATTTGTGATTTTTAAAAACCCTGTTTAAGCAAGGCATGGTAGCACATGCCTTTAATCCCATCACTCAGGAAGCAGAGGTAGGAGGATCACCGAGAGTTTGAGGCCACCCTGAGACTACATAGTGAATTCCAGGTCAGCCAGAGCCAGAGACCCTACCTCAAAATATCAAAAAAAAAAAAAAAACCCTATTTAAATGATACCATGTTGTGATTCCTATTACTTGCAGCTGAATAAAATCCTGTCTAATCTATCTCAAGTGAAAAAGGTCAGGTGGGAATAAAAAATGATTTGTTGTATCTATGAAATGAGGACAGAGTGTTCTAAAAGTTGGACAAGTTCTAGGTCTTAAATTTGAAAATACAAATGGTTGGCTTTAGCTACTAAGTAACAAAGTAGTAAGTTATGAGAGGAACTCCTTCTGGGTCACAGTGAAGCCTGAGCGCAGCTGGGTTAGTTCCTCTGGTTGGAATAACAAAGTCCCTGAAACCAGGTGGTTTAGACAAGGGAAATTCATTGCCTTGGTTCTGGGCTAGACGTCCAAGATCCAAAGGTCAGCAGGGGTGGCTCCTCCTGCCAACCACGAGGAAGAGTCCGCGCCACGGCTCTCTCCTGACTTCCAGGGGTTCGCTGGCTACCTTTAGGTAAGAGCATTGTCTGATCAATGCCTCCTCGTTCATGTGGCTTTCTCCCTGTGTGGTGTGCCAGACTCCCCTTCATACAAACACACCGGACAGCAGAGAAAAAGGATGGTTGAGGCCGAATGTGGTGGCGCACTCCTCTAATCCTAGCACTTGGGAGGCAGAGGTAGGAGGATCACTGTGAATTCAAGGCCACCCTGAAACTACATAGTGAATTCCAGGTCAGCCTGAGACCCTACCTCAAAAACAAAACAAAAAAAAAGGACGGTTGAGAAACACCCTCTGGCAATCATCTGTCATGGGCACAAAAAGCTATTCACACTCCTAGGAACCAAAAGTGTTGAGTGAGAGACCACGGTGTCTAATATAAGAGAAGACACATTGAAGAAGGCAGGAAGGACAGTTGCCTGTGTGGTCCATTCCACCACTCCAAATAGCACAGCACAGAGGGTATGCTTCCTGCTTGGACCAGAAAGCCTTAGACTCTAAACCCAGTACCATAGTTGCCTTAGTGAAAGTCAATGCTACACTGAGCTTCCCCCATGCCTGCGCTCAGAGTATCCCTCAGGACCCATGTTAGCGAGGCTGATGGGGACTTGCTCTACTGCCCTCCATAACCTTGAGGAGCATAGCAGGGAAGTAGCCAAACCCCTCTTGCTGGGGAAAAGTAGGCACTGGACTTTGGCTTGGAGCCTAGTACTGAGCCTGTTGCAATGAGACTCAGCACTGGGAACAGCCAAAGTCCTTTATTTTCAGGCCAGTGCTTCTAGATGGAGCTTTTAGACCTGGTCCAGTATCAGGCAGAGACCTGACTCCTGTCTCAACCTCTACTCTCACCAGCCATGGTGTGAACCGACAGCAAATCTCCAAGATTACACAATCCCCATGCTACGAGACTCCAATCAGCCTAGTGTCAGCCCTTGCAGCCAAGGACTACGTTTACCGTCCCTTACTCAACCTCAGAAGGCACAGTGAGGATGAGGACTAGTGCAGAGACAGGAGGGCAAGAAAGAACTCAGGACTGCCTGAGGGCCAAGCCAGTAAACCTGATGCTGAAAATACCCTAGAGGCCCTTGTTCTTACACCAGCTGATGGAGTCTTTGGACCCAGCCCAGTACCAGGCAGTCACTCACAGCCCCAGACCATCAAACTTCCCTCCTATCACCTGTGGCTTGGTCAGCAATTGGGGACCACACATCCACCTCAACAAAAGGCAGTTTATGGCCATGTGAGCCATGGTCCTATCTACAGGCTGCATCAGTCTGAGTAGGCTGTGCATTCAAGGTATGATTCCATATTATAGCATTGCAGGCCAGACAGCCATTCACCCTATTCCTGTCCAAGCCCCAGACAGCACTACACACAGGAAAAAAAAAAAAAAAAAAAAAAAAAAAAAATGGCTTGTGGAAGAAGACAGTCTTCCATAAAAGCTTGGGACCAGCATCTCCTTGATGGAAAACAGAGGTGGGCAGAATCACACAGTGCCTAAACATAGCCAGTGACTATGCTGTCCTGAGATGGATGTTTGTGGGTAAACTATGGTTTTTAGGTACTCTCAGTCATTCTGAACCACATACCAAGTTCAGATTTAGGGCAAACCTGGGCTTAAGTCACCCTCTAGTGTTGAAATCGCAACAATAAACCAACAGTAGACTCACAACAAACCTGGGTTTGGGGCACCTGTTAGTGCCCTGGAAGTGAATACATACTCAGAGAGAATAAGAACTTCTGGAAGGACAAGTACAAAGCCAGGTTATTGAGACTGAAATAAGCACTTGATTCTTAATACAAAAATGGTATCTTACCCCAACATGCATCCACGACCTCTGTCTAAGTCCTTGGGGAACTGAGACAGGAAGGTAATAACTTTAAGGCCAAGACACAGCAAGGTCTTTTCTGTAAAATAAAGACAGAGAGTATGGGGAGATGTACACTGGATAAAGGTCTTTGCTTGCAAAGCCTGCTGGCCCAGATTCAACTCTCCAGTATCCACATAAACAGATGCACAAAATGCATGTATCTGGAGTTTATTTGCATTGGCAAGAGGCCCTGTGTTCACTCCCTCCCTCCCTGTCTCTCTAATAAATAAAAATGGAAAGGTTTATATGATCTGAAGAGAAGCCAGAGTATTAATAAATAAATAAATAATTCAAAAACCTAAGGAAAGCAAGAATACCTTTTAAAAGTTTTGCTTACTTATTTCCAAGGAAAGAGAATGGGCACGCCAGAGTCTCCTGCCATTGCAAACAAACAACACATGCATGAGCCACTTTGTGCACCTGGCTTTACATGGGTACTGGGAAATCTAACCTGGGCCATCAGGTTGTTACAAGCAAGCACCTTTAACCACCGAGCCATCTCTTCAGTCCAGAACACTTTTAAGTAATTATGACCTAACCCACCATGCAAAATGAGACACACAACAAAGAAATAAATTGCCTAAGATATGCAAATTCTCAGAGAATTCAAAATAGCTACTTTAAAGAAACTCAACAAGCTTCAAATGTACAGTTAAAGGTGCTTGCTTGTAAAAAAAAATAAAATAGGGAAATAATCAAAGAAAATCCTTCTGCTGGAAAGTATACTTAGGGGAATAAATAAAGGTAACATGAGGGCTGGGAGATTGCTTAGTGGTTAAGGTGCTTGCCTTACCCCATTACCCACGTAAGCCAGATGCACAAGGTGGCACATGCATCTGGAGTTCTTTGGCAGTGGCTATAGCCCCTGGCATGCCCATTCTTTCTATCTGCCTCTTTATCTCTCTCAAATAAATAAATTAATTAATAAGTTGAAATATTTTTTAAAGGTGACATTAGGCATCAACAACAGAATAGAACATCCTGAAAAAAGTAGTGAGCTCAAAAATAACCTATTGGCCGGGTGTGGTGGTGCACGCCTTTAATCCCAGCACATGGGAGACAGAGGTAGGAGGATCATTGTGAGTTCGAGACCACCCTGAAACTATATAGTGAATTCTAGGTCACCCTGGAATAAAGTGAAACCCTACCTTGAAAATCCAGAAATAAAAATAAAAATAAAATAAATAAATGGTAGTGGGTGTGGTGGCACACGCCTTTAATTTCAGCACTCGGGAGGCAGATGTTGGTCACCCTGAGACTACAGAGTGATTTCCAGGTGAGCTTGAGCTACAGTAAGACCTTTCCTCAAAAGAACAAAAACAAAACAAAATTAAACTATTGGGAAACACACAGGAGTAAAAAGAACATGAAGAGCAATTAAGAACATTGTCTGTGACCATTACAGGGCACTGGAAAGCAACTATCCAGGCTGCCAAGGCTGAAGAGCATGGTGGCTGAAATACGAGGTGTGCCACAGGCTCCTGTGTTTGAGCACTTACTCCCCAGATGGTGTCTCTATTTTGGAAGGTTGCTGGTGGCTTAAACATAAAATGTCCCCCATAGTCTTGTGTGTTTTTGATAAGCCCACTTTACAAATAGGTCAACATACCACACACTGTCCCATTCAGCCCCTCTCCAGCTGCCCCAGAAGACAGTTGTGAGGAAAATCCTCCAAAAGAGCAGAGGGAGCCTGAGGTATGGATTAAACAGGCACTTGGATGCCAACACATGGTTAGGGTGATTTCTCACAAATCTAAAAGCAGCAAGTCTGAAAAATCAGTTACTATGAAATCTAGTTTAAAAAATAAAAGTCTGCGGATCATCTATGGGCATAAAGCATGAATGCTTGTGCCTCACATGAATGCTCCCACCAAATTATGTACTGCAAAAAGCTCAGAGCCAGATGGGCAAATGATGAGCCTATGGATGCCAGCCAACCTCCATCCCTTAGCCAAACTCTGGGGGACACAATGGCCTGTAAAACGTGTGGCTAGGTAGCAGGGATGGCAGCTCTACATGAGCCCAACAACATGGTTCAAGCAAGTCTACACCAGTCACTGTCATTGCTGAGTGCTAAACCCAGTGAGATTCAGAGTCCAGTGCGGAGCCCTGCACATGGCACCTTCACTGTTAGACACCTTCCCTCTTAACGGGCAGCAACTGGTCTTCGTCTGAACCAATACTGCTGCACACCAAGTTCCCTTCCTGCTTGCCTCTGCAGCTCCAGTGTCTGGGAGCTTACAAGCTGTATAATATCGATCCCAGGCAAATTGACTTTAAGATAAAGGAAGGTGTAACAATTGGCCTGTGACCACAGACTGTTGCAGACTTCCTATGTCCCCCATTGACAGAAGCAGCCAACCTTAGAGATCAGTGGGAGTGCCTTCGACTAAGTCACTGGAAAGGGCCACGTGAGAACGTGTAGAGCCAGATGCTGTCCTCCAGGATGGCTCTGCGTCAGCGGCCTGTGTGCACACCGTGTCCTCGTGTCCTCGAAGACAGAAAGCACAGATCTGGGAAGCAGAGGCTGGGGGCAGGAACAGCTTCTCTCACCCTGGTTCTTCCCAAAAGAGCAGCTTTGCCCAGTTAAACTTCCCAGTTCTCACCTGGGATAAAGGCTGGGAAAAGACAGAGTACACTTCCAAGTGACAACCAAAACCTCTACAGTGTAAGCCCAATGTGGTGGTGCATACTTATAAATCCCAGCACTTGAGGGATAGAGGCAGGAAGGTTAGAAGTTCAAGTAGAGCCAGGGCCACATGAGACTCTCCCCACACATCCTCCCCCACACACCCTAAAATTCACAGAATGAGAAGCTGTGCTTATGACCACCTGACCACTCAGGGATCCTTATTTTGTCTAAGAACCAGGATGTGTAAAGTGGGGGGGGGGGAGAGTTTACTGCTGAGATAACACCAAAAATCTTGAGAAGTTCCAGTTTCTATGACAATCCAAAACAGAAAGGATGATTTCTGAAACACAGCAAAATAAGTAGAACATCCCTTAATGGTTTTATTGTTTCATTTCTTAGTGGCAACTGTCAATGGACAGTAGTGATAAACACTACAGACCACAACTAAGGACTCACCATGCAAGGATGAGGGTCTGGAATTGCTGCCAGATGAGCTGCCAAGGTGAGCCGGTCTGCAGGCCTAGGAAGATGGGAAAGTACACAGGGGATTGAAGGGGAAGGTGAGGGGAGATGATGGATATTGGCTATGTGTTGGAATAAAATATAGCAGGAGGGCTTATATAAAAGTTGTACTCTTAGACCTCTTCATCCCTGCCCCAACTCTGCTGAAGGTCTTCTTCAGAGGGGTTACTGGTGTTCGTTGTGGGGACCAAGAGGTCTCAGTCAGTCTCGCCCAGCATTCAAATTTTCTCCCTAGAGGAAAGAGCTCTATGGTTGCACTGTGCTTTACAAGTGGCCAGGTGGTTCTGGCCTCACCCAGGCTGCTCCAGCTACCTGGTGATGGCAGCTCGTCCTGAAGAGGGAACATTGTGCTCCTTTTTAGAGATGATCAAGGACTTTACAAATGCTGTGCAAGACTGATCTCTCGCTGGACTCTCAAGATGAACCTGAGGGGTAGTTTGGGTTTTATTTCACACCTGAAGAAACAATGACATTGTGTAACTCACCTGCTGTTTCATAGACTCTTCCCTGAATGCTCCTGCTTAATTTGGTTGATCCCTTGTGGATCCAGGTGAGGAAGGAAGGCTCAAAGAGGTTCAATGAGTCACAGAATATCCCTAGAGAGAAAAGTTGAATACTGAGGAGACCCAAGACTCATCAAGGTGATGAGAAGAGAAAGCCCATGGCTCAGAACTGGATGAATCACCTCTAACCCTCGCTGGGCTCAGAGCACAGGGCACAGGAGGTGGCAGAAAGAATCCTGGAGCTATCCTCACTGCTAGCCAGAGAAGCATCCCTATGACGATGGAGGGAGACACTGAGGAGACAAAAAGCTGAGAATAAGAGGCTGTTGAAGTCTCAGCACCAAAAGAAACATCTCTATGACACCTTTCAAGGCTCAGGAAGCAATGAAGAAGAGGGACAAAAGAATAAGAGACCAGGATGGGAAGGAGCACCTTGGGGCACTGTCCATCAATACATGAATCAGCTGGTACATTACTGACCTCACAATTGCTGTCATTACCCCCCAAAACCTACACAATTCTGGTTCCATCAACAGTTTGACATAGAGGAAGAAGTACAAAAAAGATACTTCAAAACAGAAGGACTACTTGGAAAGAGGAAGGCGCTCAATGGAATTGTGGAGGAAGAGGGGAACATGAGAGGATAAGAATACAGGAATATGATCACTGTGTGTGAATGTATTAAAATTGCAATAAAATATAAAATAAATAAAATTTCTTCTATCAAAAAAAAAATCCACATATAACTTGTGCCTGGTTGATCCCCCTACCTTACTTATACTACAAAAAGACTGGGCCCATCTTATTACCTTCTGAACCAAGACAGTTCACTCTATACTAACAGTCTGCAGCCCATTTCTGTCCCTGCCCATCGAGCTTGTCATTTCTGCCTCTTTCATCATCTCCCGTCTCAAATCTGAGGAAGGGTAATTTAACCAAGACTCCAGAGAATAGATTCATGCCAGATAACACTTTGTTGAAGTTGACATTTGATCTAAAGTCCCCTGTATGATGATCTCAAAACAAAGAAAATGAGCTTAACAAAAACACATCTGGGGCTGGAGAGATGGCTTAGTGGTTAAGTGCTTGCCTGTGAAGCCTAAGGACCCCAGTTCAAGGCTCAATTCCCAAGGACCCACGTTAGCTAGATGCACAAGGGGGCGCATGCATCTAGAGTTCATGTGCAGTGACTGGAGGTCCTTGCGCGCCCATTCTTTCTCTCTCTCCCTCTTTCTCTCTCTGTTTGTTGCTCTCAAACAAATAAAAAAAAAAAAAAAAAAAAAAAAAAACACCACATCTGGACCCATTCCATAAAATTCTATAGATTTACATATAAACCTGAGTCTACTGAGCTCGCTAAGGATGTCATTACCTTAGTGTTAAAAGAAACCTGTATCCCCCTGTCCCTTCAACAGCTTATCCTGGTGACATGGAAGCTCACCACAGGCTTTGCTCAGCAGACAGACCCAGGTTCTCAGGCAGTATCTTAGAACAGCTGCTCCCCTTCTCACTAGAGTGACAGTCCTGTTCACTAACTCAGGTACCTGAAAGGAAGGACAAAAACAAAACCATAATGGGCCTACTGAGCTCCAGTGCCATCTGGATTCAGCAGCTACAGCTTCCGGACAGTGGAAGAGAGCACTGGAGTCCAAGATGGCCCCATCCAGTCCTCATTGCCAGATTGACATTGCCCAAAAAGCCTTCCAAGTTATTCTTCCCCCAAGAGAGCCCCTTTGGAGTTTATAATTATCATGAAACACCATAATTCTTACAATTAATGGTTTACTCTAGGCATCATGCTGATTTCCTCTGTTTACTGGATTCAAGGCTGCCTGTTACGAGGAGACTTTGTAGCATCTCTCCAGTTAATTATCATTTGCAGGCACTTGTCAGAAGTCAACATCAACAGAAGTTAGAAAGTAATTGTCATTGTTTACCACCAATTGCAAGGTGCAGGGTTCGCTCTGTCCTTGTCACAGTAATCACTGCCATCATCATCACCATCATCATCATTGTCAGCCTGCGTTGAATTCCCATCTGAGTGCATTCTTCCCCACTAAGTGCTCTAATGTGGCCCTGCAGCACAGCATGACAAAGAAGACTAATCATAAAAACAGTACACCAGACTTCGACTGCTATTCCAACGTATGCTACCAAGTGCATGTTATTTTTACCCACTTTTGGAATCCAACAGCATAGAAATATAGACAACGGCAAAATAACCCTTTATTTGAAAACTCATACCTTTTGGTGCCTGACACATATAAGATCTCAGAATACTGACCTAATAACTAGAGGTATGAGTGAAATCTGTAGCAAAAAAAAAAAAGGTATATATATCCCTTGAAGGCTGGAGAGATGGCTTAGCAGCTAAAACACTTGCCTGTGAAGCCGGGGTCTCAGACGTGTGTGGCCGTGCTCGGCTCTTCGCATGAGTAGCAGGGATCAAACTCCGCTCCTCCTGCTTGTGCAGCAAGTGCTTTTACCCATGGAGCCAACTTCCCAGCCCTGAGTTTTCTTTGGACAATGTTAGTTGCTGGAAAGTCACTCAAAAGATAGACAACAGCTGCTTTTTTGTTTCTCTTCTCTCATCTGGGATCTCAAATCTCACTGTATATTTTTTCTTTTTCTTTCTTTAAAGATTTATTTATTACAGTCATAGGGAGAGAGTGAGAGAGTAAGACTGGGCGCACGAGGGCATCTAGCTACTGCTAATGAACTCCAGACACAAATGCCACCATGTGCATCTGGTTTACATGGGACCTGGAGAAGTGAACCTGGGTCCTTAGGCTTCACAGGCATGCACGTTATCTATTAAGCCCTTATTTTCTTTTCTGAGGCAAGCCCAAGAGACTAGCCTTTGTGTGTGTGTGCACATGCACATATGCACGCATGTGTGTGTGTGAGAGAGAGAGAGAGGCAGAGATACAGAGACAGAGAGAGAGAGAATTGGCATGCCAGGGCCTCTGTAATCGAACTCCAGACAAGTGCACACCTTGCACACGAGTCACCTTGTACGTCTGGCTTCTATGGGATCGGTGCTGAAGGATGTAAAGCAGTAGTATGGCTGGGATCACTGGAAAAAGGGCATAGGCTTCAGGTTCAGCAAGAGACTGTCTTAAAGAAATAAGTCAGAAGAACAATAGAGCAGTTCAACCAATGTCTTCTCCAGCTCCTTACCCTTGTACAAGGGGTATGCACATCTGTACAGACATGTGCATGTAACATACACACATGCACATACAATAGTGGCATGACTGTTACGAGAGTAAGTAACTGCTCTCTTATTGGATTTGAGCCCTGCTCTAGGGAAGGGACTTCATGTCTGGTATGAAAAACCTAGTCAAAAGCCTATTGCTGGGAAGGCCATAGATCTTAGCTGGGAAGCTACTACTGTCACTTGGCTGAATGGATATGTTGTGTCCATCAAGTTACCCTCTAAAAATTTGTGTTTATGTTTATAGATTACTGCTGCTCTCACCTTGGACCAGAGAAGCTTCTTTTTGCAAATGGTGGTAACTATTGAGAAGACTCAAAGCTTGTGAAAGTGCTGATAATAAGTAACTGTCGAGCTCTCAGAACTAAATGAAACATCTCAATCATGCAACCAACCCAAGGCTTAGGGAGCATTGTAAAAAGAAAGAGGCTAAAGAACACAAGAGCCAGAGGGCGGGAAAGGCTGCTTTGAAATGCTGCCTTTTAGGCATGAAGTAGACAGTGCAATCCCACCTCACAGCAGCCCTGTTACACAACACTCGCCCATCAGCGTGTTGTCATGGGTGATGGAGCATGGGAACATGGCTGCACTGGAATGGGCATGGAGAAAGGGGGACAAAAGGAGGTAGTGGGGGAATTATGATGAAAATACATCATGTACATGTATGAGAAATGTCAGTAAAAAAGTATGTTTAATATTTTTGTTGATAACTTCCATAATTATAGACATCAAACCATGATGATTCCCTCCTCCCTCGCTTCCCTCTTTGCAAATCCACTCTCCATCATATCCCCTCCCCCTCTCAGTTTGTCACTCTTTTATTTTGATGACATCACCCTTTCCTCCTTCTGTAGATAGTGCCAGGCACTGTGAGGTCATGGATATCCAGGCCATTCTGTGTCTGGAAAAGTGCATTGTAAGCAGTCCTATCCTTCCTTTGACTTTTACATTCTTCCCACCACCCCTTCTGCAATCTACACATTTAATACAATCCCCACCAAAATTCCAGTGGCATTCTTCATGGATATAGAAAAAAAAATCCTAAAATTCATATGGAAGCACAAAATAAAAAAGCTCAAATAGCCAAAACAATTTTGAGCAACAAAAATAAAGTTTGTGGTATCACCATACCTGATTTTAACCTATATTACAGAGCCATAGCAAAAAAAAAAAAAAAAAAAAAAAAAAAAAAAAAAAAAAAAAACAGCATGGTACTGGTACAAAAACAGTGGGACAGAATAGAGGATGTAGAAGTAAGTTCAGGCAACTACAGCCACCAGATTTTCAACAAAAATACTCATTGAAGAAAAGACAGCCTCTTCAATAAATGGTAATGGGGAAACTGGATATTGATACGTAGAAGGACAAAAATAGATCCTTATCTCTTTCCATGCACAAGAATCAAGTCCAAATGGACCAAATACCTCAATATCAGACATGAAACTCTGAAACTACTAGAGGAAAAAGTAGGAGAAACCTTTCTATATAATGGCATAGGCAATGATTTTCTGAACATAACCCCAGTGGCTCATGAAATAAAACCACTAATCAACTACTGGGAACTCATGAAATTACAAAGCTTTTGTACGACAAAGGATGTTATGAACAGAGCAAAGAGGCAACCTACAGAATAGGAGAAAATCTTTGCCAGCTATACATCTGACAGAGGATTAATATCCAGGATATACACAAAACTCAGCAAAACTAAATAATAAGAAATCAAACAACCCAATTAAAAATGGAATATGGAACTAAATAGAGAGTTCTCAAAAGAAGAAATACAGATGGTCTATAAACATCTAAAAAATGTTCTATATCCTTAGCCATCAGGGAAATGAAGATTAAAACTACTCCTGTCAGAATGGCTACCATCATGAAAACAAATGACCATAAATGCTGGCAAGGATGCAGAAAAAGAGGATCCCCTCTCCATTGCTGGTGAGAATGTAAACTGGTAAAGCAACTGTGGAAATCAGTGTGGAGGTTCCTCAGAGAGTTAAAAATATATTTACCATATGACCTAACTATACCACTCCTAGGTATATATTCCAAGGACTTGTCTCACTACCTTAGAGATACTTGCACACCCAGGTTTATTGCCACTCTATTCACAATAGCTGGGAAATGGAGCCAGCCTAGATGTCCCTCAACTGATGAGTAAATAATGAAAATCTGGTGCATTTACACAATGGAGTTCTAGTCAGCGGTATAGAAAAACAAAACTATGAAATTTGCAGGGAAATGGATGGACCTGGAAAGGATTATACTTAGTGTGATAACCCAGGCCCAGAAAGCCAAGTGCTGCATGTTCTGTTATATATGGATCCTAGCTACAAATATTTAGACTTGTATGTGAGTTGGAATAAAACTTGGTAGCAGAGGCCAGTAAGGCAGAAAGGGGCTATAAGGGAGGGAAGAAAGGGAAGGGGAGGCCTTAAGGGTATTGAATATATATAAATAGAAGAACAGATCACTGGGGATGGCATGGCTTAAGTGAGGTCAAGGGAAGAGACAATAAAAGAAGGGTTGGGGAAGGGTTAATCAACATCTAAGAGGATATGGATAAGTCATATGGAAGCCTGCTTTTTTGGACAATGTCACAGCCAGAAATCATAAACTGTTACTAGAAAAATTTCAGTGCCAGAGATGAGATATATTCCAGTAAATTGTTGACCATGGAATTCATTGATACTCACAAAATATTATAGGCCATTGCTGAGGCTCTTGGCTTCCCACCAGGAATATATGCTAAGACCCAATTGCTGAAGACTCCACTTCCTTGTGCTGCAAGGTCGCTGAGAAATCCTGCTGGAGCAGAGCTGAAAACCTCCTCCCTGTAAAACAGCTAACAGAAAGCTAGACTGCATGCAGCTCCATGAGAGAAAGAGAGGGAGAGAGAAGTCACCAGTGGAGATAAACAACAGTGGACACTGCAAACCTTAAATCTGGCTAGCCCAGCCAAATGAGACATTGGGTGCAATAGTGGCATGTCTGTTATGGGGGAGACCAACCACTCATTAATTGGATGGGAGGCCCACTCCATGGGAGGGAAAACATTCCTGGTACTAGAAACCCAGTCAAAAGCCTATGGTGTGCTGGGTATGGTGGTGCATGCCTTTAATCCCAGCACTTGGGAAGCAGAGGTAGGAGGACCACCCTGAGTTCAAGGCCACCCTAAGACTACATAATGCATTACAGGTCAGCCTGGGCCAGAGTGAAACCCTAACTCAAAGAAAAAAAAAAAAGAGAGAGAGAGAGAGAGAAAAGAAAAAAAGAAATGCCTATGGTAGGTGAGGTCATGAGTCCTAGAGGTATAATGTCTGCTATTGTCTGAATAAATGCACATATTAGGCTCATCTAACTGCCCTGTAAGCATTTTTCTTAATGTTCATACCCAGACATTAATGCTACTCTCACTTTTGGTTAGAGAAGCTTCTCTTTCAGATGGCAGTAACCACTGGGATGACTCAAAGGTCACCATGGTGCTGAGAAGTGACAGAGGAGTATTCAGCACTGAGACATCTCTATCACACCTTCCAAGGCTCAAGGTCCATTATGGAAGAGGTGGCAGAAAGAATGTAAGAGCCAAAGGAAGGGTAGGACTCCTTACAATGCACTCTTCCAGACACAAAATGACCTGCCTATCCATGACCTCTCAGTTCTTGGCACTACCTACATAAGATCCTCATACTAGGAGGAAAAGATGATGTCATCAAAATAAAAGAGAGACAAATTGAGAGGGGGAAGAGATACAATGGAGAGTGGATTTATGAAGGAGAAAGTGGGGGAGGGGAGGGAATTATTATGGTTTATTATCTAAAATTATGGAAGTTGTCAGTACAAAAATTTTTAATAAACAAATAAAAATTAGTACAAAAAAGATAAGGTAAACAGTTATTGAAAAAGACACTCAGCATCAACCTATGGCCTCCACACACACACACACACACACACACTACTTCACTGCTTTGTCATTTTGAAAGACTGAAAAGCCCTAGAGTTCCTAAAACCATCTTGTAGACATACCAGAGAATCAATGAAAATTTCTTCACTTACTAATAGAACTTGGATGCAAAAGAAAATTTAACCTGGAAGATTATAGCTGCATAAGAGTTTCTTTATAAGTTGGGGTTGCTAAAAAGAGTTTTTGCAAATTTCACTGTGTGTCAGCTGTCTCATAAAATTTCCTCTGCTCTCCCCTTGTGTCACTCCAATGAGTCTCTGAAGCCCTAAAGTATCAAAAATCAACCATTATATCAGCTGCATTAATCCAGAGGCAAGATAACTGCTGAAAATGGGGAAGCTTATTCTCCTCTCTCTGGACAGCCATTGAACAGTTGGTGTAAAATAATGACAATTCAATGTTGACCGCTGGCGAGATGTAAATCATCTCCCAGCTCTAGACCTTCCAGCTAACAGCCACTAAACATGTCAATGTCTAAAATAGAAATTATAAACTAGCATCTCTCTGGGGATTTTGAGTGGCCCAAGAGGCAGTGGCAGGATAGTGTTCTCTTCCAATTATTTCCAGCATGTCCTTCACATCAATTAGACAGAGCCATGGTGCACCTGTTGAATGTAAATTGCTTTATGAACAGCTGTTCCATCCTCAAAGTACCCAGACTGGATACTGAAATAGGCATGTAGGCTGGGGCTTGTTCATTTCATAGCATCCTGATTTCCCCCGACAATACACATGTTTATTTATGTATGGCAACACGAGAAAGTTGGATTGTTCCTAGATAACTAGGTTAACCCTTAGAAGTTTCTCCATTTGCCCCTACACATGAAATAAGTAGATTTGACTATTTTTTATTGATTTGTTTATAGTCGGCCACCCAAGGAAAATGCTGCATGAATAGATGTGGATGTCCACTAGAACCTGCAAACAGTTGAGAAACCAGAGTCCTTTAATTCCAGAAAGTTGATTGCTTTATCAAATTACAAATTTCCAAAGCAGAAGTTTTGTTGTGGGTAAGAAGATGAGATGGCTGAAAACGGTTGAAACTCTGTGGGATATTCAATCTGAGATCCAGCTTTGGGCAAAGCCAGAAAAGAAAGCCCTGATTTCTTCCCACCTTCATTTTCCAGTTCCTGCTCACCTGAAGGACTGGCATGTGGACACAGGCACATACATACCCCAATCAGCCTTCTCTGTGTAAGTCCCTCCTCCTGAAAAGCCAGTGCTGCTTTGGTTTGCCACTCCCTCCACCCTGTTGACATGCCAGACTCTCATCTCTCCAGAAGCCAGAAAGAAATCAACTGAGGTATGTGACACCCAGAGGACAGATGAGATGGCTCCAGAGAGCAGCTGCATTGTAAAGGCCAGACTTATTCCAGACAGAAGGAAATCTAATAGCAGACCTTCCAGCAAAATATGCTCTTTTTTGGGTCCCTTTCTGGTCTCCTCTAATCATAGCTTTTCCTATTTATAAAGCAAGCTTTGTCAAATGTCTTCACTGCTTTGCAACTAAGGCATTTGCTCAAAACAAAAACACTCCACAATATACCCTGAAAATATTATAAGATGAAAACAAAGCAGGGCTTTTTTTTCTTATTTAACCATTGAGCAAGGTCAACAAGTGCCTGAACGAAATGTCACAGTGCCTATAAGTGTGCAAGTTCCAAGGGCTATTAGAGGCCACACACCTAGATGGAACTCTCAAACACCCGAGGAGATTCTCTAACAGAAAGTGTCCGTCAGTTTGCATGTGGGAGCCAGGATGGACAAAGGGGCTGATTGGGAAAACTACTGACTATCATTCCAACAGGAAAGAGCATCAAGCAGGTTTGGTGAAGCTGTGAAACTAGATACCCAATTGATTTAGGATCGGGGCTCCTTGTGCATGTCCAGGCTAATCATTCTAAGAGGAGACGACTATAGTGCAAGGTCACAGAGTGATGAGCTGGGAGCTGGGGATATAGCTCAGTGCACAACACAGGGAGAATGCGTGAGGCCCGGGCCCAACCCCCAGCATCGCTCAAAGCTAACTGGAGAACATTGGTTGACAGGTAATAGATGAGCCTAGGAAGCAAAGAATGGTAATGCCATGCAGGAATCATCATTTCTGAAGGGCAGGGGAATTGCACAAGGAAAGTGGCATTATCAGAGCCCAGGAGCCCAGGTCCACAGAAAAGGCAGGCCTGGTACAGTGGTCACCATGAAGAAGATGGCATCATGAAAGAAAATTCAGTAACAAGTCTCACCACATTCAGGGCAAGAGGGAAAGAAAGGTCTGGCTTCTCCCCTACCATCCTCCAGGGCCTGCTCACATCTATCTGGCATTCAGTTGGCCAGTCCCTAGTCAGGAAATGTAATTCACTCTAACATACAGCAAGAGAAGGGGAGAGCTGGAAACGGATATTAACGAAGACAAGCAAATGCAGAGTTCAACTCTCAGAGGAGTAAGAAATTCTCTTTGAGGCTGAGGAACTGGCTCCTTGGTTAGAAGTACTTGCTGAGCCAGCCCAATGACTGGAGTTCAAATACCTGGAACCCACATAAAGCCAGACACATCTGTAATCACAATGTGCCTGCAGCTATGGGAGGCAGGGGTAGGAGGATCCCGAAGGTCCCAGGCCAGCTAGTCTGGTATCCACAGCAGCAAAACCAGAGAGATCCCATTTCCAAACAAAGTGCAAGGCAGAGCCTGATACCTCAAGGTTGTCCTCTGACCTCCACATGCATACCATGGCACACACACACACACACACACACACACACACCATGCACACACACATACACAAGAAAAAAAAAAAAAAAGAGAAAATCTCTCTGCCCCAAAACTCTAACTATAAAACTTCCAGTCACTTTCTTTTCTCTACCAAAATCTGGCTGGCTGTTCATACATGTCAAGTACTCCCCATCTATAAATAGAATGATAGATCTTTCTGTGGAGCCAGTGAGTCTCCCCCAACAAATTTTGTCAGCTTCTTTTTCTTATGGATGGAAGCAATGATGCCTAACAATATGGAAATGGTAAACTGCAGCCTAGTCTACCTGACACCTAAGCAAATGGTGGAGAGGTTTTGCATCACTGATATACCAATTACTTGTTTTCCAAGTCATCAAGTTGACGTTGCTCTTCCTCCACCCATGCAGTGTGATCTACCTATTTCTGAGTCCTATGTATCCCTTTCTTTTGAGTCTTCAAACCAACCCTCCTGATGGCTTGGCCTCAAAACCAGCTTCCAAATCCCTCCCTCCTGATCACAAGCCCTCCCCACCCCATCCCTAGTGCTGTTCACCTCCATCCCTTCCTGGCGCCAGGACAAATGGCCTCACCACTCCTTAGCTACAGGCCTTTGTAGGCTGGCTCTATTGTTCATGAGGTTGTCTTCCTAGAAGACACCCCCAAAGACCCACTGAACACCAGCCCTGTGCTTACCGTGTCAGTTGTCCTGTTTTCTCATAGTAGGTTCAGTACGTGCTTGAATTTTTTATATATATGTTGCTTTATTTATTATCTTCCACATGGGGAGATCAGCCATATGAGAGCAGTGTCCAGCTGCTTCAGTCCCCAGCGTTACATCATCACTACACACTACACTACAAAAACCAAGCACATACTACTAATCCAATAAATGCAGAAATTGACTCTTGTTTTCCCTGTGAGATTGTTTGCCCTAGTCAGCAGTTTAGATCATAGACACACACCAAGTTCAATTCATACATCAGGGTAGTATACATGTTTTAAAAGAGCATTTAAGCCAAGCCTGGTGGCACATGCCTTTAATCCCAGAACTCGGGAGACAGAGGTAGGAAGATTGCCATGAGTTTGAGGCCACTCTGAGATGACATAGTAAATTCTAGGCTACAGAAAGACCGTACCTCTAAAAACAGGCAAACAAAAAAAAAGAGCATTTAAAATGTAAACATGTCCTCCCCAAATGTAAAGCCCACTATGCTATCTCGTCAGGCTTCCGTGACCAAGTCTCATGTGCTGGATGGTGCAAACAGCAGACATTACTTTCTCAAAGTTCTGAAGGCTGAACATCCAAAATCAGAGAGCCAAAATGATTGGGCTTTGGCAAAGGTCCAAGCCTTGTGAATTCATCTAATCATAAAGTAGTTTCTGAGGGCTTCTCTCCAAATATCATCACATGGGGGATTACAGGACACAACTCATTCAGTAGTGTGACCAGTAGAGTAAAATGCAAATGCCTCAACATGGAACACAAGAGCTTTAAATAGCTGGATCCCTGCCTATCGTTCCAACCACATTTCTTCCCACCTCTACAGTTCCCTGGATTCTAACTAAGTCAGCCTCTCTGAAAATGGCATGGTTTCCCACACCTCTACCCAATGAGGATTGCTTTCCTTCTGCCTGGAATACAGTCTCCTTTTTTGTGTCTGCATGACACCCTCCAAGGTTCAGCTCCTGACGCACCTTCTTATATAAACGTTTCTCACTTCATCTCAGGGGGAGATACACATTTCTCTTTGTATGCCCTTATGGCATCTAACTTGGGCTCTCCCACAAGGTTTGCATATCTTGTTGTTGTTATTATTATTTATTATTATTAAAACATATCATATGTCCTTTAAAAGCACAGTCATATAACATTAATATCTTCATTCCTGACCCCTAGCTCATAGGGGCTTAAGTAATATTTGACAAATGAATACATCAATATTGGACTTGGAGTCTAATTTCCTGGGTTCCAATCTATAGAGAGATATGTAAGAATATGATGTATAAAATACCTGGAACTATGGGAGAATATATTGTTGTGTTAGTCAACTTCTATTGTGACAAAATGCCTGAAATAATAAGTTACAAGAAGGAAAGGTTTATTTTGCCTCAGAGTTTCATGGTCATTGTGGTCCTATTGCTTTGGGCCTGTGGATGGCACAGAAAGGCTTCAGCCTTTGCCCCCTGGTCTACTACTGCCTGGGTGCTTACCCACATGCCTTTTGCTCCCTCCCCACCTCTCTCCAATGTCCAGCCCTATCCCTAACCCTGAAGTTTCCGCCCTTTGCTGGGGCTATGAGAGTAAGTGGGTGAAGGAGAATGATGACTAACTTCATCAGCAAAAAACAAAAACATCATGGCAGGATCATGTGGCAGAGGAGATCCACGAAAATCCTGGTGTCAGTGAAACAAAGAAGGAAGTGACCTAACTTCCTTTCAGTAGGTCTTGTCTTCTAAAGTTTCCACCTTCTCCCAAAAACACAACAGAATGACAAGTCTTTAACACATCACCCTTTTAGGGATGCTTGCCCAATGACAAGCAAGTCTTTAATTCATCGCCCTTTGAGGGAGGCTTGTCCAATGGAAGTGTACCCCTCTCAGCCCTAGAGAGAGACTACAAACTCAAGGAAACACCTTTCTGAAGATGCTTTTATTCATTCCCTTCTTTTGGTGTCCTTTGTTCATGCCACATTCACGTGTAAACATTTCTGCTTATTACTGGAGGAGGGCACTATAGAAACAGCTCTTAAAGAAATATGCTCTGAAATTGCCTTGCTCTTCTGTCACCTGTATACGTGGAGGAAAATCAAATGCCCACCGTGCACTTTCTTGGCATGTGCAGTCAGAGCAGTAAAGGCGTGACAAGTTTGACTGTCTCACTTCCTGAGACCCTCATCTCCCTTTCCTTTTCAATAAGTCAGTAGCCATGACAACGTCCAGCGTACCCCAGAGAGTAATCCACTTTGCTCTGCAATCACCCAACCAGGGGCTTCTCTGCATCTGCCTGAGGTACAGACAACACAAGCTGCCTTCTGAGGCCAGTCTTTTCCTAATATGGCTGCTGTAGTCTAGGGTTGCTATGACCACCACAGACTTGCCTTTAACCCAAGCTTGCCTTGTCCCCTGGCTCCTGTGTCTTCCTCCTCTATGGAGCATTGATCCACATTGCTCTCCACTGGTCTCTGGATTTGCACTGAGCCCTTACTCAGACTGTTACCTTTGGGGTACTCTGGGCCATAGCTTCAGCCTGTGCCCCCCTGGTCTACTACCGCCTGAGTGCTCATCCACATGCCTTTCGCTCACTCCCCACTTCTCTCCAACCCCCACCATGCCTCACTCGTGGGGTTCCCTCCCTTTGCTGGGGCTATGAGAGAAAGTAAGTAAAGGAGAATGATGATTAATTTCATCAGCAAAATACAATCAAGACAGGCATGGCTTTACACTCGATTCTGGACTCCTGGATATGACCCTCAGTGAGTGATACAGAATGAGGGCTAGAAAGAGCCTTGATCTCAAAGCCCTTAGCTGAAGCTTTCCCTACTTATCAGTGGATGACTATTTAAAGACTGAAGATGGCAGACTAGGTATCGCTCATTCCCATCTTTCCAAAAATGTATAATTTCAGGCTGCAGTGAGCACTGAATATTTGAAGGTTGAAGGTTGAAGGAAGTAGTAAAGTAGCTTGGTTCTCTCAAGACAGATTTGGGTCAATCAACTCCAAATGTTTTCTGAAACCTGGGGCTTCTACCCATGCTCTCCTTCAGCAAGAGGTCAAAGGCCAATCAAACTCCTAGCCCTCTTCATGTCCACAAACTCTGGATCCTGACTTAGATACTTTTGCTTCCCCAGCACCTAAGAGGATTCTGGAAAAATGGCCTCAGAAGCTTCAAATAGACACTGCAGATGGCACTAAATTTGAAAAACAGGAAACAGTAAATTTTGAACTAAATTCCCATTCTTGGGACTGCCAAAGATAAAGCTAGAATATATCTATAATTTCTCCTTCATTTTAAAATTCTATTTTTTAGTGTAGCCATTATGGAAAACAGGATGGAGTTTTCCCAAAAATAAGTTTAAGTGAACCACCATATGATCCAGAGATCCCTCCACTGGGTATGTATCCCAGGAAAGTGAACAAAGCATACCACAGAGATACATCAGTGTTTACTGTTGCATTTTTCACAATTGATGGGGCTGTTTACTGGTGAATAGATAAAGAAAAGATGGTACACATGCACCATGGAATCCTATTTGACCATTTGACAAAAGAATGGACGCTATGGAAATGTCTCGGTGAGTAAGAACATTCATTATATAACATGAGAACCTGAGTTCATCCCCCAGAAACCATGTAAAGAGCCAGACATGGCCATAGGTGGCTGTAATGTCAGTGGTGAGGGGAGTGGAGATAGGATTGCTAAGATCAGTGGTCAGTCTATCAAAAGACAGCAAGCTCCAGGTTCAATGATGCAATATCATTGCCTGGCCTCCATGCATGTGTGCACACGGTACATGCACACACACACACATGCACACATCCAGAAAATGAAATCTCATCATTTGAGACAACATGGATGGATTTTAACCCAAGGCAGGAATAGAAAAAGAAGTAGTACCTGGTCTCACTCATATGTCAACTCTTCAAAAAGTGGACCTCATGAAAGTTGAGGGTAGAATGCTAGTTACTAGAGGCTAGGTGATCAGTGGGTATTAGTTTACAGCCCATACCAAATTCATACCAGCAGTTAGGTGTACCAAATAAGAACCTTGTGTGAAACTGCACGGTAGGTGCCCTGTACATTTCAAACAGCAAGAAGAAAGGATATTGAGTATTTTCTCCATGAAAAAAATTATAAGGGATTGAGAAATGTATTGGTTACTTTTCTGATCCCTGTAGCTAAATATCTAACAGCTGCATCTTAAGGAAAAGAGTGTGCTGGTGCCATGCATAGTGGCAGGACTGGGGTGAGTCTGTGACAGCAGGACCATGAGGCTGCTTGCTCACATCTGGGCAGGAAACAGAAGCATTCATCTAGCTTGCTCCCTTTTCCCCTTTTCCCCAGCCTGGGCCCCAGCCCATGGGATGATATGACCCACTTCAAGTTGGGTCTCCCCTCCCCTGCTAATCATCACAGAAACACCCTGATGAACACGTGCAAAGCTGTGTCTCCTAAACGATTCTAAATCCAGTCAAGTTGACAATGAAGATTAGCCATCAAAGAGATAGATATATGTAATTTGATTTAAACATTACACAATATCTACATATATCGAAACATCACATAGTACCCCAATATTATACCTAATTTTAATGTTTCCACATATCATTTTAAAAAATATAATAAAGGTTGGGATACAGATCAGTAATATGGTACCTTGCCTACTATCCACAATCCTGGCACCATAAAATAATTAAAACAAAATAAATATATATATAGAATGTTTTCTAGTCTGTTAAAATGACTTTCAGGTCTTGTGTGTGTTCTGCATATCTGTGTTGAACCTAGAAAGTAGGAGAAAGAATTTCTCAGAACAAGCTTGGGCATTTCAGCAGGATACATTCCTGAGCCTTGCATGTTGGGTCACCATGTAGAACCCCACTTTGGAAATACTTTTGAATTTCTTCATTCAAAACATTATAACCACTTTGGATTATGGCATTTCGATATTTTAAATGTTATAAGTACTTCCATTTTTTCAATTCTCTCAAAGCTGCTAGTAAGTGGGCATCTTTTGAAGAGAATATTCTCTACCTATGCCAAGTGTAAAACCAGTTGTTTAGAATCATTGCCAAGTGGGATCAGTCACCCCTCTTTCCTCATTATCAGAAAAAAAAGACCACTTATTTTCTTCAGCAAGATCTCTTGAGAGTGTCCCTATTCATAACAACATAATTATAGCCCATGAGAGATAGTGCTATGGACTGGTTTTCTTGAGAAATAGCAAGTCATTTAGTGTTTGTGAATAAAATGCTATGGAAATGATCTCAAAAACAAAGGATGCATTTAAATTTGGCATTGACCTTTGTAGCAGTCAGCCTGTCTTTCTCTTGGCTAAGAACAATATGCAGAGACAGCTAGACAGCTACACCTTTCTGCAGCAAGTCTATAACTGCTGACATTCTATGCTGCCCAAGCTGCCAGAAAAGGCCTCACCCAACAAAGCTGCCTCCTTCTCCTCTGAGCTAGCTCCTCACCACAGAAGAGGCATCAATATGCTCTTTTCTGCCTTCAAAGACAAAATGCATGTTTCTCCTGCTCTGACAGCTGGCAGAGAGCAAAAACAGTTCTTTAAAACTGTAGGCCCCCTTGCCTTGGTTCTGTGTTCCCCAGAGTACACGTGTGCTCATGTGTCATTGTGAGGTGAAACATCACCTCAGTCCCGCACAGTTCCATACTGGGTCTTTTCCCTGGGTCCCCGAGTCATGATGCAGAGTCACCCATCTGCAAGAAAACATGACACTTCCTCAACATGAACAAGCCCACCAAAGCAAAGCCCTGGCAATGTGTCATTCGCTGAAGCAGTCATAAAGCATTCATGGGCTGGGAAGAGCAGTCCCTCTCTTCTTCCCTCACACTCTCCACACCTCTGTCCCTCCACCCAATTTCCTAACTGATCACAGATTCTTTTCCAAATGCTTTGTTAAGTCCAGGCGGTATCATACAACCCTTGTAAAGGTTGAGTTCTTTTCTTTTTTTTATTAAATGGAAACTTTATATGGACACAGCATGGGTTGGTACCATCATTTCCCTCTTCCCTGCCCCCATTCCACTGAGGGTCCTCCTCTTCAGCTAATTCTGCAAAATTCCCTGAGGATTGGTGGGTGTGTTTTAAGTCTACTTTAGTGTTGAACTCCCAGTGGCTTCTGGATTTCTGCTATGGTACATCTTGAGTGTCCTCAGTGTCTGTCTCCTTCACCCTGGTGCAGGTTGTCAGGCTCACCATGGAAGCAGTGCTCTTATTCATCTCACCAGTTCCTCTGTGGGTTCACCTGGGCCCTGGCTGCTGTGTGAGGGGTAGTTCATCTCCTGAAAGGGAATCAGCGATCTTTCCTTGTCTTGTTGTTATATTCTGGTTGTCCTCAGTTCTCGCTGCCATCTGTGGTTGTGTCCTGGGTATGCCAGAGAGGGTAAAAATTGGCAGATTCCTGAATGTGCACCCCCATGCCTACCCAGAGGCTGTCTGCTAGAACCTAGTGGCACTGGGTTGAGTTCTCTTTGATCAACTTCTAAGAACAAACTATTCTCATAGTTACCAAAGCACAAACTGTATATATGGTCATCCTTGACTTCTAACTCAGGCCCTTGCTTTACTGGAATTCTTCAAGGGATGGTTCCTCATTTTCTAATACTCACAGCATAGCACCCTAAGTTTTTTGAGTTTGTATGCCTATGTGGTGTGCATACAGGTATGGATGTTCATATGTGCATTAGCACACATTTGGATGGGCACATGTATATGCTTGGAGGCTGGAAGTTGACATCAGATGTCTTCCTCGATTGCTTTTCCACCTTATTTTGTTGAGACAAGATCACACACTGAACTCAAGACTCAGCTAGACAGTAAGTCTCATGGATCTTCTTGTCTCTTCCTCCCCAGTACTGGTACTAAAGGTGTGGTGGTTTGATTCAGGTGTTCCCCATAAACTTAGGTGTTTTAAATGCTAGGTTCCCAACTGATGGAGATTTGGAAATTAACGCCTCCTGGAGGTAGTGTATTATTAGGAGCAGGCTTATCGGTGTTATAGCCAGTGTCTGGTACACTCTCCTGTTCCTGTTATCTACCTGATACTGGCCAGGGGATGATGTCCACCCTCTGCTCAGGCTCTCATTTTCCCTGCCATCATGGAGCTTCCCCTAGAGCCTGTGAGCCAAAATATACCTCTTTTTTCCTACAAGCTGCTCTTGGTTGGGTGATTTCTACCAGCAATGCAAACCTGACTGCAACAATGGGTATGTGCCTATGAGCCCAGCTTTTATTTGGGTTCCAGAGGGTCTGAGCTCAGGTCCTCATGCTTGTGTGGCAAGCATTTTACCCACAAACCATCTCTTGAGCTCTCTAAAATTTTTTTCTAGAAGCTTTTTCCAGTGGTTCTGTGATTTTGGACCACAGGATTGGGACTATTCCATTGTGTTTTATCTGTATTTCTCAAAGTCCTTGTAAGACATTATAGGAAGTCTTGGGAGCTGGAGAGATGGCTTACTGGTTAAGGCATTTGCCTGAAAAGCCAAATGACCCAGGTTTAATTCTCCAGGACCCACATAAGCCAGATGTATAAGGTGGCTCATGCTTCTGGAGTTTGTTTGCAGCAGCTAGAGGCATCATCAGTTACAGGGAAATGCCAATCCAAACCACCTGCGAGCATGGTAGACTGTTGGTAGGAATGTGAGGTGGCACAGGCAACAGTCTGGCAGACCCTGCTGTGCACATCCTAGCCTCACATCTATACAGCACAATCCAAGGAGAACCAGAGAACATGGTTCCTGTATTTGTCAGCTTCTTACTGGGACAAAATGCCTAAAACTCAGTTTATGGGACAAAGGGTTGACTTCATCTTATAGTTCCAGGTTACAGTCCATCAAGACATGGTGGCAGACGCCTGAAGGAGATCCAAGTGTGGATGCAGAGAGAGATGGATGCTGGTGCTGAGCCAACTTTCTCCTCTATACAGCCGAGAGCCCTGCCCATGGTAAAGATGGGTCTTCCCACCTCAACTACCCCAATCAAGGGGATCGTGCACAGGTGACTCTAGGTCCTGGCAAGCTGACAATCAACATAACGGCTCCTTTCTCGGGGTTTAGAAAAAGTCCTAATTCCTAGAAAAGACTGGCTGGTCTGCTTCAGCACGTGTCCCTCCCAGGCATCCCCTGTGGCAGAAGCTGAAGCCATGTGTGGCCCTGGCTGGGCTTGTGTTACTCACCAGGTGGTGGAGGCCAGGCCTCCTGAACCACAAAGAACTAGGGTGGGAGCGTTTTCTAAAAGAAATATGCGTATGAACCAAAATGACAAATGTCAAGATTCTGAACTTAATGTCAGGAACATCCGGGTATGATGTTCAATGCCTTTAATCCCAGCAGGAGGCTGAGATAGGAGGTAGCAGAATCGCTATGAGTTCAAGACCAGCCTGGGACTACAGAGTGATTTCCAGATCAGCCTACGCTTCAGTGAGACCCTACCTCAAAAAAACAACAAACAGCAATAAAGAATGTTAGGAATGTTTTGGTCTTTTCTTTTTTTCTTTTAATCTACCAGAAAAAGTGACCCAAGGAAGTTACCTTAAGAGAGCCAATGTTCTTATTTGAGTAGAGTAGAAACAAAGGGATTGACTTGAGGAGGAAAGAAATCTATCAAAAGAATATTATAAAGTCAGCAGAATTGCCAAGCAGTCCAAAGGATCAGGCTCAGAAAGCAAATGGGGAAATCAGCACCAACATGGGAACCAGGTTATAAAGTCAGATCCTGTCTGCATGTCCTCACTGACTTCCATGCCACTCTGTGTCTGGAAGTCATGTGGCTCAGTTGCCACACCCCCTAGAAAGAAGTCTTCCTGGGTGGCCATGATGTTCCACTACAAAGGGGGGTTCTACTCCTAAAGAATGGGAAGAGATGGAATTGGGCTAGGTTGATAACATATCCTATGTGGCCTGCCACTCTCCTTGATGAAGTTTGCCATCTATTGTCTTTACATTCCTAACAGTTTAATATTTGTCCTGAATTTTTCTTTTTTGTGTTTTTTGTTTTATCAGTTAGGGTTTCATTCTAGTGCAAGCTTACTTGGAATTCATTATGTAATCTCAGGGTGGCCTCAAACTCATGGTGATCCTTCTGCCTACTGAGTGCTGGGATTAAAGGCATGTGCTACCACACCTGGCTCTGAATTCTTCATTTTTATAATATTTAATTATTATCAAATGTTGGATTAAAATAACCTGAGAAAAGTTTGGTAGGCTTTATTGCTTGGCAATAATTTTTTTTATTTTAAATTACTTATAAATATGATATTCTTTGGGAATCCCTTTCACTCTCACAAATGTCTCAGGTTAGATCATAAATTACAACAAGATCCTAGCAATGGGATAAAGTAGCACTATCAGCCAGTTACCTCCTCAGGTACTGTCTGTGAACACCTGCATACCCAAGAAAGATACCCATAAAACCCCACTGAGCTTCATGCCACCTAACCCCAGGCTCTCTGGGTGCCATGATGCCTTCTCCCTTAGATTCAGATGTGCCCCCTCACAGTCTGGCAAATGCAAAACTAAAAAACAAGTTAGGGCTGGAGAGAGGGATTAGCAGTTAAGGTGCTTGCCTATAAAGCATAAGGACCCAGGTTTTATTTCCCAGTACCCACGTAAGCCAGTGTAAAAGGTGGTGTATATGTCTGGAGTTTGTTTGCAAAGGCTAGAGGCCCTGGCATGCCCATTCTCTCTCTCTCTCTCCCTCTCCCTCTCCCTCTCTCTCTCTCTCTCTCTCTCTCTCTCTCTCTCTCTCTCTCTCTCTCTCTCTCTCTCCCCCCCCTCTCTCTCCACCCTCCCTCTCTCCACCCTACAATAAATAAAAACAAATTATATATATGTTATCTGCTCCCAGCATGCCCAAGACGTGATGTTGGAGGTGAGTTAGAGGACTGCCGTATCCATGGGGAAGGGCTAGAAGCCTCTCTGTCTGAGAGGTGATGTTTCCTCAGTGGCATCCTCTGGCTCTGCCTTCTGAAAGAGGTGCTCCTGCCCATTGTCCCCAGTGCAGCTGCTTTCACCACTGTAACACTGCTATTCTTTTCTAGTCATTACTGCCCATGGTGACATCTCAGGTGAGTACTGTAGAGAGTCAAACAGGCAATAAGGGAGGTATATAAGGCAGGGTTGGCCAAACAGTTCAGCCTCTTGCAGGTCCCAGGTGACATGGCAATAGAGCTGACCACATGTCCAAGGAGGTTGCTAGGACAAAGGCAATGTGACCCTGGGCTGAGCGCTAAATGGCAAATAGTTTGAGCTTTGAGCTAGGTATGATTGAGAGCCGGAAAGACACCAACAAAACGGACATTTAAAACAGGAACCTTACTGGGTGTGGTGCTCTATGGTAGCACATACCTTGGCTGAGGTAGGAGGATCATGATTAGTTTGAGCCCAGCTTGGTGTTACAGAATGAGTTCCAGGTCAGCATGGGCTAAAGTGAGACCCTGCTTCAAAAGAACAAACAACATAGCCAGGCGTGATGGCACAGACCTTTAATCCCAGTACTGGGGAGGCAGAGGTAGGATGATCGCCATGAGTTCGAGGCCACCCTGAAATACAGAGTGAATTCCAGGTCAGCCTGGGCTACAGTGAGACCCTACCTTGAAAAAAAAAACCAAACAAACAAACAACAGGTTTGATTTCCCAGAACCCATGTAAGCCAGATGCACAGGGTGGCACATATGTCTGGAGTTTGTTTGCAATGGCTGGAGGCCCTGGTCTACTCATTCTTTCTTTCTTTGTCTCTCTCTCTCTCATAAATAAATAAAAATTAAAGTAAGTTTTAAAAAAGAACAAACAACACAAAACATAAAGAAAAAAAAAAACAGGAGCCATCAGAAGCAGAAACTAGCATGAGACCCTGAGATGGACCAGAGCAGCAATCTCTGAACAAGCAAGGACTTCCCCGGATCTCTAACACCATGAGGTCACCTTGGTGCAAACCTGCATTATCTATAGACACTGAGCTAGCCCAGAAAATTATAGAATCACACCCAGTGGCCAAAAATTTCATTTTTGCCTAGTAGGTTGGGAAACTTGTAAGAACCATCAGGTGCGAGTTATGTTCAGTTTATGCATGAGCCTGGAGTAAGAGAATTTGCAAACACATTTTTTTTAATTATTTATTTATTTATTTGAGAGCGACAGACACAGAGAGAAAGACAGATAGAGGGAGAGAGAGAGAATGGGCGCGCCAGGGCTTCCAGCCTCTGCAAACAAACTCCAGACTCGTGCGCCCCCTTGTGCATCTAGCTAACGTGGGACCTGGGGAACTGAGCCTTGAACCGGGGTCCTTAGGCTTCACAGGCAAGCACTCAACCGCTAAGCCATCTCTCCAGCCCACATTTTTTATTTATTTATTTGACAGAGAAAGAGGGGGAGAGAGAGAGAGAATGGGCACACCAGGGCCTCCAGCCACTGCAAACGAACTCCAGATGCAAGCGCCCCCTAGTGCATCTGGCTAACTTGGGTCCTGGGAAATCTAACCTGGGTCCTTTGGCTTTGCAGGCAAACACCTTAACCACTAAGCCATCTCTCCAGCCCTTTTTTTTTAAATTACCTATTTATTTGATAGAGAAAAAGAGAGAGAATGCAACCACATTTTAAGCAAAAGCTACTGAGCTTACCAGCATTGGACTTTAATTTGCAGTGAATTTTTAAGAATGCAAACAGCGTGGTAGTGTTTTCTGGAGTCAGTTTCATCACTATGTCATGTCAAAGACACTTCCTAGCAGCAAAGGAAATGGGAAATTACAAGAAATTAAAATCTTGAATGCACAAAAACTACTTCTACACAGTAGGTGTGTGTGTGTGTGTGCTCTACATATTGACTTATACTTGTGGAGAACTGGGTCTTGGGAGAGAGAGTAGGATGGCTTGAGAGACTCTAGAAACAGAGCAGTGAGTGCCCTTGGAGGACAAGCCAGCTCTTGGTTCCTTGTTGCTGAAACTGTTGGTGGATTCACACCCATTTCACATCCTGTGTCTCAGGGAGGTTGCCTGCCACTGTGGTGCCCTGTTCATGAGCATTGCCCTCTGATGTGATTGCTTTGCTCGCGGTGTCTTTTCATGGCTCTTCCTGGGAATGTGCTCAGCACTTGTCAAGCCTGTGTACAAAGTGCTGAAGAGCGAGCCCAGGGCTGACTCTCTGAACAGTGAAGGTTGGGAGGATGTAGGTAAAAACGTTCCTCTCTCTGCTGTTGGACCCTTCTGGGGCATGTCGCACCTTGCCACATAGGTCCCCAGTGTGATTTTCCACTGTGAAAACTGCTCACTGCTCTTCTCTTAGCATCTCTCCCTTGCCTGCCTCACTTCTCCACTCCTGCTTTGTGCTTCCTGAGCTAACCTCTGGAATCAAATCCAACCCAGAGGCATGACTTAGAATCTGGAGCACTCAGCTCAGGGCAGTCAGGAATGTAAGGTGGCAGGACTGGCCAGCCCTAGCAAGGGCCAAACTATAGAAAGGACTAGAAACCTCTAAGTTATATGTCCACATAGCTCTTTGTTCTCTGAAGTTTATGATGTGTTCCAGACCACGATGGGAGTGTGTGATTGAGAAAACAGGGAGAGAACTCTACTTAGGTGTGAGTTGGAGCCCTAAGGACTGCACAGTCTGACTAGAGTCCCAAGAATCAAGATGTGAGAATGTCAAAAGTCACTCTCTCCAGCCCTGCCTGACCAGCAAATGTTCTACTTTGGACTAAGTCTTAGAGGTTAGGAGTTTAACCTTAATGAGGAAGATGTGATCCAGAATTTCTGCTCATCCTAACTCATTATTTTCCTTGTTCTAAAACAAGTTTCTTTCCTATGCTACAGTGGAAGTGAAATTTATGCACAATGAGGTTGAGAGCAATTAAGTCTAGAAGTTGGCAGAAACGTCTAAAATGAATACACACACACACATACACACACACACACTTCTAGATTCAAAGTGTTGCTTTTGTGATGAACACACATGTAGCCCACTGTTTCTATTTTCCTTGGTACCATGTCACAGCAGTGAGGCACCCACTGGGAGCCTTGCAGGCTGTGCCTTCCTCTAAGATGGCTCGTGGTGACACTGGTACACTAGCTCACCTGCTGCAGCTGTCACAATGAGCCGAAAGGAAAGTGTAACTGACCAGCTGGTTGTTCGCCTATTTTACATAATTATTCACCTCAAGCATTTTTAAGCCATACCTTTCTGCTGGCTTCAGTTCTCTCAATTCTTTGATCTATTTTCCCATTGATGTATTTTCCATTTTATAGCACTAACAAATTAAATGTAGATCAGTCCTTATAGCTTCTCTGAAGAATGGAACTCAAGGGAGTGCTTAATGATATAATCATGTTTTTCCTATGTCATTCATTGTGCAGTTACTGTTTGGGTGATGACGTGTCTAGCTCTATAGAAGTACTGTTTGTGGGATTTGGGGTTAGATGTAGAGTCCTAAGGGTGCAACAAGACTTGGTAACTTATTTGTGTAGAATGGCTAAGAACAATGTAATTAGGAACACTACAAAGCAAAGATTATAATGATCAAGAAGGAAAGTAGAAACTAGTCATGGGAAAGAAGTTACAAACTTGGAACTTCAGGGGAGATGCAGGTCTGAAGAAGTTAGTCAAGGGGCTGAGGAGATTGCTCAGTGGTTAAAGGCACAGGCTTGTAAAGCCTACCAGTCTGAACTGGCCCAAGTTCAATTGCCCGGTACCCATATAAAAGCAGACACACAAGGTGGCACTTGCATTTGGAGTTCACTTACAGTGACAAGAGCCCTGCTGTGCCCATCCTCTCCCGCCCCCCCTCTGTCTCTCTCCGCTCTCTATCTCTTTCTCTCTCCAAATAAATAAATAAATAAAAATTTTAAGAAAGAACTTAGTCAAAATGGCTTGGCATATATATATACCTGAGTTCAGATCCCCAGAATCCATGTGAAAAGGTGGAAGCTGTGGCAGGTGTTTGTAATCCCACACCTACAGGCAAAAATAGAGGCAGACAGGAGAATGTACTGGAAACTTGGAGGCCAGCTAGCCTGGCAAAACGAAGTGAACAATGTGAGACTCTGCCGCAAAGGAGGTGGAAGGCAGCGATGAATGCCCAAAAGTCTTTCTCTGACCTCCACGCTTGTGCAGGGGCACACACACCTGCACTCATACATATGAGCACACATACATGTGCACACATAAAAAAAAGAAGAGCAGGTGGGGGACAGGCGGTGCCTGCAGAGCCACGTGGTGAGGGCAGCAAGCCAGCACCACTCCCGGCCAGGCACGGGCACACAGTGCCACAGACCCGAGCCCCAGCGCAGAGCCCTTCCCCTCTCCAAAACCTTCATGACCCATGTAAACAAAGGCCCTTTCTGTGGCCTCTCCACCGAGGTCAAGAAAAAGACTACCTCCAAGTATGATCATGAGCCAGAGAAAGACATGAGCAACTGGACAGAAGAGATGCCAGGCGTGAGCGTTGGCACCAGCTTCCAGCTGGGTCTCTACGAGCTCATTAACAAGCTGCGGCCAGGCTTGGTGAAGAAGGCCGAGTCCTCACTGAACTGGCCTCAATTAGAGAACATTGGGAACTTTATTAAAGCTGCCCAGGCTTATGGCATGAAGCCACCTGACATATTTGAAGCAAATGCTCTTTTTAGAATGGTAACATGACCCAGGTTCAGACAACACTGGTGCCTCTAGCAGGTCTGGCCAAAACAAAAGATTCCATACAACCATTCACATTGGAGCCAAGTGAGGAAAAAAACAAACAAGACATTTTGATGAAAGAATATTAAAGGCTGGCCAAAGTGTAATTGGTTTGCAGATGAGATCTAACCAATGTGCCAGCCACGCAGGTATGCCACTTAGGGAACCAGGCGGTATCTTGATGATCCCAAAATGCAAACTGACAAACCTTTTGGCCAGACCACGATTAGTCTGCAGATGGGCACCAACAAAGGGGCCAGCCAGGCTGGGATGTTAGCCCCAGGCACCAGAAGAGATGTTGATGATTGGAAGCCAACATGACAGCCATCCCTGTGCAGATGGGTGCCAACAACGTAGCTTCCCAGAAAGGAATGAGTGTGTATGGGCTAGAGTGGCAAGTGTATGATTCCAAATACTGTGCCGCTCCCACAGAGCCCATCATTCACAGTGGAAGCCCAGGCACAGGGACAAGTGGGTCTGAAATCAGCAATAGCTGACCAGATAGAACATCCACATGGATATCAATGGCGAGTGCCCAGGTGTCTACTCCGGCAACTAAAGGATCGCTTGCTGGCCCCACTCAGAGGAGCTCAGTATGTAGGCCATTGTTTTTGGTTCATTTGTTTGTTTGTTTTTGTTTTTGTAGTTTTTCAAGGTACAGTCTCACTCTAGCCCGGGCTGACCTGGAATTCACTATCTAGTCTCAGGCTGGCCTCGAACTCACCTACCTCTGCCTCCTAAGTTCTGGCACTAAAGCCATGTGCCACCATGCTCTGGCTAGGGCATTGTTCTTATCCTGTGAGAGCCAAGCTAGGCTTGAGTAATTTCATGTCATCTTCCTAAAACACTATTATGCTAAAAGTGAATTGCCTTACATACATATTTCTTGCTTTTTCCTGCTTCTTCCCTAAATAGTTGTCTTTTAGAATTGTAACAATTAAATCCTACAATATTACCAATACCTGGCATATGAAGTAAAAAGGAGTACTGTAAAAGGAATTACTCTTGTCCAGCCAAGTCTTTTATTAAAGATCTATGCATTTTTTACAACCTTACACTAAAACTAGTATTTTCAAACAATAGGAAACTTTTTTCCTTTTTTTACAGTTTAGTGTACCAGGTTTCTACATGGAAAAGTAAATTCATATATATTTACTAAATGTGGTCTCTGCCAACTAAACCCAAGATGCAGCATTGTAGAAATTTACATATCAGTATCTCTGCAGTATTGTTTGGTAATTTTTATATTTAATTTTATTTATTTGAGAGAAAGACAGAGACAGAGAGAGAGAGAATGGGTGCTCTAGGGCATCCAGCCACTGCAAACGAACTCCAGCTACATATGCCCCCTTGTGCATCTGGCTTACATTGTTCTTAAGAGAATCAAATCAGGATCCTTTGGCCTTGCAGGCAAACGCCTTAACCACTAAGCCATCTCTCCAGCCTTTGTTTGGTAATTTTTTTTTAATTTTTTTTAAACTTTTTTATTTATTTATTTGAAAGTGACAGACACAGAGAGAAAGACAGGTAGAGGGAGAGAGAGAGAATGGGCACGCCAGGGCTTCCAGCCACTGCAAACGAACTCCAGACGCATGCGCCCCCTTGTGCATCTGGCTAACGTGGGACCTGGGGAACCGAGCCTCGAACCGGGGTCCTTAGGCTTCACAGGCAAGTGCTTAACCGCTAAGCCATCTCTCCAGCCCATGTTTGGTAATTTTTAAATAAAGTCCCACTGAGTGTGCAAAAAAAAAAAACAAAGAACAGGTCCCAGGCAGGGGGTAAGACAAGTTGACAGAGCTTGGTAAACTAAGGCCATGAGCAATGCAAAGATACCAAGACTGCTATAATGAGGATGCTGTAACTGAGGTGACTGAATGGCAGAGCCCCCATTTCAGCAGGGTTGCTGTGCTCATCATCTTTCCTGTTACCCTGCATGTCTCTATGACTATTAACAGCATCAACAAATGCTTGAATATTGGTCTGCAGTTTTCATCTGGGGACTTTGGAATGCATGTCGAAGGTATATTGTCCATGTCAATATGTCAACTTTCATCTCAGCTACAGAAGTATAAATGATATGTCCTCCATTTCAGTTACCAATAATATTTCTCGCCTTCCATGTGAACTCTGCTTCCATAAATCTCTGGCCATTGTATAATCAGTGTTGTGGCTCTGAGATAGGATAACACGGAGCATTTTCTTAATGATTACAAGTCGTTAGTATTATAGTTATAATAATGAACAGGACCTGGCTACCCCTTAAGTGTTCTCTGTGGGCAGCTCATCTAATTTTCAGGACAGCCCCGCAAAGTGCCTTCACTCCTTTTGTACATATCTGGAAAACCTGGCTTAGGGAGAATTGCCTCACCAAAGTCACACGTCTAAAGTCACTCAACCAAGATCTTATGTAAGGAACGTCAGGCTCACCTCTACACCTCACCAACCCATCAATTTAAAAAATGAAAAAAGGGCTGGAGGGATGGCTTAGCAGTTAAGGCATTTGCCTGCAAAGCCAAAGGATCCTGGTTCAATTCTTCAGGACCCACGTAAGCCAGATGCACAAGGGGGCGCATGTGTCTGGAATTGGTTTGCAGTGGCTGGAGGCTCTGGTGCACCCATTACCCCCTCCCTCTCTTTCTCTTCCTCTTTCTCTTCCTCTTTCTCAAATAAATAAAATAAATGTAAATACACATAGCACCAGTTTAAGATTATTTCCCAATCTTCTTCCATTCGCTAATATTCACTTAGTGTCCCCACCCTCTTGCCTGCTATCTATCCAACCATCAGCTCAGAAATAAAATGGTGTCCCTCTCTACACAGAAAAGAGGGAGTGGTTTTGTGTTAGGGTTAAGTTCACCTGTGAGTGATAAAAAGATGCTTCCTGCAAAGCTTAAGGACCCATGTTCAACTCCCCAGGTCCCATGTAAGCCAGAATCACAGTGATGCAAGTGCACAAGGTTGCTCATAAGGTAGCACATGCATCTGGAATTCAATTTCCGTGGCTGGAGGCCCTGGTACTCCAATATTCTCTCTCTCTCTCTCTCTCTCTCTCTTTAAAAAAGAAAGCCAGGCATGGTGGCGCACACCTTTAATCCCAGCACTCAGGGGGCAGAGGTAGGAGGATCGCTGTGAGTTCAAGTCCACCCTGAAACTACCAAGTGAATTCCAGGTCAGCCTCAGCTCAAGTGAAACCCTACCTTGAAAAAAAAAAAAAATGACAAAGGACTTTCAAAGAGACTTGAGGGGGCAGAGCTGGGAAACTGGCAGAAATGCAATAGTCTCTGTATTGATAAGGTTAACAAGTGAATGCTACCACTGAAGAAGCGGAAGGAACTGCCACTGGCTATAGAACCAGTGTGCAAGTCAGGGCTGAGCTGCAGGAGTGAAGAGCCAGATCAGGTCGAGACGGATGGACAGACATATAGACAGCAAGTCCAGATGGATGACAAGCAGACAGCAACAGAGGCCCACAGCAGCAGCCCCTGGAAGCGTTGGGAGTTCCCTTACATTCAGAGTGGCCATGGCCCTCACAGTACTAGGTGTCCACTTCTTTATGGGGCCCGGGGAAGGCTCATACACTTCCCTCAGTCTGAGGTGTCTGAAAAGTTCTTAGGACTCATTTTCCTAATGAGATTTTAATGTACCCATGTGCCCCTAGATTATTAATGTACCCTCGTAAATTTATTTTTTAATATATTTTATTTATTTATTTATTTATTTTTATTTGAGAGAGGGAGAGAATGGGCACGCCAGGCCCTCCAGCCACTGCAAAAAAATCCCAGACGCATGCACCCCTTGTGCATCTGGCTTACGCGGGGTCTGGAGAAACAAACTGGTATCCTTTAGTTTTGCAGGTAAATGCCTTAACCACTAAGCCATCTCTCCAGCCCAATCCTGATAAGTTCATAAGGTAACAATTTTTCTAATCCCAAGAATAAATAAATCATTACCCTACTACATATGGGTGCCAGACAGGTAGTATTGTTCATGTTCATACCCAGGTGCAGTCAGTCATCTTCTACCACTAAGTGTTGTCAAAAGCTGCTGGTAAAATGAAGTCGCTTGAGTCAAGATACAGCCTGAAAAATCCGTCGTTTTACATAGTATGCTGCAACTTAGAGCAGATCTCAACAGTGAATGTAAAACACTTATAGAAAAGTTTCAACTTCTAACTTAGAAATTTTTTAAAAAGAGAAACCAACCCCAATGAGCCCAGACTGCTTTTTCATAGCTAACACGGAGTTTAAGTGCCCTGGGACACAGTGTATGTTCGCATGCGACCATCCTCACAGTCGCTCTGCCTCGGCATGGCTCTGGAATGTCATGGACCCAGCTGTGTAATGTGCCTGTCCTAATGGGCAGCAGATTTATTCTAAAATGCCATTTGTGGATTATTTCTCTCAAAGCTTAAAAGGACCTAATGAGATAATGTGGTGGGAAGCACTTTGTAAGCTGTGAAGTGCTATAAAAATGTTGCTATTTTTATTACAGCTCTAGATTCTTATGTTAAAGTGAGCAAAGGCTTTAGAAAAAATATTTCCATGGCCCCAGGGAGGCTACTCCTAGGATACTGGACATGTACATAAAGGCTGATCTGTGATAATGACTTCCTGCAGGTTTTTAGCATGCGTGTGGTGCAGTGTGTAAATGGTGTATGCGCATGTGTGTGCCCCATGTGCACACATGTGGAGGCCAGAAGAAAATGCCGGGTATCCTCCTCCACCACTCTTCCACTGTGTTTCCTTGAGATGGTGTCTCCCGCTTGAATCTGGAGGGCAACTTTTCAGTCAGACCAGCTGACCAGAGAGCCCCACCGATCCTTTTGTCTCCACCCAGAAGCACTCTTATCCACTGAGCCCCAGCCTCTACCTTTCTTTTTCTTTTTCCAGGTAGGGTCTCACTGTAGTCCACGTTGACTTAGAATTTACTATGCAGTCTCAGAGTGGCCTGGAACTCACAGTAATCCTCCTACCTCTAACTCTCTAGTGCTGGGATTAAAGGTGTGCCCTACCACACCTAGCTAGCCTCTACCATTTTTAAAGACTGAAATCCCATTCAAGAAACAGGAATTGGGCTGGAGAGAAGGTGCATGCCTGAGAAGCCCAAGGACCCATGTTCGATTCTCCAGGTCCCATATAAGCCAGATATACATGGTGGCACATGCATTTGGAGTTCACTTGTAGTGGCTAAAGGCCCTGGTGTGTCCGTTCTCTCTCTCTCTCCCTGTCTCTCTCTCTTTCCTCTCCCCTCCCCTCTCTCTCTCTAATAAATAAATAAACAAAAATAAAATCTTTTAAAAGAAACAGGAATCATACCTGTAACATCCCATACAAGGCTCAGAAAACATTGTGGAAGATCTGGCAGAAAGAATGTAAGAGCCAGAGGATGGGGAGGAGTGTTCTGGAAAGCTGTCTACTGGATATGAGGTGACTGTTACGTTATGACCTCATAGCAGTTGTTACTAATTCCACAAAACCTCCACAACAAGCAACAACATGTTGACATGGATGATGAAAGAAAGAAAAAAAAAGGCATTAAAATAGAAAAGGATCTTGTTGAAAAGAAGGAGTTTAGTGAAGAAGGATGGGTGAAGTGGGGCACCAAGAAAAAGGTCTCAGGAGAGGATTACGATAACTACATTATCTTCACGTATAAAGAGGAGAGGGGCTAGATTTTTTTATAAGGCCAAGTCCTATCAGATTGGGCCACCTGGTTTGACTCATTGAGATTGAATTAAAGTCCCCTTCACCAAATACAAATAGAGAAAAAATTCAACATGTGAATTTGGAACATCCTTAATTTTAAAAGATAAAGAATCTGGAACTGGGTGTTGTGGCGCATGCCTTTAATCCCAGCACTTGAGATAGAGGTAGGAGGATCACTGAGTTCGAGGCCACCCTGAGACCACATAGTAAATTCCAGGTCAGCCTGGATTAGAGTGAGACCCTACCTTGAAAATAAAAAAACAAAAATAAAAAAGAATTTGAAATACCAAGGAATTAAATTAATACCCACCAGAGGTTGGTATGTTTATGTAGGTCAGAGCAATGAAAATTCACTCACTAAGTTCAACACTAAGCTCCCTGGGCCTGTATCAGTTAAAGTTGTTAGTCAGGCAGTTCCCAAGGGACCGTAAGGCACAGTCCAGGATGGGAGAATAGAGCAGAGAACGCAGGATTCGAGGTCCAGGGTCCTTTCCTGTGAGCCAAACTACATCTCCTAGCAATGTTATTGGGAGCCTTAAGAGCAAGAGCAAAACCCAATGAATTATAACAGTAAAGTGAAAAATGTACCTCATTCTTTTGTTTCGCAAACTTGAATCGCTTTGATTATAGCTGGTTCATGTTAATGAAAGAGAGCACTGACTTAAATAATTCAGAAACTCACTAGTAATCAGCACAGCTGGAAGACCGCCCTGCCAGGCAAAGCATCCCCGGAAGGCCACCCAGGGTGGGCCGGTGGTGGGCAAGACTGCCAATGCATGCAGATGACACATAACACAGCAAGCTGCCTGGTGCCAGCTCAAGACTCAAGTTGAGGAAAGCCTGGGCAGTTTCCAGCCCTTCTGCAGTGCAAGGAGAGGCTGTTTTCAGCACACGTGACAAGAGCCGGCAGCTGTGAGCTTTGGGGAGGCTTTGCAAGGGCTCTGCCGTTAGTCACTCTCTGGTGTTGCTGTCTCAGAGCCCGTGTCAACAGCTCCCCCCACCGTGTTCCCCTCTGAACCTCAAGTAATGTCCCAAGAACATGGTGCAGTACAACGTGATCCCGTGAAACTCCTGCAAATCATACTGCAATTATACTCACTTTAGTATCTTCAAAAAGAAAATCAGATGGTATCTCCATAAAACACGTACACTTTTTCTGCATTTCCTCCCATTTCCCCTGACCAAAAGTATAATGCAGTGGGAAAAGCAGCTCAAATGTATCTCACTGAATTCAGCCCCGTGACTGGTGGCATGCATTTTTGTTCTGGCCTTTGTTCTGAGTTGGAATTCTCTTACGCCCATTATTGTACATTCTTTATCCAGAGTAGGGCTGTTTTTACCACCACAACACCCAAAAGTGTTACCAAAAAAAAAAAAAATTCTATTTTGAACTCTAGTTACAGGAATGCCATTTGGCATTGGTTTAGATAACCTACAAGCTTTTTATGCAATAATGTGACCTTGAATCTACCCCTCAAGACCTAACAACCTTCTAGAAGAGGAACTAAGGAGGGACTGAGCATCCAAACAACTGGCTCATTAATGCCTCAGGGGTCGGGGGAGTCCGCACACTAACCCAGACTTTAGGAAATACCCTGTGGTTAAACTTGATTGTCAACTTGGCAGGACTCACCTGGGAAACCTCAGGGCACGTCTGTTGGGATGGGGATTTTTTAAGTTTTTTATTTATTTATTTATTTATTTATTTATTTATTTATTTATTAGAGACAGAAAGAGGGAGAGAGAAGGAGGGGGCAAATAGATGTCCAGGGCCTCTTGCCACTGCAAATGAGCTCCAGATGCATGTGCCACCATGTGCATGTGGCTTACATGGGACTTGGAGAATTGAACCTAGGTCATTGGGCTTTGTAGGTATGTACCTTAATCAGTAAGCCATCTATCCACCCGGGACTGGGGTGTTTCTGGAGAGGTTCAGCTAAGGCAGAAAGACCCATCCTGAATGTGGATGGCACTATTTCATGTATTGAGGTCACAGGCTGAATAAAAAGGAGAAAGTAAGGGAAGCATTTCTCTCTGCTTCCTGACTGTTACAACCAGCTCCCTCAGTCTTCTGTCATTACATCTAGAGCCAATCTCACCATCACGCATTCCCCACCATGCTGGAATGTACCCTCAAACTGTGAGCCAAAATAAACCATAGAACAATACCATATCTGTAGCCCATTCATGGGCTCTCAGCCCACCACTTTATTCCAGTTATCTGTGAAGCAAATAGATGTGATCAGACAAAACCTGATAGCACTTCATATCAGCTCCACAAAAGTACTGCTGACGTCCACCCCTGAGCATCTCTGCCAACGCCACACCAAGTGAGACCTCTGTCAACCAGCCATTCTGCTCAAACAGGAGGCCATAAGTAGGAAGGACTCAATACAGGAAGTAACTTTTGGTCAATGATAGATGAGTTGCAAGGAGTACATTCTCCACTCTTCAGACTCTCAGACAGATAATTCTGAGGTTTATCTGGCATAACTTTCGAAGGGTTAAACTCTGGTTCAAACCCTGGCCAGCACAGACCCTTGGATCAGCCCCCTTCCCACTGCCATGATTCCCAATATAAATGTCCAGTGAAAAGCCCTTACATTAAGCACTGCTGGAAGGGAAAATCAAGAGCAAGAGTTGTTACCAACAGTGACCATACACAGCAGCCTGCATGATGAGACTCTGCAAGCAGATCTCTGGGTCAGAGACAAGGACCACACTGCTGTGGTGAGCAGGGAAAGAACCACCACTGGCCCATGCAGCTTCACAGTGACCAAGGTGTTCTGGGACAGTGAAGTGAGAAGCCTCAGCGTGGGGTTAGCAGGGAACTGCAGCGTGGGGGTCCATGACATGATGACTGGTAAACTATCTATAGGGAAGAAATGATATTTCCAGGAGAATCCTTGTTTATCCAAGGGACACTGTGAAAGTCAGAGTCACCCTCGCAAAGGGAAAGAGACTCCTAATCATGCAGCTTGTGTGAAAGTCAGGGTTACAGAGTTGCAAAGAAAATGAATTCTCAGACTCACCAGCTATCAAAGAGCACAGCCAGAACACTGGTGCTGAGAGAGGTAAAGGAACTCTAGGGCACAGAAGAGACTTGCTCACAGACATGCAGACCCAGTATAAGAACGCCCATGAACTTGCCTCAGAATATTTCAAAACAGCCTTGGAACACTGACTAGGACCCAAAACCCAGTGGTGGCTTCTATCACCATAGTTTGATTTCTATTTAGCAAGTATATTATAATTTTCATCACATCAAGAAAAAATACCCTTAGATTACATAATGCACATAATACTAATATTAATTTTTAGGCAATTAAATTTAAAAGGAAAATAAATGGAAAAGGGGTGAAAAGATATCACAAGAGCATTAAAATCATACAGATTCAAATACCAGCTGGTCTTCTTACTGACCATTAGCCTTGAACATATGTTTCCTCATCAGTGAAATGGGATAATCTTCTTTGTAGGTTTCTGGCATATTAAGCAGCATATAATATTTCTAGCACTTAGGAAGCATTCAGTATATGGTATTTACCTATTGTTTTCACTATACAAATAATTTATCCATGTTTTCCAGTGTAAAAATAAAGTGTAAATTTGCAATTGTCAATATTAATGTTTCATGTAACCACAAAAAAATCAATTTACTTATTCTAGATGGAAATTTTCTTTATTTTAAGGATGAAATAAGCTGATTTCTCATAGTAGTAAAAATATAGCAAGTCCAACATTATATATGTACATATAATGTATGAGTCAGTCAAATTCAGTCTCTAATAATACAGGACACTGACGTTATATTAGAAACCTTTGAAGGTTTAGCCAGGCGTAGCAGCACACACCTCTACTCCCAGAACTTGGGAGGCAGAGGTAGGAGGATCACTGTGAGTTCAAGGCCACCCTGAGACCACATAGTGAATTCCAGGTCAGCCTGGGCTAGAGTGAGACCCTACCTCGAGAAGAAAAAAAAAAAAAAAAAAAAACACCTTTGATGGTTTGGTTTAATTTTTACAGAATTAAACTGCTGAAGAATTTGGAGCTAACAGCTTCTGGTCATCACTGTCAAGGTTTCGGAGCTCCATACTTGTCAGCATGGCTGTTTCACCTGTGAGCTCAATGCCATAGCAGAATGTGGACCAGAGAGACTTGGCAACTCTTCGTGAGTTCTGATCCTACCCACAGTCAAATAGGCCCAAAATTTCCACTTCTGTCACTGGTCCTATGGCAGTCAACTTTGAATTGTTCCTTGAATTTTCCTGGGTAATGGTCATGGGGAGGAGCATGGCTGAGCAGAAAGCTTGAGAAGCCAGGTGGAAAGACAGTGATCCGATCTCCTCATGTTTAGAGGCTCCTTCGGACAAGCCAGCTGTGCAGCATTGTCACACCCCTGAGGAAAATCCTTCCAGGGCAAAGGTGCCACACCTGCCTCATCTTATGGCTTACTTGGGTGAGCTCTGAGTACATAAAACCTTCTCAAGTGAAGATTTTCCCATTTAAGAAGGTCCAAAGCATAAATCACTTAAAAAGCAGTAGAAAAAAAATGACAGAATGAGTATAAATACAAAATATTTCTTTTTTTGTACAGAAGACACTGTGCTAGTTGCGTGCTCATCCTTTCATTCTGAACAATTACAGAAGATGTACTATGAGGAGGTTTTATGAATATAAAGTAAGAGAGTTCTTGCCTTCTAGAACCTCATAGAACTCTAAAAATAAACTGATAAGAAAACATTATGAATTTATCTATAGATGTGGCAGAATTCATGAGTGTTGCTTGGGGGTGGGGAACAAAGTTGTCAAGTATAAAGGAATTTTTTCACTGACCAAACAAAATGTATGTTTCTGGTATACAGCATACTGTTTTGACATGTGCCTATCATGTGAAAAGTTAAACCAAGCCAACAACATGTGCCTTCCTTCACACATCTCTTTTGTGTAGTGAAAACTCTTAGTTCTGTTGTAATTTGCAAGGAGATGATATTTACTATTAACTACAGTCACCATGATGTACAATAGGTCTTTTAAACTTACTGCACCAAGCTGAAATTTATGTCCTTTGACCATCATTGTCCCATTTTCCCACCACACAACATCTGGTAACCCCTATTCTACTCTTTATTTCTGCAATTCTACTTTTAAGATTTCACATATAAATGAAATCACCCAGAATTTTCCTTTGTATGCCTGGCATGCTTCATGGAACATGGTGTCCTCCAGGTCCACACCATTGCAATCTAATTCATTTTTATACATAAAGTGAGTCGGGTGTGTGTGCCTTTAATCCCAGCTACTCGGGAGGCTAAAGCAAAGGGATCACAAATTGGAGTTTATCCTGGGCAACTCAGCAACAATCTGTCTTAAAATGAAAATAAAGGGCTGGAGACATAGATCAGCACTTAAGGTGCTTGTCTGCAAAACCTAGCAGCCCGAGTTCGATTCCCCAGTGCCCACATAAAGCCAGATGCACAAAGTGGCACATGCATCTGAAGCTCGTTTGCAGTGGCTGGAGGCCCTGGCATGCCTATTCTCTTTCTCTTGTCTAGTTCTCTCTGCTTGCAAATGAATAAATAAAAATATTTTTTGAAAAATGAAAATAAAAGGGCTGGAAATGTAGCTTAGTGAAAGTGTGTTGGTCTGTATTCAGTCCCCAAGACATACATTGGCCAAGTCCAAGACAGCTTTTTCCCTGAATAACTAAATCTAGATTATCCTTAAGTAAATATATATATATATATATATATATATATATATATATATATATATATAAAATATTGTGTTATTAGGTTAAAGATTGGCATGATTACAGGGTTGTAAATGAATTTTAATAACTATTTTGAGAGGCAATAATAGTAGAGCCAAGTATTTACATATAAGAGGAAGAAAATTAGAAGCAGTGATATCTACTGCAGTCATTTTCTTTAAGTTTTATATATTTTCAAATGTGTGTATATACACACACATACACACACACACACACCAGGGTCTCTTGTGCTGCAAACAAATGCCCATCTAGCTTTGAGTGGGTAACTAGGAAATTGAACCTGAGTCATTAGACTTTATAAGTAAGCACCTTTAACCACTGAGCAATATTCCCAAGTCCATATTTTAATTTACATAAACAAATTTATTAGTTGTTTCAGACGAGAATTTTACCAAAATCCTGCATCTCAAATTCTACTGCCAAGAATCTTTGAATGGAAACCAGCAACTGCAGCTAGCCAAGGGTTCGCTCTACAGGACCATTTCCTACTACATGCTTGAAGCCTGATAAGCAGCCAGCCCAGAGAGAGAAGCCGGGTTGCTAGACTAGGCAGCCTCGGGGAATGGGAAAGACTGACCACCTTTGCTGTGAGCAGGTTTCAGAGACCCGGTCCAGTCCTATCTGAAGTAGAAAAAAGCCTAGTACCATCCAACATCTTTTCCCTTTTGGCTTAAGTCTGGGTGGATGGTTTGTAACTAACAATTCCTAGCTATAACACATCCCTCCAATAAGACAGACTTGCGATTCATCCCCAAATGCCACTGAAATACACATCTGCTGTATACTTTCAGAGTCCCCATCCCCTAGCACATGTCACCCCCAACTCAGTCACTCTCCTCAGTAATGTTTTCTGTCATCTCTATTGCCAACATGACTCAGTAACACTGGGATGAGCTTACAGGAAGAGATCAAATGTGAAAATGAGGTTTTTTTTATTTAAGGTGGGAATTAGGAGTAAGAAAGCCTCATTTTTAAGACTCAATGCCTAATTTGCATCTCCAAGGGCGGATCCTCGTACACATTTAAGGAAACCAACCATTCAATCCGACCTTAACTTGAGAACTAATTTACATCCTATGGGTAAGAGAACCCCTGGTCCAAGTCACCAAGTGGCCACCCACTCAGTACCCTTCCTAGCTTGAAAGTGTTCTGCTTTACTTCCTAAAATAAAACCGTGATCAGTTTGACTACTGCTGTGTTTGCACCCACTAATTCTTTGTGGGTTGCAAGACAATGAACTCAATAGCCTGTAGCTTGGGGAGTTTTAGTAACCAGTACTTTAACACTAAGCTAAACCCATCCAGAGCTGAGAAAGGTCCTGTTGCTCTCAAAAACCTGCAAGGAGAGCATCTTCCCAGGTACACAGTTTGTGAAAAGCCCTTGAAACTCACTATGTATTTTATTCTCACCACATCATAAATCATACTAGTCACATTTCCAGTGCATAGCTATGGCATCTGGCGGGAAGCTACTGAGTTGGCCAATCTAGCCGTGGAGTTTGGATCTGTTGTGTCATACTATATACATGACTCAATTTCTCTTTGCCTCATATCATTGTCTTAAGTATTCCATGGCATATTACCTGCAAATCCTTCAACATAGTACCTAGAACCTAGAAATCCCTCAGTAAATATCAGGCACTGCTTGTATCACAAAACACAAGAGGTGAACAGAAGAAAGTCAGGGAGTGGGTGGTACTCAATGAAGCATACCTAGATTAAAGCAACAGAGGAATAAAAATCGTACTGTGGCTATTAGAATGTCTATGTTTTGTAGCATTTAAGAGCAAGTGTTTTTGCTCTTGAACTGGCTAATGGATCTGCTCTGTGAAACGGAACCTATAGGTAGAACTGGGAAACAAGTCAGAACCATATCCAAAAAACAAGTCCACTCTCCAATATCAAGCTCCCACCAATCTTGGGCTACAAGAGGACCTACACCTATTAAATCATCTCTAAATAATAACTGTTATCCCTTATTCACTCTCCATTGGAGAATCTGCTTCTCTTTTTCAAATAGACACAACTTGAGGAGAGAATCAGCCCATCGCACCTCACCAGGGCCCCAGCTGAAACCATAGAGTAATTGGGGAAATGAGAAAGAGTGCTGCTTTCTTGGTGAACCTGATACCAGCATAAGGATGAAGGAGATAGACACAGAGAACACTCAACACCTAACAAACCAGAGATCCAGAGACACAGAGGTTCCCAAGACCTCATCAAGTAGACCTAAACACTGCTCAAAGAAATTCGCGGAAGAGAAGGCAGAAAGATTGTTAGAGCCACAAGTTGGAACATTATGCAAAGAGATATTACCTCTTTCTCATGACTGATGGTTACCCCCACAATGCACAGTCCACATTCCCTAATGAGGAGGGTCCCTTCAGAGTGGGGAGGACAGGGAGGAGGCTAACGATGGTACCAACATGGCTGTTTACATGCCGAATATGTACATAACTAATAAAGAAAAAAATAAACAATCTTGAATTGAATAAAAATTGAAATGCAAAGCAGAAAGAAATATACTGAGGCACAGCCACCACCAAAGACTGACAGAGACTTTATTTACCCCATAGTGAATACCAATAACCCTCCTGAGGAGAGCCTTCAGGGAAAGTGGGACCAGGGGATATGACTACAACCTTTGTAAAAATAAATAAATAAATAAATAAATAAATTTTTAAAAATAAAAGAACTGGAGAGATGGCTTAGTGGTTTAGGTGCTTGTGGCAAAGCCAAAGGACCCAGGTTCAATTCCCCAGTACCCACATGTGGTGGTTTGATTCCCCCCATAAACTTAGGTGTTCTGAATGCTAGGTTCCCAGCTGATGGAGATTTGGGAATTAACACCTCCTGGAGGGGGCAGGCTTATGTGTGCTATCACCAGTTTCCCCTTGCCAGTGTTTGGCACTCTCCTGTTGCTCTGGTCCACCTTATATTGGCCAGGGGGTGATGTCCCCTCTCTGCTCATGCCATTGTTTTCCTCTGCCATTGTGGAGCTTCCCCTCGAGCCTGGAAGCCAAAATAAATCTCTTTTTCCCAGAAGCTGCTCTTGGTTGGGTGATTTCTACCAGCAATGTGAACCAGACGGCAACATTACATAAAGCCAGATGACAAGGTGGTGCACACATCTGGAGTTTGTTTGAAGAGGCTAGAGGCCCTGGTGCACTGGTTAAGAGCTAGTTTGGGACTTACATCTGAGATCTACTACTTACTAACTTTATAAAATTGGGAACTGTACTTAACCATTTGCTACCTCAGTACCTTCATTGGCAAAGTAGAAATCATAGTGCTGTTTATCACATGTAATTGGGATGAGGATCAAATGAATTTGTAAATTTAAAGCACTTAGGACAGGGAGCAACAGTAAGGATGAATGATAGCTATCATTATCTTTGTCATCAACATTATTACAATTGTCATTGTTCCCCTACCATTCAGATAGTTAATGGCACTATAATCACTGGGTCTTGGCTTCTCAGCCTTCACCAAATACATGCTGACTTTTAATTGACCCCAAATCAAATAATCTATTGTGCATATAACCATGAATTTCTTTATTCAATATATAAAGTCATTCAAAAGCAAAATCATGGGCTGAAGAGATGGCTTAGCAGTTAAGCACTTGCCTATGAAGCCTAAGGATCCCAATTCAAGGCTCAATTCCCCAGGACCCACGTTAGCCAGATGCACAAGAGTGCACACGTGTCTGGAGTTCGTTTGCAGTGGCTGGAAACCCTGACACACCCATATTCTCTCCCTCTCTCTCTCTCTCTCTCTCTCTCTCTCTCTCTTTCTCCCTCTGCCTCTTTCTCTGTCTGTCACTCTCAAATAAATAAAGAAAAAAAATTTTAAAACAGCAAAATCATAATTACAACAGACTAGTTGTAAACTGCAATTCACAAATGTCACAATCCAGTTCACAGTTTTAACTACTGAGAAGTAGTAGTAGGTTCCTGATGACTGCACATTTTAAAAAAAGGAACAATCAGAGGCCCTCCATCCTCTTCCATCCTTTTGCATTCTTCTTTACATCTCAAGGGCCATAAGTCTGGGAATTAAATGTCATGTACTCAATGGCCAACATAAGACTGAGTTTGGTTTAGTTTTATTTATTTATTTATTTATTTGGTTTTTCGAGGTAGGGTCTCACTCTGTTCCTGGCTGACATGAAATTCACTATGTAGTCTCAGGGTGGCCTTGAACTCACGGTGATCCTCCTACCTCTGCCTCCTGAGTGCTGGGATTAAAGGTGTGTGCCACCATGCCCAGCTGGTTTAGTTTTTAGAAGGCAGAAAGGGTTGAATGACTCTTCTTTCTCCGTGTATCTGACAGACACATGGGCTTCACAAATGGAGAGTACAAATAAGAGCTTCCATGTTTCTTGAAGTATATGCCTTTGATACCTAATCTCTGGTTATCAACTAAACAGAATTTAGAGTCACCATGAAAACTCAGGTCATGTCTGTGAGAGACTTTCTAGATTATATCAGTTGAGACAGAAAGACCCACCCTAACTGGCTGACACCATCTCATGGACTGTTTCTGGACTGCACAGAAGTTCCTGGTGTGAGGATGTAATGCCAGCCCTATCTCACTTTCTCAACCACAAAAGATATCAGAGGAGAGAGATAGGATGATCATTCACATTTCTGGGGCTAGAGGCCAATGCTGAAGCAATCTATAGGTTCAAAACAAGGTTGAGTTTAAAGCGCATCTATTTTCTCCTAGACTGAAATTAATATGGAGTAAGAGTGATTCCCAGTGGTGGTTTTGAAAACTATGTATCACAGGGGGAAAAAAATGTTTCCATCTAACTTAGCAAACTTTCCTTTAAAATTTCTCAAGTTCCCCACTCACTCAGAAAAACGTCCAGGGTTGGGGCCTTTCTCTAAAGAGCTGGGTTAGTTGGACATAGATACTGCAAAAGCCTCCTGTCTCACTGGACTCCTTTTGCTAATGAGACACAAAGCAGATGGAGAAAGCAGCTGAGATTAGAAGGGAGTGTTCTTTGAGGCTTTGGGCTCTGTGTTTCCACAGCAACATCATACCTGGATAGAAGCAGCCTTGTAGTGAAGCCTAGCATGTCTGTCTCCATAACAACAAGCTCATGACAAGTTGGCTGAGATTCCTCCCCATCTTCCTCACTGGCAGTGACCACAGTAACAATGCTGTACACCTTCACGTTCCAAATAGACAAATATCCACCTCTGAACTCTTTAGACAGATGTCTTAGGTCAAGTTCCTCAGTTCTGGACCCTGACATTACAGTTCGTGTGCAGGTGACTTATTCAGGAAGGGCTCCCAAGGGAAACCAGAGAGGAAGAAGCGGGACAAGAAAGGAGAGAGTGTCATCATCCCTCAGAAGGCTTCCACCTCGCCTAATGATGGAAATCATACATCAAAGTCTCCCCAATTCATCTGCCAAGGTCCATCCCAAGGCTTCAATTCCCACCTACGTTTAGTTTTTCCCCTTTTTGGAAAATTAGGCTTGAAGAACCAGAGAATTTTACAGAAAGGTTACAGATTCTGATTTAGAAAGCACGGTAGAACAGTGGTACACAAAAACGGTGAAGTGGTATGCAAGCACAATCATATCCACCACGCTGGGGAAGACTGGAGAACTACACAGAAGCTTGTCAAAGAAAAGGGAAGTCGGCACTTTCTTCTTTCTACCACAGCTGAGACAGTTTTTGTGGGGTTTTTTTGTTTGTTGGTTTTTTTGGTTTTTGGTGTCTTGTTGTTGTTGTTTTTGGTTTTCGAGGTAGGATCTCACTCTAATCCAGGCTGACCTAGAACTCACTATGTAGTCTCCGGGTGGCCTCGAATTTATGGTGATCCACCTCACCTACCTTTGCCTCCCAAGTGCTAGGATTAAAGGTGTGCACCACCACACCTGGCTTTTTCTTTTTCTTTTTTTGTTCTTTTTCTTTTTCTCAGACAGTTTTTGTCAAACTGGGTATAAAATAGCAATATCAGCTGACAGCTAAATTGCCTTGGGGTAATTCCCAACCTGCAGTACGAGTTGGGGCATTTGGAGGCTTAGCTGAGTCTGATTTGGTTTATAACGATGTCATCCTCATCATGGGACTGGTACCCTAATAAGGAAAAGTAGACAGCAGAGTTCTGCACCCATCACATGAGGCAAAAAGAAGACAGCTGTCTGCAAACCAGGAACCACACTGTCTGGCACTTTGATCTTGGACTTCCAAGACTGCAGAACTGTGGGAAGTAAATGCTTTTCACATAAACCACTTCGTATTTTACTGTAGCAAACAAACCTGACAGACAGGCTTGTATGCTAAAATCCACACAAAGGAAGGATAAATGAAATGGAAGACATCAACACTAAAAAGATGTCAATTCTTCCCAAATAAAATATACAAGTTTAATATCAAAATCCTGGCAAGACCTTTTGTAGGTATGGATGAGATTGTTGTGAAATTTATATGGAAAGACAAAGGAACTGGAGCTGCTAAGACAAATTTTGACACAAATAAGAAAGTGGGATGAGCTCAAATTCCAGACTTACTATCTAGCTATGGTAACAAGACCATGGGGGCAGTGGTGGAGGAATAGATAGCAAGATCGATGAAAGAGAATAAAGAACAGAGCAAATGTGTGGGACACTTCTCACAATAGTGCATAGACAATTCAATGGAGGAAAGACAGTCTTTGTAACAAACAGAGCAATGAACCCTCATAACCAAAAAGTAAACATTAGCTAAGCCTCACCTTTATTTTTTCTCTTTTTGCATGTTATGTGTGTATAATGTGTGGTGTGGTATGTATGTGTGCAGGGTGTGTGGTGTTTGCCCATGTGTAGGCAGATGCACATGTGCCATATTTGTGCTTCTGGATGTCAGAAGAGCACATTGAGTATCCTTCTCTACTGCTCATCTGCATGTTTTCTTGAAACAGAGTATCTCACTGATCCTGGGGCTGCTGTTTTTGAGTAGACTGAAGGACCAGTGAGTCCCAGTGATTCTTTGGTCTCTGATCCTCGCAGGACAGAGGTCACAGGTGCACATGGCTGTGTGTGGATGTTTACATGGGTGCTGTGGAATGACTCTTGGGGTTAATCATGCCCTTTCAGGCTCTCATGTTTGCTTAGCAAGTGCTCTTACCTGCTGAACCATCTCTCCCTAGCCCTAGCATTTCTCAGTTTTTGCATGTGCATATCAGAAGTCAACATCAAACATCTTACTTAGTCCTTCTCCACCTTAGTGGTTAAATTTATTTGTTTGTACTTTTATGTGTACGTGTAGGAGCATGCCAGAGTCTCTTGCCACTGCAAATGAATGGCTGTTCAGTCTCATGTGGGCGGGGGGGGGGGGGAAATTGAGCCAGGCAGGTAGTCCTGTAAGCAAGCAACTGGAACTTCTGAGCTGTCTCCCCAGTTCCTCCTCTTACTTTTTTGACATTGTCTCACACTGAATCTACAGCTCATCATTCAGCTAGACCAGTTAGCCAGTGAGCCCCAGGATTCTCTTATCTCTACCTCTCTAGCATCAGAATTATAGGCACATGCGATCTTGCCTAACTTCTTTGTATAGTTGCTGGAAACCCACCCAAAGACAGCAAGCACTTTACTCACCAAGCCATCACCCCAGCCCCCATGAGTCTCAAGTTTCTACAAAAATAAGCCATGGACCTAAATGTAAGACACAAAACTGCCAATTTAAAAAAAAATAGGAGAAAATCCTTAAAAATATAAAACTAGGACTGGAGAGATGGCTTAGCAGTTAAGCGCTTGCCTGTGAAGCCTAAAGACCCCAGTTCAAGGCTCGATTCCCCAGGACCCACGTTAGCCAGATGCACAAAGGGGTGCACGTGTCTGGAGTTTGTTTGCAGTGGCTGGAGGCCCTGGCACACCATTCTCCCTCTCTCTCTCTCTGCCTTTCTCAAAGAGATAAATAAAAAATGAACAAAATATATTTTTACATATATAAAATATATTTTTTTATTTTCTAGTTATATATATATATAACTAGATAAAAAGTTTATACTTTCAACACCAAAAAATTATAAAAGGAAAAACATAGGCTGGAAAGATGGCTGTTTGATTAAAAGTGCTCACAAAGAATGATGGTCCAAATTCAATTCCCAGTACCCATGTGAAGCCAGATGCACAAAGTAGCACATGATTCTGAAATTCATTTGCAGTGACAGGAGGTCTTGGTGTGCCCATTCTCTCTCTCAATAAATAAATAGATAATATTTTTTTAACAAGAAAGCCCTGAAAAAGGAAAATGTAGATTGTATTTCATCAAAATTTAAACCTTTTGCTTTTGGATACACTTAGGAAAATAAAATGAAAGATAACAAATTGGGAGAAATATTTGCAAACCAACACATTTGACAAAGAACTAGACTAGAATCTAGGGTACATAAAGAACACCTAAAGCTAAAAAGAACAATCATAAACAAACAATCCAGTTACAAATGGACAAAAGCTATAAATAGACATTCAAACAAATAATGCATAATTTTATTATTTGCAAATAATAGTTGTAATAAATTATAATATCATTAGCCATTAGGAAGATACAAAGGTCTAATTACCTATGAGAATGGATAAAATTAAAAATGATGCAAACATGAAATGTTAATAATGAATTCTAAATAATAATAATTACATTTTTAATTTAGTTGATAAAAAGAAAAACAGAAAAAAGAAAGAAGAAAAGACAAGGGTTTTTGCTGAGCATGGTGGCACACGCCTTTAATCCCAGCACTCAAGAAGCAGAGGTAGGAGGATCGCCATGAGTTTGAAGCCAGCCTAAGACTACATAGTGAGTTCTAAGTCAGCCTGGGCTAGAGTGAGACCATACCTTGGGGAAAAAAAAAAAGAAGAAGAAGAAGAAGAAAAACAGTCCAACAATGGGCTGTTTAGAAGAACCATACTTGAAATAAAATCATACAGAAAGGCTGTATAAAGTTGTTACTAAGCTTTGCTAACTAACAATACTTCCGACATAAAATATGTGAGGTAGCTGGGCGTGATGGTACATGCCTTTAATCCCAGCACTCGGGAGGCAGAGGTAGGAGGATCACCATGAGTTCAAGGCCACCCTGAGACTACATAGTGAATTCCAGGTCAGCCTCAGCCTGAGCTAGAGTAAGACCCTATCTCAAAAAACAAACAAACAACAACAACAACAATATACATATATATATATTGTTGTTGTTTGTTTGTATTATATATATATTAAAATACTTCATATATGTAACCAATATATATATATGTACAACCAATTCTCTGATACTGTAGAGATAATAACTAAGGATTCTACGACTCCATTTTTTTGGCATGTGCGTGTGCGTGTGAGATGTGTATTCATGTGTGCATTCGTGTTCTGTGTGTGTAGGCACATGTGTGTAAACATACATGAAGGCCAGAGGTGAATACTGGGTGTCAATCACTCTCAAATTTATTTTCTTAATATTTTGTTTGTTTGTTTGTTTGTTTGTTTAAGAGAGAGAAGCAGATAGAGAGTGGGTGGGCATGCAAGGGCCTCTAGCCACTGCCAATGAACTCCAGTTGCATGAGCCACCTTGTAAATCTGGTTTTATGTGATTACTGGGAACTGAACCTGGGTCCTTTGGCTTTGTAGACAAGCACCTTAGCCACTAATCAATCTCTCCATCCTTCAAATTTATTTTTTGAGACCGGGTCTCTCACTGAATCTAGAGCTCACCAGTTTGACGTAACTAGCTAAACAAATAGCCATAGGGAACCATCTTGTTTCTCCCTGCCCAGTGCTGAGATCACAGACATACACCAGCACATCCGACATTTACACGGATGCTGGGGATCCAAGCTTTGTCCTCATACTTGAATGGCAATCACTTCACTAAATTATCTGGCATGACTATGAATCCAATGCTCAGCCCTTTTCTCATCACAATTAGACATGATCTTTTGTGTACAGCAAAGATAAGTAGGTGAAGATACAGATTAATGATAGATGCTATATCACACACAGCATACACACACAAAAACATGCTTATTCTGCAGAGCACTAAGGAAGCCTATACATAGATATATGTATAGATAGTCAGAAATTATAAATACCATATAGTATCATAATGATTACACACTGATGGTAGTCAGTGTAACGTAATGTCAGAAACTAAAAATCATGCTACTAAACATAGAGGCAAATGTTATAAAACCCATCCCAAACTGTAAGTTTGAGTCTTTCTTGGAGCTACCTTTTCCTTTTCATACATTTTACATTTTGCCTGTCAGCCTGGAAAATTAGAGGCACCTGTTAAGTCTGGGGAAAAAGAGACTTTGTGCAATAAGATGCAAATATCCCTACTCCTGCTTGAAGGAGTGAACAAATGCAGGATACTCTGTGGGACAAATAGGCCTGATTAATAAGCATTAATCTAACAAAATCTGTAAGACACCTACACTTGAGAGACTGTTGCTGCATGCCGTGGAAATAGCTCCTCATCTCCAAGACGCTGACCATGCTGACTGACTGTCTTTCTGTGTTGCTCTGGGGATATTTAAATTCATCTTAAAGATATAAATACTTGTTGGCTTTCTTTGTTACACCAGGAAAAGATCATTGACACTTCATATGACTAGCAAAATCAACTAAAATCACCTTAGATTGGAAATCTTGGCTTATGTAAAGAAATGAACAACACCTTGGTTAAGTGAATAATCATGAGAAAAATTAAAGGTTTCTTAGAAATGAATGGCAATGAAAGCACTAGGTATTAAAATGTGTGAGTTCACTAAAATAGTACTTATAGGGAATTTCTATCTTTGAATATATTAAAGGATGACTGAAAATAAACTAATTCTCTTCTTCTTCATTCTTTCATTCTCTTTCCCTCCATTGCTTCCTAAACAATTCAGCCCTAAATTTATTAGATGAACTTAGAAGGAAGGGGCTGGGAAGGTAAGTCATGGATAAACCGTTTGCCATTCCAACATGAGTATCTAAGTTCAGATCCCCAGACCCCCATGTGAAGCCAGATGTCCTAACACAAGTATCTATAATCCCAGTATGCCTAGGATCAACATCTGAGGTTCTCCATTGACCTCCACATGCATGTCATTAACTTTTTTTGAAATATTGACTTGACTTCATATAAGGAAACACCAGCTTTTCGTTGCCAGACACTACCCATCTCTCTCCCTCTTTCTCCCTGACAAGGCTTGAAGTCATCTATTCATGCATTTGTTCAGTAAGCATCTATTGATTTCCCACCAAATGAACAATGCAATCATCAAGGTTTGAGGATTCCACAAAATTGAAAATGAACTCACAAAAATGGAGAAAGGAAAGGAAGGTGTGCAACTGTATTGAGCATACATTAACATGCACACACATATCACACACACACACAAACACTAAAAGAAAAAAAGTTTAAAACTGAAGAAGGAATGGAAAGAGATGAGCTATGGTGATCCATAGCAAAGGTGGAGTCCAAAGAAAGCAAGAAGGCAGCCACACTCAGAAAGTCATTTTATTTCTCCAACTAGTTTCCCCTAAAGACATCAATTTCATTCTCCCATTCTTTGCACTGGAAAGAGTGTGCCAGGGCCAGGATCAGAACAATCCATCAGGATGTGCTCCAGAAGCAGACTGAAAAAAAGTAAGTCTGCAGATATAAGACCCACAAATGTACAGAGAGCAGCCTGCTTTCAATGTAGAGGTTCTTTCCAAGCACCAGAGCAGGAAACACTTCATGCAGTGACCAGGTAAGACATACCCTCTCTTCCATGTACAGAGGCCTGGCTACGAAAGTCAGCTGTAAAGGTGAGATGAGATTGAAGAGCCAACAGAGGGAATCTGCCTAGTTTAACAGATTCCCAGGGCATCTGCTAAATGATGCTGGGGCCCTGGACAGGTTGCTCAGGAAAGGATGCCTAGCAGCTCCAGCTCTGCCCCCATGTCTGAGAAGTACTTTCTTTGGGAAGGTGTCTCCCTGTAGGTAGGCAACAAGGTACTGATGTTTACAAAGCACAGGCAGGTTCCCAATTTAAAAGCAAGTGTGACAAAATGTAAATACTCTTCAAAAATAGTGAAGTGAGCCTGGTGACACACTCCTCTGATCCAACCACTTAGGAGGCATAAGCAGGAGGCTTAGGAATTCAAGGCCAGTCTCCATGTACATAGGAAGGTTGGGGCCAACCTGGGCTACATGAGACTCTATCTCAAAAAGTTAACAAATTAATGGGTAAAAATTAATAACAAATAAAACAAAAAAATCACTCTTCCCTCCTCCCACTTCCTCCATTCTTTCCTTCTTTCCCAATTGAGAAGTTCCAATGCTTTGTGTTGATGAACTCTCTAATTTGTACAGCATTGCCTCCATTGTATGAATGACTAAGCCAGCCAGGCATAAAGAGATTCACTGCCACTCAGGGTTACACAGGAAAACCAGGATTCAAAATGTAAAGATTGCCACCAAACAGCAGACTGTTAACCAGTACTATTCCATTTCGCATGGTTATAGCCTGCTGGTAACTTCCCTAGAGCCAGTCTTTAAGTAAAAGTATTAGAACATTTATTGTGGAAAATATCAGATATATAGAAAAATAGACAAAACAGTAGAACAGACCCATCTGTACACAAATCTCAGCTTCCACAATTACCATATCACCACAAATCTTGTTTCACCAAGAACCCTAGCCCTCAATAATGGAATGACACAAGTCCTAACATCATGCCATTCCCTCTGGAACTATAGAATAGCAGATATTCATGTCTGTGTGGTGTGTGTGTGCACACATGCAAGCATGCACACACATGCACAAGTGCTGTAGCACAGCTGTGGAGGTCAGAGAACAACTTTCAAGTCAGTCCTCTCCTTTCCACCTCATGAGAGGCAAGGTTTTTCAGAATCTTACACTATCATTATTCTATGCTGCACTTACTATACCTTCTGGGAAATTTTGTCTCTGCCTCCCATCTCTCCATCAGCATGCTGGAATTACAGAAGCCCACCAGAGCTTTCAACTCTTCTAGATGGGGTCTGGAGAGGGTCAGACCTGGGTACCCAGGCTTGAGTATCGACTGAGGCATCTCCCCAGCCACAGCAGAGATTTCTTTCTAGTATCAAACAGCTTTAATGAGCAATAACCAACATATCATAAAATAACCCACTTTAAATTCAATGTGGGTTATTTACATTTAGTCACATAGTTATCACACTCAATTTTAGAATATTTTTCTCACTTAAAAAGAAACTCCATAGTAATACCTACTCTCCTCACTCTCCATCTCTTCCCTACTGCCCCCTCACTATATCTTAGAACAACCAGTTCACTTTTGTTTCTAGGGTTTGCTTATTCTGAACACCACATATAAATGGAATCACATGATGTCATACAGCCTTTTATTACTGCCTTCTTTCATCCATTATATTTTCAAGATTTTTCCACATTATAGCGTGTATACATATTCCTTTTATGTCTGAGTAATATTCCATTTTAAAACTATACCTTATTCCAAAAGCCAGCCTGGGCTACATAATAAGTTCCAAGCCAGCCTAGACTACATAGCAAGACCCTATCTCAAAAATCCAAAATAAACATATAAATATTAATTTAATGTTACATTTTCTTCATACAACTTATCACTGCCTCTAAAATGATCTTATCAACTGATCTGCCTTTCCATACACACTGTGAAATATAATTCCATGAGAGGAGAAACCTGTGTGCTTGCTGACCACTGAGCTAGCTGGCTAGCTGCTAGAAGGGTTGGGCAGGAGCTTAATTAAACCACCTGGTGACTGACTAGGTCTCGAATCGTAGACTTCTCTTTTTTTTTTAAAAAAAAAAAAGTGTATTTCCTAAGAATAGAATGTGAAATACAGGCCCTGCACTGTGCATGTCACTCTTCTCCCTAATCATAAAGTATCAGAGAAACTCTGATTGCTCAGCCTCTACACATGGGAACTGTGTGCAAAACAGTTAGGTCCTGTTTACAAAGAGACTGTAACACTACAGAGATCTGTTTGCTCTATTACATGAAAATAAGCAAGATTTAAATATCACAAACTTGATTTTAAATGCTTAAGAAAACTGTGAGGAAAAAACTCAAATGCTCACAGGGTTGTCCTGGGTTGTCCAATTGAGAGACAGTTTTCTTTCTTCTTTCTACTTCTTCTACATATTCTCATTTTCCATAATGAACATGTGTAACTCTTAGTATAAATAACAAACATGTCATTATTTTTAGAAAGGATGGACATTACCCTGTAGGGGTGGAGAAAGCTTTACCCAAAAGCCATAGGCTACTGTTGATAAATCCCATTGCCAGAATTGGGCTACCCACCCTACCCTCAACAATGAGCTGTTAGTCAGAAAGGCTCATGAGGCCCCCAAAATAACACAAGCCATTGCCAGAGCACTTGGTTACCCACAAAAACAAGACAGTAAGACCTATGGCTGAAGACACCACAGGCTGTGGTTGTAGGACATGGAGAGCTCAAGCTGGAACTGAGATGGAAGCCACCACCTTGCTGGCTACCTGCCTAGTGCTGGAAAGCACTGTGCCAGCTTCTGGGGATAAAAGTTACCAACAATGTGAACAAGCTGCAGATCCTGCAAGCCACAAAATCAACTAGCCAGGCAAGATGTACCCACCCATGCAATGGTGGCACAAAAGTTATGGGGGTAATCAACTGCTCCATGATTGGATAAGAAGTCCATTCAGTGGAAAGGAATTCATAGTTGGTACTTAGAACCAATTCAGAAGCCTATGGCTTGGAAGGTCATAGACCACAAAGGGAAGATTCTACTGTTCTTTGGCTAAAAAGAGAGGTTATGTCTGACAAAAAGTCTTCTAAATGTCTGTGTGTGCTCCTCTGATCCATGCAGTTCTCACTCTTGGTTAGATACCTGCTTTTTACAGATGACAATAAGTACCAGGAAGATACAAGACTATCTATATGATGAGAAAATAAATTCAACTGCCCAGCACCATACAAGTCATCTCTGTCATACCCACCATGGCCCAGAAGACATTACAAAGGAAGCAGCAGATTATTGAATATAAGTGCTGTTTTCACTGCTAGCCTGCGAATCTTCTCCAGGGAGATGGCAATAGATGCTGAGGAGACTCAAATCCCATCAAAACAGGGATGGAGAGATGGCTTAGCAGTTAAAGTGCTTGTCTTCAAAGCCTAAGAACTCAGATTCAATTTCCCAGTACCCATATAAACCAGATGCACAAGATGGTGCATGTGTCTGGAGTTCATTTGCAATGGCTAGAGGCCCTGAGATACCCATTCTCTCTCTTTCTCTCTATCTTTCTTTCTCAAATAAATAAATAAATAAGTCATAATTATTCAAAATAAAACACAAGAGGCATTCTGGCAGTCCCTTCAAAAACAAAGCCTCATCAAAACAGAAAATTAAGCCAGGTATGGTGGCACACACCTTTAATCCCAGCACTTGGGAGGCAGAGGTAGGTGGATCGCCATGAGTTTGAGGCCACCCTGAGAGTACATAGTGAGATCCAGGTCAGCCTGGACTAGAGTAAGACCCTACCTTGAAAAAAAAAAAAAAAAAAAAAAAAAAAAAAAAAAAACAGAAAATTAGAGGCTACTGAGAGCATAACACTAAACATGAGATCTCTATCATGCCTTCCATAGCTCAGAGGATACTGTAGAAGAGGGGGCAGATAGAATGTAAGAGCCACAGGCTGGGAAGAAGTCCTCTGTGGCATTGTCCTCCTCACAGGGACTAGCTGGTATATTCATAACCCCACAGTGAATACTGGCAATGTGCCTCAGTTGAATGGAGGCATAGGAGAAGGGATATAAGAGTACAACCTGATGGAAACATGATCAGTTTGCAGTATGTTCGTATATTAAAGTTCTTGATAATTTTTTTTTTTTTTTTGAGACAGAGGGAGGGAGAGAGAGTGAGTGAGAATGGGCACGCCAGGATCTCTAGCCACTGCAAACGAACTCCATGTGCATGCACCACCATGTGCATCTGGCTTACATGGGACCTGGAGAATTGAACCTGGGTCCTTAGGCTTCGCAGCCATGTGCCTTAACCACTAAGCCATCTCTCCAGCCCACTCAATAATTGTTTTTAATCCTCCCCAAAAGGACTGTCCATGTTACCTGCCTGTGTCACACAGATCTTGTTGTAGTCATGCTGGAACACTCAAGCTGCCATATTTTGGATCCCCTTTGGAAGACACACTGGATTTTCTGACTCTGACTAGTTTATAATTATCAGCAACCCAAACAGTAATTCTTCTGCTTAAATGCATCACCTGTAGCACTGCTCAACTTGAGACTTCTCACAGAACCAAAATTCACATCCATTCAGCACCACTCTTCCTCCATCCTCCCTCATCCATTTCAAAATGTAAGAATATTTTCTCATTTTTTGTTTTCTGGGTTTTTTTTTTGCTTGTGTTTGTTTGTTTGTTGTTTGTTCTTGTTTTGAGTCAGTGTCTCACTGTGTAGCCTAGGCTGGCTTCAAACACAAACCTACTTCCCAAGTCTGGTATTACAGGTATGCACCACACCTGTCTCATTCACAAAAACACCTTTACACACCTGACTCAAGAACTACAAGAAAGTATGAGATACAGTGGGAATAGACATGCTTAATTAAAACTTAAAACTAGTAGCAGGGCATGGTGGTGCAGCACTTGGGAGGCAAGAGGTAGGAGGATCACTGTGAGTTCAATGCCACCCTGAGACTCATAGTGAATTCTAAGTCAGCCTGAGCTAGAATGAAACCCTACCTCAAAAAAGAAAAAACAAGGGGCTGGAGACATGGCTCAGAGGTTAAGCACTTGCCTGTAAAGCCTAAGGACTCCGTACGAGGCTCAATTCCCCAGGATCCACATTAACCAGATGCACAAGGGGGCACACGAATCTGGAGTTCGTTTACAGTGACTGGAGGCCTTGGCGCGCCCATTCTCTCTCTCTCTCTCCATCTGCCTCTTTCTCTCTCTGTCTGTTGCTCTCAACTAAATAAATAAAATTAAAAACAAACAACAACAAAAACTTTAAGACTATTCTATGAATGTGCATTCTTGATGTTGGTTTATGACACTATTATATAATGGACAATAAAGTCCTCATTGTCTCCTGGAGAGAGACTGAGAGAAAGAGGCAGAGAGAGAGAGAGAGAATTGGGCACACCAGGACCTCCAGCCACTGCAAATGAACTCCAGATACATACACCACCTGTGCATCTGACTTATATGGGTACTGGGGAATCAATCCTTGAACCGGAGTCCTTAGGCTTCATAGGCAAGTGCTTAACTGCTAAGCTATCTCTCCAGCCCCAAAGCTCTTCATTTTAAATACCAGCTACAAAGCACAATCATTCTGCATAGGTTTCTGCCACCAGAAGCATCCTGGCACCCTCTACTGTTAGGAAAGAAAGCTTAAGGCACTGTGGGTTCACTTTTTCCTACAGGTTTCTCCATCATCCTTGTACTATAAGTGCATATCCAGGTATAGAAGCACAACTGAGAGAGGAGAAAGGCAAGATACTACAGGTAAAAGTAAAACTGAAACCCAGTCAGTACATGAAGCCAAGTACTGATGGGTAATGAGAAGGAGCTGTGCAGAAAGAAACACAAGTTAGCAAGTGCCACAACACCAGAGTGCAGTCATTCTTGTCTAAGACTTCGCGTAAGTAAAACTAATCATGACAAGCAGCCCGTGCTGTGCAGAAAGAAACTCTTGAGTTAGCAAGTGCTACAACATCAAAGTATAGCCACTCTTGTCTAAGCCTTCGCATAAGTAAAACTAATCATGACAAGCAACCCATGCCACAGAGAAAGATTAAATATGCTGCCTGAGGTCACAGAGCAAACCTAGAACTGCCCCTAAAGCCTGTGTTTTCAGCCACTTGATCCACTGTCTAATGAATAGCTGTGACTACTGAATGGGTGGGGGGTACACAAGTCTCCTTAAATATAGTGAGATTTATTATTATTGCTCTTATCGAAAAGAAAAATCCCTTGCCATCCTAAGCAGGGAAATTAAGAAATAATTCAGTTCTCTTGTCCATGATCGAGCCAGTCTGAGGCTAAAAAACTCTTTTCCCTTCTAAATTAAAAGACATAGGCTGAAGAGATTGCTTAGTGGTTCAGCACTTGCGTGTGAAGCATAAGGACCCTGGTTCAAGGCTCAATTCCCCAGAACCCACATTAGCCAGGTGCACAAGGGGGCGCATGTGTCTGGAGTTCATTTGCAGTGGCTGGAAGCCCTGACGCACCCATTCTCTCCCTCTCTCTCTCTCTCTCTCTCTCTCTCTCTGCCTCCTTCTCTCTGTCTGTCGCTCTCAAATAAATAAATAAAAATAAACAATATAGAGATAGAGATAGAGATAGAGATAAAAGACAAATTTGTTCTTTTGTGGAAATCAATACAGTAACTCCAGAAACAATGCCATTCATCATAACCTCACTAAAATCAGCCAACTTCTTTTACAGAGAATGAGTTCCTCCACCAATAGGCTCCGGGCATAGACAGCCTGATTGATTCATCTTCCAGCCAACCAGCCAGTCACCTGGGCTCAGGCTCACAGGGCTTCTCTTCCTAAGACAACAGGTGCCAAATGGCCCCTGTAACATTAAGAATGAGTAGGGAATTCCTCATGTGGAAGAGAGCAGCCAGTTCCCCTGCCCTTAGTGAAAAGGTCTGGGTCAGGGAGAAAGGGGGATGGAGAACTCTTGGGTTACAGGCTACATGGAGCAGGGCAAAAATCCTGGTGTGGTGCTAGAAGCTCTTGTTCTTTGAGTTTCTCTAGGCAGAGCTAGGAGCAAGGCCAATCCACTTAAGGCTACTTGCCCTGGGCAGATGCCCAGGTTCTCCTTGTTAGACTCCAGATGGTAACAGTAGCAGCTCAACTCTATTCCAGCTCAACACTTGCAGAAATTGCTACAGTTCACTAGGAACACCTGCTGGAAATGTCCTAGATGCCACAGAGAGAAGGTGGGGCATAGACTTTAATACCTACTGAAGCACCCACCAGTACTCACCAGGCATGGTCCCTAGTGCTTCAGACTGAACCCTACTTAAGCCTCATCACCCAAACCCCATGACTCTCAGTCCTGCTTCACAAAGAGTAGTGTGTAGGAAATTAAGAACTGGCCACAGGTTACACACAGGAAGTTAGATGGACAGCATTCAAACCCCTGATTCTGCCTCTGAAATTCAAGTCATCTTTCAAGACAGCTGCCCAGGCAACAAATGCCTCATGTCAAGAACGACTCTTGCAAGTTATTTCTGGGCTCCTTCTTTGAAATGTTAGACCAGCCTAAAGTCAGATGTCCCACAACCAAGAGCAAGGCACTGTGACACTGGGAAGTACAGCCTGCAAGGATACTTCTATTTACTCCCACGTTTTCTACTCTTCCTACTGTTTCCCTCCAAAATCCCAGATCCTCTCTCGTGATCTGCAAGTCTTGGGGTAGGTGTTTTACAAAAACCAGAACCCTGGGCTGGAGAGATAGCTCAGTAGTTCAGGTGCTTGCATACAAAGTTTAACAATTGGGGTTCAATTCCCCGGTACCCACGTAAAGCCAGATGCACAAAGTGGCAAATGTGTCTGGGGTTCATCTGTAATTGCTAGAGACCCTGGAACATGCTTTCATATTCTCTCTTACAAATAAATAAAAATATATTAAGCAAACATAACCCTATTATTACAAGCTCCAAGGTATTCATATACAGAAATTTAAAGGGAATGATGCAAAAACACTCATGTTTCATAGGTTAAGTAAACTGTAACTTGCTGGGCTTAAATCTAGTCAAGTAAAATTAGAGTTGGTTGGACTATATAGTCTGTTATTCCTTCCAGCTCTGAAGGCTACAATTCCAGTTAAACTAGTTTTAACTTTTTAAACTTTTTTAGAAAAGCCATTAATACAATGAAATCAATCTCAAGGAAAAAGATTAAAAGATTTATTTTGGGCTGGAGAGATGGTTTAGTAGTCAAGGCACTTGCCTGCAAAGCCTAAGGACCCAGGTTTGATTCTCCAGGTCCCACATAAACCAGATGCACATGGTGGCGCATGCATCTGGAGTTCGTTTGCAGTGGCTAGAGGCCCTGGCATGCCAATTCTCTCCCTCTCTCTTTCTCTCTCTCTCTCTCTCTCGTAGATGAAAATAAACAAATCAGAAAAAAAAGAAAAATCAAGATTTTGAAAAATACTGCTGTGTGCCTTAGACATGAGTGGCTTAACTTTTTTGTTTGCTTGTTTTATTTATTTTGGCTTTTCAAGGAAGGGTCTCACTCTAACTCAGGCTGACCTGGAATTCACTATGTGGTCTCAGGCTGGCCTTGAACTCATGGTGATCCTCCTATGTCTGCCTCCCAAGTGCTGGGATTAAAGGCGTGCGCCATCATTCCCAGCAAGTGGCTTAATTTTTAAGTGCCCAGATTTATAGTAGTCATCATTACTTCATTCTTGAGTGTTGAAGGAAACCTTGGCTGGTGCCTTATCCCTGGATGTCAGGTCAATTTTAATCCATTCCATGAGTTTATTCATCTTAACCTCTACGCTTTATCTTCAGCCCATGGGGTCTGAGCACCTTCCCACATTGCCAGGTCAAAAGTGGGGCTGCATCAGCTCTGTAGAGGTAGGCCAACAGTCAGTGACTGCCTGGGTAAGTTCAATTTATAGCAAGGAAATGAACACTAAATTTGCCATTAGTTCCAAGCCACAACCTCTGTTCCAGCTTTAACATTAGTGTCTACCACCTGTAGCTTCTTGTTAGATTGATTCAGAACTCTAGAGGAACATGACCCTTCAAACCTGCTAGAGAAAGCATGGGTCAGATTAAGTTCAGTATCAGGCACTAGGAGTTCTTTATTTAAAAAATATTTTTTATTTATTTGAGAGAAAGAAAGAGGCAAAGAGTGAGTATGGGTGCACCAGGGCCTCCTGCCATTGTAAACTAACTCCAGACACATGTGCCACTTTGTGCATCTGCCTTTACATGGGTACTGGAGAATCGAATCCATGTCATCTAGCTTTCAGGGTTGGCAACCAAGCCAGCAAGGGCCTTTAACCATGGAGCAGTCTCTCCAGGCCATAACAGTAGGAGTCCTAATATTTAGAACTCAACAAGGGAGAAAATGTGCAAGATAAAACATAATGCCAAAGAGAGATTCAAGTAAGTGCTGTTGTGATGCAAACTGGAATGTGGGGAGATGGGTGAACAATAGGCCCAGATAATGAGGAATGGGGGTCCAAGAGATTTTCTTTGAAATCTTTATGTGCCTGTATGATGTATGAATATATGTATGCGTGTGTTCATGTGTGCACATGTGGACATCAGCAGACAAGTTTGGATGTCATCCCTCACCTTCTACCTTGAGGCAGGGCGTCTTGTTCGCCACTGTGTACACCAGGTTAGCTGGCCCATGCGTTTCCAAGGATTCTCATCTCCGCCTTCCATCTTGCTACAGGAGCACTAGGATTGCACATACATCCCCTTACCATATCTGGCTTTACGTAGGCAAGCACTTTACCCACTGACCCATCTCCTCAGACCCCAAGAGATCTTCTGATGCATGTCGAGGACCTAAAAGAGTCAAAAATGTCCCTTTCCAAGGTTCTCTGAGCTCATCTTCTCAGAACCCCGCAATCACACATACTTAAGAAGATATGAAACCACAGCCAAGCCTACCCTAAGCCCACTCAACTGGCAAAGGGTAGAATAACAGTAGCTCCAGACAGGCTACACAGCATTTGCTATTCTTAAGCATTTGAAATTCTGATTCTAGGAAAACAAAACATGAAAGGCGAGGAAGGGACACAGAATGAAAATGGGACAGATTAAGGATTATAGGAAGCTTGGCTGCAAGCTGTCTCAGGAGGAGTAAGAGGGTAAGCCACCTGACACATTGTTGCTGATCAGAGTCTAAGTCCAAATATTGGCATGCCTTCTGGGGCAAACTGTGGGCAAATCCACATTAAAGAATGGTAAGCTCTAGTCCAGGGACCCTGGGTATCACACAGGTCTCTTTATTAATTAGAATCTATAGGAATTCCACTGTGCTACAGCCTCTCAGAGCACAAAGGACACAGGCCTGCAACCCAAGGCCTCTACCTCTCTGGTCCCTGTCCTGATAATACTGTTTTCAGGACCCTACCACCTGACTCACTGAGCATGCATGTTAAAGGCCAGCACAAGCACTCTGCAGCACTGTCTACAGGTCACAAGTCTACCCTCCCTATCCAGGAATGTGATGTCATCCACTGTGTCTAATTCATTTTGTTATAACCTCACTTAACATGCATGTTCAAAGCCAGCTTGAGCCCTCTGCAGCACTTCTACCAGTCACACATCTGCCCACCTTACCTGGGAATATGCGGTCAGCCACTGTGTGTAATTCATTATAACCTGACTCCAAATTCTATCTGGCATGTAAATGGTATAAAATAAATTTTGTGAAATTAATTGAATACAGGACTCTATTAACCAGATCCCAACAGGACTTACTTAAGTCCTGTGTCATGTACTTTGACAAAAATGTGATTACATCAGAGTTCAATCACTATTTCTAGAAATAGACGTTTCTGGAGAAATTTTCAAAAAGATTTTGTCAGAAGAGATGACTTAGCAGTTAAGTGCTTGTCTGTGAAGCCAAGGACCCCAGTTTGAGGCTCTATTCCCCAGGACCCACGTTAGCTGGATGCACAAGGGGGCGCACGCGTCTGGAGTTCATTTGCAGTGGCTGGAGGCCCTGGCGTACCCATTCTCTCTCTGTCGCTCTCAAATAAATAAATAAACAAAAATAAATTTTAAAAAAAGATTTTGTCTGTGTCCACACACACACACTAACCACATTCTTCCATACAGTGAAAACTTGAGAACTATTCTTATAACTCACTAGAAAGTCTAGATTCTCACACATATTCATAAAAGGTATTAAAAGGGATGAAAATGTCCATCACTGTCCACAGAAAAGCAGTAGGTCTCCTTCTCCCTGAGCCCTCACCCTTGAGTTGGGTCCTTTCAAGCCTGTCCTCGCTCGCCTCCATCTCTTAGCTCTAATCAGTTTCTAATCAGTGATAATCTTCCCAAGCCATGAGCAGTGGGTATACATCCTTAAGGGTTGTATCTCCAATCCCATCATAGCTCTACCTTGGTTTTATATATATTGTTGAAATGAGGGTAAAAACAAAAATTGAACCATAATTAACAGAAAAAAAAAACAGTAAAATCTTTTATGACTGATACAGTATGCTAAGTTTAAATGGTCACAAAAGAAACTGAATAAACTAACACTCATGGATAATGGCAACCTTGAGCTGAACCACAAGGACAGGCCAGCTTGTATTTATAAAGAATGGTTGTTCCCTTAAATTTGGCCAGCCAAGCCAAATGAGCCAAAGGGTGCAATAGTGGCATGTCTGTTATGGGGGAAAACAACTGCTCTCTAATTGGAATGGAGAACCACTCCAAGGGAGGGAATTCATGCCTGATACTTAAAACCTATGATTGGGGAAGCCATGAGCCCTAGACATCTGCAGGTGTCTGGCTGAGTGTATATACTATGCTCACCAAACTGCCCAGTAAGCACTTCTCTTAATGTTCATACCCACATATTAATGTTCTCACTTTTGGTTAAAACTTCCATTTTCAGATGGTGGTGACCTTTGGATAAGTCACAAGGCACCCTAGTGCTGAGAAGAAGTGACATAGGCATGCTCAGTACTGAAACCTCTATCTCACCTTCCAAGGCTCAGGATCCATTAGGGAAGAGGTAGTGGAAAGAAAGTAAGAGCCAAAGAAAGGGTAGGACTCTTATGACATACTCATCCAGACACAAAATGTCCTGGATATCCATGACCTCACAGTACCTGACATGAGACCATTGTAATAGGAGGAAAAGATCATGACATCAAAATAAAGAGAGACTGATAGAAGGGGAAGGGATATAATGGAGTGGAGTTGCAAAGGGAAAGTGGGGGTAGAGAGGGAATTACCATTGATTATTGTCTATAATTATGGAAGTTGCTAATAAAAAAATAATGGTTGTTCCATGGGGTATTAACATGTGGAAAATTAGTCTTTTCTTATCTACATAGTGACTGAATGGCAACATATCCCATACCTTCCCCCAAAATAGTATTGCTACTCTGTGCAGACCAATGGTTATCCTGACCCTGAGAAATGTAACATGGTAGGATAAGCAGAGAAAATGAAACCAGGTATGAGCAGGAAGGTAACAGACTACTTTAAGGATGAACAAAGTAACAAATGAAAGAAGACCTGCCAATGGGTTAACTGGACAAACAAAAAAATCCACATAAAGAAGACAGTGAGAAACAAGTTTGTTCAGTAACAAATAAACAGAGGTGAATATAATAAAATGTCTGAGCTCAAGCGAAGATGACTAAACTAGTGGTACAGGTTCATGTTGATGCCTTGTCTTAAGGAGACCCAACTCCACCAAATCTTACTTCAGGAACTATACTGTACATAAGATCAAACAAAGTGTTTAACAACTTTGTAAATTTTTCGAGTCTCTATGAAGAGAGAAAGAAAACTACTAATCAGTTATCTCTGGAAGATGGAATTGAGTTTGTTTTAATCTCTTGCTCCTGTCCTAAAGGTATTTTTTCATTTGGAAAAAAAGTAAAAAAGGAAATTAAGGTCAAGATGATCTATCTTAGAACGACATGCAGATGATAAAGGACTTACATTTCATTCTGTGACTGTGAACTGCTGAAGGCCTAAACATTATATGGACACATCACAGGCAGATCTGTGAGGCAACTCTGGGTCTACTGTAAACACTGAGGGCACTGAAAACTGCTCCAAGGACATGATCAGATATCACAAACAGGCTGGTTATTTTGCATTACTTTGAACAAATCTGGATTCTTAATTAAAGATAAAAAATTCTATTCTGAAATAAGACATTTCTAATTACTACTCATCTAAAAATAGACTGAACGAATCATGAGCTTCTGTCTGGATGACTTTGGCAGAATGGAAGTCTGTGTCAGCAATGAGGCATAGTGGATTTGGAGTCATAGACTTGAGTCTGATTCTCAACTCCAACATTTAGTAGTTGACATTTGTTCAAATACATTGTTAGGCCTGTTTCTCATATCTATGAAGAGTCTGACTAGCCACCAAAATTATTGCAATCATTAATGCTAACACATGACCTTGACATATAACAGATGCTGAAAACAGAACAATTTTATTATCACAGACGTTTTCCTATCTGAGATCTAATGGTTCTATGAATAACAGCAACAGCATGAATTAGTTTAAGTAAAAAGAATTATATATGGAAAACCAGTCTTGCCTTATCCACATACTAAGTGAATGACAACATGCCCCATACCTTCCCCCAAACAGGAATGCAACTCTGTACATACCAAGGAAACAAAAGAACAAAAGACTACAACACTCAAGATAAGAAAATAGTTGTTAACATGGAATGTGAGTCTGCCAAAGGCCTATGCATTAAAGGCTTGGGCACATCTGTGGTGACACTGGGAGATGCTGGAACCTTCAAGAAGTGGATGTAGTTGGAATAAACTAGGTCACTGGCATGTCCTCTTGAGATTGGTGCCCTGTGCCATGGTCCCTTCCTCTCGGCCTCCCAGTACCATGAGGTGAGTTCCACCGTGTGCTCCTCACCTTGACGCTGCTTTGACCTGGGCCCACAAACAACTGTGTAAAGTAACCATGGCTGAGACCTCTGAAACCAGGATTTCTTCTGTTTACAAAACAAGTATTACCCTAGTTGAGCCAAAAATACACCACACTGGGAAAAAAAAAGTCTGTAAAACCGTGTTTCAGTATAATCTTTTATTATTTTATTACATTAAAATTTACTTCTAGAATCCAAAGACTGTCTTAGACAATTTGAAAACACATGTACGTAGACTTTAACAAATACGGTGGACTTGATTATATTCCAGGCCTTTGAAATTAAGTGCAGTTCTATCATGAACTTGGAATGTACTCTGTGTGCAGTGTCACTTCAACAAAGTTCTACAGAAATATAAAAATTTCTATAAATTTGACCACCTCAGAGCCAAGCACCATTGGCTTCAAAACAACTGATACTCAAGAAATTTCCCAGCAACATAAGCACAGACTTTCCTCCAATGCAGCACCATGGTCATTCTGGCCAGGCCTTGAAGACATAAGAACTCATCTATGATTTTATGCTGCACCACCAGTATAAAACCCAACTCTAATGCATATGTCATGACACATAGTAACAACAGGGTACTTTTACACAGAGGTTTATCTACATGGCAAATGTGGAATCTCCAGTGAAGGGCAGCCTTGGTCACTGCTGATCCAGTGACACTCTCTGCTTTCCAGCTTGAGTAGTATTATACGATTCACAGATAGTACACTTCATGCCTAAAATATGAAACTGGACTGTGGATCGGCCATTACAGTCATTGCAGAGAATCTGAAAATTGAATTGAGAAATTCAAGATAAAGATTTTGCACTTCAGAGGTACAAGTTGCATAGTCTACCTCAGACAATCCCCTGACAATCATAGCAAAGATGTGAAAATACACATAATATCTAAGCACTTCCATAAGTAGAAATGTCTGTTTTCCTCACTGAAAAATTTAAAAGGTTAAGATAACACTGAATTTAGAAAACGAAAATGCAAATTTGAGCAAAGAAGGCCTATTTCAAAATAGTACCCAAGTCAGGAGCAGTGGTTCACGCCCACTATCCCAGCACTCGGAAAGCTGGAGGAGGAGGATTGCTGTGACTTCCAGGCCAGCCAGGGCTATAGAGTGAGCTCTAGTTTAGTCTGGGCTTGAATTCGAGCCTTCCTCTCATAAGCTGCTTCTGATTAGGTGTTTTGTCCCAGCACTGAGAAAGTAACTTCTGCACTTAATTAATAAAGCTGAAACCTTTACATATTTGTAATGTTTTTGTTTAATTTTTAGGTTTAATATACTATATTCTTAGTCTTTTATGCCTTGGGAATAAATTCAAGAACAAAACAATGTCTTACACTGAATGGAGCGGTGCTCTTATATACCCCTAAAATGATTATAAGATGCCTTTAGGAATTAATCTCCTCTAATACTAAGAACTTGAAAATGAAAAAGGTATTAATCTGAAAATACATCAATATTTAACTATGCAATAGACCCCTTTACTTTAGAACAGCTACACTCAGCAGAAAAATTTCAAATTTCTTAGAAGTTTTATCTATACGTAGAAAGATGAGTGGATCTCTAGGTCTTGAGGACTGGACAGTAACTACCAGTACAGGGTACAGGATTTCTTTATGGATGACAAAAATGTTCTGAAATTGTGACATCTGTTCAAATCCTGAAATGTAAAAAAGCACTAAAGTATACAGTGTAAAGGAATGAGATCCAATGTACAGGAAGCATATCTTCAATGAACAATGTGAACTTTGGCCTCCAGTAAATACCACAATTATTATTGTCCTTAGCAATAATTCAGATATCCACATGAATTATGGAACTCTGCAGTACATATATAATAAAAATACTTTGTTTTTCAGTGCTAGGGATTAAATCAGGGTCTTATACATGCAAGCAAGCACCTATCACTCCAGCCCAAAAGTAATCTTTACTTGACTTTCTTTTACACTTCAGTCCAGAAGTATTGAAGACACTAGGAAAATATCTATGTCTGAAAGCTGTCCAGGCATCAGAAAGCTCCTTTGTCATTCTGACTTGCAAGTCAGTAAGTGCTGTGCCGAGAATTTAATAGGGCCGCACATGTCAGATCCCTCTTTGTAAGGCTAACTGAGACCAAATAAAGTAAGCCTAAGAATAAAAGAGTTAATAAACATTAAAACACAAAAACTAGGGCTGGGGAGACGGCTTACTGGTTAAGCGCTTGCCTGTGAAGCCTAAGGACCCCGGTTCGAGGCTTGATTCCCCAGGACCCACATTAGCCAGATGCAAAAGGGGGCGCACGCATCTGGAGTTCATTTGCAGCGGCTGGAGGCCCTGGCATGCCCATTCCCCCCTTCTTTCCCCTCTTTCTTTCTGTCTGTTGCTCCCAAATAAATAAATAAAAATAAGCAAACTATTTAAAAAAACCAAAAACTAAATCTCAAAAATGAAAAAATACAATCTCTTCAAATAAAATTTAAAGCAATTATAAATGAAACATCAGTCCCCCTCTAGCTAGTTACATTAGATTCTGGCAAGGAATTTGCAACATTTCAGAATAAAATTTCTGCCTGCCATCTAGTGTTGAGAAAAACTGCACAAAAGCATTCTTGGGACTTTTCTCCCCCTGTAGTGAGCTCAGCTTTATTAAAGTTGGAAGATCCTTTTGCCCGCCCCTTTAATAGGTCACAACAGCACTATGTCAAAGCAGTTCTGTTCAGAGAAACTGAAGTCCAGGGCAAAATTATAAAAGAATATCAACAAAAAAATCTAAAAAGACTATGCAGGTATTAAGTGTGGCCCTCCTTGCTATTGAAGTTCATTGTCAGAAAAAAAAGCAAAAAGAAAAAAGCACAGATTGCACTCACATCCACAGTCATGTTCTGATACTCTGATGGCATAGGTGTCTGCGCCACTTCCTCGTCCAGATGCTTCCAGTACCTTCTCATATCCACAGCAGAGTGCATACACAGTGGACACCTGTAGCCTCTGGCACAGACAGAAAGGTCATGTCTAAGCATTAAGTGGGAAGTGTAATAACAAGTACATAAGAAGCTGCACACTCACTGACACAGACCCTCGAGAGGGCATTATTCTATGTTTCAAGATAATCTGAGAGGGGCTAGAGAGATGGCTCAGTAATTAAGGCACTGCCTGCAAAGCCTAATGATCCTAGCTCGATTCCCCAGTACTTATGTAAAGCCAGAGGCACAATGTGACACATAAATCTGGAATTCATTTGCAGTGGCTAAAGACCCTGGAGCACCCATTCATTCTCTCTCTCTCACCTTCTGCTTGCAAATAAATAAGTAAAATTCTTTTTTAAAGGATAATCTCGTAATTTACATACTATAAAAGATTTATATTAAATTCTGTATTTTATATTTTTAAGCTCTAAGTCTTTCTCCTCCATTCTCTAAAATGGAAGTGAACTAGACATTATTATTTGCAGAACATACTTCATATACCTAAGAATACCAACTAAGCTGTCCCTTAACTAAGCAACCTCAATTTCTTAATGCAAAGATATATTCAGATCATATAGAAAACAATTCCACTCTATAAAGTTATTAACAGTTCTACTCACTAACTTGGTTCTAGCATGTCTCCTTTTTCCTACTTGTCTCCTCTTCCTAGCTTGTCTCTTCTTTCCTAAGTACATGTTTCCTCTACCCTAACTACTTGCCACCTCATTTTAGTTCCAGTTTTAAAGAAAGCTCACCAACTTTCTTTGCAGTTCATCAATGAACCAATACACCAATCTAATCAAATATTGGGCACCATTTCTCAGTGTTTCCACAACCCCATCATGGCCTCGGGTGATGACTGTGTTCCCTAGTAAATATAGCTAGAAAACAAGAGGGTTTTGCCTCAAACTACGAGAAGAGATAGACAAAACAACACGGGAACAAAGCATAGTTCTCCTATGTCCTCAAGATGTTTTGGCCTTTCAGCACTAGTCATCTACGTGACTTGTCTCAACACAGCATCTACCATGCCCAATGCAGTGCACATAGCAGTTACATCTGCTCACTTCCCTACCACCACCCACATGCAAAACAAGACATCATAAAATCGAAATTTTTAAATCCCATCACTCACTCTTTCAACATTTCTTCATAACACGTTCTGAAAGAAAATTAACATTATTTCAGTAAAACAAAAACTATAGAGCCCTTTTCTGTGACTACCATCAAAGTTCACTTAACCCGGACAAAAAAAGAAAACTACATCCACTATTTTAAACATTTTTGAGGAGAAACAAGTTATTTTACCTATGTAAAAGATGTCCACATGGTAAGACATGAGCAACGACACGGGATGTATGAATGTCCTAAAACAGAAAGGGAAAAGAAATCAGTGCTTACACAAAGGCAATATAAATATCTAAGCACTTTAAATTCCAGAGGGAGCTTTCCAAATTGACAAGTTATTTTGATGCTTACCTCCAAACATATTGGACAGTTCTGCCGAGAAACATTTTCAATACACTGTTTGAAGGAGAATCACACATTAACAAAAGCATAAACAGATAAAAATATCAAGTTTAATGTGGAGAAAATGCTCTCAAAAAGTAAATATAAAAATGTGGATTATAATATCAGTTCTGTCACTTATGAATCCTTAAGATTTTAGACAAGATACCACTTCTTTAGTCTGATTTTCCTTGTTTATAAAATAAAGCTAATACATATGCCATTTGGTTCTTAAGTGTACTTCATACACAAACACGCAATCTTTAACATCTGTGAAATTAGGATGTTTCTGACAACCAATGCCATCACTGAGTTAATAAAGTACAAATAATAACATGAAGATGTAATGAGTTGGTTGTGTTGCACGTACACGTGCATGCCTGCACATACACCTCTACATATGCACTGGAAACCAAAATAAGCACCAGAGAAACATGATCTCTACAAGGTTATTGACTCTTGGCACTCTCTCCTAGCTTATCTATTTAAGAACTGTTTCATTCAATTTGCTTGATTTTTTTTGAGACAAGATTTTGCTTATACCTCAGTCTAACCTTAAACTGCGGATCCTCTGCTTCAGCTTGCCAAGTGTACTAGAATTGCAGGCATGTACCACCACACTCAACTACTTTATAGATCATCTCCAACCTAAGTTAGTAAGGCCAGGTTTAATCTTTAACCCCTCACAAGTTCACAATCTGCTCATCGAGTTCCTTCGAGACAAGACTGATCTTTCTTAAGCTTCATTCATTTTTATGAACTCTCTGTTAACAAATCCTGTGTGTCCGCTGTTCATCTTACCTGTCCTCAGCACTGTCCAATGTTAAGCCAGGTCCTATCTATTTGCATTTTCCCAAGAACCTCCTGTCCTTATCTTCTACTGAATGTAATATATGCCAGTAAATTATTTCAGATATTTTTCCAATCAATGTCTGTCTGCTAGCCTCTCCTCTCCTCTCTCCTGTGTGTGTAAGGCGGGGGGGGGGGGAGTGGGGGGGGGCAGGTATCTCAACACTCAAGACACGATATTGCCGCAATTCTCCTTACCTAGAATTTTATAAAATCTTATTTATACTTCACTCTTTGCCAATCCCCTATCCTTTAAATTCTTATAGTAGATACAAGTAGTACTGTAAATATAATCCTTTATTAGATATTCTGAAATAGTGAGAGGGCCCAGGATTGTGACAAAATTCCTACATCCTAGTTATAAACAGCTGTGTCTTACTTATGTAAGGAAATATTAAAGCATCTTGTGAATATTCTTGGAATGCTGTGAAAACAGGTTATGCTGCCTAATACTTCTTCCTTTCCAATCTTGAAAGTAGTACCACTGGTAAGAATCCACAAATCAAACGAGAAGCTGCCAACGTCATGCTAGTAACTGACAACAGCATTCTTCCATTGCAGAAAGAAACTGCAGATCAGATGATCTGAGGCATATGTTTTAGACTATCTACTTATTGTTTTACAAAAAAACTTACTGCATTTAATGTGTGAAATTAGCACATTTTCAAAATATTTTAGAATTTAAGCTGGTTTTCAAAAACCATAATACTTTAATATTTTTAAATTATGCAACTTGAATTATGAATTTTGAATTACATACCTTGTGTTTTCCTTGCAGACTCACAGCTAGGCATAAGTTGCATTTCAAACAGTGGAAGAAATCTTCCTTTGGACCAATCCTAACAAAACAGATGAAAGCCAAAAGATTATATTTTGTTTCGTTTTAACGTTTTATTTATTTATTTAAGAGAAGAAACAAGGAAGAGCAAGAGAAGAGAATGGGCACGCCAGGACCTCCAGCCACTGCAAATGAACTCTGGATGCATGCGCCCCCTTGTGCTTACATAGGTCCTCAGGAACTGCATCAAGATCTTTTGGCTTTGCAGGCAAGCGCCTTAACTGCTAAGCCTTCTCTCCAGCCCACCAAAAATTTTTTAGTATAGTGATATTTTGTTCAATATATAATACCTAAATTTAATATCACCATAAAAAATTGAAACCACACTGAATATAGAATAAACTCCCATCTCTCCAATCTCCCTCTCCAAATGTAAACACTGTAAGCTGAAAGATAACCACCCTTGTAAGGTTTCTCTCCTACAAAGTTGCATATAAATGTATGTGTGTTATGACTATATGTGTATATCCATGTATACAAATATAAAGAGAAAAAACAATACACACATTATTGGAGCTTTATTTCTTACAGATAGATTTCCATATGCTCTTTTGTAAATCTATTTTCCACTTAATAATACATCTTGAGGATTATACCTATGTATACATAATTACTTCATTTTTTTGTAACAGCCACACACTATTAACATGGTATAAATGTATCAAATTTTTCAAAAGTAGGGCTGGGGAGATTGCTCCATGATTAAAGGCACTGGCTTTCAAAGCCCGCTGGCCTGAGTTCAATTCCTCAATACCCACATAAAGCCAGATGCAAAGGTGGTTCATGTATCTGTGATCCCAGTGCACCTATAACAATGTAGGCAGAGCAAGGAGAATCCAAAGCTTGCAGATCAGCTAGCCTAATGTTCATTTGCAGTTTTTGCAGTAACAAAAGACCCTGTGTCAAAGACACCTGAAGGCTGTCCTCCAACCACATACATGCCATGGCACACATGACCATATACACACATACCTACACAAGTATTTTTAATTTTTCTTCAAAAATATTCTGATAAAATTTATAATCTTTAGTTGCCACAATGACATAATTAAAAAAAAACACTATCCAGCCAACATTTAACCTGTATTTAGGTTATTTTTTGCAAGCTTCCTGTAACTGTTGACTTAGGGGTACTGAAGAGCAGCTGTGCTCGCCACTGTAACACCAGCACTCATGGGTCAGAAGGCACGGGCTCACTGAGTGACACAATGGCAAACTTACCTCCAGAAAGTTGCCAGTCCCAAGTTGCCAATTTATCTTCCCCCCAGTAGTGCATGGCAGTACCCATGATCTTCACAACTTAGTCAACGCTGGTTACATTTATGATAGAAATAAAATACGCTATGTTCATTTGTATTTCTCAAATTATAAGAGAATATGCTTTAATGCTTATGAGTCATTTAGATTGTTTCTTCTGTTGATATGCTCTGCCCATTTTTATACTTGAATATTTGTCCCTCACCAATTTAAAGGAAATCTTTATAGATTGGATACTCATCTGTTTTTTAATATATGCATATTTACTTTTCTAATCTATCTCTGTTTATATAGAATCGCTGTTAATTTTTATGTATTAAAAAGCCATTAGAAAGCTGGGCATGGTAGTGCACACCTTTAATCCCAGCACTCAGGAGGCAGAGGTAGGAGGATTGCCATGAGTTAGAAGCCACCCTGAGACTCCATAGTGAATTCCAGGTCAGCCTGGGCTACAGTGAGACCCTACCACAAAAAAAAACAAAACAAACAAACAAAAAAAAACATTAAAAGCCTGACGTGGTGGCACATGCCTTTAATCCCAGTACTCGGGAGGCAGAGGTAGAAGGATTGTCATAAGTTTGAGGTCAGCCTGGGCTAGAGTGAGACCCTATCTCAAAAAAACAAAAAATAAAAATAAAAATCCATTAGAATTTTCCCTTATAATAGCTTATGCTTTCTGCCTATTGTTTAGGAAAGTTTCTGTAAACTATGGACCAAAATAACATTCTCCTTTGTATACTGCTAATACTTAAAACGTGCCTATGGTTTCACAAGAATAAACAAAAACATTATTTCCCAAAGTCATAATTTTAAATAGGTACATAGCAGTTGATGGGCAAATTAAATCATTATTACAAAAGGCCCGAAAATAAACTTCAGTATAGTATAAATACACAAAGAGATGGCAAGCCTCGTTTCTCTGGACCGTCGAAAACATTTTGCCAGATATAAATTACATCTCAAAGTTAACTTTAGGGCTGGAGCGATGGCTTAGTGATTAAGGCACTTGCCTGCAAAGCCAAAGGACCAAGGTCTGATTCCTCAGGACCCACATAAGCCAGGTGCACAAGGTGGTGCATGCATCTGGAATTCGTTTACACTTGCAGGTGACCCTAGCGTGCCCATTCATATTCTCTCTCTCTCTCTCTCGTCCCAAATAAATTTTAAAAAAATTTTTTTTAAGTTAACTTTAGTGCTGAGTACAGTTGTGTATACCTGTAATACCAGCACTTGGGAGGTAGAGGCAGGAGGATCTCAAGTTTAAGGCAAGGCTGTCTACCTAGTGAGTTCTAAACCAGCATGACCTACATGCTAAGAAGTGCGACACTATTTCCAGGCTACAATGAACATTGACTTTAAAACCTTTTATTGTCAGGCATGGTGATGCACACCTTTAATCCCAGCATTTGGAAGGCAGAAGTACTGCTGTGAGTCTCAGGCTAGCCTGGGACTACAGAATGAGTTCCAGGTCAGCCAGAGCTCCATGAGACATTACCTTGAAAAAAAACTTTTTAAAAAATACTTATTATGGGCTGAGGAGATGACTCAACAGTCAAAGGTGCTTGCTACCCACATAAAGCTGGGTACAAAAAAAAAATTGCACATGCATTTGGCATTCCATTTGCAGTAGCAACTGATTTTGGTACATACATAATATATACACAAAAATGATTTTTTAAAAAATTATTGCCCAGACACATTAGAAATAATTTTAAAAGAACATTTTAAAGCCGGGTGTGGTGGCACACGCCTTTAATCCCAGCACTCGGGAGGCAGAGGTAGGAGGATCGCCATGAGTTGAAAGCCACCCTGAGACTACAGAGTAAATTGCAGGTCAGCCTGGACCAGAGTGAAACCCTATCTCGAAAAACCAAAAAAAAAAAAAAACATTTTAGGGGTAAGGGAGATGGCTCAGTGAATAGAGTGCTTGATAAGCAAGCGTGATGACTTGAGTTTGGATCCCTGGAACCCACTTAAAGGGAGACATAGTAGAAAGCATCTGTACGCTCAGCCCTCCTACGGAGAGATGGGAAACACAGACAAGAGAATCCGAAAAGCCTTGGCATTGACAGCAATGACCAACAGAGCCTGGCACACAGAAAGCAGACTGCGAGGACTAACACTAAGGCTTGTCCTCTGACCTGCAGACACGTGTCCAAACATGTGCACCTACTCACCGGTGTACACACAGATAATCTTAAGAGCATTTTACATACAGTACCTACAAATTCCACAGTTTTCACAATGATACTGCTTCTTATCTTTGTCAAACAGATGACATATACTGCAGTAATACTCTCCAAATAATGTGCTACATTCTTCACAAGTCTGCTGGGCCTAAAAACACACATGTAATTAAAAATTGGAATAACTTAACCAAAACATTTTGATTTACTATTTAAATATCCATAGCTTATATTAAAATAAATTTAGCTTTTTTATAACATCTAAATCAAACATATTATTTAAAGAATTCAAGTCTCATTTCCAATACTTTTTGCTTGTTTGTTTTTCAAGGGAGGGTTTCTCTCTAGCCCAGGCTGACCTGGAATTCACTATATAGTTTAAGGGTGGCCTCGAAATCACAGTGATCCTCCTACCTCTGCCTCCCAAATGCTAAGATTAAAGGCATGAGCCACCAATTTTTGATTAAATTTTCCAATTTTTGATTAAATTGTTTCAACCCACCTAAATAAAACTTTTTTAAAAAGCAAGCAAGTATGTCATAAACTCTTACATGCTGTATTTTTTCACAGTTTATGCACTGCACTTCCTTTACCGTGAAGCGATCTAGCTGGTGATCTTCATTGCTATCATGACACAATCGGCAGGTATACAGCTTGTCACAACAAGGTGCCTAACACCCAGGGGAGAAAAAGAAAACAAGTCAACTATGCAAAAGAGAGAACTTCTACTTCCTTCTTCTAGGACAAGGTCAAGCACTGGTCAGTTTCTAACATTCCAGTTCTTGGCATAGTTCATGCTAATTACTATTTGTATGACACTAAACATAATCTTAAACATATTAAGTTATGAAGGATAGAAATCCCTAAACAGAAAAAATAATCCCATGCCACCCTAATCTCATCCTCACCCCTCATCAGTAGACAGGTAACTCCTTCATTTACATACCTCAACCCCTAAGCATACTGTTCTTATTCCATTAATATTTATCAATCATGAACTAAGTAACTCATATTGCATAGAATGTAACAAATGTAAGAGAAAAGATAATTATGGTTTGTGAAAATTGCCAGATACCCATCAAAATCTATTCTCTCCTTTTTGGGCAGATTGCTCAACTATTCCACAGTTGGATCCCACATATGTTAAATAGTTCAAAATAATAAAATAGGGGGAAAAAATCCCTAAAATGACCAGTTGGAACCAAGATTCCATCACCAGTAAGTATCACTCATCTTGGGACTGTAAAATGAGAAAAAAAAAATACATGTTATTCTGTTTTAATATGCTTTTTATTTATTTGCAAGCAAGAGAGAGAGAGAATATGAATAGATGCACCACGTCCTCTAGCTGCTGCAAACAAACCCCAAATCCATGTACCACTTTGTGCATCTGGCTTTACATGGGTACTGGGGAATTGAACCTGGGTCATTAGGCTTTGCAGGCAAGCATCTTAACCACTGGGCCATTTCTTCAGCCCACGTGCTATTCTTTAAATCACATTCATTTGAGCAACTTAAACTTTACCTTAACAGGTATGTCAAATTTTCAAGTAATACTCAATACACTACACTATCAATTTTCAGATCTACTCATTTCTAACAGTTTCCTAGGCAAGAAGTGAGCCATGACATAGTTCATTTTTTTAATATTTTAACACTACTGGCTTCCTTTCTTCCAACACTTCTCTTATCTGAAATCTTTAGTGATGACTATATTGACAACATCATTTCAACAGCGGGACCTTTCTCACTTTAAAAAATATCTGCTTAACTGGGCATGGTGCTGTGGGCCATTAGTCCCAGCACTTAAGAGGCAGAGGTAGGAGGATCACCATGAGCTCAAGGCCAGCCTGAGACTACATACTAAATTCCAGGTCAGCCTGGGCTGGAATGGGATCCTACCTTGCAAAAACAAAAACCACCACCAAAAACAAACAAACAAACAAAAAAGACTTTATTTATTGAGAGAGAAAGAGGTGAATGAGAGAGAGGAAGCAAGAGAGAGATGGGCACACCAGGACCTCCTGCCTCTGTAAACAAACTCTGGAAGCATGTGCCACTTGGTGCATCTGGCTTTATGTGGGTACTGAGGAATTCAGTACCTGTCATACTTTGCAAGCAAGCACCTTTAACAGCTAAACTATCTCTCAGACTTAATGGCATTATCATCCTACCCTACTCAGCCATATATCTCATAATCATACTATATAATCATAATTCACAAACATTTTGGTTTCAAGACTTCTTTATATCAACATTACTAATACTAAAGAGCTTATGCTTACATAGATTATGTCTACTAATCTGCCATATCATAAACCCGTTCACACTCCAAAATTATTAAGGATACCAAAAGATTTTGTATCCATAGACATATGTTAATATACCATATCACAAATTTTTAAATGTTTTTTAAAGTAACAAATCCATTACCTGTAATGCAACATAAGTATTTTAATGAAAAAAGAGATGCATTTTCCCCTCAAATAGCTAGGTTCTCATATCAGTTCCTGCATTCAGTCAGTAGTAGTTGAAGCACATGAAGAAACTCTGGCCTCACACAAATATGCCACTGGAAAAGGGAAGAGTATTTTAATAGCCTTTCAGAGAATTATAAGCACCCTCTCTGAATACATAAAACTCAACAACTCTCAAACATTAGCTGCAGCACAGAGTCTGAAATTGTACCAATGAAAATCCCTTCTTCAGTTCCATGTAAATTGATCTATGTTGCACTTGAACTGGGTATTTACCCATATGTTCACTGAGTTATATACTTTCTGAATGTTAACACATTTGACATGCAATTTAGGAAAATCACAATTGTTCAAAGTCTTTGGATATTGGGAAGTAAGCTTCCAAGCCCAGAGATGTTTTCCAAAATTAGGTTTTGCATGAAAGCTTCAGGTTAATCACTAAGTACAAATGTTGTCAACTGTTTGGCTCCTTTTTGAGAAAATGTATGCCAAATAACCAAGGCTAAATGATCATAGATTTTTAAGTAAAAACTGCTGTTCCATGAAAAAAACTAATTCATTTCAAAATCTGATTGCAAAAGAATTTTGCTGCAATAAAGCTAAAGTGCTTGCTGAAAATTTCCCTTTTTGTTAAACAGATTAAAAAAGGAGACCAAAAAAAAAAAAAAAAACAGAATGCCAGGCATGGTGGTGCACACCTTTAATCCCAGCACTTGAGAGGCAGAGGTAGGAGGATCACTGTGAGTTTGAGGCCAGCCTTGGACTATATAGTAAATTCCAGGTCAACCTGAGCTAGAGTGAGACCCTACATCGGGAAACCAAAAAAAAAAAAAAAAAAAGGTGGGGGGAATGTATGCAAAGGTTGAGATTAGTAAGTCCTAATAATTGTAGGCTTCATCAATGATATTTTTAAGTGAAACTAGCTTTAACTATAGGTATAGTACAGTGCACTTGGTTAACAGTATACAGACTCAGGTGATTCATTATTGATTCATATACAGATGCTAGCAACCTTAATCACTATGTTCCACCATGAGTGCAAATATCAACACACTGGATAAATATTATCTAATAGACTTAGAAAATAATTTTGGCCTCAGCTTCAGGTGTCCATTCATAGCATGTAGAAACACTACTTCGAAACAAGGACTATGTACCATCTTTGTATCTCAATTCCAAAGCTAAGATTCTCTAACCACTAACTGTCCTGTTTTCAACAAATTCATCCCTCTCTTGCATATACATATACCCTAGTTTCTTCCTCCCCTCCTCTATATACTCAACTACCACCACCAAAATATCAACACTGGTTAAACCCATCTCTCTTCTACTCAACCTGTATCAGAAGCTTTACTAAAGCTAGGGAAAAGAAAATACACCATATTGGCTAGTCTCATTTTTGAGTCATAAGTAGTAGTTAAAAGTGGATCATTTCACATTATCTCCTTGGTGGAAAAAACAACCTACCTACTTCTTCCTCACCACTGGTGACATTCAGGTAACCTTGCTGCTTATTTCTCTATTAAAATAGAAGTAATCAAAAGAAAACATTTTACAATTTTTTAAAGCTTATCAGAATTGGGATTTTTTAATTATATATATATATTGATTTAGCACTTTTAAAAGCTAAATAAGATGTCCACCCAATCTATAAGTCAGTTTTTGAAATTAATTCAGCTATATCTAACATACCCAAAGAATAGAAGAACTGGACTAAACTGCCATGATCTAATGAAAAAAGGAGACAAGTCTCATACAAAAGAGAGGGAATGGGCATGCCAGGGCCACTTGCCACTGCAAACAATTTCTAAATGGATGCTCCACTGTGTGCATCTGACTTTGTAAACAAGCACCTTTAGCTGCTGAGCCAAAAAGAAATATTTTTAATCTCCTTCAAGTCAATTTTATAGAACTATATTGAATTCCAAACATACACAAAAATTTATGACACAATCTGTAACTATATGAACCTTAACCAACTCTGTAATTCTGTCTGTGGTACTTTGGTAAACTTGTTCAGTAATGACGTAAGTTAAAATTTAAAGTATTAAGACTGACTGTGGGAAGGATTGAGGAATTACATCTTAAATTACAATATAACTTTGTTTAGAATTTTTCTTTAACCCTTAACCATGAATTAAACCATTAAATAGTTTTCAAGTGTGTGGCAGATAAATGGGGTTTAATGTTTCCAAATGTGGTCTATTTACCTTATGAAATAGGAAAAAAGAGTAAATAATTCTGTGAGAAATTTTTTGAAGTAGTTTTAGATATAATAACCATATGAGAGAAGTAAATATTAATGAGTCAATTTTAACCTTAAGATTTAGTTAAAAGGTTGGCAAATTCAGTCTTTCTTAACTGTTACCATGAAAGTTAGCAACCTGCGACCAGCCAGGACCATACTTTGTTATTCTGATGTAAGCCCTAGGTTAACAGTCCATTTTATATCTCAAGAAGTCTGTAACCTGATCAAGTACTTTGTCTTTAACCTTCTGTTCAGGCTTACTCACACCTTCATCTACATACTTTACCTATATCTTCGAGTATATACTTTTACTCTACAATCTATGTAACCACTCTGTAATAATCTTTTTCATCAAACATTTAACATCCAACATTTAAAGTGTTCCCTCCAGTTTATTTTTTTTAGTCAGTTTATCTTGTAACTACCAACAAAAACTTTCATTGTCCTTACCATAAGACTTTTTTAAATTTATTTACTTATTTACTTCACAGAGAGAGAGAATGGGCACACCAGGGCCTCCAGCCACTGCAGACAAACTCCAGATGCATGCATCCCCTTGTGCATCTAGCTAACGTGGGTCCTGGGGAATTGAACCTGGGTCCTTTGGCTTTGCAAATGCCTTACCCACTAAGCCATCCCTCCAGTCCCAACTTTTAATAAAAGGCCTTTTGAAATAACTTTCCTATAAAAGAGTAGATCAGAGTTAAGTGATACTATTTATCCAAAGTAAACATAGATTTTATCATTTATTGATTTTGGAACTTTGTTTCTTTTCTGAAACACATTTTTTTAAAAAATATGAAAGCAGATTTGAACATTATTAGAAATTTAAAAGTATTTTTTTACAAATTCAGTATTGAGTACTTCTGAAGTTAAGCATAAATTTTGAGGCTATTGTTTGTAAGTAGTTTCATAGAAGCATAGAAAGATAAAGTAAATGTGAATTACAAATTCCTTATAAGCAGCCCCCATCTATTCAGTGACTTGGCATTCACCCATCATCATGCTGGGGCCAGGATCCTGAGATTCCCTGTGCTTGCAGCCCCTTGGCTCTACAAGACAGGGAAGCTAAGAATGAGCCATTTTTTTGTTTGTTTGTTTGTGTCCTAAGAGAATTTTGAACTTCCCTAAGGGATATAAGGCAGCTTTCTGATCCTGCCATTTTACAACTCCTTAAGAGTAAGAGAATCTTGCTTTTTTTTTTTTCTTTTTGGCCTATCACCTTAATTACTTTTAGTGTTCCTTCTGGGGCCACTCAACAGTAAAAATTGGCTGACCTTTAGAACAGTGGACTTGATGAAGAACATCCCCCACAATGTAATGGCACTGCTCAGAACAGAAATCATTCTGCAGCCTTAAGGCTGTGAGCCCCATACAAACTCATACATACACATTCATTTCAAGTACACTTTTCATATAGACTCTAGACAACCATTTCCCCTTCACACATTCATTCACTCATTAATTTCTTCAGAAGCTATGCACCCCCATTTTAAATTTCTATTCTATTTACAACTCCAGAGATTAATAGCAAACCTTGTTACCAGGCTCAGGTTCAGGAGAGGCTGAGGGAGCCAGAGGAACTGTTGGGGCGAAGTCATCGACCGTGTCCAGGTCAAAAGCAGAGGGTGAGGACAAGAATAGGGGAGGGACTGGATGAGAGCGCATTCCTGAGACCTTGGCTAGAGGGACCTGGTGAGAAAAGCAGGTAGAGCAGAGAGAAGGCCATGCATACAGAGTGAAAAATGTTTGAATATAAGGTATTTCAGACCACTTGCCCATACACTGGCAGAAGTTTTTTTAAATAAGTGAGAATTTGGAAATCAAAAGTACCATTCTCAGGCCATTTGGACCCATTGTCCAGTTTATGTTGTGGCTAGGCAGAGTTGCAGAGAGAGATAAGATGTCGTCCAAGAGTAGTAGAGGCTTAAGTTCTTTTAAGGAGACAGGGAAAGAGCAAAACAAGGGTGAGAGAAAGGAACCAGGGCTTAAGCTGGGTTTACACAAAATAACATGACCCCCTGGCCTGTTAAGGTGAAGGGGGCCTGCACCTGCAACGTGGGCACAGGTCATACAGTTTGTAACTGTGGCTTTTTAGCCTGTTAGTGGGCAAGGAGGGGGACTGTGCTCCCCATGGCGAAAGCGGCAAGCAGTGGATGAAGAGACCTCAGGAGAGAGAGGGAGAGGTGGTCGGGGAAGACTGTCCCGAGATGGTGCAATTGAAGCAAAAGGCGCCCCTTAGGGTACAATAGTTGCCCCCAAGGTGTCGAGAGTGCATCTTTCTCGAGACTTTGGGGCTGGGGCCGAAGAGGCCGAGGGGGATAGCCTGGCATGACACCACAGCTTCCAAGAGGAGGGATTAAACCTGAGAGCAGGCCAACCCAAAAGGGACACTTACCGAGAAGTAGGAAAAAGATGGAGAAGGGAAGAGGAGCGAGGCCAAATTGTGGTAGGTGTGAAAACCGGTACCAGACAGAGATGGTCCAAATCCTTCAGAGGTCAGTGGCAGCTCAGTGGTCTAGTCGCAGGAAAGGAGGCCTGGCCAGCCAAGAGGGCAACTGGAAAGCCTCCTATCTGAGTCACAGCACCAGATGTAAGGTTTGGGAGTGACCAAGCCATGCAAACCACAAAGGCAAAGATGAAAGCTTTTATTTGCGAAAAACACAAGCTGCCAGGGCTGGCTCACAAGAGAGGAGCACAGCCAACCTGAGTTTCGAGATAGTGGCCTTATAGTTTCTTCAGTTGGGGGAAGTTGGGAAGGGGCAAAGCTGAATAAGAAAGGCTTCTTTAAGGGAGATCTAAGAAAGCCAAGGTGTGACACCAGAACAGTGACCAGGCAAGGAAGTGATAATGGCTGAAGAATGTGGGTAAACTACTTCCTTATGTCTCTATCACTCTTCTGCTGTCCTTAGTGACTTCATTTTGGGAGCCCAACCAGAGCTAACACCAAGTAGCTGGGATTGCAATCAGGCTCAGGGTATGAAGAGTGGAATCTCTTACAATCTATTTTTTTTTCTTTTTTTTTGCATATGGGACACTAAAAGAGAAGCTTGCTCAAAATCCAAGCAATTAAAGGTAGTACTAGGATGGGAATAAGACTAAAGGACTCCAACACTCAAGCTTTCTTCCTTTTGAGAAGGGGTGTGCTGGAGATGAACTCAGAACCTCCTTTTTTTAACTGCAAACTTTACTACCTCAGCTCAAAGCTTAGATTCTCTCAACAAAATTTTGGCACTGCTTGAGAGAAAAATGAGTAACCTAGATGTGTGCAGATTAAGAACAAAGCCACCACCATCACACACACACACACACACACACACACACAAAAAAAAAACCCTCTAGGCTAAGGTTTCTCAAAGTGGACAGTAAAAGTGAGCTATACCAGGCAGCACTACACCTAACGTGTCCCTCGCGTCATACACTCTTTCTTGACAGTCTGTGTGTGCAAAGACGATAAAGGGAAGCTGGCGTGCTGCAACACTGGGTGCAGAAGCGGACATGACACTCTCATTTTATTGCTGATTATCCCCGTCCTTTCACCACATCTCCCGCCGCCCGGCACCGCGGCCTCAGTCCGCCTCCAGCAGCAAGGGCGAGTGAATAAACAAACGCACCGGGGGCCCGGAGCCCGGCCCGGGGCGAGGCGAGGCCGGCCCAGGCCCAGCGCGGGGCGCAGCGTGGGCGGCAGGGGTCCGGGCCGCACGCACGCGGCTCAGCCTCCCGCCCGACGCCGCGCCGCGCTCGCCGGCCCGCCCCCGCCTCCCTCGGCCGCGGAAGAAGTCGTCACCTTCAGCAGACATCCTCTGTCATAGTGCTCGCAGCCGCGCGGGCCTCGCCCCAGGCCCGGGCCGCCATCTTCGCGCGCCCGCGCCGCCATGTCCCGCAGCGGCTCTCGCCCCGCGCCCGGCTCGGAGGCTTCGCCGCCGCTCGCCAAGATGGCGGCCGTCACGTGACGCCGGGCCGCCGTACTTCCGGCTCCCGGCCGCGGGGCGGAAGCGAGGCCGTGTTGACCGCTCCCCGGAACAGCGGTGGTGCGGGCGCTTGGTCCCGCGTCGCCGCACGTGGGGACGCTGGGGCGCGGCTCGCGGGTGCCGGCGGAAGGGCGGCGGGCGAGGAGACGCCGCGGCCCCGTGCGGAAGGAAGGGGCGGAGCTCGGCTCCCCCGCGCAGATGTCACAACATGCGGCACGTGACCGCGCCCGACCCCGGGGGACTGCGACCACCGAGCCTGAGCCGCCGCGCTGCCTGCGGACGGACTGGCGAGCGCTGCCGTGTAGGTGTCAGGGCGCCCGGAAGGAGACTGAGCTGCGAGAGGAGCGGCCCTTAGTAGGCCTGGAGCACCGAGTGTGCACAGATGTGCAGTCTGCTGTCTAAGGACGGCCCGCGGGATTGGAACCCGCCTCCTCTAGGGTGCATAGCCAAACGACTAGCCTTGTAAACCACCATGATCTTGGAAAGTATTGCCAGCAAAATGTCAGATGCTCACACGGGGGAGGGGGGGCGGCGCGCGGCTTGGGTTGGTTTGTTTCTTTCTTTTTGAGGCAAGGTCTCATCTAGCACAGACTGGCCTTGAACTCACTACGGTCCTACCCCAGCCTCTCTAGTGCTGGAATTACAGGTAACCGCCAGGCCCGGCTTGGGATTCATCTCTAAGTTACTAACTATTACCATTTTTCTCTTTCAGTTCTGTGATGATTTGCTAAAATCATGGTGAAATGTTGCTCAGCCATTGGATGTGCCTCTCGCTGCTTGCCCAATTCCAAGTTAAAAGGACTGACGTTCCATGTGTAAGACTCTTGTAGTTAAGCCAAATGCTTTATCTGTTACCAAAAAAAATGGGATAGTTGTACTTCAGTCTTCAATTTTGCACTTTAGTTCCCAAGTCCTTTTTAAATATTCTTCTTGAATTGAAGTAACAGTAATACCTTTACACATAACGTGTTGGTTTTTTTTTTTTTTTTTTTTTTTTTTTGAGGTAGGGTCTCACTCTAGCTCAGGCTGACCTGGAATTCACTATGTAGTCTCAGGGTGGCCTTGAACTCATGGCGATCCTCCTACCTCTGCCTCCCGAGTGCTGGGATTAAAGGTGTGCACCACCATACCCAGCACACATAACTTTTTTATTTTTTAAACATTTTATTGACAACTTCCATAATTATAACATTCCCCCCACACACTTTCTCCTTCACAAATCCACCCTCTACCATATCCCCTCCCCTCAATTAGTCTCTTTTATTTTGATGTCATCATCTTTTCCTCCTATTATGCGGGTCTTGTGTAGGTAGTGTCAGGCACTGTAAGGTGGATAGCTAGGCCATTTTGTGACTGGAAGATTGCTTTGTAAGCAGTCCTACTCTTCTTTTGGCTTTGGCATTCTTTCTTTCGCCTCCTCTGCCACGGACCCTGAGCCTTGGAAGGTGCCATAGAGATGTCTCAGTGCTGAGCACTCTTCTCTCACTTCTCAGCACTGTGGCGCCCTTTGAGTCCCAGTGGTCATGCCATCTGAAAAGAGAAGTAAGAGTGGCGTTGATATACGAGTATGAATGGTGGCGCACGCCTTTGATCCCAGCACTTGAGAGGCAGAAGTAGGAGGATTGCTGTGATTTGGAGAATCACAGAGAATACAGAGTGAATTCCAGGTCAGCCTGGGCTAGAATGAGACCCTACCTCAAAAAAACAAAAAAAAAAAAAAAGAAGAAGCAGCTTACAGGGCAATTTGATGAGCATAATATATGCACTTAGCCAGATACCAGTGGGTGTTACACCTCTAGGGCTCATGACCTACCCCCCATTATTCGCTTTGACTAGGTTTTAAGTACCAGGCATGTATTCCCTCCCAGGGAGTAGGCCTCCAGTCCAATTAGAGAGCAGTTGGTTTTCCCTCTAACAGACATGCCACTATTACACCTGTTGGGTCATTTGGCTTGGCGGGCCAAACTTAAGGCTTGCAATGTCCACTGTTCTTTATCACCACTGATGACTTCTCTCTCCCATAAGATTGTATGCAATATAGCTTTTTTCAGCTTTCTGTGAGCTGGTCCACAGGGAGGAAGTTTTCAGCTCAGCTCCAGTTTGAGTTCTTAGTGACCTTGCAGCCCAATCAGACACATTTATAATTTTATGTAAAAGGGCCAAGGAATCAGAGACTAGTTAACAAAGATTATCAAAATCATCTCTCCCTCTAGGGGGAATATATATATATATATAATATATATATATAATCACTTTGTTAATGTTTCTTTAGAGAAGTTTATGCCATTTACATGTAGCTTACAATCCAAATAAAAACACTTTGTTCAGATATATGTCCCTTATGTTTAGAAATAGCTCAGGCATAAGGTATAAAATAGAATTCAAACCAAAGGTTTTTTGACTGCTGCAGATGTATCAAGATGATCCTAATTTAGTATTTTAGCCATTCCCCTATAAGCCATAGAAAAGGAAACCTACTTCTATGTCAGTCTCTATGGTATGTGCTAGAGAAAGTTCTGCTCCTTCATATCAACTTTTATATGAAAAGCAAAACTTAGTAAAACCAGCCTTATTCCAACATAGATTCGAGCTACCTTGGAAAACTCTGAGATGAGTGTTGGATCCCATGCCTCTCAAAACATATCTTCAGAACTCCAGGCTCTGTAGCTGGATCTCTGATAATCCTTGATAGTCCTGCCGTTTATTAGCAGCTGTGGTAAGCAATTTTCCAGTGCTGACAGAAGAATGAAAGTGTGCCAGGACATTCAATGGGAGTAAATTCTGGATATCCCTTGATAGGAAAAGGCCAAGGGTGTTGCCATCTAAAGATAGATAGATTAAAAAAAAAAAAAAAACCCTTGTTGCTATAAGGTATAAATGTTCATTGAAACTTCCATGCAATTTGAGAAAACTTGAAGTGAAATCCATGTATCTGAAGAATGACTGGAGGAAATATCTGGATCTTAAGAAAATACAAAATTGAATCATGGTTTCCTGAATATTGCAAATCCTAAATGTAGTAACAGACTAATTACTAATTAAGGAATCAGTTCAGCCACAGTCATAAAAGACAGCTTTTTAAGTTTATACCAGTAGTATTTGGTTTTAAAGTATTTCTTACATTTTTTTATAGATTCCCCACAGATGAAAACATCAAAAAAAAGTGGGTCTTAGCAATGAAAAGACTTGATGTGAATGCTGCAGGTATTTGGGAGCCTAAAAAAGGAGATGTGTTGTGTTCAAGGCACTTTAAAAAGACAGATTTTGATAGAAGTACTCCAAACATTAAACTGAAACCAGGAGTCATCCCTTCCATCTTCGAGTCCCCCTATCAATTCCAGGTTTGTAGATGAGAACTGCTCACTGTCAGTGCTCACCCTTTATCATGTTTCTGAAGAGTCTTCACCTCTCTTGACTACATCTGTGTTGTCCTCATTTGAAGTGCATGCTTTGACTTTCAGCTTTTATAATGTAACACAGGCATATTTTGCCAGTGAATGGTGACACATTACTAAGGTTTAGTGTAGCAGACCACTGTTAGAAATTGGTATAGCTCATAATTAATTAGTTCCTAAAAGATGGAGGCTCACATAAAATTGAAATTCCACATTGGTAATTCTCAAGAAGTCAGCAGCAAAACAGCTAACGGGGCCAACGGAGGATTCTGTGGGCAGCCACATACATCCAGTCTTAGAGCTTAGGTAAGATCAAAAGACAGAAAACCAAAGGAAAAGGGAAGAGCAGGAGGAGAGAAGCAATGAGAAGGAAGAGTAGGTTGAATGAGTAAACTTAATGCAATTCTGTTTTCCTAGTGGTAGGTAGGCCTGCTTTAGCCTTTCTACCTCTCTTGAGCTATCTGAGAATGTGTTTGCTTCCAAGAAGTATGGGCTGATTGGTTCCAGTGTGGAAAATTCACAGAGTCTCTGTGGAAAGGCATCTCCTTTCTAAGAGCTACAAACAAAGGAAGCAGTCCAGAGTGCACCTTCCCCACAAAATCTCAGTTACTTTTTGCAGCTGGTCACAGTGCAATGCCTAAGGGATTGAGTAGAGAGGCTGTCTGCCTTTCTTCCATGTTCATAAATGGACAGTATCTTATAACTTTAAAGGTTTTCACCATACCATCAGAGTATCCTCCAGCTGTAACAGAGAGGACTTTGGGAAATGTGGTCATAATAAGTCAAACAAACTAAGTTGCTAACTTTCAAAAAGTATTTCCTTATCACAAATTTCTCACCATATTGGATATTAGATGATAGAAACAAAAATAAAATAAAAATGGTAATTAGATAATTAAGAGAGAATACTTTCCAGTGATTTGTGTTTTATATAAATTTGTCTATATAATCTTGCAGAAGTAGAGTTAATCTCTATGCCCTCCCCTTTATTTGCTTTGCTTTGTTTGCATTTATCCAGTGCTTGCTATGTTTCAGGCACTATTTTTAGCACTTAACACTTACATTAACTCATTTAGTCTTTGAAACAACATTATGGGGTGTGTATTCTTACTATTACCATTTTATCACTTGAGAAACTGAGACCCAAAAAATTGAAAAGCTTTCCCCAGAGTCACAGGGCTATCAAACAGTAGAAGCTAAATTGGAGCTAAGAGATTTTGGCTCCTTAGGGTCCATTCTTTTGTTGTTCATTTGGGTTTTTTTAAAGGTTTTATTTTAATTTATTTATTAGAGACAGTGAGAGGGAGAGAGAATGGGCATTCCAGGGCCTCTAGCCACTGCAAACAAACTCCAGAGACATGTGCCACCATGTGCATCTGGCTTATGTGGGACCTGGAGAATTGAACCTGGGTCCTTAGGCTTCACAGGCATGCGCCTTAACCGCTAAGCCATCTCTTTAGCCCTGTTTGGGTTTTTTGTTGTTGTTCTTTTTGTTTTTCAAGGTAGAGTCTCATTCTAGTCCAGGCTGACCTGGAATTCACTCTGCAGTCTCAGCGTAGCCTAAAACTCACTGAGATCCTCCTACCTCTCTCTCCCAAGTGCTGAGATTAAAGGCGTGCACCACCTCGCCTGGCTTTAGAGTTTATTCTTAACTAGTACTCTCTGAAACATTACATATTTTACACCTCTTCCCACAACAGTGGCTTTCAAACTTTAGTCTATGTAGGAATTATCTGGGAAGTTTGTTGAAAATGCAGAATCCAAAGCTTGCAGGACAGCTAGTCTGCTTTCATTTGCAACTGCAAGATCCTGTCTCAGGGAAGGTGGAGAAGAGTTCAGACACCTTGAGGTTTTCCCCTGACCTCCACAAAAGCCATGACTCACACACACACACACACACACACACACACACACACCATTTTCAAATAAAATAATTTTTAAAGCTTCGCTTTTGATATAGATCACCTAATAACTCACTAGAAAGCTTGCACTCACCTATCCCTCCCCTAATTATGCATGAGTGTCTCTGTCCATACTAATCCCTGACAGAAGTTGGGGTTTTTTGGTTGTTTTTTGTTTTTTTGGGTTTTTTTTTTGGTTTTTTTTTTTGGTTTTTTGAGGTAGGGTCTCACTCTAGCCCAGGCTGACCTGGAATTCACTGAAGTCTCAGGGTGATCTCAAATTCATGGCAATCCTCCTACCTCTGCCTCCCCAGTACTGGGATTAAAGGTGTGCGCCACCACACCTGGCAGAAGTTGTGTTTTTAATCTTTGCTGAAGTAGGGTAAAAAAAAAAAAATAGCACCTTATTCTTTTAATTCATCTTTGAATAGTAGTGAGTTGACATGTTCTCATGTTTTTATTGAATATTAGTATTTCCTATAAGTTTATTCAGTTCTTCTCTGTTACCTTTTTCTAACCTGTTCTGTAAAAACATTGTCAGTATGAATCACTTAAGTGCTATCTAGGGTGAAGTTACCTTTTCCTGTTTATATTTAGTTCTGATTATGGGGTTGGCTTACTTTGTTTTGTTTTCTCCAACTCAGACATTTTTTTTTCTTGTGCTGTATGATTCCTTTCTTTAAGATTATATTATATAGCTGGATGTGGTGGTGCACACCTTTAATCCCAGCACTCGGAGACAGAGGTAGGAAGATCACTAAGAGTTCGAGGCCAGCCTGAGACTCCATAGTGAATTCCAGGTCAGCCTGAACTAGAGTGACACTCTACCTTGGTGGGGTGGGGGGGGGGGGAATTATATAAATAGGACTAGGGAAATGGTTCAGCATTTAAAGGTACTTGCTTGTAAAGCCTCACATAAAGCCAGATGCAGAAAGTGACATCTGCATCTGGTGTGCGTTGGCAGTGACAAGAGAACCTGATGCACCCACACATACACATACAAATTAAAAAATTTTTGAAAGAGCTGGGCGTGGTGGTGCATGTCTTTAATCCCAGTACTGGGGAGGCAGAGGTAGGAGGATCACCATGAGTTTGAGGCCACCCTGACACTACATAGTGAATTCCAGGTCAACCTGAGCTAGAGTGACACCCTACCTCAAAAAATATATATAATTTTTTGAAAGATAATATAAATATTTCCTATATTTTTCTAGTTCCTTATGGTTTTCATTTTTATATAAGTTTTAGTGCATAGAATTGTGTTATGGTTCATTATGCATGAAGGGTTATTATCTACTCAGCTTCTTTGCAGTTGTTTTTGTTAGTATATATTCATGATACAGAAAAATGGACTTAATTATTCTGTTGTCACACATGTATATTTGGATTTGGTTTTTGTTTCGCTCTAGCCCAGGCTGGCCTGGAATTCATGTAATCTCAAGGGTAGCCTTGAACTCACAGCTATCCTCCTACATCTGCCTCCCAAGTGCTAGAATTAAAGGCATACTTACCATACTCAGCTCACACATGTATATTATGTGCTTTGATCTTATTCACACACACACCAACCTGTCCTTGATTGATATTACAGCATGATTTATACACATTCTCCACTTACTTAGAATGCCATTTTTGTAAAGCAGGTATTTATCTTCTTGGCCTATCTCTAGATTTTTGTTAGTCCTAAATAAGTTGCATACTATTTTAGCTATTATTGTGTACTATGTCTTTAATACCTGGCAGAGAATATCTGAATCTCTTTCCTCATTTCCATTCTTCTTTTTTAAGGAAAATTTGTATTTCCAGATAAACTCCAGAGTGTTTGGAGGAAGCTTTTTTAAAGTAAACATTGTAATTTAATGTCTCCTAAAAGCAATTTCCATGAAGAGTAGTGTGGTATTAACTTTACCACAAAAAGCTAAGGAGTCAAAATTTAAGAAGAAAAAGGTTATCTCAATGCTTACTATTAACTACTCTTAACAGGAGAAAAGAAGAAAGCTTCATTGTAGAAAAAATTTCACCCTCAAAGCCCTTCCAGTCACAAAACAAAATCACCAGCTTGTTGGTGCTTCCTGTATTGAAGAATTCCAATCCCAGTTCATTTTTGTAAGTAAATTTACTTACTAAGCTAATGTTAGTACTTTTATGATAAATATGTCCTCTCCACTAGGATCAAACTTGTCAGATGCATGGTATACATGTATGAGAGTGTCAATAAAATAAATAAATAAATAAGCAACTTGGGGGATGGAGAGATTGTTTAGTGGTTAAGCACTTGACTGTGAAGCCTAAGGACCCCAGTTCAAGGCTCAACCCATGTAAGCCAGATGCACAAGGTGGCACGTGCATCTGGAGTTCATTTGCAGTGGCAGAGGCCCTGGCGTGCCTATCATGTGTCCCTCTCTGTCTTGTCTGTCTCTCTCTCTCTCTCTTTCTCTCTCTCTCTCTGCCTCTTTCTCTCTCTGTCTGTGGCTCTCAAATAAATAAATAAAAATAAACAAAAAAATAGCAACTTGGGCCTGGAGAAATGGCTCAACAGCTAAGGGCATTTGCAGGCAAAGCCCAATGGCCCAGGTTTGATTCCCCAGTACTCATGAAAAGCCAGACGCACAAAGTATTGCATGTGTCTGGAGTTCATTTGCAGTGCCAGGAGGCCTTAGTGCACCCGTTCATTCTCTGTCTGCTTCTTTCTCTCTCTCAAATAACTAAGTAAAATAAGTAGCAACTTAGGTTGTTTCATTGATTAAAAACACACTTAAGGAGAGAAAGGTATACAGCTTTTGCAGGTGTCTTAGCACATGTACTTGCAGGGCTCATAGCAGGTGTGGCCCCCCTCATGAGCAGTGCTTCCTGCTCTCCTCGCATGTACCTCACTTTAGAGAAGAAAGGCCTGGCATGCTAAATGTTGATTCCATACCCACCTCTTCCTACACACTTTCACCCTCGAATGATCACCAAATTAGAGATCTTCTCTCACCATCAATGTAGAAATGGCTGAAATAACTTATTTTTCTGGTGATAACCTGGTGTTTGTGTTTTTAGGAACATAGCTACAGTGTAATGGATAGTCCAAAGAAACTTAAGCATAAATTAGATCATGTGATCAGCGAGCTAGAGGATACCAAGGAGAGTCTGCAGAATGTTTTAGACCGAGAAAAACACTTCCAGAAATCACTGAGGAAGACAATTAGGGAACTGAAGGAAGAATGTCTGATCAGCGAAGATACAGCAAGAAGATTGGATGTTTTCTGTTGGGAGTGTTGTCAGGAGAGCACAGAATAAGGCTGTTTCTTGAAATAATTTCATGTTCTGTTCCACCTACAATTGATGTGGATGCTGCCTTTTCTGAAACTAGTTCTCATGTGCCATGACTAAAGCACAGCCATCGCAGAAAGCTCTTCGTCATCCTGCCAGTGTTTACATAACAGTTGTCATCCAAAGACGTTTTGGAAGAGATGCAGAAATGTGCTCTCATTATCATGCTTTTGTAGGACTTGGGACAACTATGTTTTTATAGCTACGCTACTGCCAAGTCGCTATTTTCAAGTGGTTAAAAACCTCAAGAAAATTCTGTAGTAATAAGGAAATGATGTCACGTTGGCCCTGTTATGTTGTAGTAGGTAGGAATTAGACCTTTCAGCTACATGAGAATTTTAACTTCAAATACTGTCACTTGCACGTGCTTTTTGGTAAGTGGTAAACTTTATTTTCAATGTGTTTTACTATAAAGCAGGAATCATTTGCAACATGCATCTTTCTTGAGTCCAACCAAAGCTGCTTTAGTTACTAAATAGTTAACTAAAAAGTCTTTTTATAAGGCATCCCGTAGCAGTGACCCTGAGAATATTACATGATAAAGATGTCCACTTTTAAATGTGCTCAGAGCCACTTAGAGAAGACCTTGCCTCCCAAGGTCTCCATTTTTTGGTACAGCACAGAATTCCTCCTGACAGGGATACTTTAACATATCCATTTTAGTCTTAAAAACAAGAACATAAGCTTGTGGGTTGGCTCTTCAACAGTTGCTTCAGTAGTTCTGACCTTTCTTCATGACTGTTCTCAGGAAGGGGCTCCCACTCTGCACCGGAGCTGATGGCACAGCGGTCACACAGCCTGGACGTTGCTGGCTATCTTTAAAAGTGCACTGTAGGAGAAATCTTGATGTTTCGTATATGGACCTCATGGAAACAAGGAGTAGGAGAACAGTATTGTCTCAAAGCTGTGCTTTTGGGAAGTAAATACGTTCCATGGCAGTTCTGGAATAACTTCTTAACAGGTACAGATGAATAAGGCTTAAAACAACTGGAATTAGGAGTAATGAATACTGTAAATTAAAACAAAAACTGTGGGCCAAAGTCTCACTGTGTAGAAGTTGTGTCCATAGATGAACCTTACTCAGAGCCTAGACTGTAGCAGCCTGCATTTGAATAGCAGTTGCTCTTGTGTCAATGAGAAATCACTTCCATCCTTTGCTAGTTTGTTCATTCTAAGTATATGTGTCAATATCCGTTCCTTGAAATGTTTGTACTAAGGAATTTTTCACATGACCACCCTCTGAATGAGATTTACCCACATTTGAAAGATCAGCATTCTACTACTAAGAGGGAATTTTTGAGGGTGTGTCCCTTATTACCTTAAAATGTTTTTTTTTTCCCCATTATCTATTATTTATTTCAGTTGTTTCATTTTGAGTTCATAACATGTAACCTAATAAGAAGTTTGGGGTATAGCCTAAGAGTTTATGGAGATACTCTGATAGAGACAGACTTTTTGGCCCTATTTGTGAGTATATGAACTAAAAGTGAGTACACTGGCAATGGCAAAAAATGAAAGTACCAAAATAATGGTGAGTCTGCACTTTCCTGGCTGCCTAGGATAAATCAGTCTTGGGAGACATTTCCAAGAGTAAAGTTCCTGTTTTTGCCCTATTACAGCTGCCACTTTCCTTCTCACAGGGCTGCTGGGAAGAACTTCCACTGCTTGTGTCCATGGCAAGCCCAGCCCTTGTCTTTTGTTCAGGTGTAGTGTCCTTGAGGAGTTGGTAACTATTGCAAAATGCCTGCATTAGAAAGGACCCAGACTGCTCTTGTACTCATTACTGTCACAGAGAAATGATTACCAATGAAAATCTGGTATTAAAGATAGAATCCAAAATATCAATATATAAGTACGAAATATCAAAAAAACAATATGATTTCCTGCCACTTAAAACAACTACCTAAACCCAGCACATACCTAAGTCCTGTGTTCCAGACTTCCCAAGAAAGAGCTGTTCTTTAAAGTAAAGTGGAGTATTCCCTCACCCAGAAGTTCCTCTGAAGGCAAGACTGGCCTTAGGGTGCTCATTTCTTTAAAGCTTCATGTGGTGTCCAGCCCTGGAGCATGTAGTCCAGCAAGAGTGCCAAGACAGGCATGAAGGACTTGATAAGGTACTTTTCTGTATGCCAAATGGAGATGTCTGAAGCCAGACCTTGGCTGCTAAAGATCGGTACAATTCTACCAGGCTTTAATTTGAGAAAAGATTAAATGCATTAAATATGTATATTTAGTTTTCATAAAAAGGTAAACTTCTTACAGAGATAAATCAATAATGAAAAATATGTTATTTATCTGAAAAATAAAATATTTTCTCTAATAATGTGTTGTGGTTTTTATACATTGATTCAGCAAAATGGCTTTGGAGAATGAAGAATGCATACAGAGGTGTTGCTTTCAAAGGATGCTCTAGTGGCACAACTGGTTAGCGCATGGTGTCTGTACCACACAGGTGCTGCGTCTGTCTGTATCTTTACTCCACCAGCGCTGATGGTCGGGGAGGTGAGGAGTGCACACACACGTTTCTTATGCATCTTTTCTCCATCAGTTGCATGAACAACTGGCTCTTCTGCTCCTGGGTGTCTCAAACCTGGCAGACTTTCATGTCCCAGTGTAGGGAAAAGCAATGCTCCTGGTGTGCCAGAACCCAGAGGCCAAGCAGTCATTGTACTTCCTTCTCCACAGCAGGCCATGCAAGTTATAATTCTGTGTCTTTTACTTTGGAGGATGTTCTGGCATGCCCCACATCACTGTATGTACTTCCCCAAACTGTTAACAAACCTGAGCTTGGTTTTTATTCTCACCATTTAGAGCACATGTGCTTTAATGGTAATTTATTTTTTAAAAATTTATTTATTTATTTATTTGCAAACACAGATAGACAGAATGGGCACACCATGGTGTCTGGCCACAAACTCCAGATGCATGCACCACTTTGTGGATCTCATTTTACATGAGTAGGTACTGGGTAATCACACTTTAGATATCAGGCTTTGCAAGCAAATGCTTTTAACCACTAACCAGTCTCCCCAGCCTCAGATGCATGAGTCCCAGTCTCAAAAAAATAAGAAAATCACAAATCCAAATACCTCACTTAAAAGGCAGAGATTTGCTAGGCATGGTGGTGAATACCTTTGATCCCAGTACTTGGGAGGCAGAGGTAGGATCGCCATGAGTTCGAGACCACCATAAGACTACATAGTGAATTCCAGGTCAGCCTGGGCTAGAGTGAAAACCTACTTTGAAAAACAAAAAATAAAATTTAAAAAGGCAGAGATTGTCACAGTCAAAAAACCCAGCCAGGCATGGTGGTGGCACATGGCTTTATTCACAGCACTTGGGAGCAGAGTTAGGAGAATCACCATAAATTGGAGGCCACCCTGAGACCACATAGTGAATTCCATGTCAGCCTGGGCTAGAGTGAGAACCTACCTTGGGGGAAAAAAAAAAAAAGACAGATACATTAACACTACCAAAGAAAGTTGGAGTGTTATAATATTAAGAAAGGGCAAAGTAGCTGGATGTGGTGGCGGACGTCTTTAATACCAGCACTGGGAGGAAGACCATGAGTTCAAGGCCAGCCTGAGACTACATAGTGAATTCCAGGTTAGCCTGGGCTAGAGTGAGACCCTACCTTGAAAGAAAAAGGAAAGGCAAAGTAGATTCTGGAATAAAGAATATAAATAGGAAAAATAAGATTCATAATGAGTAAGTTGATTAAGGGGCCATAACAGTTCTAACATTTATGTACCTAATAACAAAAAATTCATGAAGCAAAAACTGCAAGACCTTCAAGGAGAAAGAGACAGATCCATACATGAGTTGTCAAAACTATGAGTATAGGGGCTGGAGAGATGGCTTAGTAGTTAAGGTGTTTTCTTGTGAAGCCTAAGGACTTGGGTTCAATTCCCCAGTACCCACGTAAGCCAGATGCACAAGGTGGTGCATGCGTCTGGAGTTCGTTTGCAGTGACTATAGGCCCTGCCTGGTATGCCCATTCTCTCTCTGCTTGCAAATAAATAAGTTAACTTAAAAATAAGAATAAATAAATAAAAGTATGAGTATGAGCAGAGTTGAGCCCAGCCCTGGGACAAGAGAGGGTCATGGTCTCATAAACTCAGGGGTTCACCAAAATCAGTGGGGGAGACAGCACCCCCTCCCACAGAGATGTCTCCAATCCTAATCCAGAGGACTTGTGACTATCATGTGTCCTTTTCATGGAAAAAGGGAACTTATATACCTTGCAGTGTTTTGGTATGAGGAGATCATCCTGAATTCTCCAACTGAGTCCTTAAGAAAGAGAGACAGAGTGTCATTGTCATCAGAGGACTTGTGACAGGGGAAGCCACAGAATGAGCTAAGGAAGTGGACAGCTTGATAAGGAAGTGTTTTCAATGCCAGGGCCTCCAGAATGAATCCAGCCCTTCTGTCTCCTACATTTCTAACCTCAAGAACAACTAATGTTTATGTTTTTAGAGAATTGTTTCACATTTTATTTTTATGTATTGTTATGTGTAGTGGGAGGGAACATGTCAAGGTCTCTTTCCACTGCCAATGAATGTTTGCCCTTCTTTACATGGGTGGCTTGGGAATTGAGTCTGGGCTGGCAGCCTTTGCAAGCAAGTGTGTTTAACTGCTGGCCATCTTCCAATGAGATTGTGAGGATTTATTACAATAGCAGCTAGCTGTGCCAGGACAGTATCAGAACCAAGGTGAGGCACTCCAAACAAGTCAAGTTTAACAGGAGGCAAAGGGAATCAGAAGGAAAGATGGGGTCCACTGTAATGCAAACTGACCCTAGGCATGGACTGCCACAGTTAAGAACATAGGGAATGTTTTCATAGTCCTCCAGGAGGGACTTGGCATGCATATATAATACCCTCACAGAGGAAATTATGCACATAACCCGGATTCTAGGAGTCAGGGGTCTCCGGAGCAGATAAATGTGAGCTAAAATAGGGAGCTCTGTCTTAAGCTTCATCTTGAAGAAAACAGGAACCTAAGAATATGTGGTTGGAATAGGCCAAAGAAGCCTGGCTTGTGCCCACAGGGTCTCCACTGCAAACATCCAGCACTTGCACTTTACAGAAAGCCTGACCCAGGTAAGTCTTCCAAGCCTGAGAACCTGATAGGATCCCTAAACCACATTTTAGGAAAAAGAAAAAAACATGGTGGTGTGTGATCATAATCCCAGCATTAGGGAGGTGGAAGCAGGTAGATCCCTTGGGCTCTCTGGCCAGCTAATGTAGCTAATGAATGAGAGAGACTATCTCAAAAAGGTGGATGAGCCGGGCGTGGTGGCGCACGCCTTTAATCCCAGCACTCGGGAGGCAGAGGTAGGAGGATCGCCATGAGTTCAAGGCCACCTTGAGATGACAGAGTTAATTCCAGGTCAGCCTGGACCAGAGTGAGACCCTACCTCGAAAAACCAAAAAAAAAAAAAAGGTGGATGGAGCCAGGCAGAGTGATGCATGCCTTTAATCCCAGCACTTGGGAGGATGAAGTAGGAGGATCGCCATGAGTTTGAGGCCACCCTGAGACATAGTGAATTCCAGGTCAGCTTGGGCTAGAGTGAAACCCTACCTTGAAAAAAAAAAAAAAAACAAGGGCATTGGGTGAGGTGGTGCACACCTTTAATCCCAATACTTGGGAGACAGAGGTAGGAGGATCACTGTGAGTTTCAGACCACCCTGAGACTACATAGTGAATTCCAGGTCAGCCTGAGCTAGAGACCTTACCTCAAAAAAACAAAATACAAAAGTGGATGATACCTAAGCAATGATATCCAAAGATGGCCTCTGGCTTCCATACACATGCACCTACAAGTCCATCTTGGGTGTACTTCATTGACTCATTCACTGTTTTATAAAACATTATAAACAATATGACTCAAAAGGCTAAGGAGCTTGCACCAAAATGCAGATGAGCTACATCAAGAAGCCATTCAACTCAGTCAGCGCTGGACTTTCTCCTAAAGGGAGAGTGTGCTGACTGACATTCTGGAACAAGTGCAGAACCCCGGGTGGGACCAGCCAGAAAGAGCTCACAGAATAGCTACCTAGGGCACTTTGTCTCAGAGGATGACATCACTGACTAAACAAGCAAACTCTGACCCAGCCAGAGCTGTTCCCGACAGATCTGTGTCAGGTAATGAACCTCAGATCCTTGTGGCAGACCATCTGCATGTAAAGAGTAGCATCACATCTGACTTAGCAAATCTGGGCCTTATGCTTTGTTAAAGAGAAGTGATTTTATTAAATAAAAAGGTGTGTAGAATGTTAGCCACAAATGTTGTGATGAGGACCTCTTGGTGGCATGCATTCAGTTACAGACTAGCAGTGAAGTTTACTCGACAGTGCAATCTAAATGAAGAATACTTGTACTTATTATAAAAGTCAATTTTATAAGAACACAAAATGTTGCTAGGCTGAAAGAAATTACCTCTAATATCCTGAGGATTTAAATTTTTCCTGGTATCCACTCTTACTTTGATGCATGTAAGTGGGTCTTAGGAGAGAGTGTCTTGATTTGTAAGATACACATTTCATTTCTATGGCCACCATTATCTGGTTATAAAAATATAGAAAACAGGGAGTGGAGTGATGGTTCAGAGGTTAAATTTTACTTGATTGCAAAGCCTGACCACCCAGGTCAATTCCTCAGTACCCACATAAAACTAGATGCACAAAGATAGGAAAATGGTTTTAACCAGAAATAAATTTGGCTGTCCAGGAATCAAAGTCACTAGGGCACTAGACTGGAGTGATTGGTAAATGTTACAATATTACTACTAAATGCAAATGTATTCTATAAATTAAAAACCGCTTTAGCCAGTTTTTTTTGGTTTTGGTTTTGGTTTTCAAGGCAGGGTCTCACTCTGGTCCAGGCTGACCTGTAATTAACTATATAGTCTAGTCTCAGGGTGGCCTCGAATTCATAGCAATCATCCTACCTCTGCCCCCCTAGTGCTGGGATTAAAGGTGTGCACCACCACGCCTAGCAAGCCAGTTTTTTTTTTAACTTTTTTAAATTTTTATTTATTTATTTATTTATTTATTTGAGAGTGACAGAGAGAGAAAGAGGCAGAGAGAGAGAGAGAGAGGAGAGTGGACACGCCAGGGCTTCTAGCCACTGCAAACGAGCTCCAGATGCATGCACCCCCTTGTGCATCTGGCTAACGTGGGTCCTGGGTGAATTGAGCCTTGAACCGGGTCCTTAGGCTTCATAGGTAAGTGCTTAACCGCTAAGCCATTTCTCCAGCCCAAACCAGTTACTTTTAATGGACTTAATGACAAAAAGATTTGGCACACAAAGCGACCTAGGAATAGATTGTAAAATCAAAATATGGGGGCTATGAAGATGACTCAGTGGTTAAAGGCTCTTGCTTGCAGATCCTGCTGGCCCAGGTTCATTCCCTAATGCCCACATAAAGCCAGATGCAAAGGGTGGCACATGCATCTAGAGTTTGCTTGCACCTGATGCAGTGTATAAGTGCAGACACATGCAAATAAATGTCCATCAAAAGATAAATGAGTAAATATATATATATGTGAAGGGCTGGAGGGATAGCTCAGCAGTCAAGGCAATTGCCTGCAAAGCCTGAGGACCTGGATTCAATTCCCTCGCACCCATGTAAAGCTAGATGCACAAGGTGGCCCATATGTCTGGAGTTTGTAGTGGCTAGAGGTCCTGGCATGCTTATACTCATTTTCTCTCTCTCTCTCTCTCTCTCTCAAGTATTTTAAAAGACTATGAAGCCCAAAGAACTGATAAGTAATCATTTAAAAGAAAGAGTGTGAGTCACATATATTACCATGTAAAAAAAATGGCATTCCAAATGGAAAATACACAATAGGCAACTCTAAATAGGACTTCATATAAACTTAAAGCCAGTTACAAAATAATTTCCAAGTATGTGTGTGCATACACACAGTTGTAGTTTATGTATATGTATAGGAAAAAAAAGAATGAAGGAAACTTTGCCAAGCTGTTACAATTGGTTATTTCTTGGAGATGGGAGTATGCTTCCTGAGAGGCAAAATGAGAAAGAAGTGGGGTAGAGGGACACAAAGGAGAAAGTAAAATGGTTAGCAGGGTGGCAGGAAGGGACAGAAAATTATATCAGCATTACTTACTTTGGTTTGTTGGCACCAGAATTCATGCTGAGGTTAGTCCCATTGCAGCACTGGTGAAGGTAGAGCCTAGCAGGAGGTGTGGATCATGGGAGCAAAACCCTCAAGAAGGGATTCAGATAGTCAGGTACCTTAATAATGGATTATTATAAAGCAGTAGCCCTTGTCCTCGGCTCTCTTCCCCTATTTCCATTATGTCACAATATACTACAAGGTCCTCCCCACCTGCAGCCACCAAATCCTGAACTCCCAGCCTCCAGATCTATGAGCTAAATAAACCTTTTGTTTTTTACAAAATGTCCACCCAGCTCCAGATACTCGGGCACGGTAATAGAAAGACTAAGATAAGCAGTCTACAAATTAAAACCAAAACTGTTTCACCTCAGAACAACTAGGGGTCATTGGTTATCATCACCTCCATCATACCCCTGGGCCACTGACAGAGCTGAGTCCAAGTCTTCAGTCACTATTTCCTATCACACCTGGAAATTTCAAGAAAACCCCTCAAACCCCAATAGAGAATTTTAAAACCACTGTCTGGGTAGGTGTTATCATAAGCTTCTACTTAGCTTGGCTGTGACTAGTCACCTAACAGCCCAGCCTTGATGACAACATTCTGATATATCGTGCCAACCTACTATGTCCAGAAAACTGCAAAATGTGACTTAGAAGTCCTGAGAGTTGAGGAGTGTTATGTTCTCTCATAAAGCTAATCACTTCAATTCATAAATTTTTATACTTCTGCCCTTTGGTTTGTTTCAGATATCCTAATTCAAGAAGAAATGGTTGGGGCTGGGGATATGGCTTAGCAGTTAAGGCACTTGCCTTCAAAGTCAAAGGACCAAAGTTCAATTCCCCAGTACCCAAATTCACAAGATGGCACATATGTCTAGAGTTCATTTGCAGTGGTTGGAGGCCATAGTGTGCCTATTCTTTCTATATATTTATTTATCAGCATTTCTCTCTCTATCAAATAAATAAATAAAAATATTTTTTAAAAAGAAGATGAAATGTTTGAGGAAGAAGTTTTAATTTTCAGACATAATGACAGTTAATGTTTTATTATTATTTATTTTCAAGCAGAGAGAGGAGAGAGAGAATGGGCACACCAGACCGTCCAGCCACTGCAAACGAATTCCTGTTGCATGCACTCCTTTGTGCATCTGGCTTTATGTGGGTGCTAAGGAATCAAACCTGGGTTGTCAAGGTTTACAGGCAAGTACCTTAACCACTGAGCCATCTCTCCAGCCCCAACATTTAATGTTTCACACAATACTCATCTCTTTTCCAAGGTTTTTAGCTCACAACAACCCTCTGAGGTAGGTATTAGGCTCGTTCTGATTTTACAAATGAGAACATTTAACAGAGAAAAATTAGATAGCATGCTGCAGGCCTCTCCACCAGAAGGATAGGAACAGTGAGTGGAGCCAGTTCTGATCTACAGGCCGGGCTTGGTTCAATTCAAAAGCTCCCATTGGGCACTGGAGGAAGATGTGTGAGCTCATTGTGTCTGGAGCTGAGGAAAGTTCAGGGTCACAGTGACTCACCACCACAATCTTGGTCTGTCTGCCGCTACCACCAGACACTCACTGGCTGAGCACCTCACCACACTGAAGTCTCCTCACCACACGACAGGCAGGACACTCAAGGATGCATGGTCTCTCCAACACAGGAGTCTGTCTAGAACTCTGGTTTCTCTCAGCTCTCAGAAAGATGCATGAAAGGATAAAAAAATTGGTCCTGATCTCTGCTAATGCTTTACTCAGCCACTAAAACCAGACTCAACTTTTCACTCTCTGTCTAGTTCCATCATCTATAAAATACAGAATCATAAGCCTTCAGCACTCTTTTTGGGCTATTTATGTATTTATTTGAGAGAAAGAGAGAAGCAGACAGAAAGAATGGGTATGCCAGGGCCTCTAGCCACCGTATGCATCTGGCTTTTTATGTGGGTACTGGGGACTTGAACCAGGGTCCTTAGGCCTTGCAGGCAAGCACCTTAACCACTGAGCAATCTCTCCAGTCCTCTCTTGGCTTTTGAACACTGGACTTATAGTTTTCATCCTCTATGATTTGATGCCATGGACCACCTGGGTGACATTTCCGTCAGTTACAGCAAACCACATGCAGTGCATTATGTACAGCTTCAGGTACAGCTGGGTCCAGGATGTTACCAGGATCTAGAATCTCTATTTGTTCATCAAGCAGCCACTCCCTTCATATGGGTATGCCTCCTCACAACTTCAAGTCCAGTGGCAAAATGTGTACATTCTTTCCAGTCACCCACAAGTCTCAAGATTGTTTGTTCTTTTTTATGATACTCAGGATTGAATGCCGAGTCTTAAGCATTGTAGGTAAAGCTCAACCACTAAGCTACATCTCCCACCTTTTTGTATTTTTGATTTTGAGACAGGATATCTCTAATTTTCCTAAGCCAGCATTGAACTTACTATGTAGTCTATACTGGTCCTAAACTTGCAGTCCTCCTGCCTCAGCTTCCTGAGTAGCTTATTACATGTTTGTGCCACTGGGCCTGGCTCCAGGACTGGTTTTGACCAGGCCTGACTGACTTGGCTTGAGTATAATACCTATGTATAGATCAATTTCAGTGGTCCTGAAAACGTTATGCTATGATTAGTTAGCATAGGTTATCCCACAAGCCTTGAGCCAGAAGCGAGGGGAAATGATGGCTTCACAGAGGGATCTCGGGGTGAGGTAATCACCGATGGTGGGTGCTGGCCTGGGCAAGGGTGAACAGTGGTAGTGAAGTTGAGAGCCAACAGTGGTCTCTGAGAAGTGGGGGAGGAGGGACATGGGTACACAGTGGGCAGCCTTTGTTAGTGAACCTCTTTGTATCCTTTGTCCACCATGATAAGGAGAGTGGTATAAAACACTAAGTACATCATCCTCTTTATCGTTGTGGTTTGCCGGCCTGCTTTTAACTATATAATGGCTCTAGTGGGGAAATACAGAATCATTTTATCATTGTATTTGGCCTAAAAGTTACATGAAGCCGGGTGTGGTGGCACATGCCATTAATCCCAGCACTCGGGAGGCAGAGGTAGGAGAAGCGCCATGAGTTCAAGGGCACCTTGAGTCTATGTAGTGAATTCCAGGTCAGCCTGGGCTAGAGTGAGACCCTACCTTGAAAAAACAAAAAACAGAAAACTAAATAAAATTCCATGAGATTCCTGATCATATGCTCAGGCATTCAATCCAAAGAAACCCACTTAAGTGTCTGCCATGTGTAAGCACTGTGGTTCTCCCCCAAAGAAATTATAGCCTTGGGGGGCTGGAGAGATGGCTTAATGGTTAAGGCATTTGCCTGCAAAGCCAAAGGATCCTGGTTCAATTCTCCAGGACCCACTTTAGCCAGATGCACAAGAGGACACATGCATCTGGAGTTCGTTTGCAGTGGCTAGAGGCCCTGGCATGCCCATTCTCCCTCTCTCTCTGCCTCTTTCTCTCTCAAATAAATGAAATATATTTTTTTAAAAAAGAAAGAAATTACAGCCTTGGGCTGGAAAGATGGCTTAGCAGTTAAGGCACTTCCTGGCGAAGCCTAAGGACCCAGGTTTGATTCTCCAGGTCCCACATTACCCAGACACACATGATGGCATATGCGTCTGGAGTTCACTTGCAATGGCTAGAAGCCCTGGTGTGCCCATTCTCACTCTCTCTCTCTCTCTAATAAATAAATAAAAATAAATAAAATCTTTTTTTAAAAAAAAAGAAAGAAATTACAGCCTTGCATGGTATCTCTCCCAGGCAGTGTCTCACCCATTCTACACCTCTTCCTATTCTTCCAACCAGCCACGTGAGGTAGGGCCATGGTGCTTTTAGACATCTTATTGTTTTTGATTTTGCATTTCTGAGATTTAAAAAAAAAACAAAAAACCTTGTGACTAGTCAGTTGATATCCATCATCCACTCACAAACCTGGAGCCTTCATCTGCTCTCAGAAGGTGTTCAGTAGTGTGCAAGCACCCAGCAGTCACCTTTGGAACCTGTGTGTTCCTAAATCAGTTCCCATCGAGTGGACTTACTACAGGTGTCTTCCACCTACCTGCTGGGCTGGCAACTTTTCCTTTTCCTTTTGGAGAGAGAGAGTGAGTGTGTATGTACTGCTATGTTGGGGAAGAGGACAGCTTCAGGTGTAATCTATGCCATATGCATAATTAATATATAACATGTGTGTGTTATAGTCTTGTACCCCTGTACCCCCAGTCTCCATTCCCCTGAGAGCCCTCCTCAGTAGAGTTCTTGGTATTCACCGGGAGGTAATTAGAGCTTCTGTCAGTCTCTGGGTGGCCCACCTTTTTTTGAGACAGGGCCTCTCAATTAAGCTGCACCTGGCTGGCCAGTGAGCCCCAGAGACCCTCTTCCTGTCTCTGCCTCCCAGTACTGGAATTGCAAGTATATGCCACCAAAACTGGCACTTTTATATGACTTCTGGGAATTGAACTCAGGTCCTCATACTGTGAGGCAAGCACTTTACCAACTGAGCCATCTCTCCCACTCCAGCTTTTCAAATCAAGCTGCTTTTCTTGCTCCAGCACCTTGTCTTTCTGCATAACTGGCTTGTGATGCTGTGAGCAGATGGACTCGGGTCCCATGACAGTCACAGCAACCTTTCAGGGAAATCATCTGGGCCACCTCAGAGCTGCACATTCAGATCCACACAGACCACACAACCCTAATGTCTCCCAAAGGATCATTAGCCCACAGCCCGGGTGGTGCTTCCCTCAACATGACTCAGCACTAACCCACCACTCCCAGGCTCCCAGCTTAGTCGTCCTGATCCATGGTGTGAGCCTGCTCCAGCTTCCTTGGTTAGTCACTGGGGTGCAGTGGGGTGGACACCTCACTCAGCCAGCTAGCTACAACAGTTTCTGCTGAGATGGAAGCTAGCCTGACCAACAGCAGACAGCTGGCCTTTGCTTTCCAAGGTTTTGCTACAAGATGGGCATCTCACAGCAGGATCCTCGGCAGTGGGTCAGCCGGCTAGCACAGGCCAGCCTTCATCCACACTGCTGGCCCCTAGTGTTTCAATCTTTGGGGTTTTTCCTCTCAAAATGCTTCTATTTCAATTCATTCTGTGTTATTTGAGCATCAAAAGTAAAGTACTCAGCTGAGCGTGGTAGCCAGCACTTGAGAGGCAAAGGTAGGAGGATCACCATGTGTTTGAGACCACCCTAAGACTACATAGTGAATTCCAGGTCAGCCTGGGCTAGAGTGAGACCCCACTTGAAAAAACAAATAAATTACTTGCCCAAAACAGTTTTATCCTATTCTAGCCAAGTATCTCCAGAGTTTGAGTTCCCTAAAATTCTAAAAACATTTTTTACATATTTATTTATTTGCAAGCACAGATAGACATACAGAACTGAGAGACAGAATGGGCACACCAGGGCCTCTAACCACTGCAAATTCCAGACAAATGTACTACTTTGTGTATCTGGCTTTACATGGGTACTGGGGAATCAAACCCAGTCCTTAGGCTTTGCAAGTAAGAGCCCAGCTGTCACTATTGGGAGGTGGTGGAACCATCAGGAGACGAGGCTTACTGGAAGGAACTTAGGTTACTGTGTCTTTGGAGGGAATCTGGGACCTTAGTCCCATTCCTCTGCTTCTGGTTTACATGGAATGAGCACCTTTTCTCTGCCACATGCTTCTGCCACTGAGACAACTGACCAAGGACTAGAACCTCTGACACTGAACCAGAACAAACCTTTTTTTAAAAAAATTTTTATTTATTTAATTTAGAGTGATAGACAGAGAAAGAGGCAGATGATAGAGAGAGAGAATGGGGTCGCCAGGGCCTCCAGCCACTGCAAATGAACTCCAGATTCATGCGCCACCTTCTGCATCTGGCTTATGTGGATCGTGGAGAATCGGGGTCCTTAGGCTTCATAGGCAAGCGCTTAACCACTAAGCCATCTCTCCACCTCCCTTTCTTCTTTCGTCTTTTTTTTTTTTTTCCGGTTTTTTGAGGTAGGGTCTCACTCTGTCTCAAGCTTACCTGGAATTGACTACATAGTCTCAGAGTGGCCTCCTACCTCTGCCTCCTGAGTGCTGGGATTAAAGGCGTGCACCACCACGCCCAGCTTCCCTTTCTTCCTTTTAAATGGATCCTCAGCTATTTTGTCTCAGTGACAGGACACTAACTTTACTACAAGCCCCACTTTACAGATCAGGCCCTGGGGTTCACAATAAGAACAAATAATTTTTTTGTGTTTTTTTGATTTTTTTTTTGAGGTAGAGTCTCACACTAACTCAGGCTGACCTGGAATTCACTCTGTAGTCTCAGGTGGCCTCAAACTCACAGCAATCCTCCTGCCTCTGTGAGTGCTGGGATTAAAGGTATGTACCACCACACCCAGCTTGTTTGTTTTTCTGAGATGAGGTCTCACTAAGTTACCCAGGCTTGTCTAGAATTTTCTAGAACAGATACTAATTAACTGACAAGTCAGAAACACAGCAGGGACTGGAAATTTTCGCTAATTCTGAAGCTAGGCTCTTAATCACCTGAGACCACCTTCTTACATTCCTCCAGCAATGGACAGAATCCTTTCAGGACACCAGCCAGGCACAAATGTGTCATATCCATGTCCATCTTAGAGGCAACCTGGTGAATTAGAAGAAACCAGTAGGAAGACTAAGTTATACTCCCCAGATTTCCATGTTTGCTTTAACAGTAGCCATCATGGCCACAAGGAAAGACAATATTCTGACTCTGCAACCCTTCTTTCTTGGACAAAAAGAGAGCAGAGATGAACTCTACACCTTGCTTAGAGACCTGAGAGCAGAGAAGAATACCTAGGTGGGGAAACCTCCACATCTCACATTTTACTTGGTTTTTTTTTTTAATGTTTATTTATTTATGAGAGAAAAAGAGAAAGAGGCAAATAGAGAGAGTGAGAGAGAGAGAATAGGCACACTAGAGCCTCCAGCCACTGCAAACTCCAGATTCATCCACCACTTTGTACATCTATGTACTGGGGAATGGAACCTAGGTCCTTTGGCTTTGCAGGCAAGCACCTTAACCACTAAGCCATCTCTCCAGCTTAGTCTTGTTTTAAATCAAGCCACACAGAAGAGTTGTGCTGAGCACTTCCCAGTCAGTTCCTTCCCCCACAGAGGAAGACCCATGCATGCAGAAGACATGATCATAAAATGGCAATTTCTGGGACAAAAAAGAACAGTGAGGGAGGGTGTGGCTGTCCAAAATAGAAGAATGAATCTCGCTGGCTGGCATTACCAGAAGCTTCTGCTTGGTAAGTACTATCTATTTCCTTTAAGATTTCTTACCTTTACACCACACGCCCAGGTTGCTGTGGTCTGCTATGCAAATACAAACTGCCTGACTCAGGCTGCTGGTGACTCACTCACTCTCCTTTAAAGTTGCATTAGGTCCAGGGCAGGGACTGCTCAGGGCAAAAGCCATGGCTCCTGGACTCCGCTTCTCTTGCTGGTGGTTATTTGTCTGCTGGTTGGTGGCAACTGTGGCAGAAGGTAAGAGTTTTGTTTTGAACCAAATGTGGGTCGTCTGTTTAGTGTCATATGGAAAGACAAATTTGGCTGCCATGATTACATAGTCCCATCCCTTACAAATATTTGCATGTGCCTCCAGGCACCTGTGTGGTTAAAAAGAAAGGCTGGATTTCATCATCTGAATGCCTGGGTCCTAATCTCAGAAACTTTAGACTCACAAACCTTGCTGAGCATCAGAGTCAAGTGATGAGTGATAGTATTAATAGTCACTGTGGGGCTCATGGGGACTGACTGAGCTACCCACTGAAAATACTGCACAACTACTAGTTACTGTTGTCACTACTCTAACCATTCCAGCCTAGAGTCGCAGCCCTGTCCACAGCCTCACATCTCAAGCAGCTGGTCATTCATACATTATGGCTGGGTGGTCTCTGCCTGCTGCTCTAAGTAATCACCAGGGAGCTATGTCTTGGTGCTGCCGAGGTGGACGCAGGCTTCTTTCTGGGGGGTATATGAGGTTGATTTCTCCACTGTTCCTATTCGGTCTCTGTTTCCCTCATGATTGAAATTCCAAACAATTAGTAAAGGAAAAGACAGGGAAGATAGGAGAAAGGGAGGAAGAGGAGAAAGATCCTGGGGACCCTGAAGCTAGTGTTTTTCCACAGTTCACCTTAGTTGCAAAACTAGATGAAAGATTTTAAAGAATAGTCATTTGGGGCTGGAGAGATGGCTTAGCAGTTAAGCACTTGCCTGTGAAGCCTAAGGACCCCAGTTCGAGGCTCAGTTCCCCAGGTCCCACGTTAGCCAGATGCACAAGGGGGCGCACGCGTCTGGAGTTCGTTTGCAGAGGCTGGAAGCCCTGGCGTGCCCATTCTCTCTCTCTCCCTCTATCTGTCTTTCTCTCTGTGTCTGTCGCTCTCAAATAAATAAATTTAAAAAAAGAATAGTCATTTGTTCTGAGTCTACAAAATGAATTAAGTATAGTCATTCTAAGTTAATCACAGGCCTGGTATCTCTTTGTAGTTCACTTCTACAAGGACATACGAGTTTGTCTAAGATTCCCTGCACGATGTAAGGAAGGCATTTCTACCAACATCAAATACAGAGCTTTCTTCTCTAAAATTGGGTAGCTCACTACAAACCAGCTATTGTCTACCCAAATAACCACACAGCACAGGTAATCATAAAACAGATCTTATCATCATTACCCTTTCTTCCAAAAAAAGAAAAAAATGTTAGTTGTTGGCATGCTATGAATTTCATGTCTAGACTATAATAAACCCATTTAAAATTGATGTTCACACTCCAAGCAGGATTTTGGCTTTTTTTTGTCATACTATAATTTTAAATTTAAATTATTTTTGCAAATGTTTTAAGACTGAAATTAAATACTCACCAAGTACCACAAAAAGTCAGACAGAGGGCTGGAGAGATTGTTCCATGGTTAAGGCACTTGCCTGCAAAGCCTAACAATCTGGATTCCTTTCCCCAGTACCCATTTAAAGGCAGTTGCACAAAATGCATGCATCTGGAATTAAATTCCTCTGCTGCAGCTAGAGGCCCTGGTGTGCCTATTCTCTCTCTATCCCTTTCTTTGTCTCTCTCTGCTTGCAAATAAATAAAAAAATGTTAAAAGCCAGGTATAGTGGCATGCCTTTAATTTCAGCACTCGGGTGTTGGGCAGAGGTAGGAGGATCCATATGAGTTCAAGGTCAGCCTAAGACTACCTAGTGAATTCCAGGTCAGCCTGGGCTAGAGCAAGACCCTACCTCGAAAAAACAAACAATTTAAAATATACAGACAGAACACACAATATCTGTGTAGGCATTGATTGAGTCCACCAAACATTCACTAAGCACCACTATAGACCCAGTGGGAACTATTCCCACTGCTGAGAAAACCAGCAGAGTCAAAACCCCCTTGTCTTCATGGAGGTCCTCAGCTTACAACATCTCTATCATCTGGTCCTATCCTCAATGCAGAGGTCATGTGTAAAATGAAGCCAGACAGACTTAAGACATGGGGTTCATATGACTAGAATCTTTCTATAACATCCATAATTAATAGCAGTAGTTAACACTTACTGAATGTGTACTGTACATCAGACAACATTCTTTGACCCCCCTGCTCACTTCAGCCTAAGAACTCCAACTCCCTCTACTTCTGTAACTAGGCCTGTTTCTTAATTTGCATTTTCCTCACCACAGGACAAGAAGTAGTCACCCCTCCTGGAAGCTCACAAAATAATGCAAACCCTACGGACTGCCAGATCTTTACACTCACACCTCCGCCCACCACAAGGAAGCCAGTAACAAGAGTCCAGCATATCACAAGGGCACCCACATATACCTTTCATGTTTTTCCACAAGGAAGGCCCAGAGTCTTCCCTAGGTTTCCGGGCAGTCCTTTCCATCCTCTGAACTGCAACCACCGTTTTCATTTTTGGCCATTTTACTGGCCATATGGCCATCTGACTCCTGGTAGGTACTTGCTTGGAAGACGTCTCCAGGTAGGAAGCTCATCTGAGGAAAGCAGAGAGAAAAGAGAAGTTCGAGCATACTGACAAAAAAGCAGCCAGTGCCTCTGAGGAACAATGAAGAGGTGTGCTTTCTCTCACTCCAGTAAATTCCTGGACTAGAAGGATGAAGAACCCTAAATACCATTGTCTTCAGACTTTTTTTTTCTTGTCAGCACTGAAGACATTTGGATTATCCACTTTTGTTTACGAAATAGTGCAGTAACTGCATTGTTCTTATCCTGTCAGATATTAATACAAATAAAATATCTAAGTGAGCTGTATCAATAATTTCTGCTCATACCAAGATGCCAGCAGTGGTAACCTTCCAAATGAGAGTCAAGAACATCTTAAAGAGCCCACGATGAACTAAATGAAGACACTAATGACTTTTTAAAATATTAATTGAGAAATGTATAGAGCAGGACATTTAAATAATGAACTTTAAGAAATTATGATTAAGGCAAAAGAAACAAGAAATTTGACTATAGGTAATAGTTTATAAACAACTATCTATCTCAAATAATTATATTTTGAAATATTTTTTGTTCATTTTTTATTTATGTATTTGAAAGTGACAGAGAGAGAGGGAAAGAAAGAGACAGATAGAGAGGGAATGGGCACACCAGGGCTCCCAGCCACTGCAAATGAACTCCAGACATGTGTGCCCCCTTGTGCATCTGGCTAACGTGGGTCCTGGGGATATGAGCCTTGAACCGGAGTACTTAGGCTTCACAGGCAAGTGCTTAACCGCTAAGCCATCTCTCCAGCCCTCAAATAATTATTTTTAACTGCAATATCCTAATTTACCTTAATATTAACTTTTTAGGCAAATGGTACAATTAGTTTGAAAAATACCTTATGGTTTCTCCTGTAATCATCATATATAAGATGCTGATAAGATGAAATATTTTCCCTCAAACTCACACTGTTGATCCAAAGCTTGGTTTACAAGTTACCTGGATGTTCTGCTCATTCTGCAAGTCTGCACAGCTCACTCAGCTGGGTAGACCTCAAGTCCTCAGGTGCAGTATGAGAAACACGCTGTCTGACTGATAAAATATTCCTGTTTTGCCACTCACCTTGCCTCTAACATGAGAATTTGGGTTTGACATATGTGGCCAGTGGTTGATAGTGTTCTTGTGAAGAACTATGTGCAAACAATGCTGTTACTGCTGCTATAAAAGAAAGCACATGACACACAGACATGAGAACTCCGGGAAATGGACGCCCAGGAAAAGACAGAGAAAATCATCAGACCAGCATGTATCTTTGCTACCTTAACTGATACAAAGAAACATGAACTCATCTATGAACTCAAGCTATAGCAAATAAGGACAGACATTTGATTCAAGTGTATTGATTTAAATAAACCATTTTAACCCTCATCAAGTAATTAACTGTATTTTGAAATAAACATTACATTCCAAATTGTTGCAACATTTGGACAATTGGGAAAGAGCTGCACCCTTATACTGGACGTTGGTTTCACCACAAAAGGCATGCTCCACTTGAGCTGGGAGGAAGCAACTTTCAGGGCTGTATGGGCAGTAAGGGTCAACAAGGGACCAGGGGTGTATGGGCAGTGTGGGGTCTGCTACTGAACAACTGGCTTGTGACACATTTAAGGCATTGTCAACAATGGTGTTTGCTAAGCTCCTGACTCAAAATGAAAAAAATAAAGGAAAAAAAAAACGTCTATTTTCAATGTTAACATGTTGTTTGGAAATTATGTGAGGAGTTGTCAATTTTCTGGGATTGCCATAACCAAATGCCACAGCCTGGTTAGGATAATGCTAACTAACCATTAGTGGAGGAAGCTGGGAATGAACAAGAGGGAACCTGGCAGGAGTTGGAAGTAGTATCTATTTCGCTGGATCTGGATGGTAATTTCACAGGTATGTAAAAATAAAATTTTCCTGCCATATGCTTAAGATATTTTTTTTTTACCACACGCAAGCTAAATATTAATTGAAAATTTAAAAATGTTACAAAATAAAGGAAATTAGTGTGCACAAACTAATAATAATAGTAGTTTTTGTTTCTCAAGCATATGAATATCCTATTGACCAGCAGTTATCAAGGATGGATTAATCAACATTTCCTTTAATTATTTAATATTTAAAATTTTATTTTTATTTATGTGAAAGCAGAGAGAGAGAATGGATGCACCAGGGCCTCCTGCCACTGCAAATGAACTCTAGACACATGTGTCACAGATGAGGATACCACCAGGTGAGAACCTCCCCTAGAGGACACTGCAAACATTCTATTTATCCAGCCCCCAGTGCACATGGCCTCCTAGGTCTTTGTGATTGTATCAAGGCTTCCCTATTGTTGATAGGTGGCTGGAGACTGAGGCCAGCAAGGCAGGCTCAGTGTGTGGTTGAGAACATGGACACAACGAGGAACTACTGTGGACTTCACTGAGAATTCTGAGTTAGGAAAGCAAACTTGCTTCACAAAATGAAAGTATAGAGGGCCAATGGCAGAGAGAAAGGAATGCCAGCAGGCCACATCTAAGTGCACCAATCTAACAGCAGTTTAGAACATTGGAATTAATTTGAAACATGGTTATCAAATATGATGGTTAAGTAGGTGGTAAAATATAAGTCAATCCTCTCAATAAGCTGAAATATGGACATTAGTACACTCTCCCTGGATTATGATAGTTTTCATAGTGTAGTCTAGGTGCCCTCATCTGTTTCAGATCTGGCTGGTCATCCCTGTGGTTCAAATGACTAGCACACCTTAATTCACACGATTGCTCTTAAAAAAAAAAAAAAAAAAAAAAAAAGGAAAAAGAAAACCATTAGGTCAGGACAGGCTCCCAAAATGGAGTCACCTAGGACAGCAGAAGGGCAACAGACATAAGGAAGTAGGTTATCCACATTCCTCAAGAAACCACTCAGACATTATCCCTTCCTTGCCTAACAGTGCCCCAGGTCATGGTTTCCTGCACCCGTATTTCATAAGTCACCTGCTCACTGTTCTGTTCTCACACCCTAGCTATTTGAAGTGGCTAATGTAAAGAATGACTTCTTTTCCTTCCTCACCTTCCCCCAACTGAACAAGCCCTAAAAAGCCCACTACATGAAAAACTCAGGTTGGCTGTGCTCCTCTCTCGTGAGTCAGCCCTGGCAGCTTGTGCATTTCCCAAATAAAAGCTTTCCTCTTCGCCTCAGAGTGGTTTATGTGGTCTTGGTCACTCGCAAATCTTACAAAAACTATTTATTGGATTCATGGACAAAGATCAAAGCAGATGTTGGGTTGAATATTAGAGTCTTTTCTCTGTAGATGATTTTCCTACCTCTAAAACAAAGGGATATGTCATATTCAGTTATATATGTATATGAATATGTTAAAATGTCACAGAACAGATACTAGTCCTCAGGTAAAATTGACAGATTTTTATCATTTTCCCCATTTTGGGGGCTTTCCTGCAACTTCCTGGAATGCAGCTGAGTAGCACAATGGGGCAGCCCAGAACAGAGCCCAGGAAGTAGTGAGCTGTCTGAAAGGCCAGTTGCAGGAACTCCAGGTGCAAGTCCTAGTAACTCAAAACTTTTAGTGACTCCTACTGACTTCTCCATCCCCTACCTAGGGGCAGAAGAGCTTAGTTGTCATTCATTTCCCCAAAGACCTAAAAGGGATTGGTATCTGTGCCCTAACTTAAGACAAGCATAATTGAATATTGTGGTGGTTTGAATATATGGCCCCCATATGTTCAGTATATTTATTAGCTTGTAGTTTAGGTCTGCAGCCACCTGGGCTGGAGGCAATTATCACTGGACAGATCTTAAGATGTGGTGGTGGGTTTGAGATTTCAATCTAAATATATGCAAAGTGTGCCTAGTTGGAGTTCTTGAAGTGTGCTTGGCTATGTGGCTTTTGGCTTTTACTCTTTGCCTGGTCCTTTAAAAGGAAGCCAACTTCTTCTACCATTATGGAACTTCCCCTGGATCTGTAAGCTTCAATAAAGCCCTTCCTCCATAACTGTGCCTGGAAGTTCATCTCAGCAAACCTGAGTCTGTCTGCTACAAATATGCACTGTTTTTATTTTATTTTTTTTATTTGAGAGAGAGACTGAGAGAGAGAGAGAGAGAGAATGGGCACACCAGGGCCTTCAGCCACTGCAAATGAACTCCAGATACATGTGCCACCTTGTGCATCTGGCTTACATGGGTTCTGCAGTCAAATCTGGATCTTAGGCTTTGGAGGCAAGTGCCTTAACCATTAAGCCATCTCTCCAGCCCAAAATCTTTTTTTTTTACAAAAATATGCCTAGGGGGCTGATGAGATGGCTTAACCATTAAGGCATTTGATAGCAAAGTCAAAGAACCCGGGTTCAATTCCCCAGCACCCATGTAAGCCAGATGCACAAGCTGGCACATGTGTCTGGAGTTTGCAGTGGCTGAAGGCCCTGGTGCACCCATTCTGTCTATCTTTCTTTGCCCTCTCTTTCTCTCTCAAATAAATAAATTTTTAAAAAATTTAAAAATATGTGTAGGGCTGGAGAGACAGCTTAGTAGTTAAGGCGCTTACCTGTGAAGCCTAAGGACCCAAGTTCAATTTCCCAGAACCCATGTAAGCCAGATGCACAAGGTGACACATGTGTCTGGAGTTTGTTTGCAATGGCTGGAGGTTCTAGCATACCCATTCTCTCCCTCTCTTCTTCCTCCTCTCTCTCATAAATAATAAATAAACTTAAGAAAATAAATTGTAAAAAAATTTTAAAAACTCACTGGGCATGGTGGTACACACCTTTAATCCCAGCACTTGGGAGGCAGAGGTAGGTGGATTGCCATGGGTTCGAGGCAGGCCTGAGACTACTTAGTGAGTTCCAGATCAGCCTGGACCACAGGCTGGGTCAGCCACAATTCTCAGCCTAGTCTGAGTCTCAGTTTAACACAGATCTGGCTTTATGTTGTACAGACCCAAGAAAAAACATTGAGTCATGCAAAAAACACACCTATGTTAACCATTTCAAGAGAAAGACAGATCTTTCAACCAAGCCAGGGGTTCTCTATTAGGAGAAGCAGGTTCTAAGCCTGGGTCTATCATACTTTTGCTTGTAGTCTTCATAAAACATGTTATTCTGTCACCATGCACTTGTGTCACCTGCTGTACAAAAACTAACTTGCCACCCATGTCCAAAGTATCCAAAAGACCAACAAGAATTATTAATAGATTAACTCAACTTTATTTATTAAATACCATATAGTGGTATATATATATAATTTGTAATCTCTTACTTAAATAAACCTAAATTAAAACCATCTATGACCTTAGCAAGATAATATTTATTCATTTTAAAGTGCACACACAGCAAGCCCACTGCTTCCCACCAGTACATTCACACAGTTCTCATCAGCTGTGACTGTATCATATCCTTGCAAAGACAGACTAAATAAACACACTGAAAAGAGAGATTATTTTGGTTCAATACCTTTAGTTCTGATTTGCAAAATCTTTTTAGTAGTTCTTCCAAGGTTCTAACTAAAAATGATCCCTACATCTCAGTATGTACTTAAGCAAATGATTTTTAGTTCTTTAATTCTAATGTTCACAAAGTGTCTTAATAGGTAAAAGACATAAACCATGCTAGTATATTAATAAGGTAATTGAGCCTATAGTTTCTGAAGCTGACATTTCATATGGACCTTTTCATTAAACATGGCATTGCGGGCTGGAGAGATGGCTTAGTGGTTAAATGCTTGCCTGTGAAGCCTAAGGACCCTTGGTTCGGGCTCAATCCCCCAGGACCCATGTAAGCCAGATGCACAAGGTGACGCATGCATCTGGTGTTCATTTGCAGTGGCTGGAGGCCCTGGTGTGCCCATTCTCTATCTATCTGCCTTTCTCTGTCTGTTGCTCTCAAATAAATAAAAAATAAACATTAAAAATTTTAAAAATGGCATTGAAATGAACTCACTGCCACCTGTCTTTCACTATTGATATTTTTCCATGCTGTAATCTATTGGTAATATTTTGCAAAGTAAAATAACAGCATTTTAGCATGAAACCTATTAATGCTGTTATAGTAAATGTTTGCCTTGCTAATCTAATCAAACCCTGGTCAGAGGTGAAATATTTTTAATAAAAATATTTTGTTTGTTTGCTTTTCAAGGTAGGGTCACACTCTAGCCCAGGCTGACCTGGAATTCACTATGTGGTCTCAGGCTGGCCTTGAACTCATAGTGATCCTCCTTCCCCTGCCTCCCAGTGCTGGGATGAAAGGTACGCACCTTTAATCACTATCCATATTCTTTTACAGTGGGACTGTTTCTTTTGCCTCCTTCTGTATGTCCTCCTCTTTTGAATTCCAGGTATTTATGGTCAGATTTTATTATTAAACTCCTCAGAGTAATAAAGAATTCTAGTCAAATTCTTGGGACTAAATTCTAGTAAATGGCTTTTTTTGGGGGGGGGGAACAAGCTATTAATTTGTTAAGGCAAAAACTTACACAAATTCTGATTGGTCCACTTAAAACCTATTTTCTCAAATGATAACTGCAGAACATGGTTGGAAATCCAGAAACTGAGTATATGGAGCCAAACTGGCAGACTCCTCCCATTTAAAAAGTTGTGGGCCTGTGACCTAGGAAGCAAGTGTGGAATGTGTGTAAATGATGCTGCACCTTTGTAAAAAGCTTTTAGAAGGGCCTAAGTATTTGAGGTAATGAGGAAGCAGGCACTTCTCTGGGTTCTATCCATTATCATCCTCAAACTACCAGTGGGCAAGAGTGGAGTCCTCCATATGCCTCTGCAGCTTATGTTTCAGTAGTAGTTGGCTCAGAGAGAAAGTAACCAGGATTACTTCTTCTTGCTTCCCAACTTGTATTTGTATACCTCTTTTCTCAGTGAGAAGCACAGTACCTAACTACAAGGTAGAACTATTAAATGTTCCATCTTCACTCATGTTCTAATCATGTTCTCTCACACAGGAACATCAGCACCAGAATCTCATGAATGCACAGAAATATCCAATGCCAGAGTCATTAGAAATAAAAGAATTCTCTGCCAGGTTTGCATTAGTATGGTTTTTAGAAGACTGTCAGAGACCAGATTCCCATAGCACACTGACTGAACATCAATAATAATAACAGAAACCAAAGATATAGATCTAATCATAGACAGTAGTTGCATATCACTTTAATGCCTAGAAGAAAGCTTTTTCAATGTGTTCTTACACTTAAAGAAGACATTTCTCTTACAGATCCTGGCTTTTTACATTTTATTCACTTTGTAAACCTATATACAGATAACACAAAGTTCGATGCATAAATAACATGACCTTTTATAATTTTTTTTTTGTTCACGTTTAATCCCAGAGAACTTAAATATACAACCTACTAATATCAAATACACATTCACGTAACAAGAACCATATCACTATCTTTCATCAATAGACTGGGAAGGGATAACAGTTGGGAGGCAGGAAGTACTTGCTCCATCTTCCTTTGAAATATCTGGAAGTCCGTCTTTCCTTCTTTTACAAAAGCCTTTCTTAGAAAATGCAGGTAGTTCAGAAGGAAATAATCTCTTCTTGGACATCAGTACTCCTGTTGCAAGAAGATATCATCTCAAGTGCTTAGAGCAGCATCTAAAAGCACAAGACACACCACCAAATATTTTACAAATTCTAGAAGCTGATTTCCAATGTGAACATACCTCATTTCATGCAAACACGGATTGGTTTTGATGAAACAGACTCCACATTACCTCATTTCATGCAAACACTAATTAGTTTTGATGAAACGGACTCAAGGTGGTTTTTTTTTTTTGTTTGTTTGTTTTAGGTAAAGTCTTGCTCTAGCTCAGGCTGACCTGGAATTCACTGTGTAGTCTCAGGGTGGCCTTGAACTCATGACGATACTCCTACCTCTGCCTCCCAAGTGCTGGGATTACAGGTGTGTGCCACCATGCCTGGCAAGTTTTTTAGGGCCCGTTGTTTACATACTTTATATGAATCAGTTGTTCATGGTTTACAAAAATGAACTCAAATAAAGACTTCTCATGGGGCTTTAGAAGGGCTTGTGTGATTTAAGCTTCATTCACTGTACAGTAATTTGTCTTTGATACCAAAATGTGTACAATGCTTTGGAGGGATTAACATACCAATTCCAATGACATAGTGATGAGAATGTCGTGTTTTATCACCATCATATTTTACACTGGGTTGATGGCATATTAAACAATGAATAACAGGCTTAAGGTCACAAATTATCATTCAAAAAGTTCTGATTTGGAGGGAAGGGGTGGATACTAAAATGTCACTACTTTAAAAAAAAGAAAGGAAGGGGCTGGGGAGATGACTCATTTGGTAAAATGCATGTTGCCCAAGCACGAGGTCTTGAGTTAGGGGCTCAAGCAAGCATCCACATAAAAGCAAGGTGCAGTAAAATGTACTTATAATCCCAGAGTCAGAGTGGTACAGCCAGGATCCCTAAGGCTTACTGGCTAGCTAGTGTAGCTGAGTTGGAGGGCTTCAGATTCAGTGAGAGATGCCCTGTCTCAAAAAGTAAGATGGAGAGTGATTGAGCAAGACATCCAACATTGACTTCTGGCCTCTCCACACACATGCATACACACACACACACCCATACATATGAACAATATATACATAATATACACATACAGAAAATAAACAGTGAGGCAATCATTTGGTAGAGTGTGGATTCTGCTCAACTGGGAAAGCGAGTGCCACATAATCACTAAACCAATCTTGGTTTACAAATTCACAGGGCAAAAGACTGAGGTAAATATGACTCCTTAGTGAGCACTAGCTACTCTACCTTGATTGCTGTATCCAAAAAATACAGACTGATCTACAAACAAGAAATAGCATTTCTAAGTAAAGATGCCTTCTCTAGCTCTCTGAGTCACACCTACTTCTCTGCCAGGACTTCTCAGGAATCGCCAGAGAGGCTTCATCTGAAATTCTTGAGTGCCACAAGCATTTCTCATGAAAAGTTGTACAGCTCAAAGGAGAACTCAGACCTACCCTGCTCAGAACTACGATGACTCTCAGTACTGGTGCTCCACCCGAGGCAGATCAGCCTCCGAATCCTCTGACACAGGCAATCCTGATACCTGTAAGTTAATCATCAAGCATTACAGGTTTTCAAATTCCATCAGCTTGAATATCAGACGTTTAGCTCCTCATAGCTTAAGTTGCTTTCATAGAAAAAGATGAAGAGGAGATTATTATTATTGTTGTTGTTGTTGTTGTTTGTTTTTGATTTGTTTTGTTTTGTTTTGTTGAGGTAGGGTCTCACTCTAGCCCAGGCTGACCTGGAATTCACTATGTCATCTCAGGTGGCCTTGAACTCACTGCCTCCCAAGTGCTGGGATTAAAGGCGTGTTCCACCATGCCTGGCGAGAACATTATTCTTTTAAATTCATACATATGTTTACACAAAGATTATATATAAAGTATTCTGTTTTTGTTTGAGCTCATGTAACGTAGGCTGGCATTGGACTTGCTATGTAGCCAAGAATAATAACCTTGAACTCCTGATCTTCCTGCCTCCACCTTCAAAGTGTCATAGATTACAGTTATATGCCACTACACCTGGACTAAAAACATTACAAGATACATCTGAGTCAGATGTAATACCGAAGTAGAAAGGGTGAAGTGAGAGAATCTAAGCACAAGGCCAGCTTGGACTGTACAGTGAGACACTTCTGATCTGCAATGGCCCACTATAGCCCTCCCTCCTATTTACCACAGAGCAAAGACAAACACCTGTTAGAGCCATCATATTAAGACAGTGTGGTGATTTGATTCAGGTATCCCCCATAAAACTTAGGTGTTCTGAATGCTAGGCTCCCAGCTGATGGAGATTTGGGAATTGACACCTCCTGGAGGGAGTATACCATTGGGGGCGGGTTTATGGGTGGTATAGCGTTTCTGCAAGCTAGTGTTTAACACACTGTCCTGTTGCTCTGGTCCACTTTATGTTGGCCAGGGGGTGATGACCACCCTCTGCTCAGGCCATAGTTTTCCCCTGCCATCGTGGAGCTTCCCTCTTGAGCCTATAAGTCAAAATAGACCTCTTTTTTCCAACAAGCTGCTCTTGGTTGGATGATTTCTACCAGCAACGAGAACCTGACTGCAACAGTAAAGTGGTACTGAGGAGTGGGGCTGTTGCTAGACACCTGACTGTGTGGCTTTGGCCTTTTGGAGCTGACTTTCAAGAAGAATGTGGAAAGATTTGAAACCTTGGCCTAAGAGATGCTTTGCAGTGCTGTAAGTACAGCTCCATGAACTATTCTGGTCGAAGTTGAAAGACCTGAATATAGTAAGAACTATGGACTATGTCTGGCTTATGAGGGTAAGAAAGAGCTTTACTTCAACTGGGCTAGCAGTTTGTGTGAAAAAGCATGCTGTTATGCCTTTGTCCTGAGAAGCTGTGCAGGGTTGCTTTGCGTAGAAATGAACTGGTGTGTGCAGAGGGATATGGCACAGGAAGAAAAATCTTTGGGCGAACTGCTATCCATTCAGCTACAATTGAGAGATTACAACCTTTGAGATTGGGCCAGTTGACCTGCACTGTGGCAATAGGAAGAATGTAGACTCTTTTTAAGGGGCCTGAGTGCTCAAGGAGTGTCTTGTTCTTCAAAGTCTGCTTTATTCCCCCCTGGATTAACAAACTGGCACCCTACCTGGTATTGTGGAGTATAAGAAATACAGGAAAGAGAGGGTCATTGAATTTGCAACATGGTCTTGTGTTTTGGAAATGGCCATGGGCAATGTGAAGCAGGTTTGCTGGTTGCCTGCATGGAGACCCCATGGGGCCATGAGGATGAACAGTGGCTTGCAGTAGAGACCCAGTGGAGATGTCAGGACCATGAGATGGCTGCTAAGGAAAGCTGCTGGCCCCAGATGAAGCTTTCTAAGACTGTGAGTAGCCTAGCTGAAGGGGTAGAATTGGAATACCAGAGACTTCTTGTTGGTTAGTATTATCAAGCTTGGAGACTTGTTGCTGACTAGAGTTACTGGACTTGAAGCTACAGAGTTTGATGTTTGCCCTGGTTGTTTTAAATCATAAAATACTGGCTGAATATTTCTTGGCTCTGCCCAATGCCATTTTTTGCAGTGTGAATGTTTATTCTATGTCATTATGGGTTTTTTGGAGTTATGATTTGATATTAAGGTTCACTTAAAAGATCTTGGACTATGGGGATGTATGAACATCATTGGAATTAATAAAATATGCGGGGATTTTTAAAGTTAGATGAATGCATTGCATTTTACATCATGTATGGTTATCAGTTTATGGAGGCCAGGGGAAGAATGTGGTGGTTTGATTCAGATGTCCCCCATAAACTTAGGTGTTCTGAGTTCTAGATTCCCAGCTGATAGAGATTTGGGAATTAATACCTCCTGGAAGGAGTGTATTGGGCGCAGGCCTATGGGTGTTATAGCCAGTTTCCCCAAGCCAATGTTTGGCACACTCTCCTGTTGCTCTGGTCCACTTATGTTGGCCAGGGGGTGATATCCACTCTCTGTTCATGCCATCATTTTTCTCTGCCACCATGGAGCTTTCCCTCAAGCCTGTAAACCAAAATAAACCTCTTTTTCCTACAAGCTGCTCTTGGTTGGGTGATTTCTACCAGCCATGCGAACCTGACTGCAACAGACATCAAGCAGCCATTATAAGTATGTTATATCAAGTAAAGAAAAAAAAAATCTAAGTTAATGGGCAGAAACTCTTAGCACAACCTGGGTGTGGTGGAGCATGCCTTTAATCCCAGCATTTAAGAGACAGAAGTAGGAGAATTGCCATGAGTTCAAGGCCACCCTGAGACTACGTAGTGGATTCCAGGGCAGTCTGAGCTAGAGCAAGACCCTACCTCAAAAAAAAACCTGGGGCTGAAGAAATGGCTTAACGGTTAAGGCACTTGCCTGCAAAGCCAATGGACCCCGGTTTGATTCTCCAAGACCCACATAAGCCAGATGCACAAGGGAGCACATGCATATGGAGTTCGTTTGCAGTGGCTGGAGGCCCTGGTGCACCCATTCTCTGTCTCTGTCTCTCCCTCTCTCTCTCCCCCTCTTTCTCTCTCTCAAATAAAAAATATTTTAAAAATCTTAGCACAGAAATAAAAGCTATAAGAAAAGGATCAAATTAAGATTTTAGTACTAAATAATACTACATCAAATTAAAAAGTTTAGCCGGGCGTGGTGGCGCACGCCTTTAATCCCAGCACTTGGGAGGCAGAGGTAGGAGGATCACCGTGAGTTCAAGGCCACCCTGAGACTACAGAGTTAATTCCAGGTCAGCCTGGACCAGAGTGAGACCCTACCTCGAAAAACCAAAAAAAAAAAAAAAAAAAAAGTTTAATAGCAGAATGAAGTAAATGTCATAGAACATGAAGATAGATAGATGGAAATTATATAATCTGAAGATTAGAAAGAAAAAAACATTAGGAAAAAGTGAATATAGTCTCAGAAAATGAGAAAATATCAAAAAGTCTAACAGATCTGCCACTACAATTTCAGGAGGGCTAAGGGACTAGTTCAGTGGTAGAGTGCTTAAGGCCCTTATTTCAAATTCTAGTACTGCCAAAGATAAAAATCTTAGCAGGAAAGGAGAAGAGACTAACAGAAAATTTTTTTTAAAGAAATAAAGACTGAAAACTCCCCAGATTTGGTAAAACAAATAAACTTACAGATTGAAGAAGCTTGGTCAACCTCAAACAGAATAAACTCAGAACTATGTGTTTCCTATTCAAGCTAAGGAAAATTGAAAACTAAAGATTGAATCTTAAAAGCAACTAGGGGAAAAAGCAAAGCATAATATACAGGGAATTCCTTAACAGAAATCATAAAGACAGAGGAGTAAGTGTCAGGAAGGAAAACAACTTTCTCCCCAGATTTCCATAGCCATTGAAAATACATTCCAAAGATTAAGGCAAAATGAAGTCATTCTCAAATGAAGAAAACCAAGAGAACTTTGCATCATCAGACTTGCTTTTCAGAATGCTGAAGAAAGCTTTCCAGGTTAAAGGAAAACTAGAATATAAGTAAGAAGAGAGAAGTGAGCCAGGCATGGTGGCACATGCCTTTAATCCCAGCACTCAGGAGGCAGAGGTAGGAGGATCACCGTGAGTTCGAGGCCACCCTGAGACTCCATAGTGAATTCCAGGTCAGCCTGGGCCAGAGTGAGACCTTACCTCGAAAAACCAAAAAAAAAAAAAAAAAAAAAAAAAAAAGAGGAAGAAAGGAAGAAAAAGAAGAGAGAGAGAGAACTGAAATAATAAATAGGGGAAATAAAAGCTAGGTAGAGTCTTGTCTTACAAATTGTTTAAAATATTTATAACTTTTAAGCAAAAGTATGAGGAAGGAGTATTGTGAGTTTGAGGCCAGCCTGAGGCTACACAGTGAATTCCAGATCAGCCTGGGCTAGAATGAGACCCTATCTGAAAAGCAAAATTAAAAAAAATTAAAAATTAAAAAAATATATATCTCCAAAATATTTTGTGGACAAAATTATAAAGCTATGTCCTTAAGGTTCCTATCCCTGGATAATCTAAGTTTACTGCTATGATAGGGCTTTGCATGAGGAATTAGTGTTATTTTTCACCTGACCTTAAGAGATTATCCTGGTAAAACCCAATGTAATCATGTGAGCTCTTAATAGGGGCTGAGCAAGTGAGAGAGATGAGGCAGAAAGGACAGAGATATTCAAAGTATAAGCTGGATTTGGCCACTGTTGCCAATTTGAAGATGAAGAAATTAAGCTGTCAACCCATGAAAGTTGGTGGCCTTCAGAAGCTGAGAAACACCCTCAACTGTCAGCCAGGTGCCAGCCAGTAAGGAAACAGGATCTCAGACAGACAACCACATTAGAACTAAACCCTACAACAACTGAAATGAACCTGTAAATAGATTCTCCTTAAAGCCTCCAGGAAGAAAATCTGCTCTTCTGGTCCCAGGACTCCGACCTGTAAGATTCACATGCATAGGGGCAGCTACACCTAAGCTCTTGACCCATGAAAACTGTGAGACAGTAAGTAAGCTGTTTGCAGTAATGTGTTAGCAACAGAAAACTGGCAAAAGGTGTCTGATATTCTAAATGGGGGAAAATGATGTGGTTTCTGTTGATGTAAAAGCAGAAAGATGTATTCTGAAGAGCTAAAAGAAATTATAGAAATATAGAAATATATGAAACAACACATCTTTAACATATGTAGAATGGATTGTCTTAGGGAATATCAAGGCAATAATTAACTTTACAAGAATAAAAGGAATTTAATAGTTTTACCCTTTCAAAGTTAGATTATAACTATAGGTTTAACATAGCGCAATGATACAAAGTAGTACAAAAACTATTAATATGTAAAGACCATAACTAGGTGCTACACACATGCACATACATAGACTCACACTCATTTTTAATCTACAAAAAAACGGGATGATGGTATAGCAGTTTAAAGGTACTTGTTTACAAAGCCTACCAGCCTGGGCTCAATTTCCCAGTCCCCATGTAAAACCAGACGCACAAAGTGGCACATATATCTGAAGTTCACTTGTAGTAGAAAGAGGCCCTAGTGCCCTATTCTCATTCTTTGTCTCTGTCTCTCTCTCTCTCTCTCCCTCTCCCTTTCAAAAATATTTTTTTAATGGATTACTGCTACATATAATGGCATATGCATATAATCCTAGCACGAAGGAGGCTGAGGCACAAAGATTTTGAGTTCAAACCCAGATGTATATATGCTCAATCTCAAAAACAAAAGGATGGCTGGAGAGATGGCTCAGTAGTTAAGGCACTTGCCTGGAAAGCCCAATGACCCAAGTTTGATTCCCCAGTACCTATGTAAAGCCAGATGCACAAAGTGGTGCATGCATCTGAAGTTCATTTGCAATAACTGGAAGACCTGGCAAACCCATTTTCTCTATCTGTCTCTTATCTCTCTATGCTATAAAATTATTTTTAAAAGACAAAAAATGGATTATTGCAAGTTCAGAAATGATAACATATGTATAATAAAATACTACATGTAATGAACTTAAAAAACAAAATTAAGCAAGCAAAATTTTAGGTCCCACCCAAAATTCCACCCAATTCTTAAGATCATGTGCTCCCAAAAGTAAAGCAATTCTGAGAGAGACCTGTCTACCCAGGACAAATGTTTCTGTACCTGATATAATGCAATGCTGGAAGCATGTAGGTCAATAGCAGCCAGAGAAGGAATTCGAGATTCTGAAACGGATTTGTTCTCTTTCTTTATTAGCCTAGAATTCCGAGCTAGATAAAAATAACCATTAAAAAAACATAAACAGGGCTAGGAAGATGGCTTAGCAGGTAAGGCACTTGCCTGCAAAGCCTAAGAACCCAGGTTCAACTCCCCAGAAGCCACATAAACCAGATACATGGTGGAACGTGTCTGCAGTTCATTTGCAGTGACTAGAGGCCTTGTGCCCATTCTTGTGCTCTCTATCTCTGTCTTTCTAACAAATAAATAAAAATGTATAAAAAAGAAAGAGCAGATATTCAAAAGAATGACTTTTATCTCCCAAACTTAAGTTTATGAATCAATTAATGATGAACAGCTAATATAACTTTGTTGAGTTAGACAATAAACCATTTAAAATTAAAAAACATAAACAAATAACTATAAACATCATGAAAACAACTGGGCATTTTGTTAGTTTTTCATATTGCACCTTTGTCTCTCAGCAAGTACTTACTATACATATAAGTATGTATATAATAGCTAACTTTAATATGCAAAGCTACTATACATTTTTATTTTTGTTTTTATCAAGGTAGGATCTCACTCTAGCCCAGGCTGCCTTGGCACTCATTCTGTAGTCCAAGGCTGAGCTTCAACTCACAGTGATCCTCCTACCTCTGCCTCCTGAGTACTGGGGATGAAAGGCATGTGCCACCATGCCCAGCACTGAACATTTTTGATATTGTTAGTTCCTAACATAAAATTTAGTAGTATAAATAAAAGGGCTGAAGAAAGTAGCGGCATCATAAACATACCTATGCCTTCTAAAGTTCTTAGTTCAGGGAGGTGATTATAATTCAGTTCAGGCAAATGCACATCTGCTTTGGAATATTCTTTTCTTTTCTTATTTGCCTGAAGAAAGTTCTTCTCACTGGAGACCTAATATCATCAGAATGATAAATTAATTTTATAAATATAAGGTAACTAGAATTTCTTCCTTTTGTAACTACTGTTCATAATCCTCAAATTTGTGACTAATTAAAAAGGCATTAATGACATAGAAAACAATTTTACCTAATTAATTCAATAATTTATTAAAACTGCTAACAAAGGATACAAAATAAATACACAGAAATCAGTAGCCTTCATATATGCTAACAACAAACACACAGAGGATGAAATCAGAGAATCACTCCCATTCACAATTGCATCAAAAAAAATAAAATACCTTGGAATAAACCTAACCAAGGAAGTAAAGAACTTATACAATGAGAACTTTAAAACACTCAAGCGAGAAATTGCAGAAGACACTAGAAAGTGGAGAAACATCCCTTGTTCCTGGATTGGAAGAATCAATATCGTGAAAATGGCAATCTTACCTAAAGCAATCTACACATTTAATGCAATCCCTATCAAAATTCCAAAGGCTTTCTTCATGGAAATAGAAAAAACAATCCAAAAATTCATTTGGAATCACAAAAAACCTCGAATATCTAAAATAATACTGAGCAACAAAAAAGAGGCTGGTGGTATCACCATACCTAATTTTAACCTATACTACAGAGCCATAGTAACAAAAACAGCATGGTACTGGCACAAAAACAGACATGTAGATCAGTGGAACAGAATAGAGGACCCAGATATAAGCCCAAGTAGCTATAGCCACCTGATATTCGATAAAAATGCCAAAAATACCCATTGGAGAAGAGACAGCCTCTTCAGCAAATGGTGTTTTGAAAACTGGATAAATATCTGCAGAAGGATGAAAATAGATTCCTCTCTCTCGCCATGCACAAGAATTAAGTCCAAATGGATTAAAGACCTTAACATCAGACCGGAAACTTTGAAACTGCTAGAGGAAAAAGTAGGGGAAACCCTTCAACATATTGGTCTTGGCAAAGACTTTCTGAATACAACCCCAATTGCTCAGGCAATAAAACCACAGATTAACCACTGGGACCTAATGAAATTACAAAGATTTTGCACCGCAAAGGACACAGTGAAAAAAGCAAAGAGGCAACCTACAGAATGGGAAAAAATCTTCGCCAGCTATATATCTGATAGAGGATTAATATCTAGGATATACAAAGAACTCAAAAAGTTAACCAATAAGGAATCAAACAAGCCAATCAAAAAATGGGCTAAGGAGCTAAATAGAGAGTTCTCAAAGGAAGAAATACGAATGGCATATAAGCACCTAAAAAAATGTTCCACGTCACTAGTCATCAGGGAAATGCAGATTAAAACTACATTGAGATTCCATCTCACTCCTGTCAGATTGGCCACCATCATGAAAACAAATGATCATAAATGTTGGCGGGGATGTGGAAAAAAAGGAACCCTTCTGCACTGCTGGTGGGAATGCAATCTGGTCCAGCCATTGTGGAAAACAGTGTGGAGGTTCCTAAAGCAGCTAGAGATTGATCTACCATATGACCCAGCTATAGCACTCCTAGGCATATATCCAAAGGACTCATCTCATTTCCTTAGAAGTACATGCTCAACCATGTTTATTGCTGCTCAATTTATAATAGCTGGGAAATGGAACTAGCCTAGATGTCCCTCAACAGATGAGTGGATAATGAAGATGTGGTACATTTATACAATGGAGTTCTACTCAGCGGTAAAGAAAAATGAAGTTATGAAATTTGCAGAAAAATGGATGGACCTGGAAAGTATTATACTAAGTCAGGTAACCCAGGCCCAGAAAGCCAAGCGCCACATGTTCTCTCTCATATGGGGATCCTAGCTACAGATGACTGGGCTTCTGTGTGAGAATGAAAATACTTAGTAGCAGAGGCCAGTAAGTTAAAAAGGAGACATAAAGGGTGGAGAAAGGAAAGGAGGAGGATACTTAATAGGTTGATATTGTATATATGTAATTACAATGATTGTAATGGGGAGGTAATATGATTGAGAATGGAATTTCAAACGGGAAAGTGTGGGGGTGGGGAGGGAGGGAATTACCATGGGATATATTTTATAATCATGGAAAATGTTAATAAAAATTTAAAAAAAAATAAAAATAAAAAAAATAAAAATAAAAATAAAAATAAAAAAAAAGGGCTAAGGAGCTAAATAGAGAGTTCTCAAAGGAAGAAATACGAATGGCATATAAGCATCTAAAAAAATGTTCTACGTCACTAGTCATCAGGGAAATGCAGATTAAAACTACATTGAGATTCCATCTCACTCCTGTCAGATTGGCCACCATCATGAAAACAAATGATTATAAATGTTGGCAGGGATGTGGAAAAAAAGGAACCCTTCTGCACTGCTGGTGGGAATGCAATCTGGTCCAGCCATTGTGGAAAACAGTGTGGAGGTTCCTAAAGCAGCTAGAGATTGATCTACCATATGACCCAGCTATAGCGCTCCTAGGCATATATCCGAAGGACTCATCTCATTTTCTTAGAAGTACATGCTCAACCATGTTTATTGCTGCTCAATTTATAATAGCAGGGAAATGGAACCAGCCTAGATGTCCCTCAACAGATGAGTGGATAATGAAGATGTGGTACATTTATACAATGGAGTTCTACTCAGCGGTAAAGAAAAATGAAGTTATGAAATTTGCAGAAAAATGGATGGACCTGGAAAGTATTATACTAAGTCAGGTAACCCAGGCCCAGAAAGCCAAGCGCCACATGTTCTCTCTCATATGGGGATCCTAGCTACAGATGACTGGGCTTCTGCGTGAGAATGAAAATACTTAGTAGCAGAGGCCAGTAAGTTGAAAAGGAGACATAAAGGGTGGAGAAAGGAAGGGAGGAGGATACTTAATAGGTTGATATGGTATATATGTAATTACAATGATTGTAATGGGGAGGTAATATGATGGAGAATGGAATTTCAAACGGGAAAGTGTGGGGGTGGGGAGGGAGGGAATTACCATGGGATATATTTTATAATCATGGAAAATGTTAATAAAAAAAATAAAAAAAAAGAAATATTAAAAAAAAAAAACAAACAAAAAAACTGCTAACAAGTGGGAAAGCTAATTGTTCTTTAGTTTCTCCTCCCTCTGCCAATCTTCAGTGGAAGTCCTGGGAAGCAGTAAAGAGGGATAAAATGGGCATAACCATGGTCCTTCAGGCTGGCCAGCCTTATACAACATCCTGTGCTCTTCAGCCAACACTTGCTGTTACTCAAATTTTGGACAGTGGACCTTTGTGCATATTACCACATCTCTAAGCCTGATTTTTGTACTTTCCCACTTTAATCTTCATAGTCGTTTTTATGTATTTAACCTTAAGTCTCAGTTGCTCTTTATTCAACACATAATACTATCTTCCCAGGAATACGGTTAAATTTAAAAAGTATAACCTCAGGCTGGGGAGATTGCTTAATGGTTAAGGTGCTTGCCTGTGAAGCCTAACTCTCCATAACCACATAAACCGATGCACCAAGTGACACATGCGTACAGGGGGCACATGCGCAGAAGGTGGGCACAACCCTGATCCTTCAGGCTGGAATTCGTTTGCAGTGGCTAAGGCCCCGGACTGCCAATTCTCTTCTCTCTTTCACTCTTTCTCTCTCATAAAAAAATTAAAAATAAAAAAAGTTAAGGTTATAACTTCAGGCTGGAGAGATGGCTTAGTGGTTAAGGCTCTTGCCTACAAAGCATAACAACTTGGGCTCAATTCTCCAATATCCACATAAAGCCAGATGCACAATGTAGCACATACATCTGGAATTCATTTGCAGCAGCTGGAGGCCCTGGCACACCCATTCTCTCGTCTATCTCTTCTTTCTCTGCTTGCAAATAAATAAAAACAGTTTATAAAAGATACTTTAAAAACATCAATTATTTTTATAATGTTTTATTATTACTACTCCCATAGAATTAATAAAGTCAGAAAAAATAAAAAAATAATAAATAGTAGCACCTCAATTCTGCAACTCTACAAATTTGAAATTTTACACTCTTTTTTTCATTGAAGACTCACAAAACCCTATATTCTTATCCATACTTTCAAAATCAGTGGTAAAGATAGGTGATCTGCTTAAAAAAAAAAAGCCATGTGTGATAAAGTCATGAAAAACTATAAATACACAACATATAATACACATGTACTGGTACATATAACAACGTTATGCCACTGAGCATCCTTTATTCCTCAACGTTAATATTCTGTGTTTTATGCCAGTTTGCCAGACTCATTGTGATTGCTAGATGAACTTACAAGTTTTTTTTTTTTTTGAGGTAGGTCTCACTCTAGCCCAGACTCATCTGGATTTCACTATGTAATCTCAGGATAGCCTTGAGGCAATCCTCCTACCTCTGTCCCCCACTTTCCCACTCCCCCAGTGCTGGGAGTAAAGGGTGCACCACCACACCAGGCTTGCTTATTCCTTTTTCTTTCTTTTTTTTTCCTTAAGGGCTTGTGGTGGTTTGATTCAGGTATTCTCCATAAACCTAGGTGTTCTGAATGCTAGGTACCCAGCTGACAGAGATGTGGGAATTCAGACCTCCTGGAAGCAGTGTATCGTTGGGGGAAGGCTTATGGATATTATAGCCAGTGTCCTCTTGCCAGTGTTTGGCACACACTCCTGGTCCTGTTTTCCACGTGATGTTGGCCTGGAGGTGATGTCCACTCTCTGCTCATGCCATAGTTTCCCCTGTCATCATGGAGCTTTCCCTCTAGTCTATAAACCAAAATAAACCCTGAATTTGCAACACAGTCTTGTGTTTTGGAAATGGCCATGGGCAGTGTGAAGCAGGTTTGCTGGATGCCTGCAAATGCCTGCTAATGGAGCAGTGAGGATGGACCATGAGTTGCAGTGGAGACCCAGTGGAGATGCCAGGACCACAAAATGGCTGCTAAGGAAAGTTGCCGGCTGTATGAAGTTTTCCAGGGACTGTGAGTAGCCTTGCTGTAGGGGTGGAATTGGAACTGCAAAGACTTGTTGCTTCTTAGAATTATTGGACTTGGAGATTTGTCACTGGCTAGAGTTGTTGGACTTGGAGCTATAGAGTTTGATATTTGCCTTGGTTGTTTTAAATCTTGTATTGGTTGAATATCTCTTTGCTATGCCTGGTGCCATTTTTTTTGCAGTGTGAATGTGTATTCTGTCCCATTATGGGTATTTGGGGGAATTATTTGGTACCATGGCTCAGTTAAAAGAGCTCAGAATGCCACGCATGGTGGCACACGCCTTTAATACTAGCACTCGGGAGGCAGAAATAGGAGGCCTGTCACGAGTTCAAAGCCACCCTAAGACTACCGAGTGAATTCCAGGTCAGCCTGGGCTACAGTGAGACGACCTCATAAAAACAAAACAAAACAAAAATCTGGGATTATGGGAGTTTTTGAACATCATTAAGATAGATTAAAACTATGGGGACTTTTAAAGAAGGACTGAATGCATTACATTTTACATCATGGGTGGTTATCAGTTTATGGGGGCCAAGGGCAGAATGTGGTATGATTCAGGTGTCCCCCATAAACTTAAGTGTCCTGAATGCTAGGTTTCCAGTTGATGGAGATTTGGGAATTAACGCTTCTTGAAGGCAATTTATTGTTGGGGGGCTTATTGGTATTATAGCCAGTGTCCCCCAGTGTTTGGCACTCTCTCCTGTTCCTATTGTCTACCTGATGTTGGCCAGGAGGTGATGTCCAACCTCTGCTCATGCCATCATTTTCCCCTGCCATCATGGAGCTTCTCCTCGAGTCTGTAAGCCAAAATAAACCTTTTTTCCTACAAGCTTCTCTTGGTCGGGTCTTTTCTGTCAGCAATGCAAACCTGACTGCAATAGGGTTCATAAGAGAAATTTATTTATTTGAGAGGGGGAGAGAGAGATACACATGTATGTACCTGTGTGCATCTGGCTTTCCTTGGTTACTGGGGAACTGAACCTGGGCTAGCAGGTTCTGCAAGCAAGCAACTGTAACTGCTAAGCCACCACCCCAGCTCCCTGCTTACTATTTTAACTGAAAAAAGGTTAAGGCAATTAGCTAAAGAATGAGCTAATTAAATGATTATGTAGCAAATAAACTGTTTGCAAACATAAAATAAAAAAGAATTAAAACTTCCAGATTTACCCATTCGAAGAGTGACAAATTAAGGATGGAGAGATTGCTTAGTGGTTAGAGCATTGGCCTGCAAGGCCTAAGGACCCAGGTTCAATTCCCCAGTACCTGTGTAAGCCAGATGTACAAGGCAGTACATGCATCTGGAGTTCATCTGCAGTGGCTAGAGGCCCTAACATACCCATTTTCTCTATCTGCCTTTTTTTCTCTCCCAAACAAATAAATAGTGACAAATCAAACATACATGTTCCTAATTACATATTTATCCACATAGAAGATTTAGCAGTGTACTTAACAATAAAGTAGAAGTTGAAGAAAGTCTGGTATTAGCTCTGCCTTTAATTTTCATTAAAGAAATACTCAAGTAATCACTTCCTTTCTTTCTTTTTCCAAAGAAAGATAAATAGAAAAAAGATCTAAAATTATCAGCCAGCATTGACTATGCAATGCCTGAAAACAGGTTGGTATAAATTTTGACAAAAGATATTGAGCTATTTTGTAAGAGCTTTTGATTAATCTTCCAGAGCAGACAAGGATGATAATAAACAAACATCCACAAGGAGAGGATGAGACAATGATGGGAAACTAGTTATGAGAATGAGTTACAATAGTAAAGAGGCCTGCATGCTAGGGTCTCACATGAACTAAAGAAAACAAAAAGCATCTGCAGGGTCTAGCAAAGGAAACAGTAAATGCAGAAGCCCAAAGGCTGGAGTGTGACTAGCCACATTCCAGAAGTACCAAGGGAGGCTGGAGAGAAGGCTCAGTGGCTAAGGTACTTGCCTGCAAAGCCTAACAACCCAGGTTTGATTAACCAGTACCCATGCAAAGCCAGATGCACAAAGTGGCACATGCATCTAGAGTTCATTTGCAGCAGCTAGAGGCCCTGGCATGCCCATTTTCTGTCTCTTTCTCTGTCTGTGTTTCTCTCTGCTTGCAAATAAATAAATAAATAAGAAGTAACAAGGAAATCTATGTGGTTGGAGCAGATCAAGAAAGACAGCAGAGCTGGCATACAGGGGTGGGAGACTGGAATCATGCTGGACTTAGTAGCCCTATGAGGACTTTGGCCTTTATCTCATCTTCCTAAAGATGAGAAATCAATGGAGGTTTCCTGAGCAGAAAGATCATGATTATTTGACTTAACTGGAAGGCTGGCTGTGTTGAGAATAATAATGCTCCCCTCTGCACTTTACCTGACCTGGGCATATGCTTCTTACATCAAACTGACATGGTTTTCAATTTGTACATCTTCTATTAGACCATGAACTCCACGAACGGAGATTAACTTAATTCAATCACAGTGTCATATATATATGTGACATTATCAATAAATATTTATTAATGAATAAACAAATTACTTTCATCAAAACGTAGTATGGCCAGGCAAGATGGCACATGCCTTTAATCCTAGCACTTGGGAGGCAGAGGTAGTAGGATCGCTGTGAGTTCAAGGCCAGCCTGAGACTACATAGTGAATTCCAGGTAAACCTACACTAGAGTGAGACCCTACCTCAAAAACAAAACAAAAATCTAAGGAGCTGGCTCAGAGGTTAAGATGCTTGCTTGTATAGCATAAGGACCTGAGTCCGATTCCCTAGTACCCACATAAAGACAGATGTATAAGATGACACATGTGTCTGGAGTTGGTTTGCAGGGGCTAGAGGCCCTGTGTGCCCATTCTTTCTCCCTCTCTCTTTCAATCTTAAGTGAATAAATAAAAAAAAAATTTTTTTAATCTATCAAGGCCACCCTGAGACTACATGGTGAATTCCAGGTCAACCTGGGCGAGAGCAAAACCCTGCCTCAAAAAAAAAAAAAAAAGCAAAGCCGGATGTGGTGGCACACGGCTTTAATCCCAGAACTCGGGAGGCAGAGGTAGGAGGATTGCTATGAGTTCGAGGCCACCCTGAAACTTCATAGTGAATTCCAGGTCAGCCTGGGCTAGAATGAGACCCTACCTCAAAAAAACAAAACAAAACAAAAATCCAGTAAGGGGGGGACTGGGGAGATGGTTCAGCAGTTAAAGGTGCTTGCTTGCAAAGTCTGCCAGCCTGTATTCAATTCCCTAGCCACCCATATAAAGTGGGATGCAAACAGCGGCACAAGCATCTGGTGTTTGTTTGCAGCAGCAAGAGATCCTGGGGTACACATACACATACGTACACACAAGTGCAAATAAATAATAAATAAACAACTAAGTAAATAAGCATCAAAAATAATCTAGTGGCCTGTGTGTTATGGGGGAAACCAACCACTCTCTAACTGGACTGGAGGCCTGCTCTACAGGAGGGAACACATGCCTGGTACTGAAAGCCTAGTCAAAAGCCTATGATGGGAGAGGTCATGAGCCCTAGGGGTGTACTGCCTGCTAGTATCTGGCAAAATTCATATATTATGCTCACCAAACTGCCCTGTAAGCACTTTTCCTAATGACCATACTCATATATTAATGCTACTCTCACTTTTGGTTACAGAAGCTTCTATTTTTAGATGGTGGTGACCTCTGGGATGACTCAGAAGGCAACATAGTGCTGAGAATAAGAGACAGAAGAGTGTTTGGCACTAAGATATCTCTATCACACCTTCCAAGGCTCAGGGTCAACTGCAGAAGAGGTGACAGAAAGAATGTAAGAGCTAAAAGGAAGGGTAGGACTACTTACAATGCAATCTTACAGACACAAAATGGCCTAGACATCCATGACCTTGCAGCGCTTGGCACTACCTATACAAGACCCTCACAATGGGAGGAAAAGATGATGATATCAAAATAAAAGAGACTAATTGAGAGTGGGAGGGGATATGATGGAGAGTGGATTTGTGAAGGGGAAAGTGGGGTAGAGGAGGGAATTATCATGGTTTATTGTCTATAATTATGGAAGTTAAAAAAAAAAAACAAGTTTGAAAAGGTAATCTAGGGTCTGGAGAGATGGCTTAGCAGTTAAGGTGCATGCTTGCGAAGTCTAAGGACCCAGGTTTGATTCTCCAGGTCCCATGTAAGCCAGATGCACATGGTGGCACATGCATCTGGAGTTCATTTGTAGTGGCTAAAGGCCCTGGAGTGCCTATTCTCTCCCTCCCTCACTCTGCCCCTCCCTCCCTTCCTTCTTCCCTCTCTCTGTCTCTAGTAAATAAATAAAAATAAATAAAATCTTAAAAAATAAAAAACAATCTAGTATGGGGGCTGGGGAGATGGCTAAGTGGTTAAAGGTGATTGCTTGCAAGCCTGCCAACCCAAATTTGAGTCCCCAGCTAGATGCAAAGCGGCACATGAATCTGTAACCCCAACATAACTATAGCAATGGAAGGCAGAGCCAAGAGAATCATGAATCTTGCATACAATTTGACTTTGTATGCAGCAGCAAAGCAATGAAAAACCCTATCTCAAAGAAGGAAGGTGGGGACAGACGCCTTGAGATTGTCCTTAGGCCTCCATAAACATGCCATGCACAAGAATACTCATATACACATATATAACACATAGAAGTTTTTTTAAATCTAGTATGGATAACATAATCTAATCTATCTTCTCATTTGCCTTAAAACCCAAAGGAGCAGGGAGAGTAGGAGGACTGATATGTGAGTATCAGGTTAAGAAAATGTACTATGGTAGGGTGTGGTGGCATACACCTTTAATCTCAACACTTAGGAGGCTGAGGTAGGAAGATTGCCCTGAGTTCAAGGCCAGTCTGGGCTACAGAATGAGTTCCAGGTCAGCTTGGGCTAAAATGAGACCCTGCCTCAAACTCTTCTCCCCCCAAAAAAAAAAAAAAAAAAAAAAAAAAAGGAAAATGTATTTTGTTGGTGAAAACAAAACACATGATACTGTAATATCTTTCAGACTCACAAAATTTATTTAAACTTTCAGAATTCCATATTCTTTTGTGACTATGACAGTCTGGAATGATACGTACATAATCAAGGTTTCACTTTACTCTCCAAATAAAACTCTTAGTCCTTTACTCTCATACTTAGTAAGTCGGGAACTATCACTTGCTTTTCTACTACTGAGAACAGTGTACTTACCGACGTGGTCACATTCACATTATAAATTCCTGATGGGGAAGGCTGGTTTGGTTTAACAAAAGGTATACAGTATTTCTTAGTTTTTTCATCCACTCTGTAACAAAAGTTTTTAAAGTTACAATCACTAATATTTTCAAGCACAAAACAAAATGACTCCATGTTAAGTGACATGCAGTGTAATGTGAACTTAATGCTAATTGTCAAATACATACTGCATATAAACTCAGTGAAACCTTCTATTTATCACATCACTCATGCCTCTTGCACAGCCCCAAGTCTACCAAATCTTCCTCTCAGGAAAATGCCCACAAGGAGTTTTTTGTATCAACAATGATTTCCATTCATTGCATGCAGCAGCAGCCTCCTAAAACCAATTATTCAGTTTTTTGTTTTTTTTTTTAAGGGAAGCCCAATAGACTGGCCTTTTTTATGAAAGAGAGAGGATACCACCTTGTGTGCATATGTGACCTTGTGCATCTGGCTTATGTGGGACCTGAAGAGTCAATCATGGGTCCTAAGGCTTCACAGGTGAGTGCCTTAACTGCTAAACCATCTCTCCAACTCTATTCATTTTATAATAACCTCTTCACATTCTCTTCACTTTAAACAGTATGATCCTATTTTCTATGGATTCAGGCAAATGTTTTGGATCAAGTTCTAATAATTTCCATCACATAGGTAAAAACATTTCCAATATCTATCTCATAAGTATGAATACCATCCGTAATTCCGACCATAAAACAATGCAGGCAAATTAGCATGTACTTCTCATTTGCAAATATATGATCAAATAATTTTTTAAGTCTCATTTCCCTAACTCATACCTGTAACTCTGAGCTCCTGGAATAGTCCCCACTCCAGAATTAATACCAGGAACAGCTGCAGAAAGACTGTGTGTCAGTGGGGGGATCACCATGCCTGGATTCCTTGGGTGGTCCATGCTGACATTGCTACAGTCTGGGAGGCTGGTGGATGGCATGCCTTTGATGTGGTTTGTCCCACTGCTGTGGAGACAACTGGTATTTGAAGCTCTGCTGCCTTTTTCAATTTTTTCTCCATCAATTTTTAACCCTTTTACTTTTAGCATTTTACAATCCTTAGTTTTGGGATCAGCATTAGTATCCTAACCATAAAAAAGAATGTTGAGACAGTTAATGATCTGATAAGAATAAATTATCACTCCTCCTATAAGCACTTGTGCTTAATTTCACAAGTACCACCCTTTTCATGCCCAGCGTCATTATTCTACCCATGGAATTAAAATTTAACCCAGATTTTTATTCAAAAAGCAATTGTGAAAATACAAGAATGGAAATGCAACCCATACTAATTGTATGTATGTGTGTGTGTGTGTGTGTGTGTGTGTGTGTGTGTGTGTGTGTATACATATATATATTTGTATATGTATCTTTCTAAGTATACATATATAAATGCACATTTTAGTGGGGGAAGAGGATTCAAGAATGCTACTTTAATTCTTATATATTCAGAGACCACAAACATAAAATCCAATCAAGAACTGATCTGCAAGGAGTAGGTTAAGAAAATGTTTTATGTTGCTGGAAACAACAACAACAAAAATAACACTGCAATAACATCTTCTTTTGGTTCACTAAATGGTAGTGAATTGGTAATGGATATGAATTATCTTATCAAGAAGAGATCCTAGGGCTGGAGACATGACTTAGTGGTTAAGGTACTTGCCTATGAAGTCTAAGGACCCAGGATTGATTCTGTAGTATCCACATAAGCCAGATGCAGAAGGGGGTACATGCATCTGGAGTTTGTATGCAGTGGCTAGAGGTACACACATTCTTTCTCTCTCTCTCCTTCCCTCCCTCCCTCTCACACGTAAATAAATAATAAAATATTTGGGAAAAAAAAGAAGAGATTCTAGGAAACTTAGCAGGAAAAGTAAACTTTAATTAAATATCTAAATCTCAACATTTAAAATATCCTACTTTATTAAAAATTCTAAAAACAATATTTTTATTTCTGTTAAGGAGGAAAAATATGGACTAAGTGTGTATGTGTGTGTTCTGTATGTATTACATATGCATGTGTGTATGTATTTGCTCCTGTGTGTACATACATGTACATAAACACACAACTATCTAGGTGTTTTTGGATGAGTATGTAGAACTAAAGTTCTCTCTAGATGCAGTTTCTACACTAAAGATCCAGCAAACTGCTTGACTTTGGATGAGAGCATTTTGACTGTGGAAAGATGAAGTGTACATGCAGGGCAAGAATTATCTTGGGCTATCTTAGTCCCTTTAATAGGCATTTACTTTCACCCTTCATATTTGACCTAATAGTCTCATGACTTTGGAGTAAACCTCTTAGAACATACTGACATGCTTAGTAAACTTTACCAGCCCCAGAGCAAAAAGGCTATAATATCTGAAAAATATAGTAAGGTTTTTTGCTTTGCTATAGCTTCCTACCTAATATCCCACCAACATATTTGACCTGTGACCGTCTACATTCTGTACCTATAAAAGGTTTTCTATTCTTGGTAGCTCAGAATATACTTTTCCTCATATATTTAAAGTCAAGTCATTATTTAATCATTTGATTTCCTGGCAACCAGTGTTCAAACTCCTGGAACATGTGAGGCACTCAAAAGTTAACAAATTAAGGGCTGGAGAGATGGCTCAGGAGTTAAGCTGCTTGCCTGCAAAGCCTAACAAACTGGGTTCATCTCCCCAGGACCCATGTAAAGGCAGATGCACAAAGTGGTGTGTGCATATGGAATTTGTTTGCAGTGGCTGGAGGCCCTGGTATGCCCATGCTCTGTCTGTCTGTTATTTTTCTCTGCTTGCAAATAAATACAGAAAAATATTTTTAAAAAATAACATATTGTCTTTTAAATAGGTGGTATTTGCAAGAAAGATAGGGCAGTTTTTGTTTTGGTGGGGGGTTATTTGCAGCCAGGCTAAAAGACAACTTAGTACTCAAAAACTTTTCAAAATATTCATTTATCCTCCACAATTTTTAAAAAATTATTTATTTATTTGAGAGAGACAGACAGAAAGAGGCAGAGAGAGAGAGAATGGGCACACCAGGGTCTCAAGCCACTGCAAAGAATTCCGGATGCGTGCGCCCCCTTGTGCATCTGGCTAACGTGGGTCCTGGGGAATCGAGCTTCGAACCGGGGTCCTTAGGCTTCACAGGCAAGCGCTTAACCGCTAAGCCATCTCTCCAGCCCATATCCTCCACAACTTTAAGTTTTGAAACATGGACACCTGGGGCTAGGAGAGGGCTCAGTGGATACTTCAGTTCAGATCCCCAGCATCCAGGTAAAAGCTGGCACAGCAGGTACTCTGTAATCCTTTTAGGGAGGGAGAGGTAGGAGCTAGTCTAGATGAATCTCTTCAGTGAGAAACCTTGTCTTAGAAATTAAGATGGAAGCAGGATGTAGCAGAGCACACCTTTAATCTCAGCACTCAGGAGGCAGAGGTAGGAGGATCACCATGAGTTTGAAGACACCCTAGGAATACAGAGTAAACTCCAGGTCAGCCTGGGCTAAAGCGAGACCCTATGTCAATAAAAAGAATTAAGATGGAAAGCAACTAAGATACCTGATGTCAATTTCTGGTCTTCACACACATGTACACATGTGCATGTACACCCACACACATGTACACACCACACTTATACATATGCCAAACAATGAGGATTAAACATGAACATTTACCTGCACCACAAGTGTTCTTCTTTCTTCACTTAAAGTATCATCTTTTTCCTTCTTTCTGTTCAGGGATTTTTTAGGTAGAGAAACATTCCTGGCATCTTTCTCTATTTTTAACTGTAGTTCCTGAGAAAACCTACATAAAAATATAGTTATTACTTTTTATATACAATACAACAAAATTATACCCAGAAAAATTTTATTTTCAAAATAATCATTTTAAAAAAATAAGCCCATTTTATTTAAAATGAGAAAAATAATGGCCTAGATGAAGAGTTCCTAAAGGGTGGCTAGTAGACCTTTGGGGGGTCTCAAGAACCTTTCAGGTGGTTCTCTGATATCTTCATCACCCTGTGGACATTTGCACTGTCAATACGAAGACAATGGTGCCTGAAACGCTGTTATCTTACCAACAAAACTGTGCTAGCAACCACTGTATTTTATTTTTTAGAAAACTATATTTTTATTTATTTATTTTAGAAAGAGACAGGCAGCTAGACAAAGAGAATGGGCACACCAGGGCCTCCAGCTACTGCAAATGAACTCCAGACCCTTGTGCATCTGGCTTTATGTGGGTTCTGGGGAATTAAACGCCAGTCCTTAGGCTTTGGAGGTAAGTAAGTACTTTGACTACTGAGCAATCTCTCCAACCCTCTTTAAAAAAAAAATATTTTGTTTCTTTACTAGAGAGAGCAACGCACGTAGAGAGAATGGGCCCACCAAGGCCTCTAGCCACTGCAAAAGAACTCCAGATGCATGTGCCACCTTGTACATCTGGGTTACATGGGTACTGGATAATCGAACCTGGGTCCCTAGGCTTCACAGCCAAGTACCTTAACCATTAAGCCATCTCTCCAGCCCCAACCATTGTTTTCTTCACAGCTACATATCCACAAATAGAAAGAATGAGAGGTATTTCCCTTAAAACTATCTCTGATGGGACAAAGGAGGGTAATGGAGGGGAGTATAATCAAAGTATATTATATACATGTATGAAAATATCATAGTGGGGGCTGGAGAGATGGCTTAGCAGTTAAGGTGTTTGCCTGCAAAGCCAAAGAACCTAGGTGTGATTTTCCCAGGATCCACATAAGCCAGATGCACAACGAACTTCAGACACATGCACCACCTTGTGCATCTGGCGTGCCCATTCTCTCTCTATCTGCCTCTCTCTCTCTGATTCTTTCTCTCCCTCTCAACTTAATAAATTTTAAAAATTAATTAAAAATATCATAGTGAAACATTTTGGTATTTTATATAATTAATATATGCTCATAAAAACTTTTTAAAAAGATAGAAGTCCTGAAAAAATAATGTCCTTGATGAAGCAGCAAAAAGGTATTGATTTATTAAAGTTAAACCTTGAATATATACCTCTCTTCATATTCTGTATGACAAAATGAGAATTTATATAAAGTCCCTCTGCCATGAACCAAAGTATAATGGTTGTCTTTAGAAAATGTGGTAGTTTGAATGTATGGCCCCATAAACTCAGGTGTTTTATTAAAATCAAGTTTGAAACTTCACCTCCTAGTAGGCAGACTCCTGCTAGAAGGGGGCATATCACTGGGGGCCCAATCTGAATTCCAGCCCAAAGGTGTGTGGAAAGTAGTATGAGCTATGGTGGTGTGCTTGCTTGAGGTGCTGGCTGTTTAGTGGTCTTTCTCTGCTTGGATTTGTGAAAGGAAGCCAGCTTTTTCTGCCATCAATGGAACACCCCCTGGATTTGTAAGCTTGAAATAAATCTCTTCCTCCCATAGACTGTGTCTGATTGGATATTTGTCCAAGCAATGTGGAACTGACAACAGAAATGTATTACTGCTTGAGACAGACACCAAGCCAAGCATGTTTATTTAAAAAAAAAAAAACTATGCTTATTCTAACTTAAGGAATGTAGCCAATATTCTGTTTTAAAAAATGAATAGGGGGCTGGAAAGATGGCTTAGCAGTTAAGGCGCTTGCCTGTGAAGCCTAAGAATTCATGTTCAAATCTCCAGGTCCCAAGTAGCCAAATGCACAGTAATGCAAGCATACAATGTCACACATACTCCACAAGTGGCACACATGTCTGGAGTTTGTTCACAGCTGGTGGTATGCCCATTCTCTCTCTCAAAAAAAGAAAATTAAAAAAAAATTAAATGAGCAGGCCACAAGGCGCACACCTTTAATCCCAGCACTTGGGAGGCAGAGGTGGGAGGATCACCATGAGTTCAAGACCACCCTGAGATTACATAGTGAATTCCAGGTCAGCCTGGGCTATAGTGAGACCCTACCTTGAAAAACCAAAAACAACAAAAGAGTGAACAGAAGCTGGAGATATGGCTCAGTGGCTAAAGGCATTTGCTTGTAAAGCCTGATGATCCAGGTTCAACTCCCCAGTACACACATAAAGCCAGATACACAAAGTGGTATATGTATCTGGCCCTGGTATGCCATTACACTCACTCTTCCTCCCTCTCTCTCTCTCTCTCTCTCTCTCTGCTTCTTTGTCTCTGTCTGTGTTTCAAGTAAATAAATACACAAGTAAAGCAAACATAGTAAACTCTCCATTTCAAGGTCAACAATTGATAATATTTTATAAACAAAATTCAGGGGCTGGAGAGATGGCTTAGCAGTTAAGGCGTTTGCTTGCAAAGCCAAAGGACTCTCCAGGACCCACATAATCTAGATGCACAAGGGGGTGTATGCATCTGGAGTTCATTTGCAATGGCTGAAGACCCTGGCATGCCCATTCTCTCTCTCTTTCTCTCTCTCAAATAAATAAATTAAAATACATTTTAAAACTTAGTATCTGTAGGGGCTGGAGAGATGGCTTAGTGCTTAAGCGCTTGTCTGTGAAGCCTAAGACCCTGGTTCAAGGTTCGATTCCCCAGGACCCACGATAGCCAGATGCACAATGGGGCGCATGTGTCTGGAGTTCGTTTGCAGTGGCTGGAAGCTGTGGTGTGCCCATTCTCTCTCTATCTGCCTCTTTCTCTCTCTGTCACTCTCAAATAAATAAATTTAAATGAATTTTTAAAAACTTAGAATCCGTAGAAGCTCTCCAATAGTTCAAAAAATTTTTGATGAAATAGAATGTAATTTTGTTTTTGTTTTTTCGAGATAGGGTCTCACTCTAGCCCAGGCTGACCTTGAATTCACTCTGTATTCTCAGGGTGGCTTCAAACACATGGCAGTCCTACTATTTCTGCCTCCCAAGTGCTGGGATTAAAGGCGTGTGCCACTACACCCAACTAGAATGTAATTTTTGCTATTGTATAATGAAATGTATCAGCATTTTAAAACCCAAGTAACTTAAAAAAAAACAAACAGAATTTTCCAAATGACTTCTGCATAACAAAAGCATGCATAGGTAAAAGATCAATTTGGGAAACAGCAGCCAAGCCAAGACAAGCAGAGAGTGCACCAAGGAGGGAACTGTCTTTATAATTCAGGGTAGATGAGATAGAAACCTACTCCAAAAGGTAACTAGACTGATCTCCACTAGGGCAATATACACTCTAAATTTGGGTGTGTAGGTTTGAACTGGAAGTACTCATTATACCACCCATAGCAAGGCAGATTGCTAAAAAAAAAAACTTTATAGGGAAGAGTTCAAAATCCACTCAACCAAGATAGAAATTCTGATTTTTTTTAATTTGATGTTTGTTCATCTAGTATATTTCAATTTTTTATTAAATATTTTATTTATATTTTCAAATAGAAGGGTAAGGTAGATGGGGAGGTGGGAAGAGGTATGTGAGGGCCTCTTACCACTGCAAACTCCAGATACGAGCATCACTTTGGGCATCTGGCTTTACATGAGTACTGGGAAATTTAACCCAGGCCAGCAGACTTTGCAAGCAAGAGCCTTTAATCCTGAATGATCTCCCTATCCATATCTAAACATTTTTACTTAGGTTATTTTTGGTCATATTTAATATCTTTATCTTTTAGTGCTTTCTCAGGTTTTTAAAATTTTTTTATTGGCGGGGGGCACAGGCACACCAGGGCCTCTAGTCACTGCAAATGAATTCCAGATGCATATGTCACCTTGTACATCTGGCTTATATGGGTCCTGGGTTATCAAACCTGGGTCCTTTGGCTTTGCAGGCAAGAGCCTTAACCACTAAGCCATGTCTCTAGCCCTGTTTCTTGTTTTTAATCTCCACTCTTGAGTATGCATTCCACAATTGTTTTGTTTGTGTTTGTATGTTGTTTAGTTGGTTTTAGGTTTGTTCTGTATTTTCCTCTATCCAGTCTACTAATATTTATTACTCTTCCCATAAACAACTCATATATTTTCCCTTTCTTTCTTATCTCTTCTCCATACTCTCTCCTCTCTATTCTCCATAACCACAACCTTCCACAACCTTAACAGCCTCTAAAATCTGTGGGATGTAAAGGGATCCAAACTTTCCTCCCTCAGATATTTTGCTACCTCTATCTTTTTCAAAATCACCACTAGTCCCTATTTTAATCCATTCCACATCCCTCCTACTACTTAGTAACCAAGATCCTAACATACTCCATACTAGTCTTGCTAGTTTATCTACCAGAAGACATGACAAGGAAATGGATTTTAAATATATTTATATTTATTAATTTGAGAGAGAGAAAATCGGCAGAGAGAGAAAGATAGAGACAGAGAGAATGGGTATGCCAGGGCTTCCAGCAACTGCAAATGAACTCCAGATGCATGTACCCCTTGTGCATCTGGTTTGTGTGTGTCCTGGGGAATTCAATCTGGGTCGTTTGGCTTTGCCTCAACCACTAAATTATCTCTCCAGCCCAGAAATGGATTTTAGTATAACGGAGAAAGAAAAGTCTGTTGACATGGTTTCCATTCCACAATACAACCAAACTTTATGCAACTAGTACTGCCAGGTTGGGCATGGCACTTGAGAGGCTGATGTGGGAGAATCATAAGTGCAAGACTAACCTGGGTTACCAGCCTGTGGTAAAAATAAAAAACACCACTGTCAAATTTTGGTATCAAAGTATGAACGTTTGATATAGTATCAAAGAATAATACCATTACCTAAAAAAAGACTATCAAAATATACTTCTACTTTTCCCAGTACATATTTGTGTGAGGTAAGAGTTTCTTCCAACCAAAACCATACAGCACAATGTTCACACTAAACACTGAAGCAAATTGTAAAGAGTCAACTACCTACACTAGGGATGAAATGGTCTAAGTGGGGTTGAAGAGGGGATGGAGAAGAAGAGGGAGGAAGCTTAATCAAAATTTAAGATGTTGGGCTGGAGAGATGGCTCAGTGGTTAAGCGCTTGCCTGTGAAGCCTAAAGACCCCGGCTTAAGGCTCGATTCCCCAGGACCCACGTAAGACAGATGCACAAGGGGGAACATGCGTCTGGAGTTCGTTTGCAGTAGCTGGAGGCCCTGGCGTGCCCATTCTCTCTCTCTCTCTCTCTCTCTCTCTGTCTGCCTCTTTCTCTCTCTGTCTGTCACTCTCAAATAAATAAATAAAAATGAACAAAAAAATATTAAGATGTTGTGAGTGAGTCATATGGAAACTTACTTCTTCACTACCCAATAGGTAATGTGAAAAAAATAAGAGTTTGGGTTGGAGAGATGGCTTCATGGTTAAGGCATTTGCCTGCAAAGCCAAAGTATCACTGTTTGATTCTCCAAGACCCACGTAAGCCAGATACACAAGAGGGTGCATGTGTCTGGAGTTCATTTGCAATGGCTGGAGGCATGCCCAATCTCTCTCTCCCTCTCTCTCCTGTCTCTCTCTCGAATAAATAAATAAAATATATTTTTAAAAAGAGTTTGGGCAGAAGAAGCCTGTGGAGGTGGATAATGTACCCAGAAGCCATAGATTGTTACTAGAAAAATTTCAGTGCCAGGGGTGGGATATCTTCCAATGAGTTATTGGCCAGTGCTGTAGTCAGGTTCGCATTTCTGGCAGAAAACACCCAAGCAAGAGCAGCTTTGTGGGGGATAAAAGGTTTATTTTGGCTTATAGACTTGAGGGGAAAATGATGACATGAACAGAGGGTGGACATCACTTTCTGGCCAACGTTAGGTGGACAACAGCAACAGGAGAGTGTGCCAAACACTGGCAAGAGGAAGCTGGCTGTAATACCCATAAGCCTGCCCCGAACAATATATGGCCTCCAGGAAGTGTTAATTCCCAAATCTCCATCAGCTGGGAACCTAGCATTCAGAATACCTAAGTTTATGGGAGACACCTGAATCAGACCACAGCCAAGGAGGACCCTGGCATTCCCAAAACATTACAGGCTACTGCTAAGGCTCTTTGTTGCCCATGAGAACTAGACAGTTATACCCTATTGCTGAAGACCCCACATGATTGGACTGTAGGTCACTAAGAAATCAAACTGGAGCTGATCTGGATGCCTCCTCCCTGTTTGTTGACTAGCTGTCAGGATGCTGGAAAGACCTGTGTAGCTTCTTGAGGGAGAAAAGTCAGTACTAGTCTTACGTAGTGGACCCAACAAGTTTTATGGCTTTACAGCTGGCCAGCCAGGCCAAATGTACCAACTGCTGCAATGATGGCAGTTCTGTTAGGGAGAAAACTAACTGCTCTCTGACTGGACTTGAGACCTGCTTCGCAGGAGGGAATTCATGCCTGGTATTAATTAAAACCCTATGGCTTAAGGAGGTCTTTAGCCCTAGGAGGGAAACTACTGTTGCTGTCTGGCTAAACACATCTATTATTACCACCAAATTGCCCTCTAAACAATTGTTTATTTTATTATTTATTTGAGAAAGACAGAGACAGAGGAAGAGGCAAACAGAAAGAGAGAATGGGCCTAGGGCCTCTAGCCATTGCAAAGAAACTCCAGATGCATAAGCCCCCTTGTACATCTAGTTTATGCGGGTCCTGGGGAATCAAACCGGGGTCCTTAGGCGTCGCAGGCAAATGCCTTACCCGCTAAGCCATTTCCCCAGCCCTATGCCCATATACTAATGCTATTCTTACTTTTGGTTAGAGAAGCTTCTCTTTTCAGATAGTGGTGACCACTGAAGAGACTCAAAACTCATCAAAATGCTAAGAAGTGATAGTAGTGTACTCTGCACTGTGAGACATCTCTACCATACCTCCAAGGCTCAGGGACCATTGTGGAAGTGGTATTGGAAAGAACCAAAGAAAGGGGAAGAGTACATACAATACTGTCATCCAGACACAAAGTTTCCTTTATATTCATGACCTCACAGTGGCTGATGCTACTTACACAAGACCTGAATAATAGGAAGAAAATAAAATGATGACATCAAAATAGAAGTTGGAAAGGAGGGATCCAGTGGAAGGGGGATAGGGAGAGGGAAGGGAGGAGGGATGGTGGTTGGTGGGGATTATGACCATGGTATTTTGTTCATATGTATGGAGGCTGTCAATAAAAAGTTTTTAAAAGTCTGGAGCTAGATATGGCTTAGTGGTTAAATGTTGGCCTGCGAAGCCTAAGGATCCAAGTTTGACTCCCCAGTACCCATGTAAGCCAGTTGTACAAGGTAGCACATGTGTCTGGAGTTTATTTGTAGCGGCCAGAGGCCCTGGCATGTCCATTCTCTATCTGCCTCTCTCTAATAAGTAAAAAATAAAATATGTTTAAAAAAGAATCCAAATATCTTTTTTTTTTATTTGAGAGAGAGAGGGATACAGAAATAGGAGGGTAGACAGAGAGAATGGGCATGCCAGGGCTTCAGCCACTGCAAATGAACTCCAGATGCATGCGCCCCCTTGTGCATCTGGCTAACGTGGATCCTGGGGAATTGAGCCTCGAACCGAGGTCCTTAGGCTTCACAGGCAAGCACTTAACCGCTAAGCTATCTCTCCAGCCCCCCAACTATCTTTTGTTATTTTATTGTTCTTTTTCACTCTTACACCCTAGTTACCTGAGACAGTCTCTTAGTGAATCTGGAGCTTATTGTTCTTCACTTGGATTGGTTGACCTAAAGCCCCTCCTCAGCCCACCCCTCTCAGCACTGGGTAACGGGCACACACAGCTATTCCCAGCTTTTTATATGGGTGCTGGGGATAGAACTCAGGTCTTCATGCTTGCTCAGCCTGTGTTCTTACCCACTGTGCTATTTCTCAACCCCCCCACCCAGCATATTTGGGGGGGTTCCGAGATAGGGGTCTCACTCTAGCCTAGGCTGACCTGGCACTCATTCTGTAGTTCTAGGCTGGGGTTGGAGAGATGGCTTACTAGTTAATGTGCTTGCCTGCAAAGCATAAGGACCCAGGTTTGATTCCCCAATACTCACGTGAGCCAGATGCACATGGTGGCACATACATCTGGAGTTCATTTGCAGTGTCTAGAGGCCCTAGTGTGCCCATTCTCTCTTTCATTCTCTCTCTTTCAAATAAAATGAAATAACTGTTTTAAAAAATGTAGTTCTAAGCTGTATTTGAACTCACAATGATCCTCCTAACCCTGCCTTCCAAGTGCTGGGAGTAAGGCACCAACTATCTTTTATTAAGCTAAATATTAAAGAGACTTGCAAAAGTAGTTGCCACAGCCACTCATCTCACTACTGTTTGTCATCCATGCTGTTACCAGCACCCAAATCAGCACCAGAGACCATGGCACAGCACGGGCACCTACAAGCTGGGCACACTAAGGTCTCCAGCACTTCGTGTGCTTAGTTTGACAGCAGCTGCAGAACACCACAGATGATGGCACGCAGCTTGAAGAAACATAGGAATCAGGGACCCACATGGTAGATAGATGTCACCAGAGGAACACAGGTAGAAGAAAAACAGGAAGAAATTGTTTCACAAAAGCCAGCGGCTCCCATTTAATAAACATGGAAACTATATTACTGCTAAAAGCAAGTGGAAGAAGGATACTAATGTTTGAGAGCCTGCAAACAGAGATGATAACAAAAATAAGAGAAACTGTGTGACTGCTGTGGAAGCCTTAAAAGTATGGTGGTATTCTACCTCTCAGTAAATCCGTCCATCTGAAAGAAATCATGGTGCAGGAGGTCAGCACAGAAGGGCCTCTTGTCCGGGTCAATATGTAAGCATTTCTGAAAAATCAAGAACATGAGTCTTATTTAAGAAAGACTGCCTATATTTAAATATCTAAGTGTATAAAATGAAAATTCCTGGGCTGGAGAAATGGCTTAGTGGTTAAGGCAGTTGCCTGCAAAGCCAAAGGACCTAAGTTTGATTCCCCAGGACACACAAGGTGGAACAAGCAACTGGAGTTCATTTGTAGCATCTGGAGGCCCTGGCATACCTATTCTCTCCCTCTCTTCCTCTCTGTCTCTCCCCTCCCTCCCTCCCTCCCTCTGTCTGCCTCTATCTCTCTCAAATCAATGAATAAATAAATAAAATGAAAATCCCTCTTAATAGCCAATGAATTTTAAAGATCTTTAATCAAGGATAAAGAATAAAGTACATAAACCGGGTGTGGTGGCACATGCCTTTAATTCCAGCACTCGGGAAGTAGAGGTAGGAGGATTGCCTTGTGTTTGAGGCCACCCTGAGACTCCATAGTGAATTCCAGGTCAGCCTAGGCTAGAGTGAGACTCTACCTTGAAACCCCCCCCCAAAAAAAGAATAAGGCACAAATCTAGACTATCAATGGATGCTCATAACATGATCACATCTGATCAGTGGATGCTCATATCATAAAACATTCAGTGTCTCTAGATGGAAACATACAAATTCCTATGAAGCAATCTTGCCAAAAAGTAAACAGAATTCTGAGAAATCTCTATCTCTAGTATGAAACTACAAGAAATACACATAAAGCATAATAAATTACATTATGCATAAAATCATGCAGGAAACACAAAGTTGCTTCCACAAGTATGAATTTTAAACAAAAGAGAAAAAAGAAGCATATATAGCCAGGTGTGGTGGCTCACACCTTTAATCCCAGCACTTCTGCAGCTGAAGTACAAGGATTACCCAAGAACAGGCCTGTCTGGGCTAGAGTGAGACCCTACCTCAAAAAAACAAACAAACAAAAAAAAGAAGCATATATATAGATTAGGTCCTCCAATCTATAGCAATCACCAAACATGGTGGCACATGTTTATAATCCCTTGGGAGACTGAGAGTAAGACTCTTTTATAAATAAGCAAACAAACAAACCTATAACAGCCAATTACAATCTACCCATTTTCTTTAGATCATAATTTAACCCATAAAAAGAAATGGTGTAAATAAAAAAATAAACAAAGAAATGGTGTGAAATTAATTAAATCATTGGCAAATGATTACATATTTTAAATTTAAAAATTATCATATTCTAACTAAAAAAGTAATTTTAAAAAAATACATCCCTGATACTGAAAACATACAACAGGGATAGTCATGTGCCCCAGGGGTGTAACGTCTGCTTTGTCTGGCTAAATGTATATACTATGCTCATCAAACTGCCCAATAAGCACTTCTCTTAATGTCCATACCCATATATTAATGCTACTTTCACTTTTGGTTAGAGGACCTTCCCTTTTCAGATGGCAGTGACCTTGGGACAACTCAGAAGGTATCATGGTGCTGGGAAGAAGTGACAGAGGAGTGATCAGCACTGCAATATCTCTATCACACCTTCCAAGGGCCAGGGTCCATCGTGGAAGAGGTGGCAGAAAGAATGTAAGAGCCAAAGGAAGGGTAGGACTCCTTACAACATGCTCCTCCAGACACAAAATGGCCTGGATATCCATGACCTCACAGCCCCTGACACTACCTACACATGACAATCATAACAGGCAAAAAAGATGACATCAAAATAAAAGAGAGACTGATTGAGAGGGGGTGGGGATATGATACAGAGTGGAGTTTCAACGAGGAAAGCGGGGGAGGGAGGGAATTACCATGGGATATTGTTTACAATCATGGAAGTTGTTAATTATAAAAAATAAAGAAAAATATCTTGAAAAAAATAATAAATTGTTTAAAACAGAAACCTATTGCAGAATGGAAGAAAAGGGTCCACTTTGTGCTGATACTCTGTCAGGTGCTTCATATAGACACCTTTGCTATACTTTCCTTGCTCTGATTCGTTGAAATCCCCCAATAGCAATTACAATAGAAAGGGACTCTGTAAATACTTTTAAATGAATGAAATAAGCTCAATGGCTAACTGGGAACTTTTACTATATTAGTGAAATAATATATTGTCTAGTATATTACTTGCTTCAAGATATTCCAACAAGAAGTAGAAGGAAGTATGGCTAAATTAAACAAAAGTTAGTGTTAATGCTTATGGTAGTTTGATTCAGGTGACCCCCATAAACTTAGGTGTTCTGAATGCTAGGTTCCCACCTGATGGTGATTTGGGAATTAACGCCTTCTGGAGGAAGTGTAGTGTTGGGGATAGGCTTATAGGTTTTATAGCAAGTTTCTTCATGCCAGTGTTTGTCACACTCTCCTGTTCCTGTTGCCCACCTTATATGGGCCAGGGGGTGATGTCCACCCTCTGCTCATGATATGGTTTTCCCCTGCCATTGGTCCCCTTGAGCCTGTAAGCCAAAATAAACCTCTTTTTCCCACAAGCTGCTCTTGGTGGAGTGATTTCTACCAGCAATGCGAACCTGACTGCAAGAATGCTAGATGACAAGTATATATGAGGAGTTGTTACATGATTATCCTTTCCACAGTTACTAAAATCTTATATAACAAAATGTTTTAAAGTTTTATGGGGCTGGAGAGATGGCTTAGTGGTTAAGTCATTTGCCTGCAAAGCCAAAGGACCTAGCTTTAACTCCCCAGGGCCCATGTAAGCCAGATGCACAAGGGCACATGCATCTGGAGTTCATTTGCAGTGGCTACAGGCTCTGGTGCACCCATTCTCACTCTGTCTCTCCTCTATCTCTCTCTGCTTGCAAATAAATAAATATTTTTTTTAAGTTTTGCGATTCTATTTAATGGATATAAGTTGAACAACAGTTTATTCTCTTTGAATGGCTTTACAAAGAGACCATGAAGCTGGTCCCACTGAAAAACATTTCATCTACTAGAACATTATAAAAAAGTATTTTAAAATGTATTTGTAATAGTTTGATTATAAACCCACAAATGGATATGTTTTGACTGGGTTCCTAGCTGATGGCAGTTTTGGAGGTGGAGCCTTGCTAGAGGAGGTGTGTGGCTGGGGGTGGGCTTAGGTGTGTTTTAGCCAGCTCCCCTTTGCTAAAGTTCAGCTCACTTTCCTGTTGCTATTGTCCACCTGATATTGGCAAGGAGGTGATGTCTAGTCTCTGCTTTACTATCTTTCCCTTGCCACCATGAAGGTTTCCCTAAAGACTATATATCAAAATGAACAACTTTCCTCCCATCAACTGCTTTTGGTTGGGTGCTTTATAAAGGGTTAACTTACTGCAGTGAAAACCTCTGATATTTTCTTCAATCAGATACAAACAAAAGCAATGGTCATGTGTAAACTGGCATCAGCAAATCCAGTGTCTAAGTAAAAGTCTCTCTGACAAGACTGCCCCACACTTTTTTTTTTTTAATTTTTTTTTTTAAATTTATTTATTTGAGAGCGACAGACACAGAGAGAAAGACAGGTAGAGGGAGAGAGAGAGAATGGGCGCGCCAGGGCTTCCAGCCTCTGCAAACAAACTCCAGACGCGTGCGCCCCCTTGTGCATCTGGCTAACGTGGGACCTGGGGAACCAAGCCTCGAACCGGGGTCCTTAGGCTTCACAGGCAAGCGCTTAACCACTACGCCATCTCTCCAGCCCACTTTTTTCTTTAATTTTTTTTTTGTTTATTTATTTATTTGAGAGCGACAGAGAGGAGGAGGAGAGAGAGACTGAGAAAGAGAGAGAGAGAGAGAATGGGCGCACCAGGGCTTCCAGCCACTGCAAACGAACTCCAGACGCGAGTGCCCCCTTGTGCATCTGGCTAACGTGGGACCTGGGGAATCGAGCCTCGAACCGGGGTCCTTAGGCTTCACAGGCAAGCGCTGAACCGCTAAGCCATCTCTCCAGCCCCCCACACTTTTTTTTTAATTTTTTTGTTTATTTTCATTTATTTGAAAGTGACAGAGAGACAAAGAGGCAGATAGAGAGAGAGAGAGAGAGAGAATGGGCGAGCCAGGGCTTCCAGCCTCTGCAAACGAACTCCAGACGCGTGCGCCCCCTTGTGCATCTGGCTAACGTGGGACCTGGGGAACCGAGCCTCGAACCGGGGTCCTTAGGCTTCACAGGCAAGCGCTTAACCGCTAAGCCATCTCTCCAGCCCTTGCCTCACACTTTAATATTTTCCTAATTCTCTAAACTTACCTTTATTGTAATATTTTCCTTTCATTTCCATTTTAACATTTAAACATAGATTTTTGTGTTTTTAGATGAGACTGTTTTCATACTTAAAACATGTTAAAAATGTTCTCAGTGAATTTTAACACAGATAAAATTTTCAGGCTTTAGTTTCTTAAGTTCCCCTACCCATACACCAAATTATTTAAACTTCCTTTAAATGCAAAAGTTAAAAATTACCTGCAGAAATTATGAACCTAACATATGAAGAAGGAAAGAGAAAGAGAACCAAATCCTCTCTATACTAAACCACTTACTATCAGAAAGATAGGAAAAAATGGAGCTGGAGGGATGGCTTAGCAGGTAAGGCATTTGCCTGCAAAGCCAAAGGACCCAGGTTCAATTTCCCAGGACCCATGTTAGCCAGATGCACAAGGGGTGCACACATCTGGCGCTTATTTGCAGTGTTGCACCCATTCTCTCTCTCTCTCCCCCTCTTTCTCTGCCAAATAAATAAAAATAAATTTAAAAATAAAGATAGGAGAAAATGAAAACACATGATTACCTTTGCTAAATTTATCACAACTTCAGGGAGCTTAGGATAGCGTTTTTCAAGAGGCTCTATTTCCTTGACTTCAGGCAATCGAACTCCAGCAAATACAGGGTTTTTATAAAATAGCTCTTGATGTCTTGGAATTAAATTACCTAGAAACAAAAGCAGCACACATTCCTATCAATATGCAAGATAGAAATGGTGGTGTGGAGTAGAGGAACTGGTGGAACACAGTTTAACCACAGTCAACCACATTCAGAGCAATGGCAGATAAGTCTTTTCTGTGATTTTAACAAAGTTAACTCAAGAAAAAGTAAACATCACTATCTCAGTATACTCATTTAAAAAACTTTTTATGTAGCTACAAGCAGAATTAAAGTGAGAAAACATACGAAAGGGACATTTTACACCAATCTATCTAGAGATAAGTACCACTGAGGCAGGATAAAAAGAAGAAAAATCAGCCAGGTCTGGTGGTATATTCCTTTATCCCAACACTCAAGAGACAAAGGTAGGAGGATCACTATGAGTTTGAGGCCAGCCTGAGACTACATAGTGAATTACAGGTCAGCCTGGGCTAGAGTAAGACCCTACTTTAAAAAAAAACAAAGGAGAAAAAATTATGGAAGCATGATAAGTGAAAGAACCTATTCATTTTGGGGTTTGGTTGAAGCCTCTCTGCCAGGGAGAAGAAAGAATTCCAAAACAGTTAACAACTGCTTACCTGCTTGGGCCTTTCTCCCTGCCTACAAGGGTACGAAGAAACAAGAAAAGTACTCAAAAGGAAAGACCCTCTAGACTACGGGTGTGGGATTCTCTTCTTCATAGCAGAAAGTCAAAGATGTACAGCATGAGTGTGGGCTTCCCAAGGGAGAGTTGCAATTACATGCATCAGCGTTACCCATACATTTTGGTGGCTCTCAAGTTAAATCTCAAAGGTAGCTAAGGGCTGGAGAGATGGCTTAGTGGTTAAGCGCTTGCCTGTGAAGCCTAAGGACCCCGGTTCAAGGCTCGGTTCCCCAGGACCCACATTAGCCAGATGCACAAGGGGGCACACGCGTCTGGAGTTCGTTTGCAGAGGCTGGAAGCCCTGGCACGCCCATTCTCTCTCTCTCCCTCTATCTGTCTTTCTCTCTGTGTCTGTCGCTCTCAAATAAATAAATTTAAAAAAAAACAAAATATTTTTTTAAAAAAGTAGCTAAGAATACCATCCCCTTTCTATTCCTTCTCCCCCTTCCCTGCCTGCACTCTTCCCTCTCCCCTCTCTCTCCCTAAGTGAGATTATAAAGTATCTCTGGAAGCACCCTGGATGGGATTACATTCTGATAAACTAGAACTATGAACCACTAGGACCACACAAGGGATTTAGGACATACCCTCTTAACTGCTGAGGGGGATCCTGGTAAGACTCCTAGAAAATGGTAAGCTTACAGCTGGAAGGGAGAAAGGCCTTAAGCAGTTATGCTGGGTATTATTAATATTTTCTTAGTTATCCTGAGTTCTCATCGTACTATTCTATTATGATTTTTGTAGCATTTTATAATTAATATATAATTAATTAAAGTAATGATGTTAGGCTCTATGTTAACATACTCATTTTTAAAGAAGTTTTTAAAAATTTCTCCCTATTATCTTTCAGTTCTTGTTACTCTCTTTGTCTGTGGAAACCATGTTCTTTTTCTGCTCTGCTTTCTTTAGTGAATCAAAGAATAGTCCAGTAGAATTATGTGTAAACAAAGGTTGAGTAGTAGGCTCTGTGTGTGTGGGGGGGTATGTATGTGTATATGTTTTCCTTTTGCCTAACTAAAACAATTAACATCTTCAATATACCAACATTCTAAAAAAGTGCAAAATTACACAAGGGAAAATAACTTGTAAAATTTAAACCACTGATGTATATCTTACCTAAACATGTCATAATATGATGAAGCTGATCGATATCAGATTCGCCAGGAAACAGGGGTTTCCCCATGAGCATTTCAATTACCAGACAGCCAATGGCCCACACATCAACAGCCCTGAAAGCAAAGCAATGTGAAGTCAAGTTTGGCATCCTAGCATGTTCATGAGATGTACCTGCTCAGCACATTCCTCTTCAATATTCTTGCTACTGAGCATAGTAATAGTGAGCCTTACATGACCCAGAACACACATTTTTAAAGGCATTTCTCCACAAGAGCCTCTCAGTTTTAACAAGTGAGATTCCCAGAAACTTCAAGGATCTGAAATTAAAGGGAAGGACTCTGAAAAGTCAAATCTATTATACATGTACATATGCTCTAGTCTGGAAATAAAACTCTGGCTTCCATTAAGGGCCTGTTCACCCTTTGTTTAAACATGATTCTAAGAGTATATTCTGTAGCACAGTAAAGAGAGCACAGCAGAAAAAGGACATGGTTGCTGGGGACAAGAGAGTAACAACAAGAACTAAAGTCTACTAGAAAAAATTTTAAAACTATCTTAAAAATGAGTCAGAACTCAAAAAGCATATCGCATAAAGTCAACTACCTTCAAGTAGCTCAAAGTTATTGCAGAATTATCAAATACACAAAAAATGTAGCAAGGAAGTAAAATGAGGACATAGAATAATTCACAAAAGATTGGGAAGGTGTACCCTGAGGCATTGTCCTTTCCCACAGAGGCTGACTGGTACATTCATGACCCCACAGGGCATAACAATAACCCCACTTGAGGAGGACTCTCAGTGGAATGGGGTGGGGAAGAGGGATATAAAAGTACAATGTAGGCTGGAGAGATGGCTCAGTGGTTAAGTGTGCTTGCTTTCAAAGCCTGATGGCCTGTGCTTACTTGCCAAAGTCTGATGGTCCCCAGCACCCATGTAAAGCCAGACACACAAAGTGGTGCATGCATCTGGAGTTCGCCCTGCCATGACCATACTCTTTCTTTCTGTTTTTTTTTTCTCTCTCTCTCTGTCTCTTTCTCTCAAAGAAATGAATAAATATTTTTTAAAAAGAGTATGACCAAATGGTAGTCTGACCAATATGTAATATGTTCACACAGTAACATTCATAATTAAGTTTAAAAAAAGATTAGGGCTAGAGAGATGCCCTAGCAGTAAAGGTGCTTGCCTGCAGAGCCAAAGAACCCAGGTTCAACTCCCCACATAAGCCAGATACAAAAGGTGGTGCATGCATCTAGAGTTTGTTTGCAGCAGCTGAAGGACCTAGCATGCCCATTCTCTCTCTCTCTGTTTCTCTCTCTCAAATAAATAAAATAAATTTTTTAAAAAGATTAAATGATGTTTACTATACTCTGAAAAACTGTGGAAAATATTTTAGAAAAATTTGTCAAAAGCAGTAAAATTTAGGGCTAAAGAGATGGCTTACTGGTTAAGGCACTTGCCTGCAAAGCCAAAGGACCTCAGTTCAATTCTCCAGAACCCAAGTAAGCCAGATGCACAAGGGAACACATGCATCAGCAGTTCCTTTACAGGGCTGGAGGCCCTGGCATGCCTATTCCCTCTCTCTCTCTCTTCCTGCCAATTTCTGTAACCCCCCCTCCCTCAAACAAATAAATAAATAATAATTTTTTAAAAGCAGTAAAATTTACAATCTTCTTTAAAACTCTCACATACAGACATATGACTCATCTATTTTCCCTTTAAAACAAGTATACTACCTGTGGTGGTGTGACAGTTTGATTCAGGTGTCCCCCATAAACTTAGGTGTTCTGAATGCTGGGTTCCCTGCTGATGGAGATTAGGGAATTAATGCCTCCTGGAGAAAGTGTATTGTTGTGGGCAGACTTATGGGTATTATAGCCAGTTTCCCCTTGTCAGTGTTTGGCACACCCTCCTGTTGCTATTGTCCACCTGATGTTGGCCAGGGTGTGATGTCCACCCTCTGCTCATGCTGTCATTTTCCCTGCCATCATGGAGCTTCCCCCTTGAGCCTATAAGCCAAAATAAACCTTTTTTTCCCACAAGCTGCTCTTGGTTGGGTGATTTCTGCCAGAAATGAGAACCTAACTGCAACAATAAAGTGGTATCGAGGAGTGGGATTGCAGCTAGACACATGACTGTGTGGCTTTGGCCTTCTAAAGCTGATTTTCAAGAGGAATGTGGAAGGATTTGAAACCTTGGCCTAAGAGATGCCTTGCAGTGCTGTAAGTACAGCCTGATGGACTATTCCGGTCAGAGTCGAAAGACCTAAATGAAGTAAGAACTATGGACTGGGGTTTCAGAGATGGTTTACAGGTTAAGCGCTTGCCTGTGAAATCTAAGGACCCCAGTTTGGAGCTCAATTCCCCAGGATCCACATAAGCCAGATGCACAAGGTGGTGTATGCATCTGGAGTTTGTTTGCAGTGGTTGGAGGCCCTGGCATGCCCATTCTCTCTCCCTTTCTCTCTTTCTCTGTCACTCTCAAATAAATTAAAAAAAAAAAAACACAAAATTTAAAAAAAAAAAACAAAAAAACTATGGACTATGAGGTTTGGCTTATGAGGATGAGAAAGAGCTTTGCTTGGACTGGGCTAGAAGTTTGTGTGAGAAGCATGTTGTTCTGCTTGTGTCCTGAGAATTTGTGCAGGGTTGCTTTGTGTAGAAATGAACTGGTGTGAACAGAGGGATATGGCACAGGAAAAAAATCTTTGGGCGAACTGCTGCCCATTCAGCTGTGATTGAGAGATTACAACCTTCGAGATTGGGCCAGCTGACCTGCACTGGAGCAACAGGAAGAATGTAGACTCTTTTGAAGGGGGCTGAGTGCTCAAGGAGTGTCCTGTTCTTCAAAGTCTGCTTTATTCCCTGTTAACAAATTGGGACCCTACCTGGTATTGTGGAGTATAAGAAATACAGGAAAGAGAGGGTCACTAAATTTGCAACATGTTCTTGTGTTTTGGAAAGGGCTATGGGCAGTATGAAACAGGTTCACTGGATGCCTGCATGGAGACCCCATGGAGCCAGGAGATGAAAGGTGGGTTTCAGTGGAGACCCAGTGGAGATGCCGGGACCACGAGATGGCTGCCAAGGAGAGCTGCTGGCCCTGGATGAAGACTTCCAGGACTGTGAGTAACCTAGTTGGAGGGGCAGAATTGGAACTCCAGAGGATTGTTGCTGGTTAGAATTATCAAACTTGGAGACTTGTTACTGACTAGAGTTATTGGACTTGTAGTCCAGAGTTTGATGTCCGCCCTGTTTAAATCTTGTACTTGTGGAATAGTTCTTTGCTCTGCCCAATGCCATTTTTTGCAGTGTGAATGTTTATGTGCCATTATGGTTTTTGGGGGGGAATTTTTTGGTATTATGGCTCAGTTAAAATATCTTGGACTATGGGAATGTTTGAACATCATTGGGATTGATAAAAACTATGGGGACATTTAAAGTTGGACTGAATGCATTGTATTTTACATCATGTGTGGTTATCAGTTTATGGAGGCTAAGGTGGAAGATGGTGGTTTGATTCAGGTATTCCCCATAAATTTAGATGTTTTGAATGCTAGGTTTCTAGTTGATGAAGATTTGGGAATTAACGCCTCTTGAAGGCAATTTATTGTTGGGGGGGGGGGCTTATGGGTATTATAGCAAGTGTCCCCTTGCCAATGTTTGGCATACTCTCCTGTTCCTGTTGTCCACCTGATGTTAGCCAGGGGGTGATGTCCACCCTGTTCAGGCCATCTTTTTCCCTGCCATCATGGAGCTTTTCCTCAAGCCTTAAGCCAAAATAAACCTCTTTTTGCTCACAAGCTTCTTTTGGTTGGGTGATTTCTGCCAGCAATGTGAACCTGACTGCAACACCTAATTTTTTCACAAGCATTTTAAAATATAATTTATTTATTTGAGAGAGCAGGAGGAGGAAAGGAGGGAGGGAGGCAGAGAGAGAGAGAAAGAATGGGTGCACCAGGGCCTCCAGCCACTGCAAACAATCTTCAGACGCATGAGCCACCTTGTGCATCTGGCTTATGTGTGTCCTGAAGAATTGAACTGAGGTCCTTTGGCTTTGCAGGCAAACACTTAACTGCTAAAAGCCATCTCTCCAGCCCAAGATTTCTTTGTAGTTTGTTTTTAATTTTTCATTTATTTATTTGAGAAAGAGAAAGAGGCAGATAGAGAATGAGCATGTCAGGGCCTCCAGCCACTACATATGAACTCCAGACACATGAGACACCTTGTGTATCTGGTTTACGTGGGTCCTGGGGAGTTGAACCTGGGTCCTTGGGCTTTGCAGGCAAATACCTTAACCACTAAGCCATCTGTCCAGCCCCTGTTTGTTTTTGAGGTAGGGTCTCACTCTAGTTCTGGTTGACATAGTCCCAAACTGGCCTCGAACTCATAGCAATCCGCCTACCTCTTCCTCCCGAGTGCTGGGATTAAAGGCATGCACCACCACACCAAGCTTTCACAAGATCTTTTTACCATTCTGTGAAACATGCTAGGCAAAACACTCTACCACTGAGTCATGCACCTAGCCCTCACTGTCAATAAGAAAACATCATAAATGATTACAAATCACTTCACACATTTCCATATTAAAGGGATCATTTCTTATGAGCAAAAGACATCTTATAAAGAAAGGAGAATTAAAATCTGCTTTCTCTCCTTACTGACATCTTACTTGCCATACTTGACATCCCCAACCAGAAGTTCTGGAGCACGGTACCATCGAGTGGCCACATAATCTGTGTAAACCTCCCCAGGAGCTGCCAACGTCCGTGCAAATCCAAAGTCACATAACTTGACAACACCAGATTGAGAGACTAATATATTCTCTGGCTTTATATCTCGGTGTATGATCTAAGACAAAAGAATAGGGCATTGGATTATTGAGGTTACCTGCTTTTCATCCTGATAAATATACAATAATTACAAATAAATATGTTTGAAATTGTTCCTGGATTTAATGAACCTAGGATCTAGTGTAGCAAGAAAGAACATTCATGATTAAAGTTTTAAGCTATCAAATATAATGAATAAAATATATTATTAATTAGTAAATTAATGTTTAGCTAATGACCACTCTTAAGATCAAGAAAGTAAAGTTCTCATTGAAACCTAGGGATGGTCAAAGAAAATTTTCATGAAAGAAAAGAGCACTATGATATATCTTTCTTTTTTGAGTCAAGGTCTCCCACTCTGTAACCAGGCTAGCCTTGAATCCAGAATGCTGGGACTAAAGGCACCAACATGCCTGGCTACAGTTTTTTTTCTTGGTTTTTGGAGGTAGGGTCTCACTCTGGCCCAGGCTGACCTGGAATTCACTATGTAGTCTCAGGCTGGCCTTGAACTCACGGTGATACAATTGGTTTTTAATACAGTAATGTTAGCTAACACTTAATCACTTCTGTGCCAGGACTATTCAAAATGTTTGACATTGATGGGCTGGAGAGATGGCTTAGTGGTTAAGGCATTTGCCTGCAAAGCCAAAGGACCTCAGTTCGATTCCCCAGGATCCATGTAAGCCAGATGCACAAAGTGGCGCGTGCATCTTGAATTCATTTTAGTGGCTGGAGGCCCTTGCGTACCCATTCTCTTCCTCTCTCTCACACTCTCAAATAAATAAAATTTAAAAACAATTTTTTAAAAAAAGTTTGACATTGAGAAAGCTGGAGATGAGGAATAGAGAAGAAAAACTAGAAGTCTGAGGAGAAAGGAAGAGTCTGAATGTGAGTGGGCTAGGAAAAAGAAGTATGACTGTCAGGCAAGATTAAAGCTCTGTTGATACAAATGGTCACAAATTATAGTGAGGTAGTTATTTCTGTGAAAAATGTGCATTTCAAGTAGTTTAAATACATAAGGAAATATTCTTAAGTTTATGTATGTAACCACTAGATATGTAAACTTTCTGCCTTAAAGGCAGACTGGCATGCATGCAATTCTTCACTGAACACTGTCTGAAAGCACCAGAAAATCTAAAGGGAGAATGTGTGGTTAAACATACGTTGATTAGTCATGAGAGTCTAAAAAATAAAAGAGACACAAACAAAGGTAGGCATAATCCACACACCTAGCAAAAGAAAGAAAACCAATGATTTAAAAAATTTTTTTATTTATTTGATGGGGAGCAGAGAATAAGCGTGCCAGGGCCTCTAGCCACTTCAAAGTATGCCCTACCTTGTGCATCTGGCTTATGTGGATCCTAGAGAATCAAACCTGGGTCCTTTGGCTTTACAGACAAGCACCTTAACCACTAAGCCTTCTCTCCAGCCTAATGATATTTTTATATACTGGTTCCACTGGCAAGCCTAACCCTACTGCAAAGATGAATGCAGAAAATTCAACCACCTGTGTGTAAGTATTATAGGACCACTAGGAAGATACTGTTTTATCAGAAGGATTAATTAATGTCTTTAAAATTTACACTACTAAATATTTCATTCACTAACTGGGATGTCAACTTGAGATTTGGAATCATCAAAGAAGCAAACTTCTGCATGTGTCTATGAGGGTGTTTTCAGAAGGTTTAACTGAGATGGGAAGACCCACACTGAATATGGATGACACACCATATCATAGATTAGGGTATTGTACTGAACAAAAAGGAGAAAGTAGCCAGGCGAGGTGGTGTACGCTTTAATCCCAGCACCGGGGAGAAAGAGGTAGGAGGGATGGTGTGAGTTCAAAGCCACCCTGAGATACATAGTGAATTCCAGATCAGCCTGGAATAGAGTGAGACCCTACCTTGAATAACAACAAGGAGAAAGTGAGTTGACCACAAGGAGAAAGTGAGTTGACCACCAGCATTCCTTTTCTCCTGCTAGCTGAGCACACACACAATGTGACGGCTGCTTCATGCTCCTGCTGTCATGACCTCCCTAACATGATGAAATGTTCCCTCACACTTGATCCAATGTTTTTTCAGGTACTTTTTCATAGCAACAAGAAAAATAACTAATATATGAGCATCCCATACTGGTCTGATTCTTGCATAGCCAATTATAATACATCACATATTCTGTCCCTATAATAATCATCTCTCTGTAATGGGAGTCTACCATGGTTAATAAAAATGGTCTCAAAATTAGATTTCTTGCAATCAATTTTCTGAGACTAAATTATTGTAAAGTTGCCATGAAACCACTTTGGGGGTCTCCTAAGGAAAGTCAGTGTTTTCCTAAAGTACAAAGCATATATCTATATCTCCCAAGTAACTATTCTTTATATAGAATAATATATAATATATAACACAGTATAGTTCAACTACCTAATAAAGCCATAAAAATAAAGACAACACATAAGAAAACTAGATACACAAATATTTAAGTGATAGATTCTTATTCTTAATATTTAATTAATCAATTTACTTATTTGAGAAGTAAAGAGAGAGAAAGATACAGATAGAGGGAATGGGTGCAGCAGAGCTTCTAGCCACCACAAACGAACTCCAGACATATGTACTACCTTGTGCATCTGGCTTACATGGGTACTAGGGAATCAAATTTGGGTCCTCAGGCTTTACAGACAAGCATCTTAACCGCTAAGCCATCTCTATAGCCAGATAGATTCATATGATTATTTTTCCATTTAAATTTTATACCACCAACACTCATTACTTTTAAAATTTCAAAAATATCATTTAAGGCCAGTCGTGGTGGTGTATACCTTTAATCCCAGCACTTGGGAGGCAGAGGTAGGAGGATTGCTGTGAGTTCAAGGACGCCCTGAGACTCCATAGTGAATTCCAGGTCAGCCTGGGCTAGAGTGAGACCCTACATCAAAAAGCCAAAAAAAAAAAAAAATCATTTAAAACAGGTTGCAAAACTAGTAGAATATATGTTCAGTTACTCATTATATACCCTATAGGTGTCATCTTTCCTGGTGGTGCTTTATATGCCACTCAAAAGACTGGAGGATAAGAGTAGAAACTTTCATGTTTCACAACTGGGAAAGAAAACCTGAATTAACAATATCTATATTTATATCCATGCTATATCTATCAAAACTCATCACTTCAAATTTGTGCATTTTACTCAGCAAATGTTACCATGAAAAAAAACCAGAGAACATATATTAAGTCTAGTTTATGATCTACCAAGATGCAGTACTTAGTAGTAAAGAAGAATACTGACATCTGCAGCTTACTTGCAAATGCATAAATAAATGACACATGTGAACACATTAACAAATGAACACAGATTACTTAGTATTACATATCTTAATGTGTAATTAATCAAGTAAAGCAAGCCGTATTAAGCTCATAAGGCAGACAGTGGAAATATGGGTGCTCATTGTATACTCTTTCAACTTTTCAATAGGTCTAAACATATGATAAGAAATACATATTATGAAACATGAAAACTGGCACTATCAAAGTAATATTCATGTCAATTAGGCTACTGGTTCCTACAAATGTCTTGTTAAATTAAGTGACTAATCCCTTTATAGTCAAGAATTAGCAAAATAATCCAATCTAATACTTACATTGTGACTGTGACAAAATCCAATTCCATTAATAATCTGAAATAAGTACTTCTGGACGACTTGATAGTCTAGTCCATTTGGAAAGAGTTCCAAGTCATCAAGAACTGTGTGGTCAACAAATTCAAAGACTAAGTACCAGCGCTTCTTTTTCTTACACACTTCCAACAGATTCACCAAATTTTCATGCCTCAGTTGCTGTTATTAAAATATATAAAATAATGTTAGAAAATGGTTGAAAAAATTTAATGTTCCAAATCAAAATATGAGCAATTACGCTAAGGTATATCTCAACATAAAATATAAATAAAATGCAACGTATATAGTAGACGTACATTTCAGTTCTAAAATTACAACCAAAAGAACACATTGATCTAGGCATGGTGTCACACACCTTTAATCCCAGCACTCAGGAGGCAGAGGTAGGAGGATCACCATGAGTTTGAGGTCACCCTGACACTACATAGTGAATTCCAGGTCAACCTGAAATTTGCCTTGAAAAACCAAAAAAAAAAAAAAAAAAAAAGGGGGGGGGAGGCATACTGCTCCTTCTTCCTCTCATGAGAACACAATAAGAAGAAATGTAGTGCTAGAGAGATGTCTCAGTAGTTAAAAGCACTTCCTATGCAATCAAGAGGGCCTAGGTCTGAGAGACTTGAGTTGAATACCCAGGACCCACACAAATAGTTGGATATGGCCATATATGTCTATAACCCCAGACCTGTAGGGGAGCAGAGACCTGCAAATGACCACAGCTTACAGGGGGAAAAAAAAAAAAAAAAGGCAAGCTCCAGAATCAGTAAGAGACTCCAGCTCAAATAAAGAAGTGGTGGAGGGCTGGAGAGATGGCTGAGCGGTTAAGCACTTGCTTGTGAAGCCTAAGGACCCCGGTTCAAGGCTCAGTTCCCCAGGACCCACGTTAGCCAGATGCACAAGGGGGCGCATGTATCTGGAGTTTGTTTGCAGTGGCTGGAAGCCCTGGCGCGCCCATTCTCACTCACTCTCTCTCTCTCTCTCTTTCTCTCTCTCTCTGTCACTCTCAAATAAATAAATTTTTAAAAAAATTTAAAAAAAGAAGTGGTAGAAAAGTGATAGTGCAGGACGTCCACCACTGGGGAGCATACCCAGCCACAAATCACATGAGGCATCACATGAGCACACTTACATACATACAGAGTGCATGCATAAAGAAATGCAGCTCCCCTACTCAAGGAATCTATAATCCACACCCAAAACAAACAAGGTGGGACTACCCAGGAAAAATAGGAGTGAAGGAAGATACCCAAAGGCCATCTGTTGCTAACTAGCTGGCAGAGCAAAACTTCTCCCAAGTTGGTGTTATACCCTGAAAACATCTGGGCTAGAGCAAAACCCTACCTTGAAAAAAAAAAGAAAGAAAGAAAGAAAAGGAGGTAGGGAGAGTGAGAAAGGGAAAGACAAAAGAAATCTCCTCATGTCCAAAGGATTTACTTTGAATGCAAGAAAAATGACCCCAGGTATAAGAGCAGAGCAATGTAGGGAATACTAAATAACAAGCAGGGTGTGGTGGCGCACACCTTTAATCCCAGCACTTGGGAGGCAGAGGTAGGAGGATCACTGTGAGTTCGAGGCCACCCTGAGACTCCATAGCCTGGGCTAGAGTGAGACCCTATCTCGAAGAAACAAAAAAAAAAAAAAAGAGAAAAGAACAACAACAAAAAGGATGGATCTTATTCTTACCCTAATATGTGCTGATTGAGTGTTTTGGGAGGGATTTAATGATATAGAGAATTAAAATACATATAACATGCTCATCTCTGGTAGGGACAAGGGATGAAAGGGAGGAGTAGGCTTAAAATGTCCAAAATTCTTGGGTTGTATTTGTTTCTTCACCTAAATGCTGACTACCTGAGCTGGCTACCTGAGCTTGTTCAGGTTTTTTAATCTTTCTTTCTTTCTTTTAAATTTATTATTTTTTTCAAGGAGGGTCTTGCTCTAGCTCAGACTGACCTGGAATTCACTATGTAGTCTCAGGTGACCTCAAACTCATATCAATTCTTCCTACCTCTGCCTCCCAAGTACTGGGATTAAAGGCATGCACTACCATGCCCCGTTTAGAAAATTCATTTTTAAAAAATATTTTATTTTTATTTATTTGAGAGAGAAAGAAACAGGTAGATAGAGAGAGTGTGTGCCAGGGCCTCCAACCACTGCAACAGAACTCCAGATGTGTGTGCTACCTTATGCATTTGGCTTATGTGGGTTCTAGGGAATTGAACCTGGGTCCTTTGGCTTTGCAAGCAAGCACCTTAACTGCTAAGCCATCTCTCCAGCCCTGATGTATTCTTATACTTTTGTGCAAATACTGATACAGGATTCTGAGGATTCAAGAAGGGTCCCCCAAATTTATGAACCCCAAGTTTTGGTTCTGCCCTACCTTTAACAAAGAATTGATAAATATGGACTCAAGATGGATAAATTATGAATTACTGGGTTTATTTAGGGAGAAGTCACAAATTGTGTGGTTTATTCAAGGGAAATATCACAAACTGTGAGGTTCATTTAAGGAAGACTGGGGTCTAGGAAGGAAAGCTAGAGCAGAGTCATAAACATGTGGGAAGTAAGAAATACTCTCTCGTGTGGAAACATTGCATAGCTTATAAGGCTCATTGAAGAGAAATTGAGGTTTTTAGGGGGAAAATGGAGTAGAGCTGCAAGCACATGAAGGGGAGTTGGTTTTCAAGGAAAGACTGAGATAGGGCTGCATGCATGTGGAAGATAGAACTTAGGTGTAGAAGTAGGGAGACTTAGAAGGAATATACATGGCATCTGTCATGTGATTTCTTGTGCAGGAAAGAGGACAAATGGTTAGGCTCAAAGGAAAAATACCAAAGCAGAGACCAAGAAATCCAGAGGCGAAATGAGTAATTAAGAAAGTTACACTCGGAGGGCTGAAGAGATGTCTGAGCAGTTAAGGTATTTGCCTGCAAAGATTCTCCAGGACCCACGTTAAGCCAGATGCACATGGTGGCACATGGATCTGGAGTTTGTTTGCAATGACTGGAGGCCCTGACGTGCCCATTCTCTCTCTCTCTCTCTCTCTCTCTCTGCCTCTCTCTCTCAAATAAATAAAATTTTAAAAAAGGTAAGTAAATTACACTCGGCCCCAGAGTCAGCACTGTCATCTTCTGGAGCCAGCCCAAGCACCCTGCAGGGCCCGGCGGAGCAGCTCAAGGTGGAGGGTGGTGTGGACAGAAAAGGTCTAGTAGGCAGCACCAAGTGATGAATGATGCCTCCAAGTCGCAAGTAAATAGTTTTCTATAGACAAATGACTTAGATATTTCAGACCTTCTCTGGCCTGGTCCTATAGGCAAAATTCTGCACAAATCAATGATTTTTCTATTCAAATAAGGAAACCAAGTAAAAGAGTAGGACTTAAAAATAATAAATTGCTTAGTTCTTTTGCTGAAGTACTTTGTATTAAGACAAACAAAAGTCTTACCATCAAATATATTAAAATGCACCTCTTTCATACGTGAAATACTGTGTTGCTATATGTGGAGTAGCATATACTGGATGTTTACATTTTAGGAAGAAAACAGTTCTGCTAAAATAACTATTTATGATTTGTTGTTCTTAAGAGTTTTGTACTATAATAAAATTTGTCCTTAGGAATTTAGAATTACTAAATGAAGAAAAGGAAGTATAAAATTGGAGGAGGAGAACAGGCTTTACTAATCAATTGATATCCTGATTTTCTAAATGAGAAGATACTCATTTCTGAATGAGAAAATTGTTTTTTCAACACTAAACTTAGAAGGTGTTTCTTATCAGACTTGTTTGAAAGGATAATGTTATATTATATGTTAGGTTGTCCCATCTTATATATGATGCAAACTGATCTTTTTTTGAAGTTTCTTTATAGTTTTGCTTATACCTTTAATGTTCTTAAAAATTTTTTTCAAAATCTTTATTTTCAGAAAGAGAAGGGGGAGGGAACCAGTGCCTTTGCCACTGAAATCAAATTCCAGATGCTTGGACCACCTAGTGTGTATATTCGACCTTGCACTTGCCTCACCTTTGTGAGTCTGGCTTACGTGGGACCTGGAGAGTTGAACTTGGGTCCATATGCTTCGCAGGTAAGCACCTTTACTGCTAAGCCATCTCTCCAGCCCTAAAAATATTTTTCATGTCCTTAAAAAAGGTTTAAAACATGACCTACCTACAGATCACTGCAAATGGCTAAAAACAAGTCATATGCAAAGATCACAGTGTAAAAGAGTTCTTCATGTCACAAGTGTTTTGCATGGATGATGTGCCATTGATTGAATTTGGGTTACTTTTAGAATGGTACATTGTGTTTGTAAAGGGAATCTTTGAAGAGCTTAAAAATATACGTTTTGCCTAATTCATTATTTTCTATGACAACAACAAAAGAAAGCTACACTCATAGTTACCCTGAGTTTAAAGAAATTACACAGGTAGCAGACCTAGAGTTAGCACCTAAGGGTTAGATCTGGGATGTAAGGAAAATATGCACATGGTAGATTAGGAGACCAAAGGAAAATCATGCATGTAATCAAAGTGAGAAGTTACCCCAAACTATAAAGCAGAAGCATTCCCACAGACCAACAAACAGTTTTATGCTCTCCCCACCCTCACCCAGTGCCAGGAAGCTATTCATATGTGTCTCTGTGGCCAAGCAAAGAGAGGCAGGCAGAACCAAGCAGAGTCAGAAAAGCAGAGCGGAGATGGGGCAGAGCTAACTACAGGAAGAAGACAGCGGCCTTTATAGGCAAGGGAAAGCCCAGAGTAGATTTGAATGATGGATCCCAGAGCTAGCCCACTTAAGCCAGCCCATTTGGACCATCTATCTAGGTAGCGTGCTAGACTTTGGACAGCAGGGGAACTGCAGATCAGTCTTGATTGGATACAGTTCCATTCTTTTATTTTTTTATTTTAAAATATAATTAATTTACTTGAGGGGGGGGAGAGGGAGGGAGAGAGCGAGAGGGAGAGACAAAGGACACACCAGGTGCCACTTTGTACAGTTGGCTTACATGGATCCTGGGTAAGTGAACCTGGGTCTTTTGGCTTTGCAGGCAACTGACTTAACTGCTAAGCCATCTCTATAGCCCCACAATTCTATTTCTGCCAAGAGTTCTGTTCTTGTGCCAGGGTGAGATGTCATGTGGGGTGGCATCTCCTAGTTCTCTCTGGGCCTCAATCTCTAACCAAAACTACCTAAAAGGAGCTAGCTTTCTCCTATCCTCCTTCAATACTGTATGTTAACAAAAAGTTGAAAGAAAAAGTACTCAAACATAAAAGAACAAATTTATAAAATAACAGCAATTGTAATGACAGGTGACTTTCCAAGGGCCAAAGCAGAAGTCAGAAAAATGTCACCTTCATTTACTTAACAGAAAACCATTGCTGTACCTGCCAACCTAAAATTCTATGACCAGAAAAAAAAAAAAATGCCTGTCAGGAGTAACAGGATAAAAATTATTATACTAACTAAAATTGAAGCATTTTGCCTATAGCAGATAGTTATAAAAAGATATCCTACACATGCCTTTAATTCCAGCATTTGGGAGGCAGAGGTAGGAGGATCACCATGAGTTCAAGGACACGCTGAGACTACACAGTGAATTCCAGGTCAGCTTAGACTAGAGTGAAATCCGACCTTGAAAAAAAATCCTAAATAATCTAAGAACATAATGTTACATATAAACCTAACACAAAACAATAATTAGATCTTATAGTGCTCTCAAAAATATATAAAATAGGGCTGGAGAGATGGCTGAGCGGTTAAGCGCTTGCCTGTGAAGCCTAAGGACCCCGGTTCGAGGCTCGGTTCCCCAGGTCCCACGTTAGCCAGATGCACAAGGGGGTGCACGCGTCTGGAGTTCGTTTGCAGAGGCTGGAAGCCCTGGCGCGCCCATTCTCTCTCTCTCCCTCTATCTGTCTTTCTCTCTGTGTCTGTCGCTCTCAAATAAATAAATAAAATTAAAAAATATATATATATATATATATAAATAATATGTCTGGACATGGTGGCATAATCTTTTAATCCCAGCATTTCAGAGCCTGAGATAAACTCACCATGAGTTCAAAGCCAGCCTGGGGCTACAGAGTTGATTCCGTGTTAGCCTTGGCTACAGTGAAGACCCTACCTAAAATCAAATAATCAAACAAATATATATATACGTGTGTGTGTGTGTGTGTGTGTGTGTGTGTGTGTGTATGTATGTATGTATTGTCTGGAGATGAAATTCAGTGGTAAAGCATTGGCCTGGTATGCACAAAGCCCTGAATGTGATCCCCAACATTGTATGTGTATGTGTGTGTGTATGTATGTATGTGTATATATATGTATATATATGCATATAGACTATATATAATTATATATGTAATTGTGCATATGCAACACACATGTATGTTAATGTGCAGTGATGTTAACATATAAAATGAAAGGGAATAACCAGATATAAAGCATATGAAGTTTTTCAATTATCTAGAAGAATAAAAGTATTGGATAACATCACACTTTAGCAAATCTAGGGTAATCTAAAACCTAAAAAAGATACATCACATATTTTTAAATTGTTAGTGATAATGGAAAGGAATGATTAATGTAATAAAAATAAGAGATAATACAGATTTGCTATGACAAATATTACATATTAAGAAGGTAGGTTTGTAATCAAAATACTTAGGATATTACATTACATGTAAGAGCCCCAGTTAAAAGTTGGGAGTACAGAGATGGCTCAGGGGATAAAACTACTTGCTACACAAGTGTGAGGTCCAGAGTTTGAATGCTCAGCACTTGTGGGTTCCTATGTCCAGGCCCCAGCCCCAGTTCCCCTGAAGGCATCCCAGGCAACCATGGAGACCAAGGTTGTGCGGAGGTGACAAGAGAGAGAATCATTTCTGGGAGTCAGTTTCAGTGAACAGCTCTCAGTTTATTGTCAGGGAAATGGATTTATAAGCAACTGAGAGCAGGAAGAGGGTCCTAAGGGGAATTGGATGTACAAGGTTGCTTGTTGATACCTAATTAGCATATGGGGACATTCATTCCAGCACTAGGTAATGGCAGGGGTGTGGGGGGGGATCAGGTGATCTAGTGGCGGAAAGAGGGTATCAGGGGGATGGGCTGTGTGAAGGTACTGGCTGATAAGGAATTTCTTAGACAAATGGCCAAAGGTCACAGGGCTATGGGCAAAGCCTAAGTTCAGGTGTGCCAGGCTTGGAGAGGGAGTGGCCTCCTTTAGCCCAGGGGTCCTTAGCCATGCCTAGCAGCTTGGGCCCCTCTCCTGAAGGCTCCAGCCTGTGCCTGGCAGTGCCTGACAACTCCCCCTTTGTTTTTACAATGGGGCAGTGTCATCCTGAATGAGTTCTTTATAATTTACCATAGGTCCAGATAGAGTTAGGTGGTATATGAGGACCTGATTAGTAGCAACCTTAGCAATATTAATTGTTGTCTGAGAAATTTAATGAGGTAGGGGTATGGGATACCTGGACATTCAGATAAGACTTAGGTTTTGCTCATAACCCTGTGGCCTTTGGCCCGTTGCCTAGGAAACTTCTTATATGGTATCAGCCAGCACCTTTGCATACCTTCCCTTTACCATTGTCTACATGCTGAAATGAATGTCTCCATATTAAGCATAAGTTAGCAACCTTTAAACCTACCAATCCCCTTGGGTCCTCTTACTGCCTTCAACTGCTTATAAATCCATTTCCCTGGCAATAAACTGAGAGCTGTTCACTGAAACTATCTCCTGAAAGTCTTTACTTTTGTGGGCTCACCACCCGGGTGACCTGGGTGCCTTCAGAGGGACCGTGGTTGGCCCTGGAGCAAGGACCCAGGAACCTATAAGCACTCACCTGAATGCTGAGAGGTATGACATCCAGGAATCCCAATGTTTGGGAGAGAGAAATGGGGGGGCTCCCTGGGGCAAAATGGCTAGCTGAATTAGGTGATCTGGGGTCAAGTGAGAGATCCTGTCTCAGTAAATAAAGTGGGAAGTCATCAAGGAAGACACCTGACATCAAACTCTGGCCTCCACATGCATGAATACACATGTGCACACATACCTACATGTGTTCATAAATACCATACACACAAACACAAAGTAAGTTAGCCAGATAAGGTGGCTTGCTCCTGATTTGACTCAAAGGGAAAATATAATAATTCTAAATTTGATGCACTATTTGTTTATAAAGTCAAACATTAAGTGAAGTACAGTGAGAACTAGACACATCAATAATCACAAAAAGCTCTTGAACATCTGTCTTCTCAGTATTGGGTAGAATAAGTATATGTAGAGAAAATCAGTAAAAATTTATCAGATATGAACAACATAGTTAGCATACATGACTTAGTGGTCATACATAAAATACTGCCAATTAATTCTTTATCTAAATCAGGCATGGTGGTACACACCTTTAATCCCAGCACTTGGGTGGCAGAGTTGAGGATCACCATGAGTTTGAGGCCAGCCTGGAACTACAAAGTGAATTCCAGGTCAGCATGGGCTAGAGTGAGACTGCCTCAAAAAATAAAAATGAACTCCTTACCTATACTCTAAAGCAAATATCAAGAAATTTTAAAGAAATAAGTTGTTATATAGGATCTACTCAGATTACTGTCATAAATATATAACCAGGGTAAGAAAAGCTGGAAAATGCCCATGTATGAAAATTAAGTAACATACTTTTGCCGTGCATGGTACTGCATGACTTTAATCCCAGCACTTGGGAGGCAGAGGTAAGAGGATCACTGTGAGTTTGAGGCCACCCTGAGACTACATAGTGAATTCCAGGTCAGCCTGGACTAGAGCGAGACCCTACCTTGGAAAAAACAAAATAATAGTAATAATAAAGAAAGAAAGTTGTCACATAGTATCTACTCAAATTACAGTCATAAATAAATAACCAGGGTAAGACAAACCAGAAAATGCCCATGTATGGAAATTAAGAAACATACTTTTGCCATGCGTAGTGGCACATGCCTTTAATCCCAGCACTCAGGAGGCAGAGGTAAGAGGATCGCTGTGAGTTTGAGGCTACCCTGAGACTACATAGTGAATTCCAGGTCAGCCTGGACTACAATGAGACCCTACCTTGGAAAAACCAAAATAATAGTAAGAAAGAGGGGGGGGGGGAGGGAGGGGGAGAGAAACACACTTTTAAATAACTCAGATTAATGAAACCATAATAGAGATGTGAAAATATTTTTTCCTCATTGTAAGTTTATTGTAAGATCTTTACATATATCTTGCTGTCTTTAGTAATTCAAATAATGAACTAAATTTCTTCTGACAAAGACAGCCATCAGTTAAGCACAATATCTGCTTGTTGAATTTTCCTTCTTTACCTCATTTGAGGATGGAACTTGATTTTCATTAATCCAGAGCAGCAGCACCAGAGATAATTTCAATCAGCTCTTTTGTGATAACAGCTTGGCAGGTGCAATTTAATGTCCAAGTCAATTATCAATCATTCCGGAGGTGTTCTTGCTGGAGTTGTCCATAACTGTCATCCTGGCACTCTGCTCACTGGTGGTGGAGTCCTTCAGGGTGCAGTAGGTGGTGTTGGCCAGATTTGTATTCTTAATAATTCACATCAACATCAATATCATCATAGACACTCAGGCTCTCAGAAGTTGCAATGGTATTAGGAGAAAAGATGTCCTGTAGAAGATAACAGACCTGAATTGATTAAAGATGGCAGCACCTCCATGAAATGCATATCCAGAATTTAGTAATTCAAGGGTGATGACTGATGCACCTCCAAAAGTAGGGGTCTTCTTCCCACATCTTTGAATGACATCAGAAACTGGTCAGAATGAGCACTATGAAGTATGCCTCTCATTTTATCACTGACTCCAACAAGCATAACTTCTTTCCCAGCTGCTGTGAGTACAGCCACTTCACCTTTTATCTGCTTAGTAATCAAGGAATGGATAGCACCACAGAGCCCTCGATCTGAGGACATGCCATTAAGGAGGTGTTTTTTCTTGTCATCAGGCCCCCTAATATCAGTTTTTTCACACAGAGCCAGCGCTGCTGTCCCGTACACCCAAGCTGGTTTCAGTTCCCGCAGAGCTCAGGTGCACTTTGCTGCTGCTACCGTTTTCATAGACTTGGCAATTTTCTGGATGTTTCTGGTTGATTTCAGGTGCCTGGTAATATCCTTCAGAGTTTCCATGTCTCAAACTTGGGTCCTTGCCTTAGGCTGGGCAGACAGGCTGTGCTGGGCAGGCGTGGAAGCGCCCGGGTGTCCTTGCAGCCCCACTCGCAGTCTTGGTATCCAAGAGGTGGAAATATTTTGAAATAATCAAATACATGCCAGTCTATTCTTAGAGGAAAATGTATAGCCTTGGATGAATATACAAGGAGTGAGGGGGGTTGGCTGGAAATTAAAGTAAGTATTTTTGTATCTTAAATTGAGAAAAGAACTACAAAATAAAACCCATCCAGGCCAGGCATGGTGATGCATGCTTTTAAACCCAGCACTCAGGAAGCAGAGGTAGGAGGACTGCCATGAGTTTGAGGCCAGCCTGAGACTACAGAGTGAATTCGAGGTCAGCCTGGGCTACAGTGAGACCTTACCTCAAAGAAACAAACAAAAAACAACATGAAACAAAGAAACAAAAACTATCCAGAATAAGAATGAAATAATAAAACAACAAAAATTAATAAAACAGAAAGCATAGAAGCAAAAACGTCAGAGAGGCAAATGATAGTTCCTTCTAAAGATAAATGTGGCAGGGTGGAAAGTAGAAAGACTTCACAGAACAAGTCTGAAACTGCCATCCTTGCAAAGGTTTGCAAAGCTGGCCCTGGATCCTGGAAACCTGCATGTCAGGAAGGCATGCTTCATCTCCAGGATTGTAAGAAGCTCACTAGGCAAACAATATGGTTTGCACTGAGCACCTGCTTTCCTTCAGGGCATTTGGGGTTTTAGCAGGTACTGGCACAGTGCCCATGAGACCAGTCCCTGAGTTCCTAGTGAATGTTCTCAACAGACAATTGTCCACATGTGTCGTTACACAGGAAATAAGCATGCCCTGGAAGTCTCCACTGGAGGAGGGCTCTCAGAAGTTTGTCGTAAGTTGCTCTGAACTTCAGCCCCTGTGGCATGTCCCTTTGCTGATTTTGGCTTATATATCCACTCACTGTCATAAATCACAGCCAGAGTATACTATACTGAGCTGTGAGTTAAGCCACTGATGATCAAATCTGGGGATAGTCTTTGGGACCTCCAACACAGGTGAAATATGGCTGACAGGTGAGCAGACCATCCCAATACATACTCCACAAGAGCAATAATAAGCAGATAGATTCAGAGAGCAAAAATAAGTATTTTTGGTGGATTTTTGTTTGTTTGCTTTTGAGTTAGGGTCTCACTCTAGCACAGACTGACCTGGAATTCACTCGGTAGCTACAGGCTGGCCTCAGACTCATGGTGATCCTCCTATCTCTGCTTCCTGAGTGTTGGGATTAAAGGCATGTACCATTATGCCCAGCAAAAATAAATATTCTAAAAGTCATTTTTATTTCAAGGTAGGATTTCACTCTAGTCCAGATTGACCTGGAATTCACTATATGGTCTCAGAGTGGCCTTGAATTCATGATGATTCTCCTACTTCTGCTTCCCAAGTGCTGGGATTAAAGGCATAAATCACCATACCAGCTCTAAAAATCATTATATTCACTAGACAAATGTGTATAATAATTTTCAATTAGTCTTATTGCCAAAATAAGAAGCTAATGCTTTAAATTTTGTTATAGATAAAACAAATATCAAGATTAATATTTTCCTCAAGTGTAACATACTCTTGAAATAACTCAATTCAGTGTATGTACTTACCTTTAGTAACTTGATTTCTCGCATGGCAATTTTTTTAACCATTTTGTCATCATCGCTTTCTAAGAACTTCTTGATGGCCACAATTCTTCCATTATCTTTATTCCTACACTTCATCACCATTCCATAACTCCCTTCTCCAACCAATCCTAGGTTCTCATATTTTTCCATTTTAATTTAAAATCAATAGAAATTTTTCCTACTGTGGAAACCAAAACATAGAGTTAACAATGGCTACTGTATTTGTTTCCTCCAACCCCCCTTTACAGCCAATTTATTTTTATTATATTAGTATGTTTATTTTCCATACTGAAAAAGTCACTGTGTTCAGGGCTATCCATGTTAGCACAATTTCTTAGAGCTCCCACAGTAAACTATGCTTTCAAAATATCCAAAAAAATCCAAAATATTTGCACACAGCTAGGGGTGGTGGTGCATGCCTTCAATCCCAGCACTTGGGAAGCTGAGGAAGGAGGGCTGGAGTGAGTCCAAGGGCACCCTGAGACTACAGAATAAATTCCAGGTCAGCCTGGCTAGAGCAAGACCCTTCCAAGAAAAAAAAAAAAAAAAAAAAGGCTGATGACATAGTTGATATGTGTATTTTAAACAAATATTTATTACTAAAGAAAGAGAGAGAGAGAGAGAGAAAGAATGGGCATGCCAGGGCTTCTAGCTGCTGCAAACATACTCCAGATGTATGCTCCACTTTGTGCATTTGGCTTTATGTGGGTACTGAGGAATCAAACCCAGATTGTTAAGCTTTGCAGGCATCCATCATAATCACTGAGCCATCTCTCCAGCCTGATATGTCTACGTTTAAAAAAAATATTTATTTGAAGCTGGGCGTGGTGGTACACGCCTTTAATCCCAACTCTTGGGGAGGCAGAGGTAGGAGGATTGCCATGAGTTCGAGGTCACCCTGAGACTACATAGTGAATTCCAGGTCAGCCTGAGCTAGAGTGAGACCCTACCTCAAAAATAAATAAAACAAAACAAATATATATGAGAGAGAGAGAATGGGCACTCCAAGGCCTCCTGACACTGCAAATGAACTCCAGACACAAGTGCTACTTTGTGCATCTGGCTTTATGTGGGTATTATGTGGGTATTATGTGGGAATTGATCCCGGGTCCATCAAGCCTTACAAACAAGCACCTTTAACAGCTTCCACCTCTCCAGTTCCTGATATATTTTTAAAGAAATTAAATATTAGTACCACAAAATATCGTGTTTCAAAAGCCCTGTTAACGATTAATCACTGTATGTATGATCACCTAAATTTTATGATTTTTAGAATTATTTTACCTCATTACAGGCATTTCTTAGTTAAAGTCAATCATAATGGAATCTTTCTTATTTTACTATTAATTGACAAAGACCTAGAAATTAAATAATTCTTTTCCTGCATTACATGTTTTGCTAAAGAAAAAACATTAATTTAGCACTGGGTAGCTCAGTGGTACAAATATGTGCTTAGCATGGGTATAAAGCCCCTGGGTTTGATCCCTAGCATCATACATAAGCACACATACACTATATATGTATATGTATACTATATCTATATCTATATATATATCTATAGTATACATATACATATATGTATATATAAATACAAATTGCACTCCAAATACAGACAATTTTTTTATAAAGTCTGAATGTCATATCATGTCAGCATAATAGCATATGACAGCTATCAAAGTCCAACTTTAAATTTAACTTGATGTTTCAAATCTGATCTTGAAATTAGATTCCAGAATCCATGCATAAAAAAATACTACTTTAAATTTCAATGTGGCTTCAAAAAGGGGGAAAAATGACTCATAGCTGACTCTTTCAAAACTTGGCAATAGAAGGCAAAACAAATATTCCCTTTTTCTAGAAAACTATAATAACCCATTGTACACAATACATTTTCAGCACCTGACATTTAACAATTTGAGGTCTTGTGATATGTGTGTGTGTGTATGTGTTTTGACAGAAATGAACCCAGGACCTCCAGCATGCTAAGCAGGTGCTCTACCAAGGAGCTATACCACAGCCATGGTTTGATTCAGGTGTCACCCATAAACTTAGGTATTCTAAATGAATGCTAGATTCCCAGCTAATGGAGATTTGGGAATTAACGCCTCCTGGAGGCCTTGTATTATTGAGGGCGGACTATTATAGTCAGCGTCCCCTTGCTAGTGTTTGGCACAGTTTCCTGTTCCTGTTGTCCACATGATGTATGTGGACAGTGCCACTTGAACAAGTAGGTGTGCTCAATGTGGTGTGTCCAAATACGTGTGTCCATTCTATCTGCCTCTCTCTATATATCTCTGTCAAATAAATTTTTAAACTATTTTTTAAAAAATAGAGTAGGGGGGGAGGGAGGGAATTACCATGGGATATTTTTTATAATCATGGAAAATGTTAATAAAAATTAAAAAATAAAAAGTATATTTATGAATAAGACGACTTTCAGTTTGTCATACCAATGACCAAAATATCTAGAATCTATAACCTGCATCATTGAAAGAGTTGTGATCAGCATCCTCAATATTTTAAATGAAAAGCAAACAAAATAAAAATTACCTTAATCATTCCTAAGGTGTTCTGAAACATATCACAGCTAATATTATACAAGCTGATTACTTCAAGTTTATTTTCCAACCAACTGCATATGTGGACACACCACATTGAGCACACCTACTTGCTCAAGTGGCACTGCCACATACCTTAAGAGTAGCATGGCCTACTCAATCTCTTGTTTCCGAATCAGCTACTCATAAACTATTTCTTTTCTTGTCGTCTACTTTCGAATCTAAGGATACATTATGCAGATTTTAAAAAGCTGGGCTTGACAGTTTGGCACAGTGGTGAAAGAACATGGTTCTAAAACTGTAAATACATGGATGATGCTAAATTTTTATTTCAGTAAAATCAGATTGAAATATTATATAGATTAAATAAAGAAGAAATCCGGGCGTGGTAGCGCGCACACCTTTCATCCCAGCACTCGGGAGGCAGAGGTAGGAGGATCGTTGGGAGTTCAAGGCCAGCCTGAGACTACATAGTGAATTCCTGGTCAGCCTGGCCTAGAGTGAGACCTTACCTCAAAAAACAAAAACCAGCCGAAAAAAAAGTGGGGCGCGGTGGCTCGTGCTTTGGATACCCCAAGAGGCCAGAGGCTTAGGCAGATCGTTGTGGGTTTGAATCAGCCTCGGACACATGAGGGCCAAGGGCAGGGCAGGGGCGGGCCTAGCCGTCTCAAGGTGCCATACTCACTGTTTCTTGCACGCCTTCCCCGTGGGAAGAGGCCAGGCTAAGGCCGGAAACTTGGGAACGCGCCGGAGGTGGCGTGCATGTCGCCTCAGAGCTACGAGGCGCTGCCTAGCAGGGCGGTGGTCCCAGGCGTCGGGCGGGCGGGCCGACGGGACTCTGCCCTCCGCCAGCACACGCTCCCGACGACCGCGGGCCGCATGCTGCCGTCGTCACGGCAACGGCCTCGCTCGGTGCGCAGCCATAGCGGTCTCCTGAGAGCGAGGGAGGGCCCCAGTCAGCGCGCGTCACCCGCCGGCCGGCCGGCCTGCACCTGTCCGCGCCCAGGCCTGGACAGACGCCCGCCCGCCGGCTCCGATGTCGCCCGGCCCTCGCCGGCTCCAGCTCGCCCCGGCACAGGCGTTGGCTACCGAGCTGCCAAAGGGACACTTCTCACCCGCCCGGAGCCGCCCCGCTGCGCGCGCCGCACCTCCTCCGTTCTGATTGGTCAGTCCCTGTCGTCAGGCGCTGTGATTGGCTGAGCGCCGCTAGCGAGCTCCACCCTGTCTCTGTGGGCTGACGCGCGGCGCTCTGCTCCGGCCCGACGTGAGTGGGCCGCGGCTCTCGCGAATCTGGACAGGTAGATGGAGGTGAGCTAGAAGAGCTGTGGACGGACCTGCGGGATAGCGTGGTGGCGGCAGATAGAGCTTGGGTAAGACCCACGGAGGGGGGAAGAGAAGGCGTGCGTGCGTGCGTGCGTGAAAGGGGCGTGAGCGGCAGCCAGGTGGGAGGGGCGGGGCCCACCTGCTCAAGAGCCCGCGCGGGGCGCAAGCCTCTACTCAGTGCCAGCACTGGGGAGGATTGCCGCGAGTTCAAGGCCGCACTGGGACGACAAGACAAGAAGAAACATGGAAGCCTTGTCCAACGTTTGCGGAGCAGAAGATCCTTGACTGGGCAAGTCTCATGCCCGTGCTGACGTCGTGCCAGACTGAGGGAGGGAGACGGTTTCCATCATTGTAAAGGAATGAGGCTGTACTGCCAGTTACTGTGATTTTCAGTCAAGATAGCCACACGATTTAAAGTCATACTTGGTTTCTGAAATGACTCGATCGAGCTGGGCATGGTGGCAACAAGCCTTCAGTTCCAGCACTCTGGAGGCCAAGATAGGAGTGGGGCTGCTAGTTCTAGGTCAGCCTGAACTACGGTAAGATTCTACCTTGGGGAAGGGGGGCGCTGAACAACCAAAATAGCTACCCCCCCAAATAAAAACCCTTGATCTATGCTAAAGCGTCCTGAATAGTAGACATGTATAACCTGGCCAGTTTAAAAGTATTTGTTCTTATATACCGGGGATATGATGAAGAGTGGAGTTTCAAAGGGGAAAGTGAAGGGAGGGAGGGAATTACCATGGGATATTGTTTACAATTATGGAAGTAGTCAATAACATATTATCCCAGCACTTGGGAAGCAGAGGTAGGATTGCTGTGAGTTTGAGGCCACCCTGAGAGTATATAGTGAACTCCAGGTCAGACTGGGCTAGAGTGAAACCCTAACTTGAAAAACCAAAAGAAAAAAGAAATGTTTATAATGTTAAGAATTTGTTGAGCGTATCATGGGTTCCAGCTATATTGATGAATAAGTCATGTCCATGTATAGCTAATAAGCTGAAAATGAGAGGCATTGAAGGAATGGAGGTTATAGACATGAGGAGTGTAACAGGAGCAAAATGGGAAAACAGTAACAGAAAAAGCAATTTGTGAATTCAGATTCCAGCTTGGGCATGGAATAAGATGATTACTCCTATAGTGTGTGTTGCAGTCTGGTTTGCATTGCTGGTAGAAATCACCCAACCAAGAGCAGCTTCTGGGAAAAAGAGATTTATTTTGGCTTACAGGCTCAAGGGGAAGCTCCTCGATGGCAGGGAAAACAATGGCATGAGCAGAGAGAGGGTGGACATCACCTCCTGGCTAACATAAGGTGGACAATAGCAACAGGAGAGTGTGCCAAACACTGGCAAGGGGAAACTGGCTATAACACCCATAAGCCCGCCCCCAACAATATACTCCCTCCAGGAGACATTAATTTCCAAATCTCCATCAGCTGGGAACCTCGCATTCAGAACACCTAACTTTATGGGGGACACCTGAATCAAACCACCACAGTGTGAAAACATGGAGTGAGGGTATAGCTCAGTGGTAAAGCCTTTGCATGCATAAGGCCCTGACATTTACAATAAAATAATAATAGTTGAAATGTGTGACTGTTCCTTTCTGTAGCTAAAGTTCAGAAAATTTGTTGAGGTTAAGGAAATTTGAAGTCCATGCTATGTAAAATGTAATAATTAACATGAACAACTGAAGCTAGGGACCGCAGTGGAAGAGAGTGGGAGGGACATTTTATTCTCAGAAGAAAGTGAAGGGGCTGGAGAGATTGCTTAGTGGTTAAGGCACTTACCTGCAAAACCCAAGGATCCATGTTCAACTCTTCAGATCCCAGGTAAGCCAGATGCCACAAAGGTGAGGCAAGTCCAAGGTCACACATGCCCAATAAGTGACACAAGTGTCTGGAGTTTGATTGCAGTGGCTAAGTCCCTGGTGTGCCAATTTTCTCCCTCCCTCTCTCTAAATAAGAATAAAATAAAAGTGAAAATGATTTTTTTTTAAATCATTACAAGTCAGTCCATGTTACAATATAATCTTGAAAATATTACTTGAAGCCAGGCATGGTGGCACTCGCCTTTAATCCCAGCACTGGAGAGGCAGAGGTAGGAGGATTGCTGTGAGTTCAAGGCCATCCTGAGACTACATAATGAATTCCAGGTCAGCCTGGGCTAGAGTGAGACCTTACCTCGAAAAAACAAAACAAAATTTAAAAAAAGAAAATATTAAGTGAAAGAAGCAACATACAAAATACGACTCATTAGAAGAATTCATTTATATAAAGTGTCCAGTATAGGCAAATCCACAGAAATCTTAGACTAGTGGTTGCCATGGGCTAGTGGTACATGAGAATAAGAAATGAGTACTAATGGGTATTCAGTTGAGGAGATTTTGGAATTATTAGTGATTGTTATACCACATTGAGAAATATACTAAAACCCACTGAATTGCACACTTTGGGGAGCTAAGAAACCCCAGCATCTCAAAATTATCCTTCAATACCTCTTAATTTATGTATGTTGAGCTAGTAGTGGAAACATTTTTTATGTCAACAGTCATCTGTTAAATGACTTTATAACAATCATATAGGCCACGTTTTTACTTCACTACCATCTCCTCAAAGCTCAGTTTCTTTTAGATCTTGATTGTAAAAAGCTTCTGGTATCACCTCAAGCCACCAGCTGAATGTGTCATAAAATCTTCATATTACTTCAAGTAAGGCTCTTCATTATCAGTCCATTGTACAGATGTAACTGAATACTACATACTGTGAAGGAAGGAGATAGGGACTAAGACGTAACATGTACAAAGCTGTGAGTTTGATTCTCAGCATCAAAAGAAAAAAGGAAGCGGGCGTGGTGGCGCACACCTTTAATCCCAGCACTTGGGAGGCAGAGGTAGGAGGATCACTGTGAGTTCAAGGCCACCCTGAGACTACAGAGTGAATTCCAGGTTAGCCTGAATTAGAGTGCGACCCTACCTCGAAAAACCAAAAAAAGAAAAGAAAAAAGGTAGGGAGGGCAGTTTCCTAGCAAGGATGGTGCTGACTTGACACAGAACAGATACTAGGTATTCATGCTGTAAGAAGTCCTCTTATAACCTGCATTTTATTCAGAAAGCCAAAATCATCATCGTATCAGGAAGGATTTTTGTTGTTTTACTTTCTAACCTCTCCAAGCTCTTGTTCATTTCTTCAAATGTAACACGCCTATCAGATCTAAAGGTGTAACATGCAAAATGACAGGCCCTCAAAATTTCCCTAAGCTCATCAAGTCACAGCTGTTTAATTTCTGATCCAGGTTTCTACTCTGTCTCATGGTTATGCTTCCTAAAAGTATTGAGACCTATAATTTTAGTGCTAGAAGCTGTGACTTTAGCTTTCTAAAATAAAGGCAGGATAGAAACATTGCCTTCTGCCTGGCATGGTGGCACACACCTTTAATCCCAGCACTAGGGAGGCAAAGGAAGAAGGATCATTGTGAGTTCAAGGCCACCGTGAGACTACATAGTGAATTCCAGGTCAGCCTAGGCTAGACTGAGAACAACCTCGAAACCCACCCCCCCAAAAAAGAAAATATTGCCTTCAACTTTTAAACATCTGGCTCTATTTCCTAATCAAGTGGATGTGAGCAAGTAGCCTTACTGCTGTCACCATAATGGGCTGTGCATACAGTCATCCCTTCCACTACACGAGTAGCAAAAGCTACTCCTTGGTTCACTCTAGTCCAGCCTCTTAAGTGACCCTCCAAGCTTTTTTAAGTTTTCCAGGTTTTGGCTTCTCTGTTCCCTCTGGTCAGAGTACTCCTACATTAGATTTCAACTTCAGGATGAGTCTCAAAACACTTGATTAAAGTGTCCTCTCAGCTGTCTTGTATTGTTTTAATGCTTTCCATAGCATTTACAATGGTTTCCTTGTCAAGGAGTAACCAAGGGCCTTTCTACTCACTTGATTCTCAAGATCAAGAACAGGCTCAGTCTATAGTAGCGCTTAGTATACACTTGATAAACACTGTTCAATGGTTCATCTTCATTAAAACAATAATGTGAAAAAGAAAAAATTAAATACATATGTCCAGGTATTAAAGACTGCCTATGTATGTATGGCATTATAGGAATTCATTGCTTGGGTCATCTGTAGTTCCCAACAAGTGTAGTGTATTACACACACACACACACAAACTATGGCAAAATAATGATCAAAAAGTGTTGCCATGCTAGGCATGATGGCACATGTCTTTAATCCCACTACTCAGGAGGCAGAGGTAGGAGAATTAGGAGTTCGAGGCCACCCTGAGACTACACAGTAAATCCCAGGTCAGCCTGAGCTAGAGTGTTGCCATGCCACTATCCACCCAATAAAATGTCCTGCTGGGCTTAGTGCTTTTACTTTGTGCAAGAGAGGAAAGCCTTGTTTCATTAGTCATATAGCAGTGCATGGCATTGTGGGCCCAGGTTAAAGGAATGGGACACAGGAAGTTAATCAGCATAACGTCAACAATTCTTGCAACCTGAATAGACAATGGAGGAAGCAGACAGAAAAACAGACATGAGGTTGATTGGATAGATCAGAAAAGCAAAGTTCATGATTAAAGACTGCTGTTACTTTTAAAAAGTTTTGGCTAGGCGTGGTTGCACATGCCTTTAATCCCAGCACTTGGGAGGCAGAGGTAGGATCGCTGTGAATTTGAGGCCACCCTGAGACTCCATAGTGAATTCCAGGTCATCCTGGGCTAGAGTGAGACCCTACCTTGAAAAAAAAAAAAAAAAAAAAAGTTTTGTACGTTTTAATTTGCACTTATCAATTGTTTCCAAGGAATGGGGACAATAAAAGATATAAAATGAGCCAGGTATGGTGGTGCACAACTTTAATCTCAGCACTTGGGAGGCAGTGGTAGGAGGGTCGCTATGAGTACTCAGAGACTACATAGTGAATTCCAGGTCAGCCTGGGCTAGAGCTAGACCCTACCTTTAAAAACAAAAAATTAAAAGATATAAAATGACAAGGTTGTAACACAGGTAGCAGCAAAAATGAAACTGAGTCAGTAAAAACAGTACACATATTGAAGGCCTTTTACCTTGTGCTAAGTGCTTTCAGTTGCTGGGCAGATGGCTTAGCATGTAATGGGGCTTACTTGCAGTCTGCTGGCCTGGTTTCAATTCCCAAACCACCCACATAATCCCGATGCAAAAAGTGCCACAAATATCAGGTGTTCTTTGTCTATTGTGACCCTGGTACCCATATGTACATACACACACACGCACACACAAATATGTACTACTAAGGGCATAGTATTTCCAAAGTCCTGTTCTTGACCAGTAAACACTATATGGAATCAGAGTAATGAACTAAAACCAACACAGTAGCCCGAATGATATCAAAGGTTCATGGTAGAAAGAATCAACTAGAGAAAGCCTGAGAAATATTAGTATTAGGGTATGACAGCAACAAAAGGAATAGTGAAAAAAATACCCTAAAAGTTAACGTGGCTTGTTAGCACATACCTTTAATCCCAGCACTTGCACTGAGACAGAGGTAGGGTTGCTGAGTTCAAGGACACTCTCAGACTACATAGTGAATTCCAGGTCAGCCTGGGCTAGAGTGAAACCCTACCTCGAAAAACCAAAAAGTAGGCAGGGTTGGTGGGGCACGCCTTTAATCTCAGCATTGGCAGAGGTCGGATGATCGTGGAGAGTTCAAGGCCACGATGAGACTAGAGTGAATTCCAGGCCAGCAGTGGCCCTGTGGACTACACAACCAGGCAAAATTAGCCTACCCATGCAATAGTGACATGGGGTCTTGTGTGGTAGCATACGTCTTTAATCCTAGCCTTTAGGAGGCAGAAGTGGGAGGATTACTGAGTTCAGGCCAGTTTGTGACTAGAGTGAGTTCCAGGTCATCCAAAAAATAAATAAATAAAATCTAATAATAATGGCACGGCCCTCATGGTGTTAACCAAGTGCTGAGTGAACATGAGGCTCACACCACAGGAGGGAATATTCATGACCAGTCCTGAAAACCTAGTCAAGTCTATGAAAGGTCATAGGCCCTAGGCCTGAGAGCTACTACTATTTGGCTAAATGATAGATTATGCCCATCAAATTGCTAAATGCTTGTTTATGCTTATAGTAGTGCTGCTCTCACTTTTTTAAAAAAAATTTTTGTTCATTTTTATTTGAGAGAGAGAGAGGTAGAGAATGAGTGGGCCAGGGCTTCAGCCACTGCAAATGAACTCCAGACGCATGCATCCCCCTTGTCAATCTGGCTAACGTGGGACCTGGGGAACCGAGCCTTGAACTGGGTCCTTAGGATTCACAGGCAAGCACTTAGCCATTAAGCCATCTCTCCAGCCCCCTGCTCTCACTTTTGATCAAAGAAGCTTTGTAGCCAGGCATGGTGGCACACACCTTTAATCCCAGCACTCAGGAGGCAGAGGTATAATTGCTGTGAGTTCAAGCCACCCTGAGGCTACAGAATGAATGCTAGGTCAGCCTGGGCTAGAGTAAAGAAAAACTTTGTTTTGCAGGTGGTGTTAACTCAAAACTGGGGAGACTCAAATTTTACCAGTGCTGTTAATCAAAGCTAACTGATCAGCTTTAAATGAGACATTTCTATCACATCCACCATGGATTGGGGAACTACTGCAGAATAGGTGGCAGAAAAAGATGTCAGAAACAAATGTAAAAGCCAGAGGTTGGGGAAGTTCTTTGCAATGTATTTGGGACATGATGTGGCCTTTGCATTTACAAATTCACAATGGCTATTGTTACTTGTACAATATTGGGCCCATCAACATGTCACCAGGGATGATGGAAGGCTGATATATGTGTGTGTGTGTGTGTGTATATATATATATACATATATAATCAAAATACGACGACTTGAAGGGTTCAGTGGAAGGGGAGTACAAGGGAGGGTAGACAATAGTGTGATGGGACGGAATTATGATCAAAATTATACATGCATTAAGACTACGAATAAAAAGTTCTACAACATTGTTTTCTACAGCCAGGAAGTTGAATAACGTAAACACATTTATAAACAAACAAATAAATATATATATATATATTTATATTTATTTTTTTGGCTTTTCAAGATAGGGTTTCATTTGGCCCAGGCTGACCTGGAATTCACTATGTAGTCTCATGCTGACCTCAAACTCACAGCAATCCTCCTACCTCTGCCTCCCATATACTGGAATTAAAGGTGTGTGCCACCACACCAGCTTAAAGAAAAATTTTTTAAAATATTTTGAGGGAGAGAGAGGCAGATCAGAAACTGCAGGCACACCAGGGCCTCTAGCCCCTGCAAATGAACTGCAGGCACCTGGGCCACCTTTTGCATCTGGCTTATGTGGGCACTGGAGAATCAAACCTGGCTCCTTTGGCTTTGTATCCAAGGGCCATAACCACCGAGCCAACACTCCAGCCCTAAAATAAAAATTTTTGAGCCAAGGTCTCACTCTACCCAAATCCCAGTGTGGAGATGAAAGGTGTGAACCACCATGTCCAGCTCAAAAATCTGTGGATACATTTTTTTTAAATGTAGCCCAGGTTGGCCTCAAACTCCAGATCTGCCTGCCTCCACCTCCCAAATGTTTGGTTTACAGGCTATGTCATCACACCCAGCAAATCTTACTTAGCCTGAGCCTAAGTAGATAGCCCAGCCAGTAATGAACTTGCCTTATGAGGATCCGGGCTGGAGAAATGGCTTAGCAGTTAAGCACTTGCCTGTGAAGCCTAAGGACGTCGGTTTGAGGCTTGATTTCCCAGGACCCATGTTAGCCAGACACACAAGGGGGTGCACGAGTCTGGAGGCCCTGGCACGACCATTCTATTTGTCTCTTTCTCTGTGTGTAAAATTGTTTAAAAAAATAAGGATCCAACTTTGATCTCGAGTATCCACATAATGTCAAGAGCTGGTAAAGAAACAGGCAGGCAGATCCCCAGGGCTCAATGGGTCTAGCTTAATTGGTAAAACTCCAGTCCAACGAGAAGCTTTCTTACAAGTAGAAAGGTGGCATATTTGAAGAAAACAGAGGTTTTGTGCTCTGGTCTCTACATGATCTGAAATTGGTGAATATAATTTATCATAAGACTAAATAATATTCACGTAGAGCTTAATTTATTGATGTGTGTAATTTCAAGTAACTAATTTCCTTCTGAGATGGCAGTAATCCTTTAGGAAACCAAAGGTTTGGGCAAGGTGTGATGGCACATGCCTGTAATCCTAGTACTCGACATTCTAAGGCAAAAAGGATTTTGAGTTTGAGGCTAGTCTGGACTACACAGTAAGACTCCAAAGACAGAAAAAGAAAAGATCCACCTCCTCCAAACTAGTGGTGTTTTTCTATGCTCGTCTTACAACATTATATATTCTTACTTAGGTTGTATGAAATGCAATACAGAGAAAGTATTTGGGCACGTAAAGCTTCAGATTAAATTAGGGACATAAATAAATGCTGCAGACATCAGTAGTTTATTGTTTAGTCCAAACACATTCAAAATGGAAACTCAAAAGAATACTTTCCACCTGAAACAAACTAGATTCTACTAGCATATAATGCTTAACACATTACAGCAATAAAGATGGTAATCCATTGTCTTCTATACCTACTAAAGCCAAGATGGTAAAGCCAATTTGGTTGCAATAGTGTCATAAGGATAGAATATTACCATCAAAAACAAAATAAAATCAGCAAATAACAGTAATGGTAGATGAGTATTTTTGCTGTTTCACTGAAAAGGGGACAAAATGTTAAAAGTCCACAGTACTGCAGGTGAACAATCACCATGTAAACTTCTCCATACGATGATTTAATGTTTCATTTGTGGCATGTAAAGACTGAAGCTGAATGGCTCTTTGCTCCAATTTTCTATTACACTCAACATTTGTCATTTATTTTGGTGCCAGAACAGTTTTCATGGGCTACAGGGCAATGTCCCAAACTGGAAATTATATATAATATATATACATACATGTGTATGTGTATATACATTACATATACATACACACATACATACTAGGAAGGAGAGATAACAGAAGAAAAATACATGTGGAAAAAACAATAAAACTACTTACTTAAAAGTAGTTTGAGTAAAAGCTTTAAACACCAAAGTAATTTTCTAGTAAGAACTTCAAGTACTATACATCAGAAAGTGTAAAACTGATCATACAAACAAAAAATCCTTAAGCCCTCCAAAATGGAAACTACAAAAATCTGTGTCCACAAAATATATGCAATAGTGCAAGACATTTCCTCAAACATGGAAGACCTCATTCAAAGGGGAGGGAAATATAATAAATCTTACTCATATTGCCCATTTCATAAACAAAATATGTGCATCTGCCAGCTTGCTAAGTAGCAAACAGTTGCATAATCCAGAACCAGTTTGCTATATCAAGTGCACATTTTGTTTCTAATAGAATGGAGAAGTCTTCCATGTTAACAAGCAGCTTAAGTGGCTACTCTCTTTCCCCACATTTTGCCTGAAACAGCAGAACTGGTATGTACTGACTGCTCCATGCATACTCTTTGCCATGCTTGTGGTTATTGGAACTTGCTTTTGTAAAGACAGACAATAATCCAGCAGCTACAAACTCTGCTCACAGAACTGTTTTAGAGAGCCATGTAAAAATAAAAAGATGTCATCCCAGACTTAAATTCAGGAGCCACTCGGGTGCTGACATCAGTTCAATTGTGCAAAATGAATAGCAGTTCCCTGCCCCTAGGTAGAAAATGCAGACACTTAAGAGCTGCTCTTCCTCCCTCTGAAAATTGCAGTATCCTCACTTCAGGTTTACTTGCCTCTTATGGAATCTGACTGCTCTTAAAATGTCACTGAAATGTTCAAGCTTGTTGACTTTTCCAAGTGTTCAAATGAGACGTCCCTTGTTCACAATGAAGCGAAGTCAACTAGAGACTTGCTCAAAGAATCTGACTTCCTCCTTCCCTCTCCCCTCCAAACACAAGACACCCTCCCACACAGAGTACAGAAGTTGTGAACTAAAGAACAAGATAAATAAGCATCCATTTTACTGATTTTAAAGATACTGCAATTTTTACACATTTCAATGATTTTTTTCAACATTTTGCAGCTGTTTGGCTTTGCAGCACAGCGATTCATAAACTATACTGTACAAAATTACCAGCAAGACTGGAATGATGTATTAATAGAAGGCACCATCATGCTTATTACATTACCAGAGAACAAAAATAAAGGAGAGACAATTTTCACTGTCCATAGCATAAAGGAAGGGGAGGAGTATGTTGAGCAGCCAGCCATCCCTGTACTGAAGTGGGGCAGGTAGGAAACTTAAGATATGGAGCTACTACATCTGGCCTAATATTCAAGACCACAGCCTTTGAAGTTCTGGTTTTTGTTATTTCGTTCATAACTAAATGACTTCCTTCTGGAATATTTGCAGTCTTGTTAAGGTTTGTGTGTGCACACGCTGGTCACAGCAAGCAGATAAAATGCCCTCATCATTTCATACACTATTATCTACTGGAAAAGATGAAAGATTTTTTTTTTCCCCTGTTGCCTCCTGTTGCAGATGTCAATGTTAGTTCAGAGTACCCAATAGTGCATTCTGATGAGTGCATAACAAGTTTCTGATGGTTTGTATTTTTGGGAAAGGGGGAAGCCAAGAAAAAAAGGCAAAATTCTCCAATTGCACAAACTGCACTATTTGTGTTTCCAACATTAACAGGAAGAAACAAATAACACTTAAGCAAAATGTGCAGCAGAGGGCTATTTTTGTTTTTAACTCAAAGGACCTGAATTCAGTGGGTATGTCCTTTAACATTCTTTTTGTTGTAGACAGTTTAAGGTATGGTCTTTTCTCAGTCCTTAATTCTCCATGTCTAGATTTATAAGTTAACAATGAATCCTGTTGTGGAATTGGGGAGATAGTGTCCACCTCAATGTAACTGATAACCAAAAGATGCTTTTCACATCAAAGAAATGATCAAAAAGGCTGTGTCACATTCCAAAGCCAAAAAAAGTAACAAGAATGCAAACACGATGAGTTTGGACCACTGCCAACTGCCAGTGGTGCTTCAGCGGCGCTGTCCGGGGAAGCGGCCTTCCATCTGCCCAGTTCCTCTTCCAGAGCCAAGTTTCTGTGCCATGCCACCTCTTGGTGGCGGTCCTCTTCCATCACGGTCACGCATCATTCCACCACCAACTATTCCTCGAGGACCACCAGGACCGCGGTCACTGCGCCTAATATCCCTGCGATCATCACCGCCTCCTCTGGTTTCTCGCTCTCTTGCAGCTCTTGTTTTTTTCTCTTCCACATTTAAACGTACTTCTCCTCGAAACATAATTGGCTTTGAAAGAGAAGAAAAACATTGACATGGGAAGATCAGAAAGCAACAGATACTAAACTTGCACAGATAAATCAAAACTGTGAGAAATAAGAAAACTTTGATGGAAGTCTCTTTAATATGCAATCTTTCCAGTCTTCTTCAGCAGAGCAATTAAAATTTAAAACAATACACACCATACTTGAATATGGCTAATCTTTATTCTTTGCATAAATACCATTTTCACAATCAACTATTTTTAGCTTTACCATAAAAAAAGATTTTCTATGGTCTTAAAATGTATCAAGATACTATATACAACAGAAATAGGAATGTCTTGAATTATGCCCCTTAAATCACTTACTTTTGCAATTAAGATTCTCTGAACTGGTTCAGAGTCATCAAAAACCACAAAACCAAAATTTGGAAGCTTTCCCCCAACACCCTTGGTATTGATGCGAAGTTCCACAACGTTTCCAAAACCTGTGAAAATATACATTACACCAACAGTTAACTATTTTAACAGAATATTATAGTGGCTTTAATTGTTCAGAATGAGTAATCATAAGGGGCAAGCTGCTATAACTAAGGTAAATTTGCTCATTTAGATCATCACCTAAGACACTAAAAACAGCTGGAGTGCCTTTACTTGTGGATCTTTCCTAATCCTTGTTAGTTCTTTGATAAGGTTAAGTTACCTGTAAAGTTTGGAAAGACAATATATTTTTCCCCCAATTCTGAGTTCAATTTGCAAAATGAGTCCTCTATCTCCAAATTTAAGACTGCTTCCCCAGCCTTTGCTTCTCATCTTCTGAACCAGGGGAGTCAATCAGTCACTAGGAAACATAATTCCATCATTTACCCTTCTGATCAGTTAAAGTGAAATTGGAAGTAGGATACAGTATGTGGAGCTAAAGCATTCTTTAAAAGCGGATTAAAAAAAAACAAAACATTAAGCTGGGCACGGTAGCTCAAGCCTTTAATCCCAGCTCTCGGGAGGCAGAGGTAAGAAGATCAATCACTGTGAGTTCGAGGCCACCCGGAGACTCCATATGAATTCCAGGTCAGCCTGGGCTAGAGTGAGACCCTACCTCGGAAAAAAATCATTAAATATGTTTGCCAGGTATGGTGGTTGGTGCATGCCTTTAATCCCAGCACTTGGGAGGCAGAGACAGGAGGATCTTTCGAGGCCACCCTGAAACTACATAGTGAATTCCATCCAGGTCAGCCTGAACTAGAGTGAGACCCTACCTGGGGGGAGGGGGGATCTATATGCTCTAATTGATGCAAGAGAATTAAATTTTTTTTCATTTAAAAATTTAACATAAACTGGGGGCTGGGAAAATGGTCAGATTTCCCAACTCCCATGTAAAGCCATATGCCCAGAGTGGTACAGGTTTCTGGAATTCATTGGCATGCCCATGCCTATACATATATACTCACTCTCAGTAAATACACATTAAAAAAATTTTTTTGTTGTTGATTTTTATTTATTTGAGAGCAACAGACAGAGAGAGAAAGAGGCAGAGAGAGAGAGAGAGAGAAAGAGAGAAAGGGAGAGAGAGAGGGAGAAAGGGAAAGGTAGAGGGGGAGAGAGAGAGAGGGAGGGAGGGAGGAGAGGATGGGCGCACCAGGGCCTCCAGCCACTGCAAATGAACTCCAGACACATGCGCCCCCTTGTGCATCTGATTAACGTGGGTCTTGGGGAACCAAGCCTCGAACTGGGGTCCTTGGGCTTCACAGGCAAGTGCTTAACCACTACACCATCTCTCCAGCCCTACACATACATTTTTAAAAACAAAAATTTAACAAAAACCACTTACTCATAAAGAATTCTTTCAATTCATTTTCATCAATATCATGAGGCAAGTTACCAACAAATAGCTGATGACTGTCTGGATAACGAATTATTCTACGGTTGTCAGAGTCATTCTGTTCTATATCTCCTCTGCCTGAAAAATCAGCAAGAGACCAAATATTAAAGTTTATATCATCATACAAAAAATATTTTTTAAAAAAATCAATACTGTTATTCCTGCTTTGTTTAATACAAGTAGATGTGTCCCTTAGAGAGGTGAAATGTATATTAGTAGGCTCATCAGAAAACTGCATGACAATCAACTGTAAAACAATGACATTGACTAGAGTGTTAATAATGTCTCTTCTAGAGTACTGGACTGATTACAAAAGACAGATACTGAAAGTACATTTATTTCTCCCTAACCACACTGTTTCCACCATCTATGAACAAGGCAGACACCAGATAGTAAATTATGTTCCTAATGCTTGCTTTGTTTTTGAAACTCAAGTTACTCTATGTTACAGCTAAAACAGTATTTTAATAGTACCAACATTTCCTTTATGCAGGTTTCTACATCTTTATCTATTATGATACTCTCCCATAGAAATAATCTTATTTGATTCTACCAATCACAAAGGAGTATAGCCATATAAGACAGGCATAAGGCACATAAGTCACTTACAATTATCAACACAATGCCAAAGCCAGGACAAACCCTCACCTCCTGGGACTTTTGGTTTAATAATGTGCCACTTTTGCCCTTTTAGAATAAAAAACATATTCTCACCTCTGACTAAAAGGAATCTTAACGTTCTTATAGAATTCAAATACAAGTACTACCTGCTAAATATCAGCTAACAAGTTAAAAAAAAAAATCACTGTAACTTACTTGATACCTAAGACAAGTAAGATATGAAGAATCAGAGTGTGCTTAGTGTTATCTGAGAAGAGATAAGAGTGCTAAGTAAGAGCTGGAGAGATGGCTTAGATGTTAAGGCCTGCAAAGCCAAAGAACCCAGGTTTGATTCCCTAGGACCCACATAAGCCAGATGTACAGGGGGGATGCATGTGTCTGGAGTGCCCATTCTCCCCCCCCACCCCGGCAACCGCCCCACCAATTTCTCTCTCTCAAATAAATAATTTTTTTAAATGCTAACTAAAGCCAGGCGTGGTGGCACAGGCCTTTAATCCCAGTACTTGGGAGGCAGAAGTAGGAGGATTGCTCTGAGTTCGAGGTCACCCTGAGACTACATAGTGAATTCCAGGTTAGCCTGGGCTAAAGCATGACTCTACCTTGAAAAACCAAAAAATAAAAATGAAAAGTGCTAAGTAGGAGTAAGTTATTGGCAGCTTGGTTTTAGATCCCGAAAACCAATGACAATAATCAAACAAGTCTCTGGTCTTTTGTGCCTTTAAAAATGCATGTTTCTAGAAAACAAAGGAGAAAGGCCAGGACAGCCAATGGGGCATCCATGTTTCTGTAGCCCGATCTCTAGTGAACTGCCTATCAGGAAAAAGCTGTCTTGCTTATAATCTGTATCAATGCTAACTAAATTTCTTCTCTGAGATAACTAAGTTAGCATACTATTGTTTTATCCGTTTGTTCCCAGTGTTCCTAAGTATGGTGTGAACTCTTATTCTATCTGTGAGAGACATCCTTCCATGGTTCTTAATACCTTCCCAATAAAGTCATCTGCAGGCCACAAAAAAAAAAAAAAAGCATGTTTCCATGGATGTCAACAAATCTCCCCTGAAAGCTGGTAGTTAGGGCACAGACTGTTTCAAATAGAATGCTCATATCTCCAGCATCCGATCCGATCCTTACGAGGATCTATGTATAAAACCTAATACACTTTTAAAATTAGCCTTTCCTAGCTTTTTATGTTCTAAATGCTAATTGAAGGCAAGAAAGGAAATACTTCACCTGGTCTTGGTCCTCTAGGAGGGAAGCCAGGTCGTTCTCTAGGCCGCTGTTCACGCACTCGAGGTGGCTGAGACTGAACTTCTGGTTTAGTTTCCACTCTTGGCTAAAACAGAATGGGGGGGAAACAAAACAAAACAAAACAAAAAACACATTATAAAGAAATGCATTCTACAGGAGAAAAACCAACCAAAGCAATTATCATCAAGTCACTATCAGGGATAATGATCATTTTGTGTTTAAACAATGTCCTATGTATGTGAAAAATACTTTGTTAAAGATATTCTGTACCAATCTAGGACTGTAGGGTAGGTTTTATTTTTCCCAAAGTTGTGTAACGCACAATAAGCTGCTTTTTACAATCCATTTTTTAAAAAGTTATACCTGCAATAATCAGCAGAGTTATTGCTATAAGACACCAAAGTGCAAGATGAGCTACTCCATATAAACAAAAATTAAAACTCTTATCTAAAAAGCCAGGAATAAAGATGCATCAATCTTAAGTATCTACTTTGCTGCTGCCCTTCAGACATTGACTGTTCAGTTACATCTTCTAACTCCATTCTATAAACCTGGAAACTAGGACTTTAATAGTTTAAATACACAACTTTGATTACTCTCTTGCTAGGTTTAAATGCATGTTACAATTTTAAACAATGATAGCCAGGCAAGGTGGCATATGCCTGTAATCCCAGCACTTGGAAGGAGCACTGACTGACAATTTTCTTTCACTGTGTGGAAGAGTAATAGGACTGTTTATCTTCCAAAAGTTTCTGCCAACTGTTGACTTAAAACCTATGAAGTAGTTTTAAAACAAAGTATCATGCAAATATGCCATTAATTTTTATTTAATACATAGACAGCATTTTCAGTATTCCCAACTTCTTCAGGCTTTCTACTGCCCAAATAATTGATTCAATGAAAAGACAAAATAAATGAATCTTCAAAATAATGCTGAAAATAACAGATAGCTGAGAACATGCCTCTAAAGTCAAGAATCAGTGATTTCATTTCTGAGGACCTTGTGGTCCAAGGTCCAAGAGCGTTCTTCCATTATGGAACATAATTTTTAAGGCTAAATCTGGATTAAAAATTACCCTTCTTTCAGAAATGACGATCATTATCAATTATTATAGCCACTGTAACCCAAAGATGTGTTAACTACTAATTTGGCAGTTTTGAACAGATTCTGACTACCTCTAAATGCAAGTCAACAGGCTGGAAGACTCTCATCTCACAAATCGAAACTGCTTCACATGTCCTAGAATTCTGCTAGTTTTAAGAAACTTTTTTTCCAAAGCAGGGTTCCACTCTAGCCCAGGGTGACATTAGATTCACGATGCAGTCTCATGTCGGCCTCAAACTCCCAGGGACCCTCCCACCTCTCTGCCTCCCAAATGCTGGGATTAAAGGCATGTGCTACCACACCCAGCTAAAAATGAAGCATTAATTCTCCCACTTTTTGTTACTACTGTAAGAATCTATATCCTTTTTTGTGTGGGGATGGGATGGAAGGATCCTTTGTGAGACAGGGTTCCACTATGTAGCCCAGGATGGTCTCGAACTTGTGGCCCTTCTAACCTCAACCTCCCCAATGCTAAAATCACAGACGTGTGCCACCATGCCTGGCTTTAATTTATTTTTACACCATTGAAAGAACCAAGCATAGTACTATGGGCCACAGATGCTCAACACCTACTGGTTCATTTAAAATTATATTTCCCATTCTCTGACTCAAAACATGTAGAATTTTTTATGCCTGACAAGGAAACCTGTTATCTGTGTTGGTATTTGGAGCTTGGTATTACCTAACTACCCCAAACTTGGATTGCTGAAATTTTACTTGGAAATTTCAATTAAAGGAGTCTAAAAGCAGGTATTACAAAAGTTTGGATCAAGAACAATTGAAGTGAATTAATAAAAATAGCAAATATATACCTCACATTTAAAATAAAATAAAAAAACACAGTGATACCCAATCCAAACTGTAGCTATAAGAGCTTGAAGCCCTGACCTCAACAAACTTAAATTCTTTTCAAAACAGATTACCAAAATGAAATTTCAAAGCAATTTAACATCAAGTAAAATTTTAAAATGTCCAACATCTTACAAATAATTCCTAACACTGGTTTAGCAACCTGACTTCATAAATGTATGATGCCAGTGCATAAAACATTAGACCAAATAGCTTAAAAGGTTCCTTTTCAGTAGCGTAAATGTCAACAAACCAGCTGGGCACCTCTAACTGTTCAGGCCCAATGATTAAAAGTAGCTATTTCAAACATAAAATGACTAACATCCTACATACTATTATAAGGGTTTTAAAACCAGAAAATATGACCTCGTAGCAAATCCCACAAACAAATGTCAAACAGAATATGAAACAACAATGGAAGCATCAAATCAAGCCAATGAAAGTAGGTATAATCACAATTATGAGTAAGTCCTTCAATTAAACACAAGCTCGTTAAACAAGCTACTCTATTTCCAGCAAAACTATTTTAACAAGAAATTAACTTACTTCTAATTTAATGCCTACCAATATCCTAAAAGCAGACTTAATTTCCTCTTACCAAATAATCTGTTAAAAATATAAAGAAATAAATGCTCTATAGAAGTTAACAAAATAAAGCTGATGGTTTGTTAAACCAAATTCTACATATAGCATAAAGAAACCAGAAAATGATTAAATGGGAAATACAACCTAGTTTCCCTGAATTTGAAAAATGACATGAAAAAATTACTCAAAACTTAAAAAGAGGCTAAGCATGGTGTCCCACACCTTTAGTCCTAGCACTCACGAGGCTAAGGATCATGAGCCTGAGGTCAACCTGAGACTTGAAGAATGAGTTCCAGGTCAGCCTGGGCTAGAGTAGAGTGAGACCCTACCTCGAATCAAACCCCCCTCCCAAAACCTTCCAAGATATGAAGTTATTATCCTAAGCAAGCAGCTAGAACCTAATGCAGTTCAGGTGTGCCCTAAGTATATTCTTTGTTATAACAAGTACATTACCCTCAGGCAAAGTATTCAAAACAAAAAACTGCATGCCTGCATGAGCCACATAACAAGAACTGAATCTAACTATATAAATTGAAAAGCTAGACCTATATTACAACTGTCTGACCATGTCTGAGTTACTGTAGGTCTAGACTTTTCTATCTCTAAATTGGAAAGAAATGTTAATAGTATCCACTCTTGCAAAGGGTGATTTTAAAGATTTAATGAGAATAGAACATGTTTAACATATAAAATGGTGAATGAATGATAAACTAAAGACAATAAGCATTAGCTATTTAATTTTTAACTATTTAAAATATCACTAATCTTGAAAATGAAATAACAAAATCTAAAAACTTTATATCCCAATCTGATAAGGATTCCCAAAGAAAAGCCACAAGTCAGGTCTCTAAAAGGGTGATGTAAAGCTAATCCTTTTAAAGTACTTAAGTGGAGGGATGGGGAGGTATCATAGCACCATGTATTTTATTATATTCCTGATTATAATGTGTTGGTATTTGAACTCCACAGAGGATCTATAATAATTGCTAGTTACTGCTGAAACCTCAAAGTCTTAGTGCTTTAAGCATCTCAAAGATGTATAGACTAACCATTTTAAATATCAATTTTCTAATAAAATGAAGGCCAACTCAAAATGTAGAAAAGAATGGGGTATCTTTTAAGTATGCCAATAAACTTAAGTTACAATTTAATCTAAGCTAGCTAATCAACATGGTCAACAGTGTCTTATTTTCACATGTTTGGAAAGCTCTGAAATGGGTAAGATGACAAACAGACAAAAAGCAGAATACTGGAATGATCAGTTACGGTGAACACTACAGTCATAAGTTGGTACAGGCTTCAATTAAATAATGCGAACAACTTACAGACTGAGAGCTTAGGCAATGCATTTTTTTTTTACATTTTCTATTTTTTTTAGAACAAAGATTTTTTTAAATGTCATACTATTTTGTGCCTTTCCAAAATTCTTACCTAAATATTTTTGCAAAGATGTAAATTTTTTTTAAAGGAACATCTTTTAAGAAGCCTTTTAAATGACAATATTATATACTGGTAAAACCAACTTAATCTGTATTTCACACACCCAAACCCAAAATACCATCTCTGTAGATAATTAATAAGAGATCTGGTATTTAAAGTGGGTGCTTTGACATTTAGCACATTTTTGTATGTTTAATCCATAATTTGATTGACTCATTTAAAAATGTATAAAAAATAAGCAATTGGCAATGTTAACAAGGATACAATCCAATGTGTTCACAGATTGGTTACCTGTGAGACTGGTGCTTTAACATGGGGTGGAATTCCAGAGGAAGAAACAGTACCACTAGGAGGCAGGTTTTTACTGGTCACTGAAGCCCAGGAGAAAGCCTGCAGGAAATGCAACAAACCTAGACTACTAATCATGGAAAACCACCAACATTCCTATAGGGAAACTTCCAAATATATATTTTCTTTTCATTTCTAAACTATTTCTTTATATTGCAGGACTCCTAAAAGAAAGGCACACACACACATGCCAGTCTATGTGCCAGCTTTAAAAATCTCATTATGCAAGATTATTGATAAAAGTTATGTCTCAACTAGTAAATAAAACCACAAGCAAGTTCCTACATACTCTTTAAGTACATGAGCAAGTGGCAAACAAAACCACTGAAACTAAACATGATACAAAAATCTGAACCTGTCAGAATAACTTCCCCTTAGGGTGGAGGGAAGATAGTGTGAGTGATGGTAGTAAGGGAAGGGGGAGGACAGGAAAGAATATAGAGTACTAGTTGGAAACCCTAACAGACACAAATTGAACAAGAAATCTCATCCTCTCACTGCCCAAATATACTTTAACCTTCTACTTTACAGAAAGATACAAAGTTTTACATGGTACACTATGGGTGTTACCCATCTTTACAAGAAACTTAGTGCAGTAAGAAAACAAGATCCCATTTAGATCACAAACCGATTATCTCTTACAGAGCAACTTGTGTGGGGGCACTGCATGTTTCCTGGTGCATCAGAAGGGAAGAACAACTAACTACCAGCCTTATATATGGACTTGAATAACCATGTAAGTTATTAAACACTTCATAAAACTACTGATACTGTGTTATAAATTTCATCCTTAGAGGTCTTTGAGGGGGGAGAAAATAATGAAATCTCAGGATAACAAAAGCTCCAGCTTCTTTCAGAGATATGAAAGTGTAATTTACTATATTAACTAATTTCATAGAACCAAAGTCATGCTTTATTAATGGTACCAAATATCAAAGTATGATGTGAAAGGTCTGAAAATGTTCTTGGATCTAACCTTTGGTGGTTCTTGTGGCAAAGAAACAGGTTCAGCCGGAGGAGGAGTGGCAGACTTTTCCTCTAACTCTTCTAAGTTTTTCTCCTCCACTTGTGGTTTCAGTTCTTCAGTCTTTGTTTCAGATTCTGGCTCAGGCTCAGGCTCATGAGAGGATTCTTCTAAAGGTTCCTCTATGCCATTACTACAATAAGATATTTAGGTCACTTTTTGGTAGGAGGAAAATAAATATTTGAAAGGAAATTTTGTTTCAACTTAGTTTGCAAAACTACTTATATGCCAGTAACCTAAGTGTTTAAGGAGGTAGATGTTTTGTGCATGTATATAGGGTATGAGTGACGAAACCCAAAGCCTGCCTGTTGTGCACATGCTGGGCAAATTTATCATTTACACATGTGTATGCACACCAGGGTCTCTTGCCCCTACAAACAAATGCCCACCGAGCTTACATGGGTGGCTGGGGAGTTGAACCCAAGCTAGAAAACTTTGTTAGCAAGCAGCATTCAACCAGTCAAAACAAGATTACCTTTACTGCTAACTATAAAATCCACATTTTCTTAAAAAAAAAAAAAAAAAAAAAAAAAGATTGGATTGACTGATCGAGAGAAGCATCTCATGTATCACTGGCTAGCCTTCAACTTGTTACAATAGCTGAGGATGACCTAACACTTTGGTTTCCCCTGCCTCTATTAGGCCTGTACCATTATACCAGGTTTTATGGGGCGCTAGGGATTGAGCCCTGTGATCATTCCTGCCATACAACCATCTACCAGTTGAGCTACATTCCTTTCCCCCCAAATAAAAATTTTATAAAAAGGGGCTTGGCAGATAAGATTGCTAGCCACAGAAGCAGGAGGGTCTGAGGCTTGGCCATACATCTGTAACTTGGGGTGGGGGAGACAGAGAGACTCCTTCTCAACTATGGATAAGTAAAAACAGTACAGACACCTGCACATACCACATACAACACACATAACATCATACCATATAAACCACACCCACCCATACATATATATATACACACACACACACACAGTTCACTGCATCAACATAAACATTCAATATTAACAGTTAAGTAAGCACCATTTTGACACAAACTATATTCAGTTTTTGAATCAGTAAAACAATTCTTGCTGGGCTGGAGAGATGTCTTAGTGGTTAAGGCACTTGCCTACAAAGCCTAAGGACTCAGGTTCGACTCCTCAGGACCCAAGTAAGCCAGATGCAACAAGATGGCACATACATCTGGAGTTCATTTGCAGCAGCTAGAGGCCTGGCACACCAATTCTATCTACCTTTGCCTCTCTCTCTCAAATAAATAATCTAAAAAACAATTATTTCTAAATTTCTTGATAGATATTATACTTAAAAACTGGCTTAATAATCATTATTTTAATTAAAATGTATCACCAGTTTGCAGACATATTGCCTCCCCCCTCCAAAAATTGCATGCATGACCCACAATCCCCATGGCATTGACCTGCATCCCAAACGAGGAAGGCCTCTTCAGAAAAGGGACAGGAAGGAGGGAAAGGATGGTACCAACATGTGTTGTTTACATACTAAACATGTCCATATCTAATAAAAAACTTTTAAAAAAAATTTATTGCCAGAGACTGAGGGTACAGCAGTGGTATAGTACACACTTAGCACTCATGAAACCCTGAGTTCAATTCCTAGCACAATTTATTTTATGTTTCAACTTTCACCAATAATCCTAGAACAAAAACTCCATTACAATTACACTACAGATCAACAATAAATAACTCTGGACATGCTAGTCTTACGTCACAGGGTGTGCTTCGTAGTAACCGCTGTTAGTGCTCTCTGGCACAGGTTCTGGAGATGGCTGCCTCTCTTCCTGCTCCTCTTCTACTTCATCTTCTGACTCTGACAATGCATGACAGGGTACATCTTTTTAAAAGAAGCCTCATATAATTTATCATATACACACACACACACACACACACACACACACACACACAATTGGTATGGTAGCAAAAAGCTTGTAAACTTTGAAAGGCGTTCAACTGTTCTGGAGAACTGGAGAGAACATGCAAGGAAAACTTACTAATACTGCTTTAAAAATATTATCAGTGTTGGGCGTGGTAGTGTATGCCTTTAGTGCAGCACTTGACAGGCAGAGGATAGCCACAAGTTCAAGGCCAGCCTGCCTGGAGCTACAGAGTGAGACTCCTACCTCTGGAAGCAGGGGTTGGGGGTGGGAACGAAAATTTATTATTAAGAAAAAGAAAAGGGGCTGGAGAGACAGCTCAGTGGTTAAGGTGCTTGACTGCAAAGCCTAAGGACCTGGGCTCAATTCCCCACAACCCATTAAAGCCAGATGCAGAACATGGCATGTGCATCTGGAGTTCAAAAAAAGAAAGAAAAGCCATGTGTGGTGGTACACACACCTTTATTCCCAGCACTCAGGAGGCAGAGGTAGGAGGATCACAGTGAGTTCAAGATCACCCTGAAACTACATAGTGAATTCCAGGTCAGCATGGGCTAAAGCAAGACCCTACCTTGGAGGGGGGGGGGAGTGAAAAAAAAAAAGGAAAATCAAAAGGTCATTTAATAAAGCAGCAATGTTGAGTGTGGGCAGTACAAGATCCCAAAACAATATAATTCTTCAGTAGGTACAAACTCTTGGTCACAGGCACAGCAGGAGACTAAGGAGAACCTTTCTAATTTTATTTGATCTTTTTTGTTTGTTTGTTTTTGTTTTTTTGAGGTAGGGACTCATTCTAGCCTAGACTGACCTGGAATTCACTATGTAGTCTCAGGCTCGCCTTGAACTCATGGCAATCCTCCTACCTCTGCCTCCCCAGTGCTGGGATTAAAGGCGTGCGCCAACATGCCCAGCTTCTTTATTTTTTATATAATGTGCGGCTTTATTTTTCCTAACAAAAACTAAAGGGAGAAATAGGAGGGTAGGTTCGCTTAAACAGACAATTTCTAAAAGCTTTATACTTACAGAAATTAAGGAGCAAGAGTACTGACAACCTTTCTACCTTGAGGGTAACCTCACCTTCATCAAGTTCTGGTTCAGAGTCACCAAACACTTCATCTTCATAACGAAACATATCATTGTGAACATAAAACTTATTTGGAACAGATCCCTACAGAAAAATAATATACAAGTATTCTATAAATACCCATATACAAATAACCATAAATATCCTTCAAGACTCATAGAAATCTGTAATTCAGATACAAGATAAAAAACACAATATACACAATCTTAATTTTAATACCACAGGAATAATCTTAGATCAATGTCCAGGTGTGGTGGTGCACGCCTTTAATCCCAGCACTCGGGAGGCAGAGGTAGGAGGATTGTCATGAGTTCAAGGCCACCCTGAAAATACATAGTGAATTCTAGGTCAGTGTGGGCTAGAGTGAGACCCTACCTCAAAAAGACCAAATAAATAAATAAATAAATAAACAAAAACATCAACGAAAAAAGGTACAGTGGCGTACACCTGTAATCTTAGAAGAAGAGGACTGGGCTGGAGAAATGGCTTAGCAGTTAAGGCACTTGCTTGCAAAGCCTAAGGACACAGGTTTGACCCACCCCCCAGAACTCACATAAGCCAGATGCACAAGGGGGTGCATACAGTTCAACTGTAGTATAGCCAGAAGTCCTGATGTACCCTACCCTTTTTCTCTCTCATAAGAAAATTTTTAATTATTAAAAAAAAAAAGGATTGCTGGGAGTTCAAGGCCAGCCTGAACTACAAAGTAAGACTGTCTTTAAAAAAGATATTACAGCCGGGCGTGGTGGCGCATGCCTTTAATCCCAGCACTCGGGAAGCAGAGGTAGGAGGATCGCCATGAGTTCAAGGCCACCCTGAGACTACAGAGTTAATTCCAGGTCAGCCTGGATCAGAGTGAGACCCTACCTCGAAAAAACCAAAAAAAAAAAAAAAAGATATTACAACTCAGAAGCTCTCCTCAACAGAAGAAAATAGATATAATTAATAAACAGAAAGTTTCCATTTTAAAAAATGTAATATTTTGAATATACCAATATACAATTTAACTTTCAGGGACTGGGAAAATGTCTCAGTAGTTAAAGGCACTTGCTTGCAAAGTCTGCTGGCCAGGGTTCAATTCCCTAGTACCCATGTAAAACCAGATGCCCAACGTGCCATTTGTATGTGGAATTAGTTTGCAGTGGAAAAAGGCTCTGGTAGAGCCCATACATTCTCCCATTCTCTGCTTGGAAATAAAAATATTTAGAAAATGAATGAAATATAACTTTTATACTATTTCTACAATCTTTTGGGTGTTTTACTTTGTTTTGTGATGGCAAGGGTCAAATTCTGGTCTTTGCACAAGTGCTCTATCACCTGTCACCCATCATAGACTTAACCAGTATCTTAACTTTAATGCCAAATATGCAGATACACATACATTCAAAAAAAAATTTTTTGTTCATTTTTATTTATTTCTTTGAGAGTGACAGAGAGAGAAAGAGGCAGAGAGAGAGAAAGAATGGGCACGCCAGGGCTTCCAGCCACTGCAAACGAACTCCAGATGCGTGTGCCCCCTTGTGCATCTGGCTAACGTGGGTCCTGGAGAATTGAGCCTTGAACCAGGGTCCTGAGGCTTCACAGGCAAGCACTTAACCTCTGAGCCATCTCTCCAGCCCCATTCAAAAAATTTTATCAATAGGTTCAACAAAATTTCTCAAAACAACAACCTACAAATCTAAACCTAATATAAGGAATACCTTTACTATTAGCAGACAAATTAAATCAATAAATAAAAACTAAAACATATGAAAACTTACTTCAGGAGCCAGAACAAATGTTTGCATAAACTTCCTCTCTGGCTGCCCACTGTTGGACAGCAAACCCATGACCTGGACAACTACTCCATCACTCAAGGTTGCATGAGCATCCACATGACGAATTTTGGTATGACATTCACTGAAGTTCAGAGATAACACTTTATGGTGTATATCCTTTGCAGAGGAAAAAGGGGAAGGAAATACAAATCTTTGAGCTACTGCATTAACTACACAATACTATTGTCTACTGTTGCTGATTTACTCACAAGCCAGCAGGCTTTATAATCAAGTGCCATTAACTACTGAGCTTTCACTTCAACCCCTCAAGGCTTATTTTATAGTTAATGAAACTCAGTCCTTTATAACAAATGATTATACTGAAGAAACCCACAGGCACTAAAAAAGCTACTTTTGAAATCTACCTTAATACAAAAAGACATTTAAAAATACAAATATAAGGCTAGGGCTAGGGCTATAGCTCAGTAGTGTATGGCTAACTTGCAGAGGCTCTGGGTTCAATTCCCAGCATTACACAAACTAGACAAGGACATGCCTGTAATTCTATCACTCAGGAGGAGGAGGCAGCAAGATCAAGAATTCAAGGCCAGTGCTGGAGGGAAGACATAGTGAATAAAGCACCTGATTAATGGTTAATGCACTCGAGACCCAGGCTCGATTCCCCAGGATCCACATAAGCCAGATGAACAAGGTAGCACATGCACCTGAAATTCATTTGCAGTGGCTGGAGACCCTGGTGTACCCATTCTTATTCTCTCTTCTAATATCTATCTGCTTCTTTCACTCAGATAAATAAATAAATAAAATATTTTAAGAAAAAAAAAAAAAAGAACTCAAGGCCAACCTGAGATACATGAAATCCCATCTCAAAGAAAAGATAAAACAAAACTTACGTTTTGGCCATAAACAGCTTCCTGGGGCTTTCCACTAGCATCTACTCCACCATGAACATAGGATGAATTCCTGCCATAAAACCTGTAAAACCATTAAAGATTACAAACCAGTACTCAAGTAGCTATCCTCACCTAAGTCTTATTACATCTTTTTGAAGTTGAAGACTGAGGCAGGCAAAGTATATTCTAAATGCACATGTTGTAGCAACTGATCAATTTTAACTAATCCTGATACAGAAACTCACTTGTCTAGGTTATCATATATACCTCCCTTTTTTAACAACAATAAAAAACCTATTTTCAAGAAGGCAGAAAAGAGAGAGAATGGGTGTGCCAGGGCCTCTAGCCACTACAAATGAACTCCAGATGCAATGCACCACTTTGTGCATCTGGCTTTACATGGGTACTATGGAATTGAATCTGGGCCATCAGGCTTTGCAAGTAAGCACCTTTTAACTGCTGAGACATCTCCCCAGGCCCATTACATACCTCCTTTAATACTCTGCTAAGGAATCTTTTTTTTTTTTTGTATTTGAATATCATCATTCATTTAATGATCCTTTTTCAACATCTTCAAATACATATAGAGAAAAATGAGTAATAACTGGAACAGCCATCCTTCTAAATGACAGAATCCGTAAGAAGCCTTACAAAAGTAAGGTAGGTGAAATAGCCTGCTCTTACTATACTCAACATATAATTGACAGTATTAGAATAGGAAACCCTTGATTTTTGTTCAGCTATCCATTATGGAACAACAGGTTATAAGAAAAGGAATCTTTATTAGTTCCCAAGGCTTAGATGAAAACATCTCAAAACAGATTTCAAATAACTGAAAAAAGTTCAAAGATCAAATGAGAAATCTGCAATTATTAGTAAGAAGAAGAGATCATGTGTGTTCAGGGTGATATGGTTTTAGACAAAATCAGAGAGAGACTGACTGAAAGTGAAGTTTCAAAGGGGAAAGCGGCGGGGGGGGGGGTAGGGCCTTACCATGGGATATTGTTTACAATCATGGAAGTTGTTAATAAAAAAATTAATTAAAAAACTAGTTAGATGCTAAAAATATTTTTACGCTCCTCTTAAATGTGTGATGACTTTTTCTGATATTACCTAAACAATCAGAATTAACTACTTTGAAAATTAAGATTGTCCAAGATGCATTTATTTTCTTAAGGGGATTCAAACCATAAAACATGTAAGCACTTCCTGAGTGCCAAGCAGTATGATATATATTGATGCTTTGCACCCTCCTAACAACCTCATAAAATAAGTGCTGCCATCTAAACAAATGGACTGAGGTTCAGAAGAGGTTAGATTAATTCCCTAAAGTCATATTCCTATCAAACAAGGCAGTTAAGAAGAGGACCCAGACATTCTGACTCTAGATTCCATACTTTTTAAACATTACTGTATAGTATTTTCACATTTACTCTATTTCTTGTCATTATTTTTCTGGGGATTTTTTTGTTTTTGGTTTTTGTTTTCTCTAGGTAGGGTTTCACTGTGGTCTAGGCTGAACTAGAATTCACTATGTAGTCTCAGGATGGCCTTGAACTCATGGAGATCCTCCTACCTCTGCCTCCCAACTGCTGGGATTAAAGGCGTGTGCCCTCATACCCGACTTCATTATTTTTCTGAAATGCAACTTGGCAGAGTATGTGTGTGTACACAAAAAGTCAAAGAAAGTACCATACCCTTGATGTAACAATTCTTCGAGGAACTTATAACTAATCAGTAAGGTACATAAAAATGGTATAACTAATCAGTAAGGTACATAAAAATAGTTGTTTATGGAATAGTTAGTATGATGTTTTTTACATCAGTGAAAAATTCATTATCACTTAAATTTTCATTAAGAAGAAAAGTTATGCTATTACTTAATGATGATGCAGAGGCTTCCTATTTTAGAGCTTACTTTTTTTGTTTTATTTTGTTTTTTGAGGCAGGGTCTCACTCTAGCCCAGACTGACCTGGAATTCACTCTGCAGTCTCAGGATGGCCTCGAACTCATGGTGATCCTCCTACCTCTGCCTCCCTAGAGCTTGCTTTTTAAAAAGATTATTTTTTAAGCTATCATACAATGTAGAGATGGGTGTGGTGGAGCACACTCTTAATCCCAGGGTTAAGAGGATCACTGTTCTGAGGCCACCCTGAGGCTACAGAGTGAATTCCAGGTCAGCCTGGCCTAGAGTGGAAACCCTACCTCAAAAAAAAAAAAAAAAAAAAAAGGACAAGTATAGTGCCTCACTTCTGTAATCTCACTCTGAGGGTCAGGCAGGTGAATTGCTGCAAGTTTGAGGCCAGTAAGATACATAGTAAGATAGGTCAGACAGAGCTACATCTTATCTTTAAAACAACTAGACATCATACTGAACAAAGACCAAATTAAGAACATCTTTATGTTTACAATTAGAAACCAAAGCAGCCATTCACTTTGGGGTGTCATACATACTTTGTACACACCAAATTTCAACATAGCAATGGGGTTCTAATCAGAAATAGGCTTGAATACTGACAGATAACACCATTTACTTAAGAGTGATCCTAAATGAATTTCTAATCTTACTAAATTAGGAATGATCCTCAATTACCAACCTCAGCTGTCCAGAATGTAAAGTGAGATAATGCAAGTACCTCAAGTTTAGAAGACTGCCATCAAGTTTACATGAGAAAATGTATGTATGGAGACTTCACAGAAAAAGAACTTAGCAAATAGTAAATACAAAAATACTTCCTTGTATTGTAGAAGAATATACACACATGTTGAATAGTGAAGGACAAACTGCAAAAATCAAACTTTAGAATGGAAGACTTGCATATAAGAATGTCAGTCAAATTTTTAAGTCTTTCCCAGATAAGTGGCAGTGATCTATTTACCCTTTTAACCCACTGAGGTAATGTTTTACAGCAAACACTTAATACTCATTCTTACAAGGACCTCACTTTTCTTCTACTTGCTAAAGTATTCCTAGAAGAACAAAATATTATTAAGAACCACATATTATACAAATTTCCCTTCAAGCTTTGAAAAAAGTAAGCTTACAGATATTCAACTCTTACCAAGGCTACTGTTGATATTTTACCAAGGAATGCCATTTCTCTGATTATGAAGAAATGCAAAATTTCACAAGTATATAAAAATATTTCTTGGGCTGGAGCAATTGCTCAGTGGTTAAGGTGTTTGCTTGCAAAGCCTGAGGACCAGGGTTCAATTCCCCAGTACTCACATGAAGTGGTACATGCATCTAGAGCTCATTCATAATAGCTAGAATCTCTGGCGTGCCCATTCTCCCCCTCCCTCCCTCCCTCCCTGGAAATAGATAAAACATTTAAAAAATAATTCCCAATTCAGGTGTGGTGGTGCACTCAGGAGGCAGAGGTAGAAGGATTTCTGTGAGTTCAAGGCCACCCTAAGAATACACAGTGAAACTTCAGGTCTGCCTGAGCCAGAGTGAAACCCTACCTCGAAAAACAAAAACAAAAAATTTCCCAACACTACAGGAGCATAAGATAATTTAAGCCATCTGATTTCTAATTGTTCATTGGAGCCTATGAGTTTGTCAAGGCCCATATATATGTATAATTTTAGATGTACTGAGATATGTGATTTGATTTTCTTACTGTTTAGAGATAGACTCATGTTGTAAAGAGAGAGGCAAAAGAGAATGTATGTGGCTATGCCAAGAAAACTAAATGTTCTGTGTAAAATTTACCTGTGTAAATACTCTGGAGCTTTATTCAGCAAAGTGTAATATTGCCTCACAAACTCCCGCCCTACCAGCAGCGGACTGGGCTTCTCCATAACCATTTCTTTGCTGCACAATGTCAAATGCTGAGGGAGCAAACACAAGAATAACAGCCATTAAAAAAAGTTATCTTTGTAAACTATCACAAAATAAGTTTCTTAGACATACAAGTGGGAATAAAGAAAATTACCATCATTTGTTAAAAGTAATTGACAACAGTGAAGGGATAAATTCTCACCTCCAATGTTTCCTCATTTTCCCAGCCCTGCAGTACAGGGGGAAGTATTATTTCTAAGAGAAATCAGCATTAATTAGCTAAACCTAATTTATCATCCTTTGTATTCATAAGCCCCCCCCCCAAAAAAACAGGCTAATTGTAATCAACATTAAGAAGGGGAAAATGGGCAGAAAAAGCCATTAAGATTTAATGATTTTTTTTAAAAAAATAGTAATAATCTGGCTGACAGCATAGCCAGTGGTAGTCAGCCCTAGATGGAGACCTTACCTCAAAAAAAAAAAAAAAAACACCAACAACAAAAAGCATCTTCTCTCATTATACTTCAAAGTATTAAAAAATAATCATAATGCCTTCATAGCTAACTACTGGACAAATCAGAATGCAACTTAAATTCCAGTTTAACAATTTCAATGTAGGTTCCCTTTAAACAACTAATTTGAAAGCCACAGACAGCCCACAATAACCATTTACAATATGATGCTGTCTTTCATACATGCCAGGTACCAGCTATAGTAGAGCCCAATTAGGTAATAAGATACTGCTCTCCACAATTCCAGTGGTTTCAACTTCAAATTTTGGCTCAATCAGTTCTGTTTCTCCCACTGCAAGGAATCATGCATCAGCCTCACTTGATTTCAAAAAATTGTTAATTACAAAAGCAGATTCAGATACAGCATTTCAGATGTCACTGGTTTTCTCCAAACCTAAAACTTCAAATAAATGAAGGTAAAGTCCCCAGTGAATAAAAGGACTCACTCATGGACTTGGACTAGGGGATGTAGCTCAGTGGTGGAGCAAATGAAATGCGAAGCTAGCCCTAGGTTCCATCCTCAGAAGTGCAAGAACAAAAACAGAGGAGCACAGCTAATCATTGCAATGTTTTTATTTGGTACAATAGGAGCAAATGAATAAAGTAAAGGTTCTGTATGAGAACTAAAATGTACAAACTGCAAAAATAAGTGGAGCACATGGAATAACAGTAAATTATCCTCTGAATAAAATAATTTCCTTCAAATTATTAATAGGCATACTACTAGAGATTGCTTTTGGATTTGACAATTACTGTTTTCTTTTTTTTTTAAAAAAAAAACATTGTATTTTTATTTATTTATTTGACAGAGAAAGGAGGAGGCAGAGAAAGAGAGAGGGACAGAGAGAGAGAATGAGCATGCCAGGGCCTCTAGCCATTGCAAACAAACCCCAGACGCATGTGCCACCTTGTGCATCTGGTTAACATGGGTCCTGGGAATGGAACCTGGGTACTCTGGCTTTGTAGGCAAATGCCTTAACTGTTAAGCCATCCCTCCAGCCCTTCTTCCAAAGTTTTCTAAGGCAACGCTTTTTAAAAATTTACTTTAAAATCATTTATTTTAAATCTGTCGCATCTAGAAAATGTTTATCTACTTACTATTTTCCATCTTACATGTTTAGTTCTCAAAAAAATTTACAAAGATTATTTAAAAGGGTCAAAATATCCTAAAGATTCATTATGAAGTTCAAAAAAATCTTCAAGGGCCAGGCATGGTAGTGTACACCTTTAATCCCAGCACTCGGGAGGCAGAGGTAGGAGGATCACCATGACTTTGAGGGCACCCTGTGACTACATAGTGAATTCCAGGTCAGCCTGGACCAGAGTGAGACCCTACCTTGCAAAACCAAAAAAAAAAAAAAAAAAGAAAGAAAGAAAGAAAAGCTTCAAATTGTTTATTATCCATAGGCACATAAGTACCATGGGTCACAGTACTACCAATTTAAATGGAAGACAGTGTACTCAAGAGGATCCCAGGATCGAGACCAGCCTAGACTACCCAGCATTCCAAGCCAGGATGGGTGACAACAGTGAGACTGGCACAGCTGTTAAAGTACTTGTCACTTAAGCATAAGAGCCTCTCGGTTCAATACCCCAGAGCCCAAATAAAAAGCTGTGTGAAGGGGCTGGTTATATGGCTCAGTGGCTTGTTTGCAAAACCTACTGACCCAGATTCAATTCCCTAGCCACCCAATGTAAAGCCAAACAGGCATTCGTTTGCAGCGACAATAAACCCATTCACACATACACAAATTAATAAATAAAAATAAAAACGCTTTGCATGGCCATGCATAGTTACAACCCAGTCCATAGGAAGTGGAGACCAGATACTGGCTGGGGCTTGCTGACAGAAACATTTAGGTCTCAAGAAAATACATGGGTAAGTGATAAATATAATCTACATACATAGAGAACATACATCTGCACATATACTGTAGGCACACACGTGCCCAAAAAACAAACTAGGCATGGCAGCACATCACTACTTTTATTTTTAATTTTATTATTGTTTATTTATTTGAGAGAAAGAGGCAGAGAGGGAGAATTGGCACACCAGGGCCTCTAGTCACTGTTAAGGGAATTAAGGAACTCCAGATGCACATACCACCTTGCACATCTGGCTTACATGGGTCCTGGGCAATCGAACCCGAGTTCTTTGGCTTTGCAGGCAAGTGCCTTAACCGCTAAGCCATTCCTCCAGCCTACATCACCACTTGTAATTTCAGCATGTAGGAGGTGGAGGCAGGATGATCATAAGGTTAAGAGCATCGTTAGCTATACAGCTTAGGCTGAAACCTTGTCTCAAAATAAAATATTGAAGAAGGGCAAAAGAGGTGATAACAGCTGACTGATCATTATTCAGTAAACTATTATTTATTTTACAGAGAAAAGAGGAGAGAATGTGTGTTCCAGGGCCTCCAGCCACTGCAAACAAACTCCAGATGCATGTGCCCCCTTGTGCATCTGGCTTACGTCGGTCCTGGGGTATCGAACCTGTGTCCTTTGGCTTTGCAGGCAAATGCTTTAACCTCTAAGCCATTCCTCCAGCCCCAGTAAACTATTATTTAGCATAATTATTCAAAGGAGGCTAAGCAGGATGTGATGCAACAAGCCTTTAATCCCAGCACTGGGGGTAGGTAGGAGGATCCCCATGATTTCGAGGCCACTCTGAGACTACCCTACCCCAAAAAACAACAACAAAACACAAATGAAAGTAACCTCGGCGGGGGGAGGGGAGGGAGGGTATTACCATGGGATATTTTTTATAATCATGAAAAATGTTAATAAAAATTGTGAAAAAAAATTCCCCCCCCCAAAGTAACCTGGAATGCTAAATGACATGTACCAACCTAAGCAAGAATCCACTTTCTTTTAAGGTGCTGAGGATGATACCACAGGGAATGGCAAAACAAAAATCAACATTTACTAAGATGTTGTAATAATTACATTGTAGCTACACATGAGTATTACTTTATCATACTAGAAGGTAGAGGTAAGAAGATCAGTTGAGGACAACCTGGGCTACATGAGACACTGCCTCAACTAACAACAATCTAGAACTAAAACTTCAAGCCTTTAGGCAAGAAATATTAGGTTTCTTGTCTTTAAAACATTTTAATTAAGAGTAAAAATCATTAGTATAATAGGACTGCCTCCACAGAAACCATCTCAGGCTATATTAACATAGATGTAATGTCTAAAATATGCCAGCAGTTAACTGCACCAATATAAAGTGAATATAAATGAAAATACACGTGGGCTCAATGTATTGCAAGAACCACCACAGCTGTTCAAAGGTCCTCTAGAACTACTTCACAAATAGCTAGCCACTGTAGGTTTTCCACAGTAATTGAACAATTTAGTAGAAACCCAGTAAAAGAGGTTCAGAAAGTGACATGAGATTGTTCCATTCTGAAATTGTAACCAGTAAAGTTTTCCCAACTTCTACCATATACTCATTCCATGCCTTCCTAACTTTTGTTTTGTTTTTTTGAGGGATGGTCTCACTCTAGTCCAGGCTGACTTCGAACAAACTCAGAGCAATCCTCCTACCTTTGCCACCATACCTGGCTACCTTCCTAATTTGAAATGTCAGAAACCCTATGCATTCAAATGGGCCCAGTCCCCCCACTGTCCCACTGGGACTGACTGAAGCCTTCATGACTCCATGGTGAATACCCTAACACCACAGAGAAGAGTCCCAGGAAAATAGGAACAGAGGAGAAGGATTAAAAGTGTATAAACTGTTTAAAGACCACTTCAGAAAACAGAAGCTATTAAAATAGTAGGCTAGAGAGATGGCTCGGTGGCTAAGGCACTTGCTTGCAAAGCCTGAAAGACTGGTTTTGACTCCCCAGGTCCCATGTAAAGCGAGATGCACAAAGTAGCACATGCACCTTGCGTTCCTTAGCAAGAGGTACTGGTGCACCCATACTCCTTGCAAATAAATTTTAAAAAAAAATTTTAATTGACCTAAAAAGGGCTGGAGAGGTGGTTTAGCAGTTAAGGAAGGCACTTGCCTGAGAAGCCTAAGGATTCATGCTGCACTCCCAAGATTTCACTTCAGCCAATGGACAAAAGTGATGCAAGTGCAAGGTCACACATGCCTACTAGGTGGTGCAAGCGTCTGGAGTTCAATTGCAGTGCCTGAGACCCTGTCCTGCCAATCCTATTATATTTAAAAGAAAAAAAATGACCTAAAAGATTTCTAAAAGAAAATCGTCGTAACTACGTGTTAAGCAAAGACTAGGTAAGTCTCTCTCACACAAACACACACACACAGTCTGATTAACTGAACCTCATCAAAACATGAAACTTTTGCTCATTTAAAGATGTCAAACAAATGAAAACAAAGCTGAACGAAAATATTTGTTCATCATACATCTGATAAATGACTTGTTTGTACCAAGAATATACAAAGAACTCTTATCCCGAATTGTGTTAGTTTGGTTTTCTTTTGAGATAGGTCTCACTAAATAGAACAGAATGGCCTTGATCTTACAGCAGCAATTCTGCCTTTACAGGCATGTACTACACACCTGGCTTACTTGCTTAGTTTTAAAAACTGGGCCAAAGATTTGACCATATTCTTCCCCCAAAAAACACATAAAAAGATGTTTAAAATCACTGGTCACGGGCTGAAGAGATGGCTCAGCAGTTAAGGCACTTACTTGGGAAGCCTAAGGACCCAGATTCCACTCCCCAGTACTATGTAAACCAGATGCACAAGCTGGTATATGTTTGTAAACAGTGGCTAGAGGCTCTGGCACATGCTTATTCATTCTTTCTCTCTTAAATAAAATATAAAAATCACTAATCATTAGAACAGTGCAGTAAAACTACAATGACATTTTATGCACCTATAATAATGGCTAACATCAAAAATCTTTTTTGTGTAGGATGGATGCATGTGCATATGCCTTTGCAGTGCCACATACGCTGGGGTGGCTAGATTGGGAAGTAGAACACTGGGTGTCCTGCTCCATTGCTCCTTTGTCCATTCTTATTTGAGCTGCAGTCTCTTACTCATCCTGGAACTTGGTGTTTCTTAGGAAGCTTCATTCTCGTTTCTGGGTCTGTGCTCCCTTACGGAACTGTAGTTACAGGCACATGTGGCCACAGAACTGTTTATGTTGGTACTACAGCTTGTCAGGCCTTCGTGCTTGCACAGGAAGTCTCTTTAACAGGTGAGCCATCTCTAGCCCTAAAAAATCTAAAAACATTACCAGCTGCCAAGGATAGAGAGAATAGTAGGAAAGAAGTAAAGACAAAAAGAAAAAACAGTATAACAAGAGCTTTTTGTTATTTTTGCAATGCTAATATAGGGACTTGCACCTGCTAGATAAGTGGTCTACTACTGAGTACTATTCTCAGCCCCATTTTCTCATAAAACTAAACATACACACAACACATTACCCAGTAATTCCACATCAATGTATCTATTCAAGACAAATGAAGGCATTACATCCAAAGATCATTATGTTGCTCACAGCAGTAGCTTATTAACAAACACTGTACAACTGGAAACAATACAAATATTCACTAGCCAGGTGAATGAATGAACTGTTGACAAATCCCTATCAAAGTCAAGTATTATGAAACAATAAGGAATTACTGGTGCATGTAACATGATTACTTCAAAGGTTTGTTCTATTTTTCTATACTACAGAAAGCACAAAAGGCTAATATCATGAGACTCCATGATATAAACCAAGACTTTAGACAGATCAGGAGTTGAAGGCAGAGGGAAGTCAAGGACTATGAAAAGGCATTATGTGAAGTTCTAAGAGTGAAGAGAACATGCATGGTCTAGCCTGATTGTGTTGGTCTCATGATGGCAAGGTTTGTCCAAAGTTATTCAACTGTACACAAGAATGGATTTTATTATTCATACAATGCTTCTTTATGTCAGCTGTTCACATTTACAATGGATCCACTGCCTATCTGTAAGAGAAACATGGTACAATATTCAGTCAAGTTGGATGTGGTGGTAGATGCGTTTAATGCTAGCACTCAAGGGGTGGAGGGAGAAGAGTTTGAGGCCTGCCTGGGTTGCAGAGGAGACCCTCTCTCAAAAGGGAAAGGAAGCAATATTAATAGTTCAAAAGGTAACAATTTAGCTGGGAGGCAGAAAGATCACTGAGTTCAAGGACAGAATGAGACCCTACCTTGAAGAAAAGAAAAAAAGGCAACAATTTACTCAAAGAGATTTTTTGTTGTTTTTTGAGGTATGTCCTCACTCTAGCCCAGGCTGTCCTGAAACTCACTATGTAGTCTCAGGGTGGCCTTGAACTCACTGCACTCCTCCTACCTCTGCTTCCCCAGTGTTGGGTTTAAAGGCATGTGCCACCATGCCCAGCTTAAAGACATTATTTCTTAACCTACTGGGTTAATAAAAATGAAAACAGTAATATCTAGTTGGAATGTTCTGAAACCTGAAACTTGCAATTATTGTGGTTATAAACCACATATGTAAGGTATTTGTAGTTAACAATTAAAATTAGATTTTCTGATGATACAGCCATTTTATCACTGCATGGTAATAAGTACATGGAGTAATCAAATTTCAGGTATCCTTGAAATTAATGAGAATTGGTAGAATCTGAAATTATGTTGCTTTCGGGTATTTTGTGTTTTCTATTGTAATCTATTCTGATAACTACTTCCCTGTCGGTAGATTTAAATTGATTACTTTTTCTTGCCCACATTGTGTACATTGCCTTTATATTACTGAACTCCTACCTTAGTTGTAAAATTTTGTATTGTTCTGTCCATTTTTTTTATGGTTGTATAGTCTTTAGAAGTATCTAAAGGACTTGCATCACTAATATTTCAGTTTATCATTTGGAAATATTGGAAAATGTTTCTCAGGATCTGCATAGTAATTTTTTTTTTTTTTTTTTTTTTTGGCATCAGGAATCAAATCCAGGGCTTCATGCATGCTAGGCAAGATACTGCTGAGCTAGATCTCCCATTTTTCTTGATTATTCTTCTGTACACAGATGATTACTTTTAATTCCAGCATGTTCCCCAAGTGAACATCTTCAGTGTTATCCTCAATTAGTGATTATTTTAAGCACTTAAACTTTAGCTATTAAGTATTACTTTGTTAGAAATATATCATCATGGGCTAGAGAGATGGCTTGGAAATTAAGGCATTTGCCAAGGACCCATGTAAGCTAGATGCACAAGGTGATACATGTGTTTGTTGTTCGTTTACAGTGGCTGAAGGTCCTGGCATGCCCATTCTCATTCTTTCTCCCTCTGTCTCAATTAAACGATAAAAAAGATTTATGTGTGTGTGTATATATATGCATACATTTATATATACACACACATATATATATCAAATCACTATACTTTCTTAGTACAGTATTAAGCTAAGCATTGTTATTTTCACTTATAATCCCAGCACTTGGGAGGCAGTTAGATGGCTGTGAGTTCCAGACCAGTCTGGATTACTGACTGTCAAAAAAAAATCTTGCCAGGCATGGTGGAGGCCAAGGTAGGAGGATCACCTGAGTTTCAGGCCAGCCCTGGGCTAGTTTGAGACCCTACCTCAAAAAACAAACAACAACAAAAACACCTTTTTACTTCTATTTTCCCCTTTACAATGCTGGGGGATAGAACCCAAGGCCTCACACACTAGGCAAGTGCTATACAACTAAGCTACATCTCCAGTCCAGTTTTCATGAGTCAGTGTGAGCATATGCATGCCATGGATGTATGTGGAGGTCCCACTTGTTTGAGGCAGGATTTCTTCATGCTGGCCTATGAGCTTCAGGATTACTTCTCCTGTCTCCATCTCCCACTATAGTAGGAGGGCTGGAATTCAGCTTCATGTGGTGCTGGGGGGTTTGAAATTCAGGTGTCATGCTTGCTGTGCAAGCATTTTACCTATGAAGCCATCTCTCCAGGCCCCATTCTTCTATACTTTTGATCCTTTATTCTAGAACCATATTTCAATCAGTGACACATCTGTAAGATGATTATCAGAAACTACAAAACAGTTATTTCATCTCTGTACTTATAAATCAATTTTTTTTGGAGGAGGGAGACAGTGTCTCACTCTAGCCCATGCTGGCCTTGAGTCTTCCTGCTCCAACCTCCTGAATGCTGGGATTACAGGCTTGAGTAACAATGTTCAGCTCAAATACTAATTTCTGGACTATACCTGTTTTCAAAGGAGAGATTTGTAACATTGGCTGCAATTTGACTATGTGGACTAGAATGTCCGCATTTATAATTATTTGCTATGTTTTCATACTTCTGAGTGGACAGCATTATAAAGATGGCTGTGAGGGCTGGCTTAACGGTTAAGGTGTTTGCCTATAAAGCCAAAGGACCCAGGTTCGATTCCCTAGGACCCACGTTAGCCAGATGCAAAAAGGGGGCACATGCATCTGGAGGCCCCAGAGCACCCATTCTCTCTCTCTCTCCCCCTTTCGCTGTCAAATAAAAATAAAAAAAAATTTAAAATAAAAAGAGAGAACCTACCTCAAGAAGCCACAAAAACTATAAATGCTGTCCCACAACAAGTAGCCTTTATCTCCCTGACACAGGGGAAAGTATTAGCTTCACTTAGAGAAAGAAACCAACATTTAGAGAACAAGGAGATTCAGGTCCCTCAGTTACAATTATAAAACAATTTGAATCAAGTCTCCTGTCTACAATGATGTTTTCATTATGTGTACCTGATTAAGAAAAACTTCTTTTTGGAAGACCATTCAAAGAATCAAAAAGTTTAAATATCTTCTAAAGTTCAACTTTTAAGGAAGGTATAGTAGTATACACCTATCCCAGCATTCAGGAGGATGAGGAAGGAGGATTACCATTAGGCCATCAAAGCCAGCCTGGGAACAGTGAGTTTGAGGTTGGCTGAATTTTATAGCAAATTCCTGCCAATAATAAAATTTAAAATAAAAGAGGTCCAACTTCTAGCTTATTTTAAAGTGCTGAGGGAAGCAACAGATAGTTATGCATAAGTCATCCCTCAGCCAGATGTGGTGGCACACGTCTATGATCCCAGCACTCAGGAGGCAGAGGTAGGAGGAGGAGAGCCCTGAGTTCAAGGCTACCCTGAAACTACCTGGGCTAGAGCGAGACCCTACCTCAAGCCGCGACCCCCCCCCCCAAAGAAAGAAAAGTCATCCCTCCACTTTACAATGATACCAAAACGGGATATGAAATATCCACAAATTGTACCAAAACAAGCCAAGGCACAAGAAACTGATTCTATTACCACAGGTTTGAGAAGAAATATCATTAAACAAATGTCTACCAGTGAAGAGTAATTAGGTCATGATCTTTTTACCCATTCAACAACAGCTGGAAAGTCTTTCCTAAAGCAATTTAGAAATAATTTGCAATCATATATTCTGCAACATAAAAAGCTGTTCAGAGTGTGGTGGTGCATGCCTTTAATCCCAGCAGCATTCAGGAGTCAGAGGTAGATGGATTTCCCGAGTTCGAGACCACTTTGAATCTACATAGTGAATTCCAGTTCAGCCTGGGTTACAACGAGAACTTACGGGGGGGGGGGGGGGGGGGGGCCTGTTAAGACTAGGAAAAAATATCCTTGAAAGGAAGAAGGAAGATGTAGTTGTGCCTACCTTTAATCCCAGCACTCAGGCCAAGGTAGAATTCTGGCTGTGAGTTTGAGGCCAGCCTGGGCTACAACAAGAACCCCCCCCCCCCAAAAAAAAAGCTGTGAATCTAAAGATTAGTATTTGTAAGCTTCCAGAACTGATACTCAATTTTTTTAATCTACTGGAAATTAAATCTAGCTAACAAATATTTCTTGGTACCAACAGACCAACACTTTCTTCAAACCAAATTTACCTGACAGTTCAACTACTTAGCTGCTAAGTTAACAGCTAAATTCGACAGTGTAGGTATTATACTGGCCCTAGGTTTATGTGCCTAGAGCTACCAAATATGGAACTGGACAATTATCCATCTACTCCCTCATGTGCAGCTATTGGTTCCTACACCTAGGTGCTTTCATGGTTCTTTAAAAAAATTCTGATCTTAACCCAAGTTATTTAAATTACCAAATAACTTTTGTTCCTTATCTACTCCTTCCAACAGCCAGCACTCCACTCCTGATGCCTGTCCACCATCACTAACATTCAACATGAACCACAGCAGGCAGAACCGGGCAAACTCTGAAACCTATTTGAGGTCCTTACGCTCGCTGCCAATTCCGTTTGATTAATTTTTCAGAATGAAAACAAAATGTTGAGATTAGATTATAGCACAAGGATATACGAGTAATCCTAAAAATTTAAGGAAAAGGTGGGTAATGTCGCCCCCCCCCAAAAAAATGACACATAAAATTCAGCCCTAAGGTACAAACGTCATCTGTTAAGACCAGAAGTCTTGTATCAAAGGAACCAATAGATTTTGCAAGACCAAATGTTTACTTATAAACTTTGGCTCACAAGTCTAGGACTGCATTAAGTGCCAAATATGGAGCTGGACCCGAAATTACCCTCATCCACTCTGGTGTAGTGGGCTCCCTTAACTAAATCCAGGAAACTTGACAATGCACAAGCATGGTGCCTTGAACCTGAAACTCAGACTCTTACTCCAAGTTCACGGCTCAATTCTTCAATGGGGGGAAAAAAGGGAACAATTTTTCTACCCCACCTTTGGTGCACGTGGTTTGTTTTTAAAGGAAGAAAATCTTGATTTGTTTAGATTCGAGTAACAGAATCTACACCATCCATACCAAAAACAATACAAGTGAGCCAAGAGAGAAACCCAAAGCACCCAAATACCCTTCCTAGGGAATAGGAGATGGCCAGCAGAAACGGGGTGCAGAGGGCGCACGTTACAGTCCCGGGGTGCGAACACGTTCGGCCCCGCGGGGACAGGGCCCGGACTCACTTCCGGCACAGAAATGGTGCCCCGAGGCCGCTACTTTCGCATCGGCGTCGCTCCCCTCCCCCACGGGTGGGGCGGCCCCGCGTCCTCGCTCGGAAGCCCGGCGGCTCGGGGCTCCCCGGCTCCAAGGCCCTGTGCAGAGTCCACGGCCCGGCCACGCTTCCCTCGGCGCGCCATCTGGAGCCGCCGCGGCCCTCGCCCCATCTCGGCCCCACCTGTGCCCTCAGAGCCGGTCTCCCTCCCACGCAGCGCCCCCCCCGCTCACCTTGGAGGAAAGCTCCGCGTCTCTCACGCACGCACGGTGGCGTAGGCAGCCGGCAAGAACAATGTCTGTCCCTCCCTCCCTCCCTCCGCACCCGCCCGCCTGCCGCAGCGCCGCCGGCCCTCGGGCGCACGCACCGGACGGTTGCCGCGAGCCGCGGAGCGCATACGAAATGTCCCCTCCCGACCACCACACCGACCTCCCCTCCCGGCCCCCGTACACACCTCCAACCAACAACAGCGGCGAGTACGTCGCGCGGAGGTCAGTCGGAGAGTAGCCGAGGATCGGCTGCAGCGCGTTCGCCTCGCTCGCCGCCGCCTCCCTCCGCTAAGCCCCGGGGATCTGGAGAGCCGCGGACTCGCTCCCCTTGCAGCCACCGCTTCCCGGGCGCCGAGAGCTGCAACGAGCTACGAGGAACACGGACGTCCCGCCCCCTTTGCCACCGCCCCCTCTTATTGTTTTACCCCTGCCGAAAGGGCTGGGGAACCCCCCAGCACAGCGCCAGCCAATCAGACATGTCTTTCGCTAGACGGACCCAAGCTTCTCCGCCCCTCGGCGGAGCACGCGCAGTACGCCGCTGCGCCCGCGTCCCCAAAGCCTGGGAGCAGGAACCGGCCTGAAAGCCCGGGCGAGAGTCCGCTGATTTGACGTCATAAGGAGGCTGCCCTTCTCTTGCCCCGAGGGAGGCTCTAGCCCCGCCGCCCTTCTTGCAGGTGGCGCGAACAGGAAAGCGAGTTCGCGCGGCGCTCGCTGTGCTCCATACACTGCTGTAACTGGAGCCCTGATTAATGTTAAGCAGGAGGACATAGTCATCTCTTCCGAACTAGGTGCTCGCAGGTTGCTGCGCTAGAGAGGATTCAAGATGCAGCCAGCTGCTTGCATGTTAACCTCATCTATATTGTTTATTGACCCACTATAGAAAATGGAGATATTTTAAAAATTTTTTTATTTTTATTTTTTTTATTTGAGAGCGACAGAGAGAGAGAGAGAGAATGGGCGCGCCAGGGCTTCCAGTCACTGCTAAAAAACTCCAGTCGCGTGCGCCCCCTTGTGCATCTAACTAACGTGGGCCCTGGGGAATCCAGCGTCAAACCAGGGTCCTTAGGCTTCACAGGCAAGCGCTTAACTGCTAAGCCATCTCTCCAGCCCGAAAATGGAGATTTTTAAGCCTCACCAAGGTCGTAGTCATCCTACTACTTCAAAAGCAATTTATATTAGGCCGACTGAATGCTAGGCCTTGGGATAAGGAAAAATATGAAAGGACTGTTTATCTGTATCTATATATATGACTTATGTGGCCTTTTTCCCCCATTGTATCTAATTGTGCACTAAGCATTTACAAATATTCCCTGGAAAAGTTTGGTACACAAGGTGTTACTTTGTCCCTTAGGTCTGGAAATTTTCTCAGTATCAAGATAGAAGAATTTTGAACTGAAGATTTCATGAAATGGTGAATGGAAGGGCAATTAGGAAAGAAAAAACCCCAGCACGTTTATTAACACTTATAAACCAAACACGAAATAAATATATTTCGTCAATTACATCCCACAGTCTGCATATTTTAACTTTTTTTTTTTTTTAAGGAAAGTAAAAAAAATTCAGAAAGGCAATGACAACATTTGGCCCCTTGAAATTTACACTGGATTTACCTTGGATTGCGTTAGAATTATTTGCAGAGGCAGCCATCACTTTCATGAAATGAAACAGAGATGGTTTTCCTTAAAGCATAATACATGCAGATTGTCTTTTAAACACAATGCTTATATACAAAATTACTTTATAGAATCATTTACTCTCATAACCCAAAAAAGGCGTTACTTTTTTTTTTTTTTTTTTTTTTGAGGTAAGGTCTCACTCTAGTCCAGGCTAACCTGGAACTTACTCTATAGTTCCAGGCTGGCCTTGAACTCAGTGATCTCCTAACTTTGCTTCCCAAGTGCTGGGATTAAAGGCGTGCACCAACCACTCCTAGCCCTTGTTATTTTTTTTTCAATCTTTTTTTAAGAGAGAGAGAAAGTGACTGTGAGCAGGCCTGTAAACAAACTCCATATGCATGCACTACTTTGTGCATCTGACTTTACGTGTGTACTGGGAAATCAAAACCAGGCCTTCGAGCTTTGCAAGCAAACTCCTTTAACTGCTGAGCCATCTCTTCAGCCCCCTCATTACTATTTTTTTTTTTCTGGATTTTTCAAGGTAGGGTCTCTTGCTCTAGCCTAGACTGACCTGGAATTCACTATGTACCTCAGGGTGACCTCAAACTCATGGTGATCCTCCTACCTGGCTTAATATTTTATTCATTTACTTATTTGCATGCAGAATGGGGGGAGAGAGAATGGGTGCAGCAGGGCCTCCAGCCACCACAAGCAAAATCCAGATACATGTGTACTTTGTGTATCTGGCTTTACGTGGGTACTGAGAAACTGAACCCTGGTTGCTAGGCTTTGCAGGCAAGCTCCTTAACAGCTGAGCCATCTCTCTAGCCCATCTGTTACTATTTTTTTGGTTTTGTTTTGTTTTTCGAGGTAGGGTCTCACTCTAGCCCAGGCTGACCTGGAATTCGCGATGGAGTCTCAGGGTGGTCTTGAACTCATGGCGATTCTCCTACCTCTGCCTCCCGAGTGCTGGGATTAAAGGCATGCGCCACCACGCCCAGCTCTGTTACTATTTTTATGGAAACTTTACAAATGAGAAAATTGAGCCTTAGGAAGTCAAGTAACTAACCCAAGGACACACAGATTTTACATTTGAGCTGCATACAGTGTTTTACTCCCAGTACTTGGGGGACAAAGGCAAAAAGAGCCCCAAAAGTTCAAGGCCAGCCTACTGTATGTATAAGTCAGAGCTAAATGGCAAGGCCCTATCAAACAAATAGCTATTGCTCCTTTCAAGCACAAGCAGTCTGCCTCCATGATCCATGTCCTTAGTTACAAGCTATATGAAATAATGCCATTGCATGAGATACCAAAGGTTATCTTTGCTGCTAATCCGTAATTTTTCCATTGATGTGCAAGTGTTGTCATACCTATTCTTTATCATGTAGCCTGATGAACAAACAGAAGTTTTCTGAGTGTGGTTCTCATACCTTACTGTGAATCAGAACAACTAGCCTCCCAAGATTTTGTTTGTTTGTTTGTTTGTTTTGAAGTAGGGTCTCACTCTAGCTCAGGCTGACCTAGAATCACCATGTAGTCTCAGGGTGGCCTCGAACTCACAGCAATCCTCCTATCTCTGTCTCCCAAGTGCTGGGATTAAATGTGTGCGCCACCATGCCCATCTTATTTATTTATTTGAGACAGTGTGAGAGAAAGAGGCAGACAGAGAGAGGGAGGGAGAGAAAATGAGCACGCCAGGGCCTCCAGCCACTGCAAACAAACTCCAGACGCATGTGCCACCTTGTGCATCTGGCTTATGTGGGTCCTGGGGAACAGAACTGAGGTCCTTTGGCTTTGCTGGCAAACGCCTTAACTGCTAAGCCATCTCTCCAGCCCCACAATTTTTGATTCAGCAGGTCTTTGCTAGGCCTGAAAGTCTGTGTTTCTCACAAGTTCTCAGAGGATAGATGCTACTGCTGCTCCAGAAACCATACTTGAAGATTCACTCTGTTAGGGCAGAGTTTGGCAAACTTTTGTCTGCTGAGGACCAGACAGTAGTTGTGTTAGGTTTTGAGACCATGTATGGTATCTGACTCAATCCTGTTTGTCCTCCTTTAATATTCCTTAAAAACTATAAGAAACATTCTTCCTTCTAAGGCTATATATTGTGTCAGGATATATACCAACAAGTGGTTACTGGAGAAAAAAGATTCAGTTATTTCCAATTTCAGTAATGTCTTCTAAGTCTGTGCCCTCTACAGCTCTCCATACTGGTAGTCTGTACCCAGGGTCAGCCCATTTCACCTTTCCAGCATGATTGCAGTGGCCTGTCATTCAAAATAACTTCTATAAAGCAACCCTTGTCCTCACAGACTAGGCAGGAAGGCCAGTGTGAATGATAGTCATTCAGTGGCTCAGGCCAAAAAAACTGAATCACTCTTGACTCCTCTCCTTTATCAAAATACAGCCAGTTGTGCTTCCTCTACCTTCACTGCTTTGGATTACACATTGCTGTTACTGCTATTATAGAAGCTCAAGCCACCACTGCTCAAGGCAGCAGTTTTCTATTTGGTTGTGTTGCTTCCTCTTTTATTCCATAATAGCTCCTCCTCACAAAAGCCAGATCCTTTACAACTACACATCAGATGACAGTCCCTAAACCTCCCAAAGGCGAACACTAAATTTCAAAGCCTTACCATGGCCCACCAGCCTACTTAATCTTTAACCTATTAAACCTATTACTAACACTTCTTTTTTTTAAGAATTTTTTTAAATTTTATTTATTTATTTATTTGAGAGCGACAGACACAGAGAGAAAGAGGGAGAGAGAGAATGGGCGTGCCAGGGCTTCCAGCCTCTGCAAATGAACTCCAGATGCGTGCGCCCCTTGTGCATCTGGCTAACGTGGGACCTGGGGAGCCTCGAACCGGGGTCCTTAGGCTTCACAGGCAAGCGCTTAACCACTAAGCCATCTCTCCAGCCCAAACACTTCTCTTCTTACTCAGGGCCCTCTTGTACTTGAAGCAAGCATTCTGCCAAATGAGTTACATCACCAGCATTTCATATAGATTTTTAAATATTTTATTTGCAAGGGGAGAGAGAAAGAGAGAGTATGAACAAGGCCAAGGGCTTCGTATTGCTACAAAAGAACTCTAGGTACATGAACCACTTTGTGCATCTGGATTTACATGGGTATAGGGGAATGAGATAAACATGTTTTGGTGGATATCTATTTCCCTTAAGTATAATGTGGGCATCATATTTCACTAATTCATTAAATCCTCTTCCTTTTTCAATGGTTAAATGTTACCTTAAGACAGTAAAATAAATTAGAAAATTAGAATGTAATTAAATAAAGATAAGCTATATATTTGTATTTTTGACATAAATCTGGGCCATGGGACTAAAAAAAACAATGAAAATCAACATAAAAACCTAACCATCTATGTAAAGGATCTCCAATTTACAGTAAAAAGGACAGATACAGTATTAGTTAATCCTACAGGAGATAATTCCAAAACAATTTCAGACCATAAACCAGCAAATATTATTAAATGAAAATATCCAATCTGTGAAAGAGGTGCCTTTGTAAATTTCTATTGAGATTAATTCATCCATTCAAAAAAGCAAATCAGCCAGTCATTGTAGTGCACGCCTTTAAGCCCAGTACGTAGGAAGCTGAGGTAGAAGGATTTCTGTGAGTTTAAAGCCACTCCTGAGACTACATAGTGAATTTCAGGTCCCCAACATCCACATAAAGCTGGACATACAAACATGGCACAGGAGTGTGGCATATTTGCAGTGATAAGAGACCCTGGCACACCCACACACAAACACAAAAGTGTGTAAACAATTTTTCCAAAAGCAATTGGAGAGATGGCTTAGTGATTAAGGCACTTGCTTGCAAGGCCAAAGGACCCAGGTTCAATTCCCCAGGACCATGTAAGCCAGATGCACAAGGTAGCACATGCATCTGAAGTTCATTTGCAGTGGCTGGAGGCCCTGGCCTGCCCATATTCTCCCTCCCTCTCTCTCAAGTAAATAAATAAAAATAGGGTTTTTTTTTTGTTTGTTTTAGTTTTTTGAGGTATGTTTTCACTCTGGCCCAGGCTGACCTGGAATTCACTCTGTAGTCTCGGGGTGGCCTCGAACTCATGGAGATCCTCCTATTTCACCTTCTCAAGTGATGGGATTAAAGACATGTACCACATGCCCGGCCCAGTCATAAATTTAAAACTTGAGGCAGCTAAAATATCCAACAGCGATGATTAAATAAACTATGACCCATGTACTTGACATATCTACATCAAAAGCTATAAATTTAAATAAGAATACTTTTGGCAGGGTGTGTTGGTGCACACCTTTAATTGCAGCCCTAGGGAGGCAGAAGTAGGAGGATCACTGTGAGTTCGAGGCCACCCTGAGAATACAGAGTGAATTCAAGGTCAGCCTAGACTAGAGTAAAACCTTATCTCGAAAAACCAATAAATAAACAAATAAATAAATAATAAGATGGTCTGGAGAGGTGGTTCAGTGGCTAAGTCGCTTGCCTGACAACCCAGGTTTGATTCTTCAGTAGCTATGTAAAGCCAGACGCAGTGACACATGTATCTGAAATTCACCTGTAGTGGCTGGAGGCCCTGACATGCCCTTTCCCTCCCTCCCTCTCTTTCTTCCTTCCTTCCTTCCTTTCTTCTTTACTCTCTCTCTCTCTCTCTCTCTCTCTCTCTTTCTGCTTGCAAATAAAAATATATTTTAAAAGATAAGATACAAGCCAGGCATGGTGGCGCACACCTTTAATCCCAGCACTTGGCAGAGGCAGGAGGGTCGCCATGAGTTCAAGGCCACCATGGGACTACATAGTGAATTCCAGGTCAGCCTGAGCTAGAGTGAGACCCTACCTTGAACCCCCCTCAAAATCAGATACAATTACTATTAACAAGTGAATTAAGAATAAAATTACTAAAATTGTATTATCTAACTCTTGATTTTTACTATAAATTTCATCATAAAGTACTTATCCAACATTTTAATTTACAAAGCTCTTCCTCTACTCTCCATTTGACATTTTTTTTTCAAGGAAGGGTCTCACTCTAGCTCAGGCTGACCTGGAATTTACTCTATAATACCAGGCTGGCCTAAAACTTCACAGTGATCCTTCTACATCTGCCTCCCCACTCCTGGGATTAAAGGCGTACACCACCAGGTCTAGCTGACAATTTTCAACTTTATTGACTCTTAAAAATACCAACCACATCCATTACTGCCACTTTGTTGAAGTGGGTAGGAGAGAGATGACTCCATGGGTGTTCAGGGATTGCTCTCCCCATATAAAATGTTTATGGTGGAGGGGAGATGGCTCAGTGAGTAAGAGCTCTTGCCACAAGCATTAGGGCCTGAGATAGCATGATTCCCCAGGCCCACATAAACAGCTAGGGTTGCCTCACACATCTATAACCCCCGAGTCCTGTGGGCAGAGAATGGCTGGGGCTCATGAAAACTACAGCTCCATGTTCCAAGAGACTCCATCTCAAGGAAAGACACAGATGAGTGATTGTGGCCACCTGATGTTCTCCTAGGGCCTCCACACACACACACACAGGGCTCACAGGTGCATATACATGTGCACATAACACACATACACACACCCAAGAAAAAGTTTATGATGACTAGGCACTACAAGTAGTCAAATGCAAGCATTGAAGGGATATTCTGTGTATGTCTATTCACTGCAGTTTTACTGAATCTGAATCTCAGATTCATCTCGTAGCTGGTCTATCAATTCAGGTGTATAAATTTAGGCATGATGCTGAGCTTTTCTGTGCTTCAGTGTTTCACATATATAAAGGATACTGTGAGGATCAGAAACATCCAGGACTTTTAAAAACAGTGCTCAATACACACTGACACTTAACATATGGTCTCTAAAGAAGTGGAGGGATCAATTGCTTTCAGCTGAGTCTTTGCTCACTGCCCACCATTTCACTGAGATAATTTACATTGCTATGGCATTTGACAATTTATTTTTATTTATTTATTTGAGAGAGAAAGAGGCAGAGAGAGAGACAGAATGGGCACACCAGGGCTCCAGCCACTGAAAACGAACTCCAGATGCAAGTGCCCTCTTGTGCATCTGGCTTACATGGGTCCTGAAGAATCGAACCAGGATCCTTTGGCTTTGCAACCAAACATCTTAACTGCTAAGCCATCTATCCAGCCCTCATTTGACAATTTCTTTTGTTGTTGTTGTTGTCCCCCTGCCCCAGGAAGAATGTCACTGTAGCCCAGGCTGACCTGGAACTCACTCTCTAGTTTCCAGGCTGGCCTTGAATTTACAGAGATCCTGCTAGCTCTGCCTTCCAAATACCAGGATTAAAGGGGTGTGCCAACCACACCCTGCTCATTTGACAATTTTCAAACCACTTCTGAATACAGTATCTCATTTTAGTTTCGTAAACATTCTTTAAGTCGGCAAGCTACCCAAAACTAACTGGCCAGTTTAGAAACACTAGGTACTACCATAAAATAAAGAACTGCCCACAGCCTTTGAGCAAAATTTACTTTGAATTTCTCCCTGCAATCTCATCTCTTGGAAAGGCTAGACAGATTAGTCTAAAAGGGTGTTTTTTTTTCTCTACATTTGATTATTGTGTGTGAGATACATCATACATCCAGAAAAAATGCACAAAGCATTTTGGTCACACACCCATTTTATCCATTCTTCAGAATTCAGAGTAAATCATAACCAAAAACCAGCCTACAATGAATTAGATTACATGGGACAATGAAAGTAACTCATGGAAATGAGTGAAATTCTAGTGGATTCTATGCTGTACTCAAGAAGCTTAGAGAACAGCTAAAATCACCCCAGGCGGAGTGATCCATGAGATAATCTTACAAGTATAATTGAAGATGGTGACATAAGGAAAAGAGTTACCTGGCCTTAGTTGCCTCGAGTCCAGAAAATGACTTTGGGAAGGGCAGAAATGCCACCAGCATTCATCTCACAGTCCAGGGTGGACTATATTTGGCAGACAAGATTACTCTTGACACCACTAAGCTGCAGGATGTATTTAATTCTTCAAGCCTTGCAGTCCAGATACAAGATGCCTTCAGGTTATCCAGCTCTTTCTTCTAGCACTATGGGGACTTGGTCAGCAGGTATTTTGTTTACTGGGAATGCATTATCTCACTTTGTGGGATAGGATTTTGGTGGTTCCTTAATCAGTCTCCATGAATTAAGTTACTGTTAAAGAGTGTCCCTGAGGGCTGGAGAGGTGGCTTAGTGGTTCAGGCATTTGCCTGCAAAGCCAAAGAACCCATTTCGATTCCCCAATACCCATGTAAAGCTGGATGCACAAAGTGGTGCGTGTGTCAAGTTCATTTGCAATGGCTACAGGCCCTAGCACACCTATTGTCTCTCTATATCTGCCTCATTCTCTGTTTAAAATAAATAAATAACTTAAAAAAAAAAAAGAGAGTGTCAGGGCTGGAGAGACGGCTTAGCAGTTAAGACACATGCCTGTAAAGCCTAAGAACCCAGGTTCGATTCTCCAGGTCCCACATAAGCCCGATGCACATGGTGGCACATGCATCTAGAGTTCGTTTGCAGTGGCTAGAGGCCCTAGCCTGACCATTCATTCTCCCTCTCCCTTTCTCTCTCTCCTTCTCTCTGTCTCTAATAACTAAATTAATTAAAATAAAATCTTTAAAAAAATAAGAGTGTCCCTGATCCAGGTTTCTCTATGAGAAGGAGGGAGAGTGTACTGAGAGAATTTAGAGCAGAGGAGCCAATTCTCACTAGAAGTAGAATATAGAACTGTGAAACATAGATCAAATCCCATTTTCTTCACTAGTTTTGAAACACTCATCAGATAAGCTCGTATCACGAACCCCCGACTTTCTCAAGGATAAACAGCCCAGTTGTGGGTAGCTATAAAGACTGTTTACAGCATTTAGCAGTTTCTGGTGAAGTGTGCATCTGTGTGTGTGGTTCCTATGGTAACAATGAGGCAACCAATGGAAACATGAGCCCATGGTTCTAGTACTTGGGAGGCTGAGGCTAGAGGATCACATGAATCCAGAACTTTAGGGACAGCCTGAGCAATATAGCAAAATTCCATTTCTGAGAAAAAGAGAGAGAGAAACAGAAACACCAGGGTACCCCAACACAGTGCTTCATAAAGTCATAGACAGCTGGCCCAGGTCTCTCATCTGCCTGTCCAAGTCCCCATTCTCTTCTTGGATCAAATAATTGGTTGTTGAGCAGAGTGTAGAAACCATGAACTGTCTTTGTATTAGAGTGAAAATCAAAAGGAGGAGGAAAAGAAATGTGTGGGAAAAAAATTTTTTTTGAAGAAACTATATCCTTTTCCTCCTGAGTACTAGAACCAGGCTGGCTCACACACACACACACACACAAAGCATGCAGCTGATGACATAGTAAAGGCAACACACACACACACTCACACACACACACACAAAATCATGCAGCTGATGGATACAGTAAAGGTACCATGGCCAGTTTGGAGTAAAACAGCCCAGCACCCTTCATGGGGCAACCTCAGCCCTATCTCCAGCCACGCCTTCCCAAGGTAACTGCTCCCTTAGAGAGCTGGGCTACCTGATCTCTGGGCTATGGCTCAAGATAGCACAACAGCGTTCTGATATTTAACTACACAGTATGCATGGAAGAGATTAAGACTAAGGCAGGAATCTTTCCCCAAATCAAGATGTGCCCTCTCTGGTTAGACCAAAGCCTGCCTTTGGGACTGGAGAAATGGCTTAGCAATTAAGGCACTTGCCTGCAAAGTCAAAGGACCATGGTTCAATTCCCCAGGACCCACATAAACCAGATGCACAAGGTGGTACATGCATCTGGAATTCGTTTGCAGTGAGTGGCTAGAGGCCCTGGCATGCCCATTCTCTCATTCTATCTCTATCTGCCTCTCTCTCTCTAATAAATAGATAAATATTAAATATTTTTCTTAAAAAAAAAAAAAAGCAAGCCCAAACCTGCCTTTTAAAATGATCTATTACCTTCTGCCTCCAGCCTACCACTTTGACCTCTGCCTGGCTGACTCATGCAACTCCTGTGATTCCAGGCTGTAAATGACCCGGCCTATTGGCAGCTTATTCAGAAGCAACAGGAGTTCCCAGTCTCTTTACTATATCTAACTGTGCAACATGAGCCCAAGTTACCCAAGTTCTTGGTGACCTGGAAAAAGAAACAGAACTGAAAGTTACTAACTGAAGCCTAAGCAGGACTGGGTAAAATGTGCTCATAAGGGCAATAATGTTGGAAGCAAAGGTTTATGGGAATTCTTTTTCAATATTGTTTTTGTTCTCCTCCCCTAAGCAATGAAGAGCTATAGGTAATCCCATCCCCCTCAAGGAAACAAGTAGTAAGAAAGCAGGGTGAAAAAGGAGACTTTTCTATAAGGAAAAATAGCAATTGAGTGCTTCCTATCTCAATCCAGGCTCATGTCTACAATCCCAGGACTCAGGAGGCTGAGGTAAGAATCTCCATGAGTTCAAAGCAAGTCTGGACCACAGACTGAGTTCCAGGAGTACAGTAAGACTTTATCTCAAAAAAAAAAAAATTAAAATAAAAACAAAACATAAAGGGCTTGAGAGATGGCTTAGCAGTTCAGACACTTGCCTGCAAAGCCTAAGGACTCAGGTTCGATTCCTCAGATGTATAAGGTGGCGTGAGCATCTGGAGTTTGTGGTAGCTGGAGGCCACGGAGCCCCCATTCTCTATCTGCCCCTGTCTCTCTCCAATAAATAAATAAATAAATATCTTTAAAAGATTTTTTAAAAGGCATTCAAAAACATTTATTAGTAAAAATATATAAAGTATTTATAGATTTACTTAAATAAAAGTATTCTGGGGCTGGAGAGATGGCTTAGCAATTAAGCGCTTGCCTGTGAAGCCAAAGGACGCCTGTTCGAGGCTCAATTCCCCAGTACCCATGTAAGCCAGAAGCACAAGGTGGCACACTCATCTGGAGTTCATTTGCAGTGGCTGGAGGCCCTGGCACACCCATTCTCTCTCTCTGACTCTTTCTCTCTCTATCTGTCTGCTGCTCTTAAATAAATAAATAAAATTAAACAAAAAACAATTTAAAAAAAAAGGAATTTCTGCTGGCCTGGTGGCACACGCCTTTAATCACAGCACTCGGGAGGCAGAGGTAGAAGGATTGCCATGAGGCCACCCTGAGACTACATAGTTAATTCCAGTTCAGCCTGGACCAGAGTGACACCCTACCTCAGAAAAAAAGTACTTCTATAACTGTTGTTTAAACCAGATTTTTAAAAATTATCTGACAGCAAGACAGATAGAAACAGAGTGAGTGAGTATGGGCACACCAGGGCTTCCTGCCACTGCAAACAAATTCCAGATGCATGCACCACTTTGTGCATCTGGCTTTACATGAGTACTGGGGAACTGAACCGAGATCATCAGGCTTTGCAAGCAAATGCCTTTAACTGCTGAGCAATCTCCAGCCCCTAAACCAGATGTTTTAAAACCTGAAGTCTATGTACATTTTGGGAGACAAGTTTAGGCTGTTTGTAAAACCATAAACATTTTGTATATGTGGAAAGAGTATATACTGCAGAAGGAGTCCACATTTCATTATCTTCTAAAATGGGCCTATGACACAAAAGGTTAAGAACAAATGATCACCAAGCATAGAAATGCATGACTATAATCCTAGCACTGGGGAGGCTGAGGTAGAAGATCACCATTAGTTCAAGTCCGGCTTGGGATACAAAGTGAGTTCCAGGTCAGCTTGGGCTAGATCAAGACCAAAGAACCAATAATCTAAACCAGGTATTTTTCTATGTATATTCAGGCAATGATGAGGTATTCACTGCAATGAAGACTTTATAATATACAATGCTATTGTTATTAAAAGGTCATGTTTAGCCGGGCATGGTGGCACATGTCTTTAATCCCAGCACTGCAGCACTTGGGAGGCAGAGGTAGGAGGATCACCACGAGTTCGAGGCCACCCTGAGACTACATAGTGAATTCCAGGTCAGCCTGAGCTAGAGTGAAAGCCTACCTCAAAAAACCAAAAAGAAAAAAAGGTCATGTTTAAGGGCTGAGGATATAGTTTGATTGGTAGAGCTCTTGCCTAGCCTGCACAAAGCCCAAGGTTCATTCTCTACCATGGCATAAACTGGGCATAAGCACATGCCCAGCACTTGGCAGGAGATTCAGTTCAAGGTCATTTTCAACTAGACAGTAGGTTTGAGGACAGCTCTAAGATACATGAGAATCAGTCTGAAGGATAAAACAAAACCATGTTTACAGTTTTGTGTTACCATAACTATAGGATGGTGAAACTATTTCCGCATTTTAAAAAATTTATTTATTTGAGAGTGACAGGACAGAAAGAGGCAGAGAGAGAGAGAGAGAGAATGGGTGCGCCAGGGCTTCCAGCCACTGCAAACGATCTCCAGACCCATGCGCCCCCGTGTGCATCTGGCTAACGTGGGTGCTGGGGAATTGAGCCTCGAACTGGGGTCCTTAGGCTTCACAGGCAAGCGTTTAACTGCTAAGCCATCTCTCCAGCCCCTATTTCCCCATTTTGATCATTTTAATTATGAAGGAAGACAGTATTGGTAGAGGGAGGTGAAAGTTGCAAAGGATATCACTACACAGTTCTTTGTAACTTCTTTTGTTTTGTTTTAATTTGCTTTGAGGTAGTCTCATTCTAATCCAGGCTGACATGGAACTCACTCTGTGGTCCCAGGCTGGCCTCGAACTCATAGTGACACCTTCTATCTCTGCCTCTGCCTACTGGGATTAAAGGCATGCACCAACACACCCAGCAAGAATTTTTATATTACTATAGCATGATAAAGTTTAAGTTATACAGGGTGAGAACAGAGAGAAGCAGTGATTACATCCATCTAGAAGTTCACAGTTCCTGGAAGGGATGGCACTTGATCTGAGGGGTTGGCTTTGGTTATTTGTTTTCTGGTGATGAGACTCTAACCCAATCCTCTCTCAAGCTAAAAAAGTGCTACATCACCAGTCTCCTGAGCTGTCTTGAAGTAACAAGACTGAGCCACGAGGAAGTACTCAGGCAGGTGATCACTGCCCAGCAGCAGCAGCAGTGATGTGCCGACAACCCCAAGGACTGCTACAGATCAGGCCAAGACCTACAACAGTGCCAAGCCTGGGAAAAGATGGAAGTAACACTTAGACAATAATAATACTTTTACTTATTTATTTTCAAGCAGAGAGAGACTGAGACAAAGAGAGAGAAAAAAAAGAGAGAGGGAGGGAGGGAGGGAAGATGGGCATGCTGGGCCTCTAGCTGCTACAAATGAACTCCAGATACACGTGCCACTTTGTGCATCTGGCTTTATGTGGATACTGGGGAAACAAACTAGGGTTGTTAGCTTTTGCAGGCAAACGCCTTAACCACCGAGCCATCTCTCTAGCCCTTAAACAAGTTTTTTCATGCATTCCCCCTGTATATTAATTCTAGAAAAGGGCTGGAGGTGTAGCACAGTTGATAAAGTGCTTGCATAGCGTGCATGAGGCATGAGTTTGAGTCCCAGCACTACATAAAGCCAAGATGGCATACATCTGTAATCTTAATGAAGGAGGACAGGAGAAAGCTAGCTTCTTTTAGGCAGTTTCAGTTAGAAATTGAGGCCCAGAGATAACCAGGAGATACCACCCCACATGCCACCTTGCCTTGGCATAAGAATGAATTCTTGGCAGGAATGGAACTCGTGTCTGACCAAGACTGATCTATAGTGCCCCCTGCACAGTCTAGGGCGCTACCTACATAGATAGCCCAGGTGGGCTGGCCCTAAGGTCTGCCCTCCAAATCTACAAGCCAATCAGGTCTTCCCCTTACATATGTGAATCTGATGAAAGAATACATTTTCTATACTATAAAGGCTGTGTCTGGGGCTGGAGAGATGGCTTAGCGGTTAAGCGCTTGCCTGTGAAGCCTAAGGACCCCAGTTCGAGGCTCGGTTCCCCAGGTCCCACGTTAGCCAGATGCACAAGGGGGCGCACGCGTCTGGAGTTCGTTTGCAGAGGCTGGAAGCCCTGGCGCGCCCATTCTCTCTCTCTCCCTCTATCTGTCTTTCTCTCTGTGTCTGTCGCTCTCAACTAAATAAATAAAAAATTAAAAAAAAAAAAAAAGGCTGTGTCTGGTAATCTCAGCACTTGGGAGGCAGAGGTAGGAGGATCACCATGAATTAGAGGCCACCCTAAGAGTACATAGTGACTTCCAGGTCAACCTGGACTAAAGAATGAAACCCTACCTCAGGAAGAAAAAAAAAAAAAAAAAAGGCTGCAGCCTTCTTCATGTCCGCTCTCTGGATCTCCTCTCAGCTCTGCCTGGATACAGGTGAGTGGCTTCCCCTCTCACCTGGCTGGCTGGGTGAGTGGGAGAGCACAGTACTGCTTCTTGGTCTGAATGGATTTTCTGCTCACCTCTGCTCTGTAGTTTGGGGTAACTTCTTATTTAACTGTATGTATGGCTCCCCTCTGTGCCCTGAATCTGCCACACGCATATTTTCCCTACACATTTCTACACTTTCCTTACACGCGGTGCTTTCTCTGACTGTAGCCCTGCAACCTGTATAATTACTCTAAAACTAGGAGCGACCATGGGTATAATACTCTTTACTAACTGTTTCTCATCTCAGTATTTTCTCTCTGCTAGTCTTCCTTAGGTCACCACCATTTGCCCTTTTGACTTTCTTCCATGGGGAAACTCAGGGTGGATACTGTGGATGTTCCTTCTGAGTGCCTAAATTCTCTTTTCCATGTTTTTATTCCCTAAAAGCCTTAGTTTCTCTTAAATGAGTCTCATGGACTAGGCTGCATTTTCCACCCGAGCGCATGTTTCCTGCCTCCCACGTGCTTATGACTCTGCTCCAGCCTTCTTCTTAGATCCCAGTTTCCCTTAAGTAAACCCCACACATTGTGACTTCTCCCTAAATAAACTGAATAATTCATAATTTATCCTTCTTGAGTTCTCTTTTATCAATTCCTTGTTAAAAACAGAAGAGGATCCAAAATTGGGGTTCATAAACTTGGGGAACCCTTCCTGAGCATCAAAATCATGCATCACTACCACTCAGGAGGTGGAAACAGGAAAATAAGAGCTTAAGGTTGTCCTCATTTATAAATCAAGTGTGAGGCCAGCCTGTCTCAATGAATGAATGAATGTGTAGAAAAGCATTTGTTCAAACAGCCACCTTCACCACAGAACTCCTATTTCCGTGATGTGAGTAAAGGCTCCACCTGAAAGCCCTGCTTTTCTGCTCTGTTCACCAAGAAAATACACAGCTTTAAGCATTTAAAAGCACTACCTGTTTTCCTTTTAGAACACAGAGATATCTATTGATCTTTCATTAAAATGAAAGGTCTGAAAGGACTTAGCAGAACTTGGTACAAACTTAGTCATAAAACTCTGTAGAAGTGACTATGGATTCCTGCCATTAAAAAATAGATTTTTTTTTCTTTATTTGCAAGCAGAGACAGAGAGAGAGAGAGAGATAGAAGAAAGAGAGAGAATGGGTGTACCAGGACCGCCAGCCACTGTAAGCAAACTGCAGATACATGTGCATCTGGCTTTTTATGAGTACTAGGAGAACTGAACATAAATTGATAGGTGTAGGTAAGCACCTTAACCACGAAGCCATCTCTCCAGCCCCAGGGATAGATTTTTAAAGTCACAAGGACTACTGTCATTGCTGATTTGATGGGTACAGAGTGGTAGGATCCAGGGAAGAACACACCTTCCAGGCAACTGTGTTTTCTGTGTGCATTTTAAACTGCAGGAGCCTCTACTTCTGTTCTGGTTGGCCTCACACCAGGAGGCCAAGCTCATCTACACTTCACTCTCCTCTAGAGCAAGTGAATCAGGCAGCACCCAAAACATGTAACACCTGCCAATCAGCCTCCACAAGTCACCTACACTTGCTTAAAAAATACTTTTATTGATTTATTTGCAAGCAGAGAGAAAAAGAGAAAAGATACACAGAGAGAGAATAAGAGAGAAAATGGGTACACCAAGGTCTCTAGATGCATGTGCTACTTTGCAAGTAGAGAGACAGAGAGAGAATGGGTGACTAGAACCTCCAGCCATTGCACACAAACTCCAGATGCATGCACCACTTTGTGCATCTGGGTTTAAGTGTATATTGGGGAATTGAACCCAGGTTGTTAGGCTTTGCAGGCAAGCACCTTAACTTCTGAGCCATCTGTTCAGCCCTGAACTTTCAAATAAGATAAGAAAAACTGCTTCACAGAAAACCTCCTTTGTATTTTGCTTTTTTTGTTGTTGTTGTTGTTTTGTTTTGTTTTGTTTTTCGAGGTAGGGACTCACTCTAGTTCACGCTGATCTAGAATTTGGAATTCACTATGTAGTCTCAGGGCGGCCCTGAACCTCGAACTCATGGTGATCCTCCTACCTCTGCCTCCTGAGTGATGGGATTAAAGGCGTGCGCCACCACACTCAGCTATTACTCACCATTCTTTTAAAAAAAAACGCTAATGGAATGCTTCCCAAACATGGAGAAGTACTTTTTACAAAAAGTTCCTTCTTGTGGAATTTCTTTTTATGGGCCAACCAAACTTTTGTCATCAAAACCAAAGTACAGCCAGGTGTGGTGGCACATGCCTTTAATCCCAGCACTCAGGAGGCAGAGGTAAGAGGATCACCATGAGTTCTAGGCCACCCTAAGACTACATAGTGAATTCCAGGTCAGCCTGAGTTAGAGTGAGACCTTCCCTCAAAAAACCAAAGTATATAAATAAATAAATAAAATGGTAAGTATTCAGAAAGAAGGAATTGAAACAGCCAGGTGTGGTTGCACACGCCTTTAATTCCAGTACTTAGGAGGCAGAGGTAGGAGGATCCCCATGAGTCTGAGGCCAGCGTGAGACTACATGGTGAATTCCAGGACTAGAATGAGACCCTACCTCAAGAAAAAAGAAAGAAAGAAAGAAACTGCTAAAGAAACTAGGAGCAAATGGTATGAAATTATTGAGCATTTGATGGTGTGCTGACAATGTTTGACAGTCTGTGACTCCTAATGTAAAGAACCCTGAAGTCACATTCTTACATTTTCCTGTAGGTATATGCTTAATATTAAAGGTTCCTAGACAAACAAGGGGTGGTTTTCTGTACTGTGGTTCTCATGTACCCATCAAAGAAAAAAAAAAAGTATGAAGACTCACAAGCAGTTCTCAAAGTACATCTCAAAGATGTCAAAAATAAAAGGATCCCAAGAAGAAAGACTCTGAGAAATAGCTCAGTCTCTTGTATTGTGAAATGTTTATAACTTATTTGTAATTCTTAGTAAACCACTGAGTTAATATTATCACTTTTTAGAAAGTTCAAGTTTAATGATCTGTATAACTAGCTCCACAAAACCAAGACACCATTTGTCCTCAACAGTATGTCTTCTGAATTGAAGTTCCCAATACATCCTTTAGGAATGAGCAAAGGGAAGTGGCTTCTTTGACAAATCACCTGAAGAACTGTAGCTTCAATGAACCCTTCCAGAATTTGTTCTGAAGAAAATGGGTAGCCGGGTGTGGGTAGCTGGGCATGGGGTTGCACACCTTTAATCCCAGCATTTGGGAGGCAGTGGTAGATAGACCACTGTGAGTTCGAGGCCACTCTGAGACTACATAGTGAATTCTAGGTCAGCCTGGGTTAAAGAGCAAGACCCTCCCTCAAACAATGAAAAAAAAAAAAGAATGAATGTGTTTACCTGGCTTTTTTTTTTTTTTTAATCATGTGTTGGATAGAAGAGGAGGGTAACTCAACAAATGGCAAGATCCTAGGAAACTGCCCACATTCTTTCCTGTTTTGTTTGAGATAGTCTTACTCCATTGTGCAGACTGGCTTAGAACTCATTACGTAGCCCAGTCTGGCCTTGAATTTGTAACATTCCTCCTGCTTCAGCCTCTTCAGTGTAGGATTATAGACCTGCAACACCTATACAGCTGAGGATGGCTTTGAACACGCAGCTGGATAATTTCATTCGATAAAGGGGTCTTAATCATTAAAGAGTCTTGCTTGTAAAACCTGATGGTCTGGGTTTGATTTCCCAGTACCACGTAAAGCCAGATGCACAAAGTGGTGCATGCAATCTGAAGTTCATTTGCGGTGGCAGGAGGATCTTGTGTGCCCATTCTATTTCTCTCTCCCCTCTCTCAAAACAAATAAATATTTTTGGAAAATTAAAAAAAAAAAAAAAACAGGCGTGGTGGTGCACACCTTTAACCCCAGCACTCAGGAGGCAGAGGTAGGAGGATCGCCGTGAGTTTGAGGCCACCCTGAGACTACATAGTGAATTCCAGGTCAGCCTGGGCTAGAGTGAGACAAAATATATAAACACTTAAAAGAGGGACTTTTGTGGCCAAACTTCCTTCTGGTCTTCATGGACGGCCTGTGCCGTAGGCTCCTCAGACTCCTTTCACTGTTGCTGAGCCTCCTGCACTCCCTGAGCCTGCCCTTATCCACAGATAATCTGAGGCCTTCCTTGGCTGACCTCCCAGGATTTGGTATCTAGACCACCTGCCGACCCACTTCTGATGGTGGCTTCTTCCACTTGCTGGCTTTATTCTTGCTCCAATGCCAAACACTCCATGCGACAGGCTTTCGTTAGCTCTCACAGAAAAAGTAGGAGTTAGGATTTGGATCAGTGGAAGGCATGGGGTCTTTCAGTAGATAATGGAATATGTTGGGGCTGGAGAAATATAGCTCAGAGGCTAAATTTGCTTCCTACAAATAATGGAATATGTTGGGGAGAAGGAAGACTATAACAATGCAAGGTGTCAGGAAACAAGTAGGGCTTAGCAGGGCTTCCAGAGAATAGGGGTACAGATGGGCAGCCTGCATGTCCAATTCAGCTTGCACTGGTTCTGCTTTGAAACTTTCAGAATAGGGTGTTGACACTAAATTTGAACATTTCATATTAAAATCCAAAGGTTCTCTTGAAAAGGGTATTTTTTGGTAGGGTCTCACTGTGTCTCAGGCTGACCTGGAATTCACTATGTAGTCTCAGGGTGGCCTCGAACTCACAGCAATCCTCCTACCTCTGCCTCCCAAGTGCTGGGATTAAAGGTGTGTGCCACCATGTCCGGCTTTCTTCCTCTCTTAAAAAAAAATTATATTTATTTATTTATTAGAGACAGAGAGAGAAAGAGAGAGAGAGGGAGAGAAAGAGAAGAAATAATGGGCGTGCCAGGGCCTTTAGCCACTGCAAATGAACTCCAGATGCATATGCCACCATGTGCATCTGGCTTACGTGGGACCTGGATCCTTAGACTTCACAGGCAAGCACCTTAACCACTAAGCCATCTTTCCAGCCCTTGAAAAGAGTATTCTGATAACAAGAGACCACAGTAGAGAGGAGTAGTTAACTGTTGCTCCTTTGGGAAAGGGCTTTTTTCTTTTTTAATCTTGGTTTTCAAGGTAGGGTCTCACTCTAGCCTAGGCTTACTTAGAATTCAATATGTAGTCTCAGGCTGGCCTCACACTTACAGTGATTCTCCTACTGGGCCTCCCAGAGAGCTGAGATTAAAGGTGTGTGCCACCATGACCAGCAAAGGCCTCCTCTTTACTTTCTTAGCATCCTATCCCACTTCATTGAACTTACTGGCCTGCCTCTGGAAGCATTTAAGGTCCCAACTCCAGTGGAAGGGACAGGCGTTCCCTCAACTAGGTGTTCAATAATTATTCAGTCAATGGATGAATTAAAATAGGAGGTAACAGGTACTGTGGTTCTGCCTACAATTCTAGCTACTTGGATCATATGAGCTCAAGGCCAGCCTGAACAAGAGTGAGATCCTATCCCCAGCACCCCATTTCTCCCCGAAAAGATAGAGTCCTCCTGTTAATGACACTCAAGAGATGGGAGCTGGGGAGATGGCTCAGTGGGGATGAGCACTTTTGTGTAAGCATGAAGACCTGAGTTCGATTCCTAGCACCCACATAAAAAAAGCCGGGCATGAGCTGGGTATAGTGCACTTGGGAGGCAGAGGTAGAAGGATCACTGTTGAATTTGAGGCCACCCTGAGACTACATAGTCCAGGTCAGCCTGAGATACAATGAAACCCCACCTTGAAAAAAAAAAGTTGGGCATGGCCATCCATGCCTGTAATCCCTATACTAAATGGGGTGGAGACAGGAGGACCACTGGGATTCTCTCATCAGCCAGGCCAACCAAAAACTAGCTAGCTACAGGTTAAGTAAGAGATCCTGTTTCAGGGGAAAAGAAAAATGATAGAGAACAGCCTCTGACCTCCAACAGGGAGGGCAGGGGGCATGGCATGCCTTTGCACACACCACACATACTACCCACATACAACAAAACAGAAGAACCTCAAGAGAAACTGTCAGGCTGAGAATACCTGCTTAGCACTCAGGAAGTCAATCACCAGCACAGACAAAAGAAAGAAGAGAGGAACTGTGGAAGACCTTGAATGTCACATTGGGAAAGATGAATGGTGATATAGTTACAAGGCATCTGAAGGTATTTTATCATGTAGCAATGTGATCAAAGTGAGTGTGAAATTTCACACACATATGCCAAAAGAGGGACTTCTGAAATCTTTTAGGACTACTACAAAGCCAGGCAATCCTCCAACCTCTCACAGGACACACAGTTGGGAATAGATAATAAAAAAGAATGCTGGGCTGGAGGGACAGCTTAGTGGTTAAAGCGTTTGCCTGCAAAGCCAAAGGACCTAGGTTGGATTCCCCAGGATCCACATTAACCAGATGCACAAGGGGGCACATGTGTCTGGAGTTCATTTGCGGTGGCTGAAGGCCCTGGCATGCCCATTCTCTCTGTCTCTCTCAAATAAATAAATAAATATTTTAAAAATATTTTTAAAGGAAAGAATGTTAACAGTAAAAATTTAAAACTGCTTTAGAGGTAAATATGTCTTCAGGCCTCAGCAGGTTCCAGGAAGGATGTAAAACGGTACTTGGAGGCAGGTGGCCTGGAGGTGGAAATGGCACAGCTACAAAGAACAGCTGAAGGGTTTTTAGCATGAGAAAGGGCTCAAAGGAAGCCAGGAGTAGAATGGCACAAAGGAAGGTGAAACTTTGAGATGGTGTGATGGTCAGTGTCTTGGAGAAAGGCCCAGGCTTCAGAAGAACCACCAGGGAAGGGAAGGCTGGAACAGAGACATACATAGAAGGCAGTGCTGGGAAAAACAAAATAGGATTGATTGATTAGGGAAAGGTGTGGTAACACCAATCAGCATTTTAGGGTTTGGGGAGAAGGTGGCAGACCTAGAGGAAGATTGGCACTATTGGGAAAAAGAAAAGAAAAAAGCAGATATGGTGGCTGGGCTTGCCCACATAACCCAAACACTCAAGGAACTACGGTCCGAAGGCCACTTGAATTCAAGGCCAGTCTGGGCTACATAAGTTCCAGGTCAGCTTGGGTTACAAAGTGAGACCCTCTCTCAAGCCAATCAAGCTGGGTATGGTGGCACACACCTTTAATCCCAGCACTTGGGAGGCAGAGGTAGGAGGATCGCTGTGAGTTTGAGACCATCCCAAGACTACACAGTGAATTCCAGGTCAGCCTGGGCTACAGCAAGACCCTACCTTGAAAAACCAAAATAAATCAAAACAAACTGAAAGAAAGAAGTAGAAGCCAGGTGTGGTAGCGCACACCTTTAATCCCAGTACCTGGGAGGCAGAGGTTGGAGGATTGCTATGAGTTCGAGACCAGCTTGAAACTACAGAGTGAGTTCTAGGTCATCCAACACTAGAATGAGATCCTACCTCACAAAAAAAAAAAAAAGAAAGAAAGAAAAAAAAAAAGTCAAAGAGGGGTTGGAGATGGCTTAGCGGTTAAGCGCTTGCCTGTGAAGCCTAAGGACCTCGGTTCGAGGCTCGGTTCCCCAGGTCCCACGTTAGCCAGATGCACAAGGGGGCGCACACGTATGGAGTTCGTTTGCCGTGGCTGGAAGCCCTGGCGCGCCCATTCTCTCTCTCTCCCTCTATTTGCCTCTTTCTCTCTCTGTCACCCTCAAATAAAAAAAAAAAAAAAGTCAAAGAGGAGAAGGCGATGGAGGAGAAACAGCAGCACCTGGATGCCCAGAAGGCAGCTGTCTAACTGCAGCCACTCAGGGTCACCTGATTCACAGCAGTCAGTCAGTTCTCAGATCCACACATTGATCCTTTACAATTGCTGGCATGACTATCCCCTGCCCTGTTTAGGTCTGAGCCTGGAGGGAACAGGTCCTGAGGTCCAGGGATGGACAGAAGACACTGGGCTAAGAAGTCCAAGTGAAGCGAAACAAATACTGACAGTCCCAGAAATCATTATCCAGGAACGTGGGTCTGGAACCCAGGAGAAGTCAGGCTGGAAGGACAGATTTGAAGCAAGAGAGCTTAAGCTGATGAGAGTGAGCAGAGAGGCAAGTGACTGTCACAGTCACACTTCAGGGACAGGAAGTAGCCAACACAGCCAAGACGCGTAAGAAAACATGAACGAACAAGAGGCTTCAGCCTCGACAGAAACTGAGAGCCCCAGTTTGAAGAAAGGTGTGGCTACCAGTCACTAACTGACGGAAGGACAAAGACTGATATAATGACCAGAATTTGGCGAGTACCCTTCAAAAAAGAAGAGTGTTTACAAATAAGGGATGGAAACCAGACTGCTAGGGGTTGAGAGAATAGATGGTGAGGAAGTCAGAGGTGCCGAACAAGTCCCTTGGTGTTTCTGGCAGTGAGGTCTGGGCTGTGTTTGTTTTAGCTGCGGAGTCGCCAGGCTATGACAAGTACACAGTGACGGTGGCTCCTTTGATGTCTGGAACTCAGAATCACCTGGATCCATTTCTTCTCTAGTCCTAGGTCAAAACTGAACTTGTCATATACCTTTTTCTGCAAAGCAGCAGCCAAGAAGTCCTCGCATGTGCCCTAGAACCCATGGGAATATGGGCTCTGCTCAAGGAAAGATCCTTGAGCCTCTGTCTGGGAGCAGAGCAGGCTGACTGTAAGGATGGGGTAGGCTCTTCCCTCTTTTTTTCAAGTTTGCTTTTACCTCCCAGGACCAGGGCCTTGGCAAAACCCACTGCAATTGCCAACCCATGAGCAGTTGTTCCCCAGTCATCAGTGTCATCATGGAAATAGGACTCGATCAAGAGTGTGACACCACTGGGCAGCCTGCTAATTTTATAAACGTAACCCTTTCATGCAGCTTCCTGCGCATGCACACTCAGGGTAACACAAAGTTGAACTCACAGTATTTTCCACATGACAGGTGCTCAAATATACTTATCTAAGCAGTTAGAAACTGGTGGCTTCTAATTAAGCCAAGTGGAAGAAAAGGGAAATATCTTTCAGAAAAGTACAAAAGCAAGGGCTGGGAGTGTAGCTCAGTGGTAGACCACCCACTAACGTACTCAAGGCTCCGTTCCATCCCTCCCACATACACAAAAATGATATCCCAACTTTGCTTTTTTGTAATTTTTTTAAAATGAGAGACAGGAAGAGCAAGAGCAAGAATATTGGCCTCCAGCCACTGCAATCGAACTTCAGATGCGTGTGCCACCTTGTGCACATGTCCCACCTTGCGTGCTTGCATCACCTTCTGTGTCTGGCTTATGTGGGACCTGGAGAGTCAAACATGGGTCCTTAGGCTTCCCAGGAAAGTGCCTTAACTGCTAAGCCACCTCTCTAGCCCATGGCACAGCTTTTATATGGGTGCTGGGGACAAAACTCAGATCCTTGTGGTGCATGGCACACTTTACTGACTGAGCCATCTTCTCAACCCTTCAGACTCTATTTACTATAATAGAACAAGTCACTTGAAGTTGTGTGCGTATGTGCATGACACAGAAAACAGGCAACTAACAAATTATATGGGAAAATACAAATCATTAAGGTAATATATTTTGCTAAAATATTTATAGATGAGTTGGATATGGTAGTAAACTAGTCATAGAAAGCATATTAAGAATTTAAGGTCAATCTTGGCAACCTGCTGAATTTGAGGCTAGCATGGGCTATATAAGACCTTGTCTCAAGGGAAAAAAAAATGATATATCATTTCGTTTGCTTTAAAATGGTGTATACAAGAGTTGGAAAATAAATGGACAAATAAGATTAGTGATAGGAGGTAGAAACTGGCAAGGCAGTTTACGTATAGGACTACTAAGTGAATAGCTTTCTCTTGGCTAAGTGCAGGAATTGTCCTTGGGCTTGTGGGGGAAAATCTAGATCATTCCACTTCACTTCAGAAACATCAGGAGAATCTGGCCTATCCTTATCTCTGCCCCCTTAGGGAGTCCTTCCCCACACCTTCCTAGAGAAGTAAGATTCCTAGGAATAGATCATGGGCTACATAAACCCAAAGTCAGGACTGGACTGGCTGAACCAGCTCACCCTCCTCGGGCTCGTGAACATCTACAACCGGAGCTTCAAGGTGGGCTTCTGAAACTGCCCTGGCCTTCCTGGTCAAGAACGCCACCTTGCTTACCTCTCTTATGTTCTGGACTTAAGTCCCTTTCTCTTCCCCTCCTAAAGCTTTGAGCTAAAACAGAATCCTTCTGAATCTTATCCTCTGGTCTGTGAATTTCATTCCCCGAATTCATAAAAGAATCTGGGAGCACCCCAAATTATAAGTGTGTTGATGTATATTGGTACATTGGCAAAGGAACCCTAAAATTCCTGGATTATTAGCACTGAGTAAATAATTAAGTTTTGTGATGAGGGTGTTGAAACAATACACTTCTTTCTACATATGCCCAACATTTTCTATAATACAAACATTACAAAATTTAATATACTTATATGAGCTAGCATTTTATAAACACCAGAAAAGCAAGCAATAAAGGGGAGAATATGCAATATGCACACTTGACTATGCAGCTAATAAAAAATGTCCTGAATGGGCAATTCATTGAAGAAGAAATTTAAAAGGCAGTAATATAAAACACATTCAACTTCACTGCTTCTGGAAGGCAGAGTAATTGCCCCCCAGCACAGAGCTTATGTCCTAATGTGCAAACCTGGCAATAGCTGACATGACATGGAAGAAGAAAGTGGACTTTGCAAATAATATTAAATTAAGGATCTGGACATGGGGAGGTTAGGGAAGCCCAAGAGTCCTCACAAGAGGAGGGAAATGTGTTAGTATGAGAGTTGACAGTGGCTTAATTAGAATTAAAATTATTTTTAGCTGGAGCTGGAGCTGGAGAGATGGCTCAGTTAAAGGTACTTGCTTGCAAAGCTTGACAGCCCAGATTCAATTCCCCAGTATACACATAAAGCCAGATATACAGAGGCACATGTGTCTGGAATTTGCAGATGCAAGAAGCCCTAGCTCCTTTTATTCCCCTCAGAACCACTGACGTCATTTATTTCCCCACAAGTGTCCTCCTCCCTGTCACCAATCAAGATGGCGGTATCCAAGCAGCAAATTCTACTCATCCCTTGGAGTCACAATTGTTTCTGTGAGTTCCTATGTTAATAAATTAATGTGATTAAAATTTGCCTTTCTTTTGCTAATTTGTCTGTCATAACACATAATTCCCATGTATAGAACCTACAAGATCAGAGAAAAAGATTTTTTCCCTGATAACCTTATGGTCTAAAATCTCTTTGCACACATTAAATTTTAAATCTTCATATGAATTCTGCCTGTGAGAGTGAACAGCATGTACAATTAGATTAGTATAATATATGTGGAAGCCATATATATTTATAGCCATACAGTAAGGTAATAACTGTCCAGAATGCTACTGCCCAGACCTCAGAACCTGTAAATAGGACTACATCAAACTGTAGAAGCATGTTAAACCCCAAAGAAAGTTCCAAATACTCCACAAGGTGAACCTGGGCCATTATCTGATTATAAGATAAATTTACCTACAGAAGGGGTTGGAGAGATGGCTCAGGAGTTAAGGACTCTTGCTTGCAAGGCCTGACAGCCCAGGATCAGTTCCCTAGTGCTCACATAAAGCCAGATGCACACATGGTGCATGTGTCTGGAGTTTGTAGAGGCCCTAGCACATCCACTCCTCCCCATCCTCTCTCTGTTTACAAGTAAATAAATACAAATATTTTAAAAAAATGATCTACAGGAAAATTATCTACTGGAAAGATGGCTTAGTAAGGGGCTTGCCTGTAAAGCTAAAGGACCCAGGTTCCATTCCCTGGGACCCATGTAAAGCCAGATGCACAAGGTGGTACATGTGTCTGAAGTCTGTCTGTAGCAGTTAGAGGGCCTGGTGTGCCTGTTTTTTCTCTTTCTCTGCTTTTCTCTCTCAAATAACTACAAAATAAAATTTTAAAAAAGTATCTACAGGGCTGGAGAGATGGCTTAGCGGTTAAGCGCTTGCCTGTGAAGCCTAAGGACCCCGGTTCGAGGCTCGATGCCCCAGGTCCCACATTAGCCAGATGCACAAGGGGGCGCATGCGTCTGGAGTTCGTTTGCAGAGGCTGGAAGCCCTGGCATGCCCATTCTCTCTCTCTCCCTCTATCTGTCTTTATCTCTGTGTCTGTCGCTCTCAAATAAATAAATAAATAATTTAAAAAAAAGTATCTACAGGAGTCAGAGAGAAGGGATACTGGTCTTCCTGGGAAGAATAAAATCACAGCTCACTTAACAAGCCTGGGGTGATGACAAAGGCACAGTGCCCATGGTAGGAAAGAAAAGCATCTTTGGGGCTGAGAAGATAGCTCAATGGATATGGGCACTTGCTTGCAAAGCCTGTCGGTCTTATGGTTCAATTCCCCAACACACACATAAAGCCAGATACACACAGTGGTTTATGTCTGGTGTTCCTTTGCAGAAGCAAGAGGCCCTGGCATGCCCATGCATGCGCACATACACACACTTCAATAAATAAAAACATTTTAAAATACAGGTATCACCATGCTGACAAAAATTACTGTATAGGGCATGAAAAATAGCTTAATTGTCTGGTTAATATATTTAAAGGACCTGAAATTGAAGGGGGAAAAAAGCATCTCTTCCATTTTCTTAGCTCAAGGACACCCAGTCTTTTTCTGTCTTCAGTAAATGCGACTCAAGAAGGAAGGAAGGTGGCTTCCACAGCAATCTCTGATTGAAATCTAACTTCCTCGTAACTTCCTGTGGGGAGAGAAAGTGCTGACAAAAGGAGTCTGTACGCTATCTCCTCGGGGTAACTTTTTTCTTACACATTAACAAATGAGTAAACTTGAGTATGGTACAAGGTTTGCTTGGCAAAAGCCAATTTCACAGTTACTAGCGGGTCAAGTGACCAAGCAGAACTCAGTAACAACTTGACGCTGTGTAGAGGAGGGAGTAGCCAGCACCCAGAACTCCACTTCTCAATGTGCTCCAGCCAACAGCACTGACCCTTGACTAATTATGCAACTTCCACTGGGTTGCCCTCCCCAAGTCCTTTCACCCTGTGACTATTTCTTAAGTATCCACAAAGGGCCATGCACTGAAAAAGTACCAGACTGTGGGAAGAGAGGGAGGAACCAATTTTGTGGATGGTAAATGGTCCACATAGCTGATACCTCAGAGCCACACATTCCAGGAGGTCACAACATTCAGAAGTAGAAAAGCTTCCGGCTGGGGTAGAAAACAGGCAATACAAGCTGGGCAAGGGGATGCATGCCTATAATTCCAATACATGGTAGGCAGAGGGAGGTAGGAGGAGCACTCAAAGTTCGAGGCCAACCTGAGCTATATAATGAGACCCTGTTAAAAAGAAAGGAAGGAGAGACTTCCGGTTAAGATGGCGGCGTAGGTACCACGCCAAAGCAGCCTGGGGGGGGAAAGACCAAAAAAAAACTCAGCAAAATACACACTTTTACTAAAAAGTGAGGTGTATAGGAAGTTGAGGCGGCAGCGGAGAAGTGGAAGAGTTATAGAGCATCCAGAGCCTGCACAGCCGGGAACAGCGGCTCCGGGGCGGCTCGGCTACCCGCCGCAACTGCAGAGCGGCAGAAAACCGCCGGACTCTCGGCTCGAGCCGCAGGACAAGCCAGGTGCGGGATTTTCCCCTCACACCGCGCTCTCCGCAACTCGGGAAACGTGAGGGGAGAACGGCAGCGAGCAACGGAGGGAGGAGCAGACCGCAAGGTAAAAGCACACGTGGAGAAACGATACAACCAGAACAGCCGCGGCTCCCTCCCCTCCCCTGCCGCCTGAACCCAGCTCCAGCGAACACAGCAGCGGCCCGGGACCCGGCCACGCCAACTTGGGCTGACGGCGGGACCCAAGCAGGACCAGAATTCGGCAGCAACTTCAGCGGCTCCAGCACCAGTACCAGTGGCCCCAGCAGCAGCGGACCCAGGAGCGACTTCGGGGTGAGCAGCACCGGTGGACACGGCAACGGCAGCTTCAGCAGCGGTGGGGGCTCCGGGGGTGGCAGCTACAACAGCTGCAGAGGCGGCAGCAGCGACTCAGTTTGCCCCGTAGGAAAAGCAAGTGCCCAGCTCCAGAAATCAGAACAGCAGCCCGACGACCCAGGCAGCAACTTGACTGAGACCACAATCACCCAAGGTAACTGGGATTGCACCAGGGAAGGGTCTCACTTGGTCACAAACTGACTTGGATACCTCAACAGACCAGAAATCTAAACCTCTTTGTTGATAGAGGATCTGGTCATTATAATAACTACTCTTGCATACATACTCGGGGCTGTTTTTGATGGAATGGGTACAGTGTTTAGCTAAATTTTAGAATCTACCAGTATATTATTCCACTCAGCCTGCTTGAATACTCCTATAGCAGGGAAACTCAACCCCTAAGAACATCTTTGTAGATACTCTGAGAGTCTTAAGAGCCACACCTAATACCTTAAGGTCCTACCCTGAAAATATATTACATCAAATCAATTGATACAGCTAAGAATACACAGCTAGCTAGAAAATCCAAGCATTAACTTAATCCAAGATGCAAAAATATATACATTATAACACAAGAAACACTAAAAAGCAAGACGATATAAATCCACCTAAAAGTATTAATGCATCAGAAATGTCCTCCAGTGAGAAAGAGTTAGAGGAAATGCCTGAGAAAGAGTTCAAAAGAATAATTATAAATATGTTCAAAGAGGTCAAAGAACACATGAAAACAATCAAAGAAGAAATCAAAGAGGAAATCAAAGGAATCAAAGAAGAGGCAGGACACCAATTTAATGAAATAAAGAAGGCAATACAAGACATAAATAGAGAAATAGAAATAATAAAGAAAAACCAGTCAGAATTACTAGCAATGAAGAACACAGTTAATGAAATAAAAAACTCTGTAGAAAATCTCACCAGTAGGATGGATGAGGGAGAGGACAGAATATCTAAGCTAGAAGATCAGGTGGCAGACCTAATGCAGTCCAACAAAGAGAAAGACAAACTTATAGAAAAGTATGAGTGGGAATTTCAAGATATTCGGGACACTATGAAAAGATCCAATATAAGAATTCAGGGCATAGTAGAAGGAGAAGAATTCCACTCCGGAGGCATAGTAGGCATCTTCAACAAAATCATAGAGGAAAATTTTCCCCAAATTGGGAAAGAGGTGCCAATACAGATACAGGAAGCCTTTAGAACCCCAGCCAGACAAAACCCAGAAAGAAACTCTCCTCGCCACATTATACTCAAACTTCCAAACACACAAACCAAAGATAAAATATTGAAAGCAGTTAGAGAGAAAAATCAAGTTACCTACAAAAGCAAGCCCATCAGGATTACAGCAGATTATTCAACACAAACTTTTAAATCCAGAAGGGCCTGGAGTGATATATTCCAAGTTCTGAAAGATAACAACTGTCAACCAAGGTTACTTTATCCTGCAAAGTTATCCATCCAAGTAGATGGAGAAATAAAGACATTCCATGACAAAAGCAGGTTAAAGGAATATCTGAAGACAAAACCAGCTCTACAGAAAATACTTGATAGAATCCTCCATGCTGAACAAAAGGAAAAGCACACATATAAGGAACCTAGAAAAAACCAGCCATACTCAAATACCAGTTAACAGAAGAGAGCACAGGTAGAACAAGTAACACACACACACACACACACACACAAATGGCAAACATAAATACACACCTTTCAATAATATCTCTTAATATCAACGGTCTCAATGCCCCAACGAAAAGACATAGATTTGCAGACTGGGTTAAAAAGCAGGATCCTACAATTTGTTGTCTTCAAGAAACTCACCTTTCTACAAAGGATAGACATTATCTTAGGGTGAAAGGTTGGAAGACGGTGTTTCAAGCAAATGGGCCTAGAAAACAAGCAGGGGTTGCTATCCTAATATCAGACAGGGTGGACTTTAGTCCGAAGTTAGTCAAAAAAGATAAGGAAGGTCACTTTATATTGATTAAGGGCACACTACAACAGGAGGACATTACAATCCTAAACATATATGCACCTAATATGGGGGCTCCCAAATTCGTCAAACAAACACTATTAGAACTAAGGTCACAGATAACACCAAACACGGTGGTGGTGGGTGACTTTAACACTCCACTCTCATCAATTGACAGGTCATCCAGGGAAAGAATAAACAGAGAGGCATCTGGACTAAATGAGGTCATAGAAGGAATGGACCTAACAGATATATACAGGATATTTCATCCAAAGGCTGCAGAATATACATTCTTTTCAGCAGCACATGGAACATTCTCTAAAATAGACCATATATTAGGACACAAAGCAAATCTTAACAAATTCAGGAAAATTGAAATAATTCCTTGCATTCTATCTGACCACAATGGAATTAAACTACAAATCAGTAGCAAGAAAGGCTATAGAGCATACACAAAATCATGGAAACTAAACAATACACTACTAAATGATGAGTGGGTCAATGAAGAAATCAAAAAGGAAATCAAAAAATTTATAGAGTCAAATGATAATGAGAACACAACATACCAAAATCTCTGGGACACAATGAAGGCAGTTCTAAGAGGTAAATTTATAGCCTTAAGTGCCTATATTAAGAAATTAGAAAGGTCGCAAGTAAATGACCTAATGCTTCGCCTTAAAGCCTTGGAAAAAGAAGAACAAGGCAAACCAAAAAGTAGTAGACGGGAAGAAATAATAAAGATTAGGGCAGAAATTAATGAAATAGAAACAAAAAGAACAATCCAAAGAATTAATGAAACAAAGAGTTGGTTCTTTGAAAGGATAAACAAGATTGATAAACCCTTAGCAAATCTGACCAAAAGAAAGAGAGAAGAGACACAAATTAATAAAATCAGAGATGAACAAGGTAACATCACAACAGATTCCAGAGAAATTCAAAAAATTATAGGGACATACTATAAAAGCATATACTCCACAAAGTATGAAAATCTGAAAGAAATGGATGATTTCCTTGATCTATATGACCTACCTAAATTAAATCAAAATGAGATTAATCACTTAAATAGACCTATAACAAACATGGAGATCCGAGCAGTTATCAATAATCTCCCAACTAAAAAAAGCCCAGGCCCGGATGGATTCACTGCTGAATTTTACCAGACTTTTAAGGAAGAGCTAACACCATTGCTTCTTAAGCTTTTCCAGGAAATAGAAAAAGAAGGAATCCTACCAAACTCCTTCTATGAGGCCAGCATCACCCTGATACCAAAACCAGGCAAAGATAGAACAAAAAAAGAAAATTACAGACCAATCTCCCTCATGAACATAGATGCAAAAATTCTCAACAAAATATTGGCAAACAGAATACAAGAGTATATCAAAAAGATCATTCACCCTGACCAAGTAGGCTTTATCCCAGAGATGCAGGGATGGTTCAACATACGCAAATCTATAAATGTAATACATTACATAAACGGGTTGAAGGACAAAAATCACATGATCATCTCATTAGATGCAGAGAAAGCATTTGACAAAATCCAACATCCCTTCATGATAAAAGTCCTACAGAGACTGGGAATAGAAGGAACATATCTCAATATAATAAAGGCTATTTATGACAAGCCTACAGCCAACATATTACTAAATGGGGAAAAACTGGAAGCTTTTCCACTAAAATCAGGAACAAGACAAGGGTGTCCACTGTCTCCACTTCTATTTAATATAGTTTTGGAAGTCTTAGCCATAGCAATAAGGCAAGAGACACACATAAAAGGGATACAAATTGGAAAGGAAGAAATCAAGTTATCATTATTTGCAGATGACATGATTCTATACATAAAGGACCCTAAAGACTCTACTAGCAAGCTGTTAGAGCTGATCAAAACCTACAGCCATGTAGCAGGATACAAAATAAATACAAAGAAATCAGTAGCCTTCGTATATGCTAACAACAAACACACAGAGGATGAAATCAGAGAATCACTCCCATTCACAATTGCATCAAAAAAAATAAAATACCTTGGAATAAACCTAAGGAAGTAAAGAATCTATACAATGAGAACTTTAAGACACTCAAGCGAGAAATTGCAGAAGACACTAGAAAGTGGAGAAACATCCCTTGTTCCTGGCTTGGAAGAATCAATATCGTGAAAATGGCAATCTTACCTAAAGCAATCTACACATTTAATGCAATCCCTATCAAAATTCCAAAGGCTTTCTTCATGGAAATAGAAAAAACAATCCAAAAATTCATTTGGAATCATAAAAAACCTCGAATATCTAAAATAATACTGAGCAACAAAAAAGAGGCTGGTGGTATCACCATACCTGATTTTAAACTATACTACAGAGCCATAGTAACAAAAACAGCATGGTACTGGCACAAAAACAGACATGTAGATCAGTGGAACAGAATAGAGGACCCAGATGTAAGCCCAAGTAGCTATAGCCACCTGATATTCGATAAAAATGCCAAAAATACTCATTGGAGAAGAGACAGCCTCTTCAGCAAATGGTGTTTTGAAAACTGGATAAATATCTGCAGAAGGATGAAAATAGATTCTTCTCTCTCGCCATGCACAAGAATTAAGTCCAAATGGATTAAAGACCTTAACATCAGACCGGAAACTTTGAAACTGCTAGAGGAAAAAGTAGGGGAAACCCTTCAACATATTGGTCTTGGCAAAGACTTTCTGAATACAACCCCAATTGCTCAGGCAATAAAACCACAGATTAACCACTGGGACCTAATGAAATTACAAAGATTTTGCACCGCAAAGGACACAGTGAAAAAAGCAAAGAGGCAACCTACAGAATGGGAAAAAATCTTCGCCAGCTATATATCTGATAGAGGATTAATATCTAGGATATACAAAGAACTCAAAAAGTTAACTAATAAGGAATCAAACAGGCCAATCAAAAAATGGGCTAAGGAGCTAAATAGAGAGTTCTCAAAGGAAGAAATACGAATGGCATATAAGCACCTAAAAAAATGTTCTACGTCACTAGTCATCAGGGAAATGCAGATTAAAACTACATTGAGATTCCATCTCACTCCTGTCAGATTGGCCACCATCATGAAAACAAATGATCATAAATGTTGGCGGGGATGTGGAAAAAAAGGAACCCTTCTGCACTGCTGGTGGGAATGCAATCTGGTCCAGCCATTGTGGAAAACAGTGTGGAGGTTCCTAAAGCAGCTAGAGATTGATCTACCATATGACCCAGCTATAGCACTCCTGGGCATATATCCAAAGGACTCATCTCATTTCCTTAGAAGTACATGCTCAACCATGTTTATTGCTGCTCAATTTATAATAGCTGGGAAATGGAACCAGCCTAGATGTCCCTCAACAGATGAGTGGATAATGAAGATGTGGTACATTTATACAATGGAGTTCTACTCAGCGGTAAAGAAAAATGAAGTTATGAAATTTGCAGAAAAATGGATGGACCTGGAAAGTATTATACTAAGTCAGGCAACCCAGGCCCAGAAAGCCAAGCGCCACATGTTCTCCCTCATATGGGGATCCTAGCTACAGATGACTGGGCTTCTGTGTGAGAATGAAAATACTTAGTAGCAGAGGCCAGTAAGTTGAAAAGGAGACATAAAGGGTGGAGAAAGGAAGGGAGGAGGATACTTAATAGGTTGATATTGTATATATGTAATTACAATGATTGTAATGGGGAGGTAATATGATTGAGAATAGAATTTCAAACGGGAAAGTGTGGGGGTGGGGAGGGAGGGAATCACCATGGGATATATTTTATAATCATGGAAAATGTTAATAAAAATTAAAAAAAAAAAAAAAAACCCAAAAAAAAAAAAAAAAAGAAAGGAAGGAAGGAAGGAAGGAAGGGAGGGAGGGAGAGAGGGAGAGAGGGAGAAAGAGAGGGAAGAAAACCTTAACCAAAGGCAGAAACAATATGGGCAGTAGGTAGGGAGAGGTGGACCGAGGCAAATCTGGAAGCCTTTGAAGATAACATTCTAGCTCTGCTTGGAGGCTGGGAGGGGGTGAGCTCAGGGTCTCACACCTGCTATCAGGCATTGTACCCCTGAGCTACACTCCCAATTCTCAAACACTTAAAATTTTACCTTGAGCATAATGGGTAATATTGAGGACTATTAGCTAATATGCAGTTTTCTTTTTCTTCTCTTCTGCTATTGACTCAATTCATAAGATGTCTCCATTGAAAGCCATTTCATTTTATTACATGAGTTTAATTAAAAGACAATTAAAAAGAGAGAGAGATAGAAGAAGCACATGCCTTTAATCCCAGTACTTGGAAGGCAGAAGTAGGAAGATCCCTGTGAGTTCAATACCATCCTGAAATGACATAGTGAATTCCAGGTCAGCCTGGATTAGAGCAAGACCCCACTTTGAAAAACAAAACAAAATAAAACAAAAAACAGACAATTTTAACCTAAATATAATCATCTCTGTAGCACTGAAAATTCAGTGGATCTCAGGTAAATGCTGTCTTTGATAAATTTTTCATCTTAGACAAAATGCATATTCTCTCTATAATTTCCATGAAAAGATTTATTCATTTTTTGACCTTTCAGCCTGACCAAGATTTAAATTTTGTGCCAAGTTTAAGCAGAAAATACTCAGAGGTGATAATTTCTTGCCCATCAGAGGCCCAGGTTAATTTAATTGCCTAACTTCCCCTTGTTAAGTGTTTCCTCAGAGATGCAAATTGCTCACTTGAGGAAAGGTAACACTCACAAAAGCCAGAGCAGAGCACCTTAGGCTCCGGGATACAGGCCCCCACAGAATAACAAAATATCAAGTCTTCTGTTTTACCATTGCCACAGGAATTGGAATTTACAGCCTAGAGCAATTAAGTCAACTTTGTCTCCATATTTATAGACCAGAAGATGCCACAGAGTATTATTGACTTTAAAACTCATGGATTAAAAACAAAACCAAACCACCCCAGCATGGTAGTGCACTCAGGAGGCTGAGATAGGAGGACTGCTGTGAGTTCTAGGCCAGTCTAAGACAACATTGTGAATTCCATGCAGATCAGCCTGACCTAGAGTGAGACCCTACCTCAAAACAAAACAAAACAAAAAAAACCTTCAAATAGTAAGAATAGCTATTAATTACAAGCATAAGAATAGTGCTTCGAATGAGGAACACCTGCTGTATGCCAGACACTGCTTCCAGTTTCTGGCTCTCTCATCTATCTAAACCTCACAATAGTCCCCATGATTTGATCTGCTATTTTTATTTTTATTTATTTTATTTATTTGAAAGAGAAGGAGAATGGGTGCACCAGGGCCCCCAGCCACTGCAAACAAAAAATCCAGATGCATGCACCCCCTTGTGCATCTGGCTTATGTGGGTACTGGAGAATCAAACAGGGATCCTTTGGCTTTGCAGGCAAATGCCTTAACCACTAAGCCATCTCTCCAGCCCCCTCATTTTTAAAAATATATTTTATTTATTTATATTTATTTGAGAGAAAGAATGGACATGCCATGGCCTCTAGCCACTGCAAACAAACTCCAGACGTATGCACCACCTTGTACATCTGGCTTACGTGGGTACTGGGGAGTCAAACTTGGGTCCTTAGGCTTTGCAGACAAATGCCTTAACTGCTAAGCCATCTCTCCAGTCCTGTTATTTCCATTTGACAGGTGAGAACACAGGCTCAGGAAACTGAAGTAATACAACACAATTCACAGGTATATCTTCGTCAATACTAAAATCCTACTTACAAGGGGACTTCAGCTATTCCAAGAAACCTTAATATTGAGATAGTATTCTGTACTCCTCTCTATGGTTGTGGGCTCAGCTACACTAGATTTCATTCCCAAGCTCTGCCCTTTAGCCAAACAATGCTATAGCCTCTTCCCCTCCCAGGTGGTTACAGGGATTCCATGAGTGAGTACAAACAAAGGCCAGAGGGCATAAACTCGGCCCCTACTTTAGCTCCGTTTAGGTCATGGGTGCAAATGAGAGTGAAAGGGGCCATTACGCCTAACAATGGTGAGGAAAAGGAAGACTTTAACAGCCAGAGGCAAGTAGAAGACATACAAGTAATCAAGTACCCGAGTATGACTGTTTAATGGGAGAGAAATGTTAGAAAAGACTCGTACATCCAGTGACACATAACCCTCCTTTCCCCAGATAAAGCTACACACACATTCACAAACAGGCTAGGGTGGAGAAGGCAATTATGAAGCTGATGAATGAGCAGTTTGTCATTCATGTTTTCACTAGACAAGAGCATTAATGGTTACTTTGATCATAAACTCATGGCTCAACAAATACTTTTTTTGTTTGTTTGTTTTTTTCGAGGTAGGGTCTCACTCTAGCCCAGGCTGACCTGGAATTCACTATGGAGTCTCAGGATGGCCTCGAACTCACAGTGATCCTCCACCGCACCCAGCTTCAACAAATACATTTTGAAAAAAAGATGCTGATTTTGGCCTTGGTACTGTCAAACAAACACAACATTAAAAGAAGTTGCATTTTTATGAAATTTATTCAGGGCAGATTTGGTTTGGGTGAAAGCTGCCCTAACATGAGTCTAACCAAACCCCACAGTGACAGGGGAAGCAGAACCTCCCAGAGGCCAACGCTCAGGGCAGCGGCGTCTCCTGGAAGCCCACACACAGGACAGTAGCCCTATAGGAGATTGGAGGAGAGGGAACATGCATCTTGGGGAACACAGAGATAGAGTGCAAGTTCATCCTCTCCACTGAGATCTTCTCTACTCAGTTTAAAGTCTGTAGTTTACTTTTTACTTAAAAAGTTTTTTGAGGCAGGGTCTCACTCTAGCCAAGGCTAACCTCTAACATTCATGACAATCTTTCTATCTCAGCCTCCTGAATGGTGAAATTAAAAACATGAGCCACTATGTCTGGCTGAGCAGGTTTTTAAAATTATTTATTTGCATGTGTGTGGGAGGAAACACTAAGAAGTCTCTTGCCACTGCAAACGAATGCCCCGTCAGGCTTCATGTTGGTGGCTAGGGAACTGAATGCAACCTGCAGGCTTTGCAAGCAAGTGTCTAGCTACTGAGGTATCTCCCAAGCCCATGGATTTTTCAGGAAAAAATTTAAAAATAAAGTTTCTTGAACATCTCAGCATACCATGCTAGGTGCTAGATACTATTACTGAACATTCAGGATAATGCATATAAGTGACCATGTTATGGGGGTATGTTTCAGCTGCCTTTTAGGGTGGTGGTATCAAACATGATACACCAAGCCACCAGTATCCCTTGTTTCCATGTGTTCTGTAAAAATAGGAGCTGTCAGACTAGAAAAACCTTGGGAAATTCTTGGCTGTGTGAACGTCTGGACTCCATTGCTTAATTTGTCCATCTCACAAATTATCTACTTCTCCAGGTGATAGAGTTTATCTGAGCAAGTAAGTAGTTTGCCCAGAGCAGTTGTCAGAAGCAGCCAATGACTGCCTTGGCTGAAGTGGAAGGCCAGGCAGGCCTGTGCTCTGCAGACAGAACTCTCAGATCAAACCCAGTCTGTTTTTTGCTGCTCTTTAAAAATCACTTTGCCTCTGGCCTTCGAAATTTCCTGTACTTGCAAAGGGTGGAGGACTGCAGATCCAGATCAGCAGAACAGCGCCTGCCAAGCAGGTGAGGCTCTAGTTGTGATGGCCAGTTCCAGAAAATAAGCAAACATACACACAAACAAATAAATAGAGGAAGAAAAGCATGGTGGGGCATGCCTGTAATTTTAGCATTTGGAAGGCTGAGACAAGAGGGTTGACACAGGTTCAAGTCCATCCAGCTTTTGGCTACATAGTGAAGTCAGTTCACCCTGGGCTTACAGTGAAGACTGTCTCAAAAAAACAAAACAAGGGCTAGAAAAATGTTAAACGTGCTTGCCTGAGAAGCCATAGGACCAAGGTTCAATTCCCCAGAACCCACATAAGCCAGATGCACAAGGTGGCACATGCGTCTGGAGTTCATTTGCAGAGGCTGGAGACCCTGGTGCATCCATTCTCCCTCTCTCTCATAAATAAATTAAAATGAAAAAAAAAATACAAAAATGACTGGAGATATGGCTTAACAGTTAGGGCATTTGCCTGCAAGGCCAAAGGACCCAGGTTTGATACTCCAGGACCCACATAAACCAGATGTACAAGGTGGTGCATGCATCTGGAGTTCATTTGCAGCTACTGGAGGTCCTAGCGTGCTCATAGTCTCTCTCTGTATCTCCCTCTATCTCTCTCTTTCTGTCTCAAATAAATAAATAAAAATAATATTTTTTAACAAAATAAATAAATGAGACTTGTAATAAAAGAAGATGAAAGTAGGGCTGGAGAGATGGCTTAGCGGTTAAGTGCTTGCCTGTGAAGCCTAAGGACCCCGGTTCGAGGCTCGGTTCCCCAGGACCCACGTTAGCCAGATGCACAAGGGGGCGCACGCGTCTGGAGTTCGTTTGCAGAGGCTGGAGGCCCTGGCGCGCCCATTCTCTCTCTCTCTCCCTCTGTCTTTCTCTCTGTGTCGCTCTCAAATAAACAAATAAAAATAAATTTAAAAAAAATTTTTTTTAAAAATTTTAAAAAAAGAAGATGAAAGTAGAGAAGGCTAGCCTCAAACTCACAGTGATCCTCCCATAGGAGAGAGAAATTGGCTGGGCAGCTTAGGGTACATGACCCCAAAGTGAAAAGCTTTCTCTTAGCTAAACACAGACCTTGTCCTTGGGCCTGTAGAGGAAAGTCTAGGTCATTACACTTTACCACAGGTCAGAAATGTCAGGAGGTTCTGGCTTTCACCTTTCCCTTAGGGAGCCCTTCTGAAAAGGCCCTTCCCAGAGAATTAAGATTCTGAGGAGATTCTCCTTTTAAGGGAACCTCAGACACCTGGCTCAGGAATAGACTGATTGGACTAGCTACTCACTCATGGGGCTCATAAACAAAACTGCAGCCTGAATCTTGAGGTGGGCTTCTCAAATCCTGTTTTACCTCCTTGGGCAAGAGCCCTGTCTTCCTTCCTTTCCTTAAGCACCATTTCTTTTCTTCCTCCGAAAATAAACCTTTAAGCTATAACAAAAACTGTCTGAACCATACCTCTGGTCTGTGGATTTCGTTCTTCGAATTCACAAGACAAGTATCCTGGAACACCCCCAAATTATTGGTGCATTAGCATATATTGATACAGGACCTCCAAAGTTCCCATATTACTGTTACCTCAGTTTCCTGAGTGCTGACACTGAACGTCCCACCACACCTGGCTGTCTAGAGCCATTTTTTCTTCTGGAATGCCTATTATTTTATGATGTTCAGTATAAAATTCTCAGTTACACAAAGTGAGGTTTTACTGCCAATTGTCATCAAATTTTCATGATCTCTCATACTGACTCTGTGACAAAGGAATTTTAAAGTTCCAATTTTGATAACTGGCTGGAAAAACAAGTTTTACAGTTCCCTTTCTGTTGAATATTTAAAAAATAACAAAGAATCAGACATGATTGCATTTAATTATAAAGCTGAGCAAACACCATTATTGTCTATTTCCCTTCCAGGTCTTTCCAGACCATAAGCATTGGGAGACTAAGTGAACAGTATTGCCCTAAGAGAAAAAAAAAATGTCTGGGACAGTATGGGAGAAGGTAAGATCTAAAAATAAATATGAAACAAGTTTTTATTTATTTATTTATTGAAGAGCGACAGACACAGAGGGAAAGATAGATAGAGGGAGAGAGAGAGAATGGGCGCGCCAGGCTTCCAGCCTCTGCAAACGAACTCCAGACGCGTGCGCCCCCTTGTGCATCTGGCTAACGTGGGTCCTGGGGAACCGAGCCTCGAACCGGGGTTCTTAGGCTTCACAGGCAAGCACTTAACCACTAAGCCATCTCTCCAGCCCTCAAGTTTTTATTTAACATGCACAAACTAATCTCTTCACCTAGTTTTTTTTGGGGGGGTAGAAGGGGTTTTAAGGTAAGGTTTCACTGTAGACCAGGTGGACCAGGCACTCACTCTGTAGCCCCAGGCTGGCCTCAAAATCACAGCAATCCTCCTACCTCTGCCTCTGGAGTGCTGAGATTAAAGGTGTGTGCCACCACACCAGGCTAGGAAGGAATTCTTTATGTAACTTTTGCAGTCAGTTTACAGTTCTAAAGTCAGTCCATTAGCAGGCTAAAAAGGTACTTGAATGGGGAAAGAGGCCTCAGTGGATAGATGCTTTTGGTCTTTCCTCTTTCAGCATCTTTTTGCTCAGGACAAGGGTGCAATGTCAAGGACAGAGGATGACCTTGAGCTCCCCATCTTCCTTCCTCTATCTCCTGAGGGCTAGCATTACAGGGGTGCACTACCATGGCCAGTTTTATAGGGTACTGGGGAAGGAACCAGAACTTTGTGCATGCTAAGCAAGCACTCTGCCAACTGAGCACATCCACACCTGCAAGTTATTGAAGTTATTTTTGGTATTCCGTTGCAGTGCATGGTAATCACAACCGAGACAGCAACATTAGATAATCTGCCCAACAGGGCTGGAGGTGTGACTCAGTGGTAGAGCACTTGCCCCATATGTGCAAGGCCCTGAGTTCCATCCCAAATACCACTCCAACTATAAAAAACTAGTTTAAGACACCAGGTGTGGTGGCACATGCCAGCATTGGGGAGGCAGAGGTAGGAGGATAACCATAAATTTAAGGCCACTTTGAGACTACTGAGTGAATTCCAGGTCAGTCTGGCCTAAGTGTGACCCTACCTGGAGGGGTGGGGGCACTAGTTTAAGGTTACAATCCAAAAGTGGCAGGACTAGAATGAAAAACAGAGATCTGTCTAGGTTTGCAAAGACAGTATCTCTTTCTGATCTATACTGTGTTAAAAAGCCCAGGCTTCACTTTATGAAATAGGAGTAAGAATTTCTGACAGTTTCAAATGAGACATACATGGGAGAGGGCCAATGGCACAGCCTGGTTCAGCAGACAGAGATTCAAATGTTTGCTGAATCAATAATTCAAGAAACCAAGCACATCTGATTTTAGTATTCTGGTATACAGGGCTATTTTAAGTACTGGGGAAACTGTATTTATGTGGGTGTAATACTCTAGCTATAGACATTAGTCAGCAGTTTCATTCAGTTTCTTAGATCTTTCTCACCACTCTATCCCCTTTTTCCATTCCTTCCTAGAAGCCCTCTTCCCTTCTCTTCTTTTCTTCCTCCTCTTCCTTCTCCCCCCTTCCCCTGCCCCGGCCATCTTTCTCTCTCCTCATTGAGGAGGTAGGGTCTCACTGTAGCCATGGCCGACCTGAAATTTACTCTATAGCCTCAGGTTGGCCTCAAACTCAGAGATCTTCCTACCTCAGCTTCCCAAATGTTGGGATTATTTTCTTCTTTATTTATTTGTGAGGAAAGAAAGAGAGAAAATGGACACACCAGGGTCTCCTGCCATTGCAAACAAATTTCAGATGCACATGCCATCCCATACACCCAGCCCCATGTGGGTACTGGGAAATTGAACCCAGGCAGTTAGGCTTTACAAGCCAGCACTTTAACTGTTGAGCCATGACTCCAGCCCAGGATATTTTTAAAATGTTTTTATTTATTTATGAGCAGAGAGAGGATGGGTGAAGGTGCACACCAGGCACTCTTGGCCACTGCAAAGTAACTTCAGACATGTGTACTACTTTGTGCATCTAGCTTTACATGGATACTAGGGAATCGAACCCAGGCCAGCAGGCTTTGCAAGCAAGTGCCTCTAACCACTGATCCATCTCCAGCCCTCAAGTGCTGTGATTGAAGGCACCCATCTCCTCTCCACCTTCTTTCGCTCAGCTCTTATATCAGCATTTACCCCACAAAGGAGGTGAAAGACTGAGTAAGGATCTCATGAGAAAAGTTCAGGGACAAAGTGGCTCATGGGGCAGCAGGAGGCAAGAGAACAGCACAGAGACCATCTTTCCCAAAGCTGGCCAAAGAAAGCCTGAATTTCTGCAGCAGGAAATTTGATTCAGAACTGAGCAGGGACTCTGAGGCTGAGCCTCTAGGTGCTCCAGCAGAGGCTCCGAAATCCCACCAGATCCACCATCAGACACATAACCTCTCCCTCCCCTCCAAAGTTGCTATGGAGCACTAATGCATGCTCAAATGAAACATGTTAAATATATCATCTCGCTGCTTTGTTTCAAGCAGTATGAACTGTGAACTTCTTGAGAGCAAAGAGCTTAATATTTACCATACCATGAAACAAATACCCAAATGCCAGTACAGTCATTTTGCTCTGGCCCAGATATCAGAAAACAGGCCCAGTTAGGAGAACCCTCATAGGAAGGAGTCTGGCTGCCACAATGGTGGCACATACTTATTTATTTATTTAGCAGAGAGAAAGAAGGAGAGAGAGAGAATAGGCATGTCAGGGCTTCTAGCCTCTGCAAACAAACTCCAGACGCATGTGCCCCCTTGTGCATCTGGCTAACATGGGTCCTGGGGAATGGAACCTGGGTTCTTTGGCTTTGCAGGCGAATGCCTTAACTTCCATGCCATCCCTCTAGCCTGTGGCACACACTTTTAAGCCCAGCACTCAGAAGGCAGAGGTAGGAGGCTCGCTGTGAGTTTGAAGCCAGCCTGAGATTACACAATGATTTTCAGGTCAGCCTGGGCCAGAGCAAGACCCAACATCAAAAAAATTTTTTTTTACTAGAGAGAGAAAAGAAGTCTGGACACTCCAGGGCCTCCTGTCACTATAAAGAAACTTGATGCATGTGCCACTTTGTACATACGACTTTACACAGGAACTGGGGAATTGAACTTGGGTTGGCAGGCTTTGCAAGCATGCACCTATAGGCACTGAGTCATCAGTCTAACCCTGCAATAACCTTTTTTTAAAGAAAATATCATTTATTTATTTATTTGCAAGCAGAGAGATACACGTGCATATATACAGCAACAGAGAATGGGCATGCCAGGCCTCTGGCCACTACAGAACTCCAGATGCATGCACCACTTTGTGCATCTGGCTTCATGTGGGTACTGGGTAATCAAAACTCAGGTCATGGGCTGGAGAGATGGCTTAGCAGTTAAGGTGTTTGCCTGCAAAGCCAAAGGATACTGGTTTGACTCTCCAGGACCCATGTAAGCCAGATGCACAAGAAGGCGCATGCATCTGGAGTTCCTTTGCAGTGGCTGGAGGCCCTGGCATGTCCATTCTCTCTCTTTCTCAAATGAGTAAATAAATAAAAAAAATATAAAAAAGAAACAAGTAAGTCAGGCGTGGTGGTGCATGCCTTTAATCCCAGCACTTGGGAGGCAGAGGTAGGAGGATTGCTGTGAGTTCGAGGCCACCCTGAGTCTCCATAGTGAATTCCAGGTCAGACTGGGCTAGAGTGAGACCCTATCTCAAAAAACCAAAAACAAACAAACAACAACAACAGAAAAAGAAACAAGTAGGGCTGGAGAGATGGCTTAGCAGTTAAGCTCTTGCCTGTGAAGCCTAAGGACCCCAGTTTGAGGCTCAATTCCCCAGGATTCACATTAGCCAGATGCACAAGGGGGCGCACGCGTCTGGAGTTCATTTACAGTGGCTGGAGGCTCTGACGCACCCATTCTCTCTATTTATCTATCTGCTTCTTTCTTTGTCACTTTCAAATAAATAAATAAAAATAAACAAAAATTAAAAAAAAAAAACCTACTCAGGTCATTAGATTTTTGCAAGCAAGCACCTTAACCACTGAACCATCTCTCCAGCCTTGCAATGACCTTTTGAGACCTTGGTCTCTTGGCTGTTTGGAGTCAGTACCACCTACATTGAAGAGCAAGAGCTTCTAGAACTTGGGTGAGAGTCACTGTGTGTCCCACAGACTTTGTGGCTCTGCCTTAGAGAGGCCACATATGTAGGCATTATAGGCGGGAGGGCAAGTCAGTATTCTTTACACAAGTTACACCTAATAGGGTGCCTGAGAGATCCAGGGTAAGGTTGTGCCAAGGAACAAAGGACAAAGGGAAGAGTTTTCTGCCCCTATCCCAATGATCTTCTGACCTACCACTGCACAGAGACTCTGAGCTGCTGGCAGAGAGGAATGACCACAGCCAGCTCTCTTCCTTCTTCAGAACACCTGTCTCTGCCAGTTCTGGATGCTCCACCTACATCTTTAAGTTACTGAGTTCAAGCTGTCCTAATTAACCGGGTGGGGCATTCACTAATCATGTGCCATTGGCATCCCACAATCAACTTTATTACAGAACTGGGTTTGGGACTGGGGATGTAGCTAAGTGGTACACAGACAGCATGCTTAGCATGCTTGAGGCTCCTGGACTGGTCCCCAGCACCACACATACACAACAGCTGGAATTGAGGAAGGAAAGGGACCTTAAAGGTGTGGGCTGGCTTTGAAAGTTTTGGTCCAGATCAGATACAATTTCCTTCCCTGAGGCCCAGTCTACCTTGACAAACTATGCTTTTTTTAATGTATGGTTTCCTTTATGTTTTGTTTGTTTGTTTTTAAGGTGTACGGTCTCTCTCTCTAGCCCAGGCTAACCTGGAATTCACTATGTAGTCTCAGGGTGGCCTTGAACTCACTGCCTTCTGAGTGCTGAGATTAAAGGCATGCACCACCACACTGGGTAAAAATACTTTTTTGTGTGTGTGTATATATGACAGATGCATTTGCCACTTTTTGTGTCTTGCTTTGTGTGGGTGCTGGCAGCTTTGCAAGTAAGTGTTGTTAACCACTGAGGCACCTCCTCAGCCCCAACAGACGATTCTAAATTCCTATACAAACAAACGTTCTTTTAGCACAGTCCTGGAGCTTTCCCTTGAGGAACATTCCTGATCCATATAATCTGGAATGAATTGAGGACTACTTGCTGTGGAGGTGGACATACCACTTAATGTCAAACAGAACATCACAAATGCTGGGCCACAGGAATGTACTCAACACATGGCCATATGACCCAATCAGACTCAAGGAGGCCCAGGGAGACTAGCTGGGATGACTTGGAAAGGGGTTTGGAATCTTCCTTAGATCTGGGAGATTTTAAGAGTACAATTCCTAGCAACCACCCTGACCCACTATAGAGAAACAAAACAACAAGGAGAGCAGAGTGCAGAAATAGTGACAGTCCAGATCAATGGGGAGATGTTGTACATCCCAGATTAAGTCATGTTTGAAGGAACAGACTTTTCAGTATCACAAACCAGTCAGAAAGACCAGAAGTTCAAGGTGACAGTCAGGTTCTCTCACAAACTAAAGGCAAGTCTGGAACACCTAAGTCCTTGTTGCTGAAAGAGAGAAAAAAAAAAGCCCTAATAGACCATATTAAGGAAGGCTGAAGAAGCTTTCTGTATTTGACATGGGATAATCTCCAAGAAATGTTAAGCAGAAAAACGTAGGGACAGTGACTATCACAGTGGCAGAGAGCACTGGCTTCTGAGCAGGTAAGGCTCTGGGTGTGACGCTTAGTCCCTCCCCACAAAATCACAGCAAGGTGTAGAGCAGTGTATACATGTGCTACATTTATTATTATTTATGAACGGAAGAGGATTACATAAAAATATATTTATGAGCCGGGTGTGGTGGCGCTCACCTTTAATCCCAGCATTTGGGAGGCAGAGGTAGAAGGATCACCGTGAGTTCAAGGCCACCCTGAGAGTCCATAGTGAATTCCAGGTCAGCCTGAGCAAGAGTGAGACCCTACCTCAAAAAACAAAACAAAACAAAACAAAAAAAAATATATATATATTTATGAAAAATACACAGAATTCCTTATGGCAATTTCTTGGGGTACCAAGGAGTGATAGGAAGGTTTCAGTTACATACCTTTTTTTTTTTTTTTCCCGGTTTTTCGAGGTAAGGTCTCACTCTACCTCAGGCTGACCTGGATATCACTATGTAGTCTCAGGGTGGCCTCGAATTCATGGTGATCCTCCTACCTCTGCCTCACAAGTGCTAGGATTAAAGGCGTGTGCCACCACCCCTTTTGCATTTTTTAAAACTATTTATTTATTTGAGAAAGAGGCAGAAAGAATGGACACACCAGAGCCTCCAGCCACTGCAAATGAACTCCAGATGCACACTACACCTTGTGCATCTGGCTTAATAATGGTACTAGTGAACCGAACAGGGGTCCTTAGACTTTGCAGGCAGGTACCTTAACCACTGAGCAATCTCTTTAATCCTCTTTTGCTTTTTTAAAAAATTTTTTTGTTTATTTTTATTTATTTATTTGAGAGCAACAGACAGAGAAAGAGGCAGATAGAGACAGAATGGGCATGGCAGGGCCTCCAGCCACTGCAAATGAACTCCAGACACATGTACCCCTTTGAGCATCTGGCTAATGTGGGTCCTGGGGAATCGAGCCTCAAATGGGGGTCCTTGGGCTTCACAGGCAAGTGCTTAACCACTAAGCCATTTCTCCAGCCCTGCTTTTTTTTTGAAGTAGGGTTTCACTCTAGCCCAGGCTGACCTGGAATTCACTATGTAGTCTCAGGGTGGCCTCAAACTCACAGTAATCCTTCTACATATGCCTCCCAAGCGCTAGGATTAATGGCATACGCCACCATGCCCAGCTACCTTTTGCATATTTTAATTTAAACATGTCTGACAGTTTCTCTTTCCTCTTAAAGAAATAAAGATGTGTTTAGAAATTGCATTATTTGTTGAACCCAGGGCCTCACAAATTCTAAGCAAGCTTTCTAACACTAAGCTACACCTCTGGCTCAAGTAAAATATTTATATATATTTAAATAAACAAATAAAATATTTAAAATTTATGTAAAACACTTTGAACAAAGCCTAGCATAAGTATATGTATTTGACAGGGTTATTATTCATTCATCATTTTTTAAAATTCTATTTATTTATTTATTTGACAGAGAAAGAGGGAGAGAGAATGGGTGTGCCAAGGCCTCCAGCCACTGTAAATGAACTCCAGATGAGTGCGTCCCCTTGTGCATCTGGCTAAGGTGGGTCCTGGAGAATTGAACCTGGGTCTTTTGGCTTTGCAGGCAAACATCTTAACCACTAAGCCATCCCTCCAGCCTTCATCATGACTTTTTTGTTTCATGTGGACTCACAGGCTAGGTCAGTATCATTCACTCTCCACCTTATTTACCCAGACAGGTTCTCACTCACCAGGGGATCCCTGTCTCTGCCTCACAAACCTTCCAAGTGTTGGGACCACAGGTGAACAGTCACACTAACTTGGTGTGTACGTGGGTGAACTCTGGTCCTCACACTCACTTGGTGTGTATGTGGGTGCTGGGGATGAACTCTGGTCCTCACACTTGAGAAGCAAGAGCTTTATCCACTGAGCCATCACCCCAATCCCTAGTCATAAATTTTGGCTACTACCTCATTATAAATTTATTTTGTTGATCCTTGTTTGGTTAATGGATATAATACATGGTTGTATTAAGAATGTTCTGGGGATGGCTAGGAAGATAGCTCAGCAAAGCCCACCAGCCCAGGTTCAATTTCCATACCACCCATATACGATGGGTACAAAAAAATAGTACAAGCATCCGACGTTCATTTATAGCATCAAGAGGCCCTGTCCACAAGCAAATATTTTTTTAATGCAATGTTTGGGGACTGATTTTCTGTTAACTAGGTCTTAAACACTTGTATGCAATGTATTTCAAACACAAATTATCATTTCCACTCATTCCCCTGAGCAAGTACAAGGCAGCGCTACATCCCATCACACCTTGTGTGTGCAGATTTCACTGGTTGGTTGAGTTTTCCACTAGAAAGTTAAAAAAGGATGGCCAAGGTAAGCTGCTGAAGGAACTTATTTCAAAAAGAAACCAATGAGTTCCTTTGTTGGTCATTTGGTTTAAGACATAGAAAATCATTCTTACTTACTAAAACATTTGAATTAGGCATATTTTAATGATATGCTGCCTTTTTATCCTGAATGCTTACATCTATGAAAGGCAGACATATGATAGTGTTCAAGTCAATTGTCACAGCTTTTTAATGTTTTTTAAAATATATTTTTATTTATTTATTTGAGAGAGAAAAAGAGGGAGAGAGAGAGAATGGGCACACCAGGGCCTCCAGCCACTGCAAACGAACTCCAGATGCATGTGTCCCCTCGTGCATCTGGCTTAAATGGGTCCTAGAGAGTCAAATGGGGATCCTTTGGTTTTGCAGGCAAACACCTTAACTGCTAAGCCATCTCTCCAGCCTTTTTCATGTTTTCTTTCACTGTAACAAAGGGTTCTTAAGCAATTATCTCTTTGGAGAATTATGCCAGATGATGAGAATACAAACAGAAGCATCAATGTCAGTGTTCACAGATTCACAGGCAACCCTCTTTCTATTAGATCAGGAGTGTACTTCATGGCTGTTCCGCAAGGGTGATGCTTCTGCTCTTGCCACCTCCGGCTAGGGACACATAAGACAGTGTACTCTCTCTGCTTCCTCTTCAGATTGTATGAGAAGCAAAACAGAGGCAAAACTGCAAGATCAGGAAACTTGGGTGGGCCTACCCTCACTGCTGCACCTAACTGTTCATCTCTCCTATCGATAGTCCTTCCTGCACAAGGGATGCTGTTATGGAGGAAAACAGGTCAAAGGGCAGAAAGCTCCACTGTCATGGCTATACTCAACAAAGATGAAAACAAAACATGATTATTTTGATGAGGCTGGTGCCTTAAAACCACTTTGTCAATAGGTCAAGGTGCTGTGTTTCATTACCAAACAATAGGAGTAGATAATTCTGAGCCACTACCTCCATTTTCAGGTTATAGCCTCAGCCCTTATGATAGGGTACAATAAACCTGGCATGGTGGCACATGCCTTTAACCCCAGCACTTGGTAGGCAGAGGTAGGAGGACCACATGAGTTTGAGGCTACCTTGAGTACATGACTAATTCCAGGACAGCCTGGACCAGATTGAGACCCTACCCTGAAAAACAAAAAAACCAAAACAAAAAAAAATTATGTGATAGGGCACAATGAGCTCTGAGAGCAGGGGAAATAATGCTTGGGGAAGGGTGAGGCTGAGAGACTGGGTGAGATTCTTTGCACACATTATTTGATAGTAAAAATGCTAAGAATTTGTTGGTTACTGTTTTTAGGCTACAACAAAATGCCCCCATGGAAAATATCTGAAGCAAAATGTCAAGCATCCAGTTTTAAAGCAGAGGACAAGGCTTAGCACACAGCATTTTTGGCAGTGGTATCACACCATTCCCTGTTACCCAGGCTTAATACCTTGGCATTTAAAAAAGTGAGCTTCCACCATAGCCTTTATGACATGTGTTCTTTACAATTCTAATTCACAGGTAGAAAAAAACTGTCCCTCTTCCTAAGCATACCATTCATATATTCACCCAGTGGTTTGTTCATTTAGCCATCAAGATTACTTCTTATGATAAAGTGATAACACAGAAAAATAAGACAACAGGATCCTGTAGTTAAGTTCGGCTTATCAAATTTTTATTAAGCACACACCATATATTCATATCTGCAAAGTGACAGCATGTAATATATATTTTTCTTGTTTGTTTGTTTTTCAAGGTAGGGTTTCACTCTAGCCCAGGCTGACCTGGAACGCACTCTTGTAGCTCCAAGCTAGCCTTGAACTCATGGTGATCCTCCTACCTCAGCCTCCCAAGTGCTGGGATTAAAGGCGTGCACCACCACGTCTGGCTGTAATATGCATCTTGATTTCAAGACATCCTTTCAGATGATTCCAGAGTTGAAACTTGACAATCAGGGGTCTGCCTTATGAACAGAGTAAGGACATGCTGAAGAAAGAGAAAAATGGCTGGAGTATGTGAGGGAAGCAGGAGCTGCTAGGAGGAGCAGCCAGGTCATAACAGACCTATATTACACACACTGAGGAGTTTGGATTTAGTATACAGACTGGGGAACCACTAGAGCATTTTAAGACTGGCATGAACAGATGTTTTCTTTTGGCGCTCACCCATGGGTGGACTGGGGAAGGCAATGCCAGAGCCAAAGGCATACAGCCAGTTGCTGTAATCTCAGTGAGAAATGATGAGAAGAATATAAGCCATGTCACAGGCAAGGAGGACGAAGAGGAGAGGGGAAATACTCTATAAATAGAAATCATAGGCTTGACTATTGATTGGGCATGAGGTGGGAAGCCAGTCTTTCTTCACAGTTCCCTCCTCCTGGCTAAGGAAATTATTTGGATAAAGGTACTACTGGGCATGGCAGGGTACACAGTGGAAGTATATTGATTATTTTTTTCAAGGGAAGATGTAAGGTCAATCTTAAACACTGCCCCGAGAACTATCGGGAATTCAAGTGGAGAGGGGCATGAGTCAGATGACCTGCTAGACTCTGCTTTTCAATCTACAGAAATTTGCGGGATTATTCCAGAACCATGTGTACCTGGCAACCTAATTTTGAAAGGGACAGGTATACCGATTTGGAAAACTGACATTTTGAATGCTCTTAAAAGAGAAACACTAAAAAAAAAAAAAAAAAAAAAAATGCAGGAATTGACAGTCAATCACAAAGCAGTATGCTACTGGCTACCAACCTGACCCTCCAGAGCAATTTATATTTTCTTACTGGGCTCAGGTAAGTGCAAGGTTCGATGGGGTCCCTCACAGGGGAAAATCAACAGTGTACCTGGTGTGGGAGGAATTCCTTTCTGCAGGTCTGAAGAGCAAACGCTGGGAAGCGCGCCCTCCAGCGGCAGTGGGTTGGGGGCTCGAGCACCCTTCTTACCACCAAACAAAGCCCTGCAAAGAAATGTAATTGACCGGGCTCAGAAGGCCACCAAGCGGGTGCTGAGAAACCCAAAACGCAAACGCGCCCTCCCGGAGACCAGGACCCCTTACCTGTCACGGTGAACGAACCCAAGAGAACACGACCTCAGCTTTGACAGCTTGCAGGGCGTCCTGCTAGGCGACAATTAAACGCCTGCAAACCAAAACGCGTGATCAACCGCGACCCTCCCCGCGTCCGGGAGCCGGCTCGACCACGTGGGTGACAGTGGCCAGCAGCGGAGCCGCGCGCAGGGCGGGGAGGGGGCGTGGCCCACGGCGGAGGGGCGGGACTTAACAGGTGGGCGTGTCCGGCGGGTGGGCGGGGCTCGCGGGGCCGCACGGCCTCGTCTCCCCTTTCGCCTTCGCCCTCGGAGCCGCCACGTAACGCCACGTCCCCGCGCGTGCGCGCCGCGGCTGACGCGGACGCTGTTTCCGGGCTTGGGGCACTGGAGCTGCAGCTGAGGAGGAGGCGGCGGAGGCCGGGGAGTGCCGGGTGCGGGCCGGAGGGGGGCTGGCCCTGCGCGGGGCGGGGAGCGGGCTTGTCTTCCGCCGAGGGGCTGCCGAGGCCGGCGTGCGAGCGTCGACATGAATTTCCTCCGCGGGGTCATGGGCGGCCAGAGCGCCGGACCCCAGCACACCGAAGCCGAGACGGTGAGCGGAGCGCCGGGCCGGGCCTGCACGGGAGGGACGGACGACACAAGCCCTCCCCTGGGTCTTCCTCCCCGCGTGACATCCCGGACGCGTTCCCTGCGCCCCTCGCGGGCCCCGCAGGAACGAGGTCCCCAGAGCTGCCACCTCCACCCCCGGCGCCTCCCCTTTAACCAAGCGGGACCCTGAATCCTCCTTCCCTTTAACCCAGGCCGGGACCTTGAATCCTCACCTTTAACCAGGCGGAGACCCTGCATCCTCCTCCCCTTTAACCCAGGTCGGGGGGGGGTGTTAATCCTGAATCCTCCTCCTCCCCTTTAACCCAGGAGGAGACCCTGAATCCTCTTCCTCCTTCCCTTTAGTTTGACCTGGCTTCCAGGCAGAGGACCCTGACTGCTGCTCCTTCCCTTTAACCTGTCCCCAGGACTGGGACTCTGAATCCTGCTCCACCCTTCCCTCCTTCCCCTTAACCTGTCTCCCAAGCCAAAGGATCCTAAAGTCCTTCCCCGTCTCCCTGCAAGGCTGGAAGCTGGTTCAAACCCTAACTGTTTGGGAAGAGCATATTGACTGAGAATAAATTTATATTCTTTGGGGCAGAGAGCCAGCTGCCCCTGTCCCATCAACGACAGGACAGTTTGTTTTGCTTAGTCCTGTTAGTTTTGGTTCACTATATGTCATTTGGCAGTCACACTGGGACATACAGACATCTGCATGCAAACCATGTTTTGGAGACACATCTCACACTGTATCAGTGGCATGATTTGTAACATCATTTTAAAGTTACTGAAAACAGTATTTGATAACTGTTTAGATTTGAAGCTTAGGATATACTTATTTTGAAGTTTGGTTTGAGTCATCTGAAAATTACTGTGTATGCCTTTAAAAAATAATAATTTTAAAGCTACAGAAAAAAGACCAAGTATAACATTTGAGATATTAAGCTTTGGGCGGTTGTTACAGCTTTGTTTCTGGGATTCTGAAAGGTCTCAGTGATATTTTTCATTTGTTACCTTTGTCTTAGGTACCATGCTGGGCTTTTTCGTTTTGTTTTGTTTTGTTTTTCAAAGTAGGGTTCCGCTGTAGCCCAAGCTGACCTAGAGTACACTATGTAGTCTTAAGGTGGCCTCAAACTCACAGTGATCCTCCTACCACTGCCTCCTGAGTGCTAGGACTAAAGGCAAGCACCACCATGCCTGGCATGCTGGGCTTTTTATATCCACATTCCTCTTAAGTGTCTTGCAAGGTAGTATGCTGATCATGCTTTCACTTTCCAGATGGAGAAAGGAAGTTTGAAGATATGACGTTGTAGCCTAGGTCTTAAAAGTTGGCATTCTACCCAGGTGTGCCTTCAGAACCTGGATTTTGCAGATTCTCATATTTCAGTTCTTATCTGGAAATTTATGTAATATTATTAACTACACAAGTTTGGGTTAAAACGTTTTGGTGTGTGTGCAGGGCCAGGTGGGTGCTGAGAGTTGAATTCAGGACCTTACTTGGTCTATATGCCAGGCACACACCATGTTAGAACTGTCTGAAGCACAACCTAATGGGTGTCTTCTGCTGGGAGGTTTAAATGGAACCACTGTGGAAAGAAAGCAGAAAGTCAGTCTGCTTCATTTGGACATCCCAGTCCTTGTCTCCCTCCCCATGTTTAGCTTTACTTGACCTTTCCTACCTGAGGACAAGGCAGGGAGCTACTCTTAATAGACCCATGTTTTCCTCAGATTACTTTACTCACAGCCCACTGTCTCAGCTTTTGCCCATTTATTTTATTTTACCTGGTACTTGTATTCAAAACATTAATTTTTGAACTGTGACTTAATAGACTACTTTGAAGTTCTACCTTGTTTTGAATTCTGGCTTCCATCCTTAATCAGATTGGACAGTGAAAGAAGGCTTTCTGTGTGAAATGAACGTTTCTACTCCTCAGGAGATCATGAGCTCAAATAGGAACCAGAAACATGCTTAGTGAAGGGTGGTATGTATATGATGTAGTTTAGAATAAGAATACTCCCTCTTTAAATTGGTGGTGACATAGTGACTTCTGTAGAAAAAGTGGTGTTATATTCATAGTTCATGGAGTACAGGTTTTAAAGCTGGAAGAGTCCTTCCAGATCATCCAGGTTGAGCCTTGTTTCAGTCCCCAAAGCACCTTGTGTAGTGCAGAGCTGGGACTGGAACCCTTGGGTTTTGTCATTGAATGGAGCAGCATAGCATTTACATCATGGTTTCAAGGTGATGCGTGGGTGTCATAGCATATGCTGTCTATGTGCATTAAAGGAAAGTGAAGTTCTTGCTGCTCAGCATGGTGGCGCACGCCTCTAATCCCAGGACTGGGGAGGCAGAGGTAGGAGGATCACCATAAATTCAAGGCCACCCTGAGACTACAAAGTGAATTCTAGGTCAGCCTGGGCTAGAGCAAAAGCCTACTTTGGGGGGGAAAAAAAAAAAACAACCGGAAATGTCTTCTGAGCAGGATTGGTTCATTCTGAGGTGCAATATGGCTGAATTTGTTTCACCATTTCATTCTATCAGGAAGTACAATAAGGACTCAGGTCACTGATGTTGAAGGATTTATAGAGCATCAGAGGAGTTCACAGTGTAATCATTAAATGTTTTAATTGATGACATTTGGTCTGACCTGAATATTTGATTTGCCAGAGTTTTGAATCTCTAGTTCCTACTGGTTCTTTTTCTCCCCCCCACAAACAAGTTATTTATTGGAGAAAGATATGGAAAGAATAGGTGTGCCAGAACCTCCTGAAGATGCCAACGAACTCCAGACCTATTTTGTGCCTCCATTCCAGATCAGCCTGGGCTACTGGGAAATTGAACTTATGTCATAAGGCTTTCAAGCAAGTACCTCTAAACCCTGAGCTTTCTTTTGAGCCCTGAACCTCTAACTTCTATATTATCATTTAGTGTTAGGTAGTTTCTTCCTTCTCTGGTAAAGTGAGTTTTGTTGTTGGTTCAGTGCCATGTTCCACCTTTCTTTTCACATCCTTTTGCAGCAGGAAGCCTCTTGTCTGAACTGCCTGTTCTTCAGATTTGTCATGTGTCTTCCCTAACTTTTCACCCACCAGACTGCATATCACGTCTCCTGCTAGACTACCTGTGCTTCTAACTGGATGAGCATGCCTTGTGTTTTATAGTTCATCCTTTGAACCTTCCTATACATATGTATATCATCCCTTTAAACATGCCTCTGAGGGCTAGGGAGATGGGTCAGTGGTTAAAGGCACTTGTTTGCAAAACCTGCCTGCCAAGGCCAATTTCCAGAGCCCACATGTAAAGCCTCTGGTGTTTCTTTGCAGTGGCTACAAACCACACACAAATTGATTAAAAAAAACAAAATTTTTTTTCCAAGATAGGGTCTCACTGTAGCTCAGGTTGACCTGGAATTCACTATGTCAAATAAAAATTTAAATATTTAATTCGGGGATCAGTCTTTGTTTTTCCCTAGTAGTAGATGCTCAACAAACATTTTAAAATTAATTTTAATTTACTACAAACAAGTCACAGATGTGTAATTATAGCACCTTAATTTATTAAGTAGCAAACAACACATTTTAAATACGTTATAACATTTTATTTATTTTTATATTTATATATTTATTTGACAGAGAGAAATAGGCATGCTAGGGCCTTTTGCCCATGTAAACAAACTCCAGACACATGCACCACTGTGTTCATCTTGTTTTACAAATGCTTTTTTAAAAATTTATTTATTTATTTACTTTTTTCTGGTTTTTCAAGGAAGAGTCTCTTTCTCTAGCCCAGGCTGACCCAAAATTCACTATGTAGTCTCAGGTTGGCCTTGAACTTATAGCAATCCTCCTACCTCTTTCTTCTGAGTGCTGGAATTAAAGGCGTGTGCCACCACATCTGGCTTTACAGGTGCTTTTAATCACTGGGCCATTTCACCAGCCCTTCCCCCCCCAAAAAAAACCTACACTTTAAGTGCTTGAATAATTGAAGGTCATTGTGTAATTACTGATTGTTTTAGCTATTATCCCACCTTTTTATTCTTTTCTTCCCTGATGTGGTAGATTCTTTTTATATTTTGGTTTTTCAAGGTAGGGTCCCACTCTAGACCAGACTGACCTGCAATTCATTATGTAGTCTCAGGGTGGCCTCAAATTCATGGTGATTCTTCTACCTCTGCCTTCCAAGTACTGGGATTAAAGGTGTGCACTACCATGCCTGGCTTGTTTTTTTTCTCTTTTTTTTTATTGACAACTTCCAAAATTACAGACAATAAACCATAATAATTCCCCCACTTTCCCCTTCACAAATCCACTCTCTGTCATATACCCTCCCTCTCTCCATTAGTCTTTCTTTTATTTTGATGTCATCTTTTCCTCCTATTACAAGGGTTTTGTGAAGGTAGTGCTAAGCACTGTGAGGTTATGGATATTGAGAATAATTTCTCTCTGAATGATTGCTTCATAAGCAGTCCTACCCTTCCTTTGGCTTGTACATTTTTTTTTTATTTTTCTGTAGTCTTGGGGTGGCCTTGAACTCAAGGTGATCAACCTACCTCTGCCTCCCAAGTGCTGGGATTAAAGGTGTGCGCCACCATGCCTGGCTGTCTTTGGCTCTTATATTCTGTCACCTCTTCTGCAATGGACCTTGAGATATAGAAGATATGACAGAGATGTTTCAGTACGCTGGTTCCATTTCCTAGCTGTTGTGAATACAGTGGCAGTAAACATGGTTGAGCAGGTTTCTTTAAGGTACTAACAAGAGTCCTTAGAATATATGTCTAGGAGTGATATAGCCGGGTCATATGGTAAATCTACTTTTAGCTGCCTTAAGAACCTCACACTGATTTCCACAATGGCTGTACCAGATTGCATTCTCACCAGCAGTGTAGAGGAGATCCTCTTTTTCTGCATCCTCACCAGCATTTATTGCCATTTGTTTTCTTGATGATAGCCATTCTGACAGGAGTGAGATGGATCTCAATGTAGTTTTAACTTGAATTTCCTTGATGGCTAAGAATGTAGAACAGTTTTAGATGTTTATAGGCCATCTTTGTTTCTTCTTTTTGAGAGCTCTATTTAGTTCCATAGCCCATTTTTTTTCAAATTTTTATTAACAACTTCCATGATTCTAAAAAATATCCCATAATAATAATGCTCTTCCTCCCCCCACCCCCCTTTCCCCTTTGAAACTCCATTCGTCATCATACCCCCTCCCCATCTCAATCAGTCTTTCTTTTATTTTGATGTCATGATCTTTTCTTCCTTTTATGATGGTCTTATGTAGGTAGTGTCAGGCACTGTGAGGTCATGGATATCCAGGCCATTTTGTGTTTGGAGGAGCATGTCGTAAGGAGTCCTACCCTTCCTTTGGCTCTTACATTCTTTCCACCATCTCTTCCACAATGGACCCTGAGCCTTGGAAGGTGTGATAGAGATATTATAGTACTGAGCACTCCAGTCACTTCTTTCCAGCACTATGATACCTTCTGAGTTGTCCCAAGGACACTGCCATCTGAAAAGAGAAGATTCTCTACCAAAAGTGAGAGTAGCATTAATATAAGGGTATGAACATTATGAGAAGTGCTTACTGGCCAGTTTGATAAGTGTAGTATATACATTTAGCCAGACAGCAGCAGACATTACACCCCTAGGGCTCATGGCTACCTCTCTTGTAAGTTTTCAGTATCAGGGATGTATTCCCTCCCATGGAGCGGGCCTCCAGTCCAGTTAGAGGGCAGTTGGTTTCCACCATGACAGATGTACCACTATTGCCCCCATTGGCTCATTTGGCCTGGCTGGCCAAATACAAGGTTTGCAGTGTTCACTGTTGAGTATCTTCACTGGTTTTTCTCTTTCTCCCGTTGAGCTGCATGCGGAATGCATAGCCGACTTGGTTTCTTTGGTTGCTTATTATTTAGTTTTTTGAGTTCTTTTGTATATCTTTTTGTATATCCTGGATATTAATCCTCTGTCAGATATATAGCTGGCAAAGAGTTTTCTTCACAGTGTCTTTTGCTGTTAAAAAAAAATTAAAATTGCCGGGTGTGGTGGCACACACCTTTGATCCCAGCACTCGGGAGGCAGAGGTGGGAGGATCACTGTGAGTTCAAGGCTACCCTGGAGCTACAGAGTGAGTTCCAGGTCAGCCTGGACCGGAGTGAGACCCTACCTTGAAAAGAAAAAAAAATTAAAATTAAAAAAAAAAAAACTTTTCAATTTCATGAGGTGCCAGTGGTTGGTTAGTGGTTTTATTTCCTGAGCAATTGGGATTATATTCAGAAAGTCATTGCCTATAACAATACGTTTAAGAGTTTTCCTTACTTTTTCCTCTAGCAGTTTCAGGTCTTATATTAAGGTCTTTGATCATTTGGAGTTGATTCTTGTACATACAGAGAGAGAATGATCTATATCATCCTTCTACATGTAGATATCCAGTTTTCCCAGCACTATTTGTTGCAGAGGCTGGCTTTTCTCCAATGAATGTTTTCGGCATTTTTAAAATTTTTTTGTTCATTTTTATTTATTTATTTGAGTGTGACAGAGAGAGAGAGAGAGAATGGGCATGCCAGGGCTTCCAGCCACTGCTAATGAACTTCAGACACGTGCGCCCCCTTGTGCATCTGGCTAAAGTGGGTCCTGGGGAATCGAGCCTTGAACTGGGGTTCTTAGGCTTCACAGGCAAGCGCTTAACCGCTAAGCCATCTCTCCAGCCCTGTTTTTGGCATTTTTGTTCCACTTATCTACATGTCTGTTTTTGTTACTATGGCTCTGTAATATAGCTTTAAATCAGGCATAGTGATAACACCGGTCTTGCTTATGTGGCTCAAAATTGTTTTGGCTATTTGAGTTTTTTTGTGCTTGCAAATGAATTTTAGGATTTTTCTTTTTTTCTGTGAAGAGTGCTATTGGATTTTTGTTGTTGTTTTTTAAGCTAAAGTTTTACTCTAACCCAGGATGAACTGGAATTCACTATGTAGTCTCAAGGTGACCTTGAACTCATGGCAGTCCTCCTACATTTGCCTCCCAAGTGCTAGGATTAAGGGCGTGCACCACCATGCCCAGTATGCTATTGGAATTTTGATGGGGATTGCATTAAATGTGTAGATTGCTTTTGGTAAGATTGCCATTTTCACAATATTGATTCTTCTAATCCAAGAACATGGGATGTCTTTCCATTTCCTAGTGCCTTCTGTAATTTCTCTCTAGTGTTTTAAAGTTTTCTTTATAGAGATCCTTCACTTCTTTGGTTAGGTTTATCCAAGGCTTTTATTTATTTAGGTAATTGTGAATGGGAATGATTCCCTGATTTCATCCTCAGCATGTTTGTTGTTAGTATATAGAAAGGTTACTGATTCTTTGTGTTTATTTTGTATCCTACTACATTGCTAAAAGTGTTTATCAGCTCTAAGAGTTTGCTGGTAGAGT